>NW_017728992.1:62158084-62196741 GCF_001723915.1 Gavialis gangeticus
TGGCAGCAGCACAGAGAAGCCACCAGCACTTCCGCTTTCACCACTGGCACTTCCAGGTTCACTTCTTGACTGGCTGCTGGGGCCCACCCCCCGCTCGTCGACCAGGACTCTCCGCTTCCTGACTGACCACCAGGAATACACCACCAAAAAAAGTGAAAACCCCTGCTATAGGTGGCCACCACTGTAGACCATCTATGACCTACTGAACTCAACCACAATTACAGTAATGGATTCATCATTTATTAAATATCCATTAATAATTTATTAACTCTTTATAAACTATTTGCAACCTTTATGTACATGATGAATGCATTTTTTCTGTTTAGAAGATAAAATACAAAAACAGTCTAAGTTATAGGGACAGCACTTTAACAGGCAGTTTTCCTTCATTGCTTGGTTTTCTCTTCATAATTATACCAAGATTTTATTTCTGTTAACTCACCTCAATATTCCAGATATTTAAGTTGGACAGCAGATCCCAACGAAAATTGCCTCTCTTATCAACACCATTGAACCCATAGCCAGCTGCATTGTTGACTGCATCTGCTGCAATATTTAAAGGAAAACTGGCAGAATTAAATTGTGGAAGGAGCTGCGTTTCTTAGAGAGTAGTCTGGCAGTAAACACAAGGACAGTGCTCAAACAACAACAAAAAAACCAAGAAAAAAGTGGCTGAGTCTCATTCAGAAATCAACACAATCCATCTTTAACGTCATCAGTGTTAAGGCCATCGCTGTAAAGAAGGATGCATGTTCCTCTTGGAAGGAGAGAGAACTATATTATTCCTGAGATGGGGAAAAAATAATCTAGCAAAGGACATTTAACAGAAATAGCTTTTCTAACTATTGTAAAATTAGAATTCACATATTCCATGATTATCATTAAAATGCATTTACATTTAACACAAAATGGCACCTAAAAGACCACAGTATTTTCCTTTAATTAAAGGAGGAAAAATTGCAATGGCTTTGAGCCAGGTCTCCAATAAGTATGATTTTTTTAATTGCAGTTTTTTTGGACACCCAGGTACACAGCTTTGTGTTAATTTCACAATGCGAGTGCCTTATTAGCTTCCTATCCTGGCTGTCCCTAGAAATCAAATGTGGAGATATACAAACTTGAATTTGCAAGGGTAAATAACTCCCAGTGAAAAAAATGAAGGCTTGGCTAATATCAGATTGGACACCATCCCAGACTGCTTGCTTACACTGCACTCCCACTAGAGGATTCATTGTTCATCATTATTGCCGTTCTTTCTCTGTCCTCTTCTCCCAGGAGTCCATCACGATAGTTCCTTTCTCAAGCCTGATCTGGGACTCCCCTAGTCACTGAACTCCAAGGATCCTACTTTTAAACAACCCCTGCCCAAAGTACTTTTATCTGTGTTCACAAAGAAAAAGAGGACAGACTCCTTAACTTTAAATCCCTAAACACAGCCAAGCCTAAAAGTACTGGAAAGAAAAAATATGACAGCAAAGTCAGATTTTTTCCCTTTAGTTCTATTAAAAAATACAAGTCTGATCAAGAAAAACTGAAGCTGAGATTTTCTTTTACTTTTTATTTTTAAATTAACTGATGTCAGCATTTTATTTATGGGATCCAAGACCATCCTCGCTCTCTTTTATGAGAGTAGAAGCATACATTCAGGGCAAACCCTCAGAGTGCAGCCTTAGAGATGGACTCCAAAAGGCATAGCTAACCAGAAAAATAAGGAGCCCTTTCCAATCGGGAACTTTCCCTGAAACGTTCCACTTTATGTATAAGTTGGACTTAAATGATGGAAACAAATGCTTCCAAGTCTTGACTTCTGTTTCTGCCAATTCAGAAACAACCCTATTTGATACTACATTCATTTTGCAGGAGAAGAAAAAAAAGGAAGTAATATTCTGCCACTGGACCAGTTATAAGTGCTTACCATTGCTGGAAGAATTATGTAAAATAAATAAATAAATGACCACCTCTGGACTTTTGGCTTGCTGCAACACAGTACTACAGGCCTAAATCTTAATATTCACACCCAGGGTCCTGTGTGTGAATTATCTCTGGGAGGAGGCTGAAAAATTTTCTTGCCCAAGATTGTGGAGAAATCACCATGCCAACCTGTAGCAGGCAAACTGAGTTATGCCAAGGCTTTTAGCTATAGTCCAGGCCTTCCCAGAGCTAAGCAACAAAATTGAACAGAGCGACTTCTGTGGCACTGGGAGATGCGAGTGCTGTGACCGGGCACTGGGCAAGCAAGTGACAGCAGTTTCCCTATAAGAAATGTGGCTAGCACAGTGCCAGAGGATTGGTGCACCATAAGGACTGCTTGGCACAGAGCCAGGGGATTGGACAATTTGGGATGAGATAAATTGCAAAAGTGATGGACAAAAAAGGAACACGTGTGTGTTCTGTGTTGCCACCCTGGGGAGACAGGAGCAGCCTTGGACTTCTTGTCTGAATAACGAGGCATCCAGAAACTAACATCCTACACACCCAGCAGAGGATCTAAGGCTGGTACCACCGAAGGTCGCTGCTGCAACGCCTGAAGGAACTGCTTGCCAGGTCATATTGCAAGGAAGAATACTTGTAATAAGCCGAGGGGTTAATATTAAAAGTTCACTTGATACCAAATTGGACAAGGGGCCATGTCAATCCTTGGGGGTCTCTGGTAAAAGGAATCCTAGGGGCAACAATTGGAGGTGAAAAATTTTCTTTCCCAAGATTGTGGAGAAATCACCATGCCAACCCAATGGCTGGAGCAGCCTCCATGGCCAGGTCTACACAAGCAGGGGCATGCCTTTACAGCAACACAAATAGTAGTGGCACAAATATGTGCTGCTACCTTGCGTCCCAGTGCATGCCCCTGCCCGTGTGCTTTGCAGCAGGACACATTGTCCTGGTGCTCCATGTGCTTCAGGGGGTGCTGGCTGGGGCACAGAGTGCCTCAGCAGCAGCTAGCCATCCCGTGCACTGTGGGACCATGCCCCAGCCAGCTCGGGAATGGCACATGGAGATGGGAGAGAAGGCAGCCCTGGGCTGGCTGCTTCCATCTCCATGTGCCTCAGTGCAGGGGCTTCATGTGCCTCAGCTGGGGGATCCACAGTGAAGCCCCAAGATGAGGCATGAGGAGACAGAGGAGCAGCCAACCCAGGGCTGCCTGCTCCCCTTGCCCTGAGGCACCCTGCACCCCAGCCAACCAGGAAGTGGCTGGCTGGGGTGCAGGGTGCCTCAGCACAGGGGCTCCACAGCAGCCTGCTCCCCCGTCTCTGCATTTGTGCCCACCACCAAGCACTTATTAATGTGCAACTTATGCAGTTTTAGGCGCTGCAAAGAGGTTTGCAGCACCACAAACCACACATGCCTGAACGTCTGGATCCAGCCCATGTTTACAAATGCATCTCTGAAAAATAGTAGAGTAGTAAATCTTTCCACTCCACGCCGAAGTGAAGAAATTCCCTTGAAGGCTGTACCACACACAACAAAGAACCAGCTCCCCACTACCACCTGATCAAATCCCCTCTGCAGAGCAGCACTGCTTTGGTTCCAGCCTCAAATCCAATAAATAACTAATTGGAGGAAGGGGCTTCTTTGGCTGTTTACAAAAGAAGTCCCCTATTCCACACAGCTGAAAACCACAGTGGCAAGTTGTCAGGTATCCAAAGACTATGCTTAATATGCACATATGCACACAGGAGCAGACTACTGCTACTACCATCATTAAAAACTCCTTATTATCCCCCTGTGAAACGTTAGTCCCCACAAAGTTGCATTACCTTATTCTATGTGAAGGTGGACAAAATCTGTTTGCTAGTGTCTAATATTAATGTTAACCCTGAAACAGAAGTGGTTTCGATGCAGCATAATACTACCAAGTGACAAAAAAATCCCCAGTTTCCAGTCCTCAAACTACTGGTGAATTCCTGATCTTAAGAATTCCCAGTAGGAGTTCTTTTTCATTGATTTAAGAGGGAGAAGTATTTTAGCCCCCTTCTTCAATGCAAATCTACTCCACTTTTTGGCTGACTGAATTTGGTTCTAAATGATTTTTATTAACAAGAACGAGTCAAGTCTTCAGCTAAGTTCCATTGTTTAATGCTAACACAGTAACAGCTTGAATTTTCTGTCTTTTCATCAGTCTGGAGGAATTGTACAGTGTGGCTCTCGCACAATAGCCTGACTATTCTTTTCTGAAAACAGGAACTGCTTATCTGCACTTTTTAGACACTTATATAATACCCCGTACCATGTCACAGACAGCTGATCTAAAAAGGGGGAAAAGTCATGCTGTTTTATTGTTTGGATCTGTAACACAGATAATAGACGACCCTGCCACCACTAGGCAGAACATGCTTTCCCAAAAAATAATTTAGGAAATCATTCCAAAGTTTAGAAACACTACAAGTCCAAATGACTTTTCTCCATTAAATAATGCATTTTTAGTTAACTAAAAACCTAGCAAGCTGTGGGTAGTAATCTAATTCTACCTGTCAAGCTGTGGGTAGTAATCGAATTCCCACTAAATAAACTACCTCTCTGATTTGTTATCCCAAAGCCCCTTCTATCCCACACATACCAATGCCAGTCATTTTATTCCATCTCATTTTTTCACCGGAGGTAATCACGGCCTTACTCTGAAGGCTCATGCTCCCTTTTTTACCTCTTCCTATGGTGTCCCTCTTCACTTCCACAGGTAAGTTCCTCTACCTACCAGCCATTGGTTATAGTGTCTATACACAAAATCCTGAGCAATGTGCAGGCTCAGATTCTCTCAATAGTTTAATTTCAGTGTGGTCTCTTAAGAAATTGCCCCCAACATGGACATACAGAATAAAGAGTTCTATTTTGAAGTCATTTTGGCTACCAATCCAATTAACTCTACAAATTACCATATTTACTCGATTAGAAGACAAGATTTAACATGGGGGGCGAGCCCCTCGTTTTACAATCAAGCACAAGGCAGCCTAGTCCATTGCTGCTATGGAACAAAAGTGCCAGTTCCATGCTGCTGCCACAAGGTGAGCTGCAGCCATGCTCTGCGTCTCTTGCCCCCCTAGACTGCAGCAGTAATGGAGCATGCTGGTGTAGAGCAAAGGTAATGGCAGGCAGGGCGGGGAGACTTTGAGGGAAGGGAGCGGAGATGGCAGGAAGCGGGGCAGGAACCTGAGACTCTGGGTGGCAGAAGAGATACAGGGAGGGGGAAAACAGTGGAAGAGGGAATTGAGGCAACCTGAGAACACAGGGTGGGGTAGGCACAATGGGAGGTAAGTGGGAAGGGGGGGACAAATTGAAGATGATCCACCAATAACTGGATTCCATACATGAAAAACTGTAATAAACTTATACATTTTCTGTGTGTAGACTCTAATTAAACCAGGGCTCAATGTACATTCAAGGTCATCTTGTATTCAAGTAAATATGGTAATTCAAAACTTGTTCCTGCACCTGAAAAATTAACCCATGTGCTTCTTCCTTTTGCATAGCCCTGTCTGCCCATTTCCTTCTGAAAATTTTTGGGTCTCTCTCTCCTCTCAGCAGTTTTTTGGTCACCTCAGTAGTTTTTGGTCACCACTGCCTCTACCTTAAAGATTTCATCCTGCCCTTTCTCCTATACCTATGCCATCTTCCTTCCACCACACCACTCTTTCCTATCTAATTTCTGCATATCCCTGCAGATTACATGAAGATTTTAGCTGTGCTTTTCATGCAACCTGCTACAAGCTGAAACGGAAACCCAGTAGCTGATATCAGTAGCCCCACTTAGGACCTGCTGTTACCTGTCATTACTGTTGAAGGGAAGGCTTCTTTTTTTAGCCAAACCTCTGGGAATCCTAGTATCCATATTCAAGGGAAAAATACAAACTCTTATTCAAATTGTTACTTAACAAGAACTGTCCGAAGATCCAAATTTGGAGCATTATTAAACAGACATCAAGGTTCTAACGTGCCTGCTGCTTTGCTGGGATACCAGAGTTATTCTAATATTTGCCTTTGTAAGAGGTACATGCATAAACCCTTTTCTTTTAGTCCACATCCAAACAGCAATATAGTCTTCATGGCTACTGTTATTTAAAACAAAACAGGACATTATTAGACAGTTCAGGACCAAAATTTAGATTCTGTCAGAGGAAAATTTAGGTACACCAGTGCTAAAGGCTTCTGAGCAGTTTCCAGAAAACTTAAATTGAAATGTTTTCTTGACCCTTTTAAAAATGTCACTGATAGTTTTTGGTTTGGCTTCAATCATTCCCCTGTTGTGCCTGCATTTCAATAAAGCTATTATCATCTACAGGCTTTTATTAAAAAATAAATGTCTATTTGTAACAGGGAGCCCCCTTTGTACACTCCCCTTCTGGGTACTGATACAACAGATGCCCCTTCTTGCCTGCCCCCCACCCCTCCCCTTTTGCACATTTCTTTTTCCTTCTAAGTATTGGCAAAGACCTAGCACATCCATTGCATGGGTGTGGCAAGGCTTGGAGCAAGCCAGAAAGCTGAAGTGGCTTTCTGTAGGAGAAACCTACAAACTACATCTACATATCAATTGAGCTAAGTGTCACTGAAGAAAACAAAAGAACTAAAATATCCACTTCAAAGCAAAGCCTGTAAGAGACAAGAAAAGCCAAGGTGCATGGAAAGCATGACTCTAAATATATCCTGGTGAACACATTCCCCCTTTGATTAAGACCTATTTCCCAAAGTAAACTTCCCGTATCTGTCTAAAGTTTTATGCTAAAAATCAGTCTATGTGACTGCATCTAACCTAACTCACTTACTATCCCCAGTAGCCTTTGATCCTCACTACCTCACACTGCAGTTTTATATATTTCTCACACTGCATTTTTATATTTCATCTGTCTCATCCTTGCCCTGGCATCCTGTGTTTTATGTTTTATACCTTTCAACTTTTAACAAATGTATTCTTTAGAGCAAGTCATACCTTGTATTACTAAAACTGTTATTATAAGAATGCATTGGAATTGTAATCACTGGAATTGTATTGTTGTATTGGGCTGGTCCCCTGAGTGAATGTGAGTATGTATGAGTCAGTAGGTGATTGAATGGCAAAGCAAGAGCCTCTGGCTGTTAACTGACAATAGCCTAGCCAAAGGAACTTATCTTTACACTGTTACAGCTCTACTCTATGAGGCATTTTAAGCTAATCAAACCACCTGGAACCTGCAATGACACAGCCATTGAGTCAATCAAGTCAAGAGTGGACTCCCAAAACTGCACCATTGCGTGAAACCCCCAGTGACTAACTGATAGCTGTCATGCACTACTCAAGACCCACGTGAGACAGAAACCTCCGGATTGGGCAGCCAAGATGATGCTGGGGGATCACAAAATCTGCCAGAAATGGATAAGAGGCTGAAGCATGAGCCTCATTGGTGCCCTCTCATCCAGCACCTGACCTACCAAGGCAGAAGGACAAGCAGGTGACCCCCTTCTGGAGAAGACATTACTTTGGAGGAAGCTGACCATTGACAGCAGACTCCAATGCCCCGGATAGGTATAAACCAACATCAGTGCTACACCACTATTGCAGCAATTGCGTGCGCGTGCGTGCATGCGAGAAAGAGTGTGTTAGGGTGGCCAGTACCCCATATAACTAAAAGTTTGCATTTATGATTTTATTGGTAACTTCACATCCCGTAAAATAAATTAGACTTTATTACGATCCTGAGAGTTGGTCCTTTGTAGCCAATGTATTTACATTACTTAAGCAGAATATATTTTTTTAAAGTAGCAGGGAAATAATAAAAATATTTTATACTTAGGGTGCAATCAATGTCCAAAATTTTTATGGAAGGACAAGTTATGAGCAAACAAACATCCTAAGCCCCCTGTCCTGCCCCAAACGCCCAAAAATGTTGCTGCAATCCAAGATTGTCAGTTTGTGATGCTTTAAGGGAGGACATCCACTTGCTAAATGCGTGCTGCACGAATCCCATGGTGTGCATGATCCATGGACACCCCCACTTTCAGACGTATGCCCCAGATTAGGAAATGGCACCGAGGCTGCTGTTCCACAGAATTGAGCCCCTGAAGTCCCAGCAGGCGCAGGACCCTGCAGGACAACAGATCCAGACAATGTCTTTAAGCACCAATAAATAGGGATCTACTTAAAACGCACAGAGGCAAAGTAAAAATTACAGGTCCCTCACAGTGCCTGGCATCATTTTCACAGTCTTTTTGTAGTGAGCGCCTCCCACCCACTAGCTGATTGGCCAAGGGGCTCCAGCTCCCACCCCTCACCACTGATTGGCTGGGATGGCTGCCCTTCATGTGACCCCACCCTTACCTGCTGATTTGCAGAGAAGGGGAGGGCCACACAAAAGGTAGCCCTCTTGACCAATCAGTGGCAAAGGGAGAAGGGGTAGCTGCCATTTTAACTGTTCCTCTTCATGCCAATTACTCCCACTAGGGAGCCAGCATTTTATTTTTAATAAGTTTTTTTTTTTTTGGCAATGCCATTCAAAATCACAGGGAATGCCAGCTTTCACAGTGATCGCAGAAATGGCCTTTTTTCACTTTTCATGAAAATCACAAAACCACAAATTAACTAGATTCCTACCAATGAAGCAAACCATCTGTGCTGGGACACAACCCAGCACAGATGACCCCATTCCTAAAATGACATTGGTTTATACCCATAAAATATCACACACGGGACTCTCAGGGTGCATCCCCATGAGTGCACACGTGCGCTTTGCATGCCACAAACCCATCTATGGTTCCACAAACTGTGCACCACACATGCATGTGTTTGCCACACTCCTAATTAGCAGCATGGCAGGGTTTTTTGATACCAGGAGATCCTGATGTCAAAATAAAAGTGCCAAAAAAGTGACACGACGCATGTGGCTGCAGTGCATGCTGCCCATATCTGGAGCCTGGCTGGCCAAAGCCACACTCTGGCTGCCAGCCAGGCTCTGTGCACCCAGATCACCACCACTGCAACCCTGGGAGGCCCCCAGGGAAGACTACTGGGGCCAATCCAGGTACTGGCCCCAGCCTCCCCTACCCAACCCAGGGCAATTTGCCACACATGTTCAGAGGTGTGCCCAGGAGCAACTAACAGCGGCACAAATATGTGCCATCTATCCCTGGGGAAATGCACGTTCCCCACTTGTGGCGACACACTCAGAGAGTCTCCCCTTAATTAAATAATTTAGCTGCAAACCACTGGTTGGAGATATTATGCCCCTCTCCCCAACCACAACTTTTATATGTAATAGAATTCAGCTGCAGCAATGATTAGGGTATAATTTTCAGAAGGTTCAAGTTCAGCCTGTACACATTTTCTTCAGGGATCTCTGTAGATGTACAAATTGATTTAAATACCCAATTTATACATCTGACATATAGTAAACATTGGTCTGCATAAATACCAATAGACTAGTCCTCAACTTTCTGAAAAAAATCACAAGCAATTTCTCCCAACTTACACATGACACATAAGGTATGTCTCCACTGCACACTCCACTTGAGCTAGTTCACTTATAACTAGCACAGGTGTACCTACATTACACCTCAGAGAGCAGTGTAGGCATGACCTGAAGCACAGCTCAAACCAGAATGCAGGTCTCCTGTGTCCCGATCCCAAGCCTAACCCTAATGACTCATCTTCCTCACCGTAACTAGACTGTATTAAAATCTCTTCATTTCATCAGGCTCCAGTGTTGCTCAAAACAATTAAGAAACTGAGTTCTGCAAAACCTTGTGTTTTTAAATAATGTAAAAAGCCTTGATGTAGGTCACTCAAGGTTTGCATGAATGTTCTGATATTCTCTAGCTGCTACTGTTTGCTCCTAATATTTCCTTCACTATTACTTTATTTTCCATCTTGTTGAATGTTCTCTTAAGAAGAAGAAAAAAAAGCAGTACGATGAATATGGTCCTGAAAAATTGTTATCAACATTTACTATCAGCCAAGGCTTCTGGCTACACATTGCTTTGGTAGCAGATGATGATAATGTAACAACTAAACTTTATTCACTTAGCCCAGGTCAGTAGAAGAATAGAATTTTGCAAAAATTGACTGGAGAAAAAGTCCATGGCTGAACAGCTCGCAGTGCTATTCTCCACCCTATGCACTCCAGAGAGTCTCTTTAATTCCACTGTGGAGCAGAACAGAGAGGACATTTTCTGCCCCATGACTGCTCTGTACCAAGTGCATGCATTTGTGGTGGGGACATCAAGGCTGCAAGTCATGCCTATTCCTGGCCATCACTGTTTCTACTGATAGCCTGCATCCTCTTCCACCATATAAATGATTGTGCAGAATTGTGAGGAAGAGGGGCACAAGCAAGGGTGATTAAGCAAAACCTGGTTTACATACAGATTCCGTAACAGTCTAATTATGTCAGCTTTGGGGGCGAGCTACAACTTTTAGTATGGATGCAGTTATTCTAATATAGAAAAGCTTTATGCTGGCACAGCATTCTGGTACCTGAGAGTTGTACTGTTTCTGAGTTATACCCCCATCTCAAGTCAAGGGGAAGAAGGGGAAGCAAGATTAAAACTATGGTATAGAGTCCAGACATAGATGCTATATCTTTTCTTCTAAAGTATAACATTGAGAGTAATGTTGGTATAAACAAGAAAGCAAAAGGAAGTGGTTTCATCAATCTGGCTGACCTAAACAGAGGAGTTTCAGACACTTGAAAAGATTTGGCTAAACTTTTTAGAAACCTCCGATCAACCCCCATGGCTTTAAGCTGTGGCGTCACTCTCCCTTCCCCTCCCAAGTTCCCTCCTTTCACCTCTCTTCACTGTCCTTCCTTTTCTTTATATGTTCTCCTGCTGCTTTTTCTTTTCATTTTTTAAATTCTTCTCTCTTCTCTCCCTTTATTTTGGAATTATATTTCAATTTTAAAAAATATATAAATATATCATTTTCTGGGGGTAAGGAGCAAATCTTCCTCCTTGGACTTCAGTGAAGCTACACGGGAACATGTGAAAACAAACTGCAACAGCTTTAACAGCAACTCAGACTTCTGTCCTACACTGTGTAACAGTGTCCTTATTGAGACTGACAGTCAACAGCCTCACAGCACCTCAAATCTTTTCCAGTCTGCAACTGGTACAAAACAGGTGGGCTACAGCACCCCCAGAGGAGTTCATTAAACTTCTGTGGGACTGTGGGTGAAGGCTTGCGAGCCCTTACCCATTGTACATTTTAGGATTGGGGCCTAAATTGAAAATATCCTATTTCATAACACCAATATTTATGAATGCACTTAGTTGGACACATAATAAATCATACAGTCATCCTTACCCAAGGTCCATGCAAAGTAATACTTTGGCTTCGATGCTTGTGTAACAACATACAGGTAACCAAGTCTTGACATGAAGGATGTTTTATTGATAAACTGGTTATCAATGATGTATGTAACAGGGAAGCTCTTGGTAAGTGTCAAGAACAAAAGGAGAGATACAAGGGTGATACAGAGTTTGTACGCCACAGCTCCCTGAAAAAGCATAATAAATAACAAAACATTGGTGTGATCATTTATTAGAATAGGCTAAATGCAAAACAATGCTTGCTCTTTATAAAAGGAATCTGAATCAAAACCCATCCTGATTAGAGGCAGCAACCAATTTCATCACCATTAAATTTCCAGCTGGTATAAAGAATGGGCAAAGCCATGCAAAAGTTAGCTTTACTGGATCCAAGTCATTTACCAGAAGAGAGTAAGGAATTTTTGTAACCCATCTCAGGCAAATTCTTTCATCAGAATCCTACTGGAAGCCGCTGGAATTGTCTTGAGGAAGAAAAAGATGGGAAGCAGACAGCTTCCCTCTCTATGCAGTTACCCAAAGGACAAATCTTGGATTCTGGCTAAAAGCCCCAAACCTACTGATGTCCAATATAGCAAAACCACTCTCTGGCACTGCACCTACCGTCAGCTTGCCTGAGAACCTATTTACAATTACTTACTCTTAACCAGCCCATAAAGCTATGTCATCCTGCTCAGGGTCTCCGCACAGTCTGGAAATTTGGCAGTGGGGGAAAAACTGGCAATTAACAATGCTACCGCTGTCCCACTGCCTAATTTCTAAGCCAGGCAGGCAAGATGACACAGCCCAGTGCAACGGGCCAGGACCATGGGCACAATCTGGCATGCAGGGCCAGGACCCAATACAGCGCATAGGGCTGGGATCATGCAGTGGGCCAGCTCTGCCTGCCAGATCAGGCCCAGACTGACCTTGCACCACTCATCCAGCTCATGGAGCCAAAAGGTTAGGCAGCGCTGACCTAGTATGCACACCTCTTTTCATAGCTTTCCATGGCACCTGTCAGTATAAACTATGTGACTACTTGGTAAATGGTTTTCACAGACTCAACATGAATAAATGGACTATACTTTCATAATGCAAACGGGGGAATCTAACATTAAATTAACACTGGGATAATTAGTTTATGTTAAAATATGCACTCTTTTAATATGCACACTGTTCACAGCAAAAAACTTTAATGCATATTTTTTAGTAGAAAAACACCCACTTTTATATACTATATTTATATACAGTACACATATCACAACTTGAGTCCAATTCTAACATTGTTTACACAGATGTAAATCAGAAATAACTCCACTATATTCAGTGGAACTATGTCACTGCAGGGTCAGAATCAGACTCCATACACAGTACACACTCTTGCACATTATAGAGCGCTTGTGCAAGTAAATTCTGCTCTCAATTAAAGGCATAAATCCAGAGTCATTTAAGTGTGACATGGTAGAAGGTGGCCCATATATTTTTTCTGGAATATATGAAGGACATTTGTTCAAGTGTCAAGTTAATATTTAATAAAACAAGACAATAATAAATTTTAAAAATGGTTTTGTGGTGGATTTGATCTTTTCCATGCTTACAATAAGGAAAATGACCCCAGGTTTTCTTGAAAAGAATTAAAATCAAGCTACAGTGCTTAATAAATCATGATTCCTGTATCCAGTGCATCTCTCACATAACAGTGATAGGATTTTTTTTTCCAGTTATTCCATTTTGTGAATTGTGCTCTCTCTTTTGTCTTGGTTCGAATACAATTCCCAATTATCTGAACCTACAGAAGGTTCTCGTTGTGAGCACAGAAAGCAGCACATATGATGACCACTATCCAATAAGCTGCTCTGCAGGCCAAACATGTGTTCCTGAAACACAAAGGGAGGACGTCAACACCCTCTCCATAAGCTTGGTAATGAAAACAGGAATTGTTTTACGTAGAGAACACTGTGATGTTAATTAGCAAGATACCCAAGAAGAAATCAACTTAATGTTTTTAAGTAGGTGCTACTATTAATCAGTCACATGCAAAGCAGTGTTCTCCAGCTCTTTACAATAAATATTTGGCATTTTACGACTTACAGTTGGAGAAGGATCGGGAAGTCTATCGTAACCCTTTTGCTTCCAGTTCACTTCTAAAAGTTTCATATGTACATGCCTCCCTTCAATGAAGGCTATATAATCCTTGTAATTGCTGCAAGGCCCAGCTATGATACTCATAAAATTGAGAAGATAGCTTAAATACTCCAGTAAAGAAGGTCTTCTTCTGTCAAAACATCCAACACACAACAAAACAAAACAAGGTAAAACATGGCAGAAAGTTTCATGGGTCATTTACTAAAAATTTGATTTAAAAGTGTAGCAGTGCAATATTTTGCACAGCCCTGTAAATTATCAGACAGAGTATATTTAAGACATTACACACAAAGCAGGACCCTTCATCATGTATACTCAGAGGAGCTCTCTTTCCTGCCCGTATTTCAGATGTTTGAATGGCTTGTCCCAGCTGAGAGAGGAGCATGTTGTTAGAAGACTGGCAGCAGCACAAGCAAGAAGCAAAGATGAGAAGCTGTGTCTAGTGTTGCAGTATGTACAGGGACAGGAAGAAGAAAGATCAAGAACTGCTGAGTAGCCAAATGCAATGGAAGAAGTATGCTTGCCAATTCTTCATGTTTTCTAATATACTATGGATCTCTACCACGTCAATGGGAATTGAAGAGGTTCTGCTACAACCTGTATTCAGACTAGATTAGCAACCTTTCAAATTGGAAAGGAAAACATGTAGAATTACACTGCCTACACCATCTACATGCATCTTGTAGGGGAATTAGTAGCATTTTATTTATGCCGATGATGGCATAAAGACACAATGGTCCACAAAGATCCAAAGGCTTCCCAAACACGTGCATTGCTCACTGGTCAGTTCAGTGGTAACTCCCCATTTGGGCGCACGTATGGACAGTCAGGGATAAGCTAATCTGGCTAAAACTACATATCTACATATGTAAGACTCAAGGTAAACTTAAACCTTTGTATAAAAATGTACTGCATTTACCTGAATCCAAGATGACTTTGAATTTAAGATGACCCCACCCCCCAATTATTAGATTGTATGAATGCAAAAAGTATAACTAGTTTATAATTTTTTCACTGTGTAGAAGCTAATTATTGCAGGGTTGTCTTAAATTCATCCCCCCCCACCAACTGCTACAGTGGGGAAAGCAGTGAAAAGGGGTGTGCAGTGGGACAGGCAGATGGCTGGGTAATCAAGTAGCCCCCTCCCCCACCTTTTGGACCTCCTGTAGCCTGCACCTCTTGCTACCTGCCCCCCTGCGGTGCTCGTGCTCCTGCTGCCTGTTCCCCAACATCATACCCCCCCAAACCCCACTTACTGCTGGGCATGACTTTGGCTCCATTTCCTCCTAGGACACAGAGCACTTGAAAGCTCCAGTCCCTGCCTGGCTATGTAGCAGGAGCATTGGTAGCAGCTCTGGTCCTGAGACACTGCTGCATAGACAAACAGGGGTTGCAGCTTCCATGTGCTCTGTGCTCAGGAGGGAAAGGAGCTGAAGTCACATCTGATAGTAAGCAGCGGTGGGAGGAGGCAACAGGTGCTGCGACTGACTCTGGACCTGACCTAGACTCAGGGCCAAAATGAGAGCCATAACAACTATTTGCCCCTCGCCTTGTCCTTGAATCCAAAATGAAAAAGTCTCCCTCCCCACCCATGTTGAATGGGGGAAAAAGCCAGGCCTTGGATTTGAGTAAGGACAGTATTTTTAATTAAATGTGTACCATCAGCTGAAAGGATGAAACAATGGTAACACATCTGCTGCTCTCTTATTTTCTGAATACAGAACCAGTTCAAGCTATGCAACCTTTTGCATTCACTGTGCCCCTTACTGAAGATACTGATATCTATCCGAGATTCTCTCTGATAGTAAAATTTTCTAGATAAAGGTCCAGCTTGTAAGCTTTTTGGACCACCAGTAATTTCATGTTCTCTGCTTAAACAGAGTTTAGCACAACGGGGTCCCAATGTATGACTAAGGGACTTTAGGCACTAATATACTGAGCAACAGATAAAGCCAACAAGCCTTGCCAAAGTCATGCCACTGTGTCTGCCAGACAATAGCAAGTCTGCCTAGAAAACTGAGCAGAGAGACATGAGTAATGCATGAAGGAATGTAGAGAACATGAGCAAAAGAGAAACAAAGCAGGCCAAGAACAGGAAAGAAGACAAAAGGCTGCCTTACAAAATAGGATTTAAAACTCCCTCTTTGTAATTTCTCAGCAGCTGACATTCAAACTTTGGCATGTTGTTAGCTACTTTCCCCATACAGTACAGTATAGAACACTATATCATCATAACAACAGGTAAAGTTAATCTTATGACCACAGAACCCAGTTGCAGTCCAGCATATTAAATCTTCCTTGCAGACTTTTGTTTTTCGAGAGATGACTTTTAGTTTTAATTCGCATATCATTTTCTAATGGCTAACAGTTAAACCTCAGAAAATAAGCAACCAATGTTTCTGGCCAAAAGCAAAGTTTCACATATATTAAATTCAAAGCTAAATATTAGTTACTTGCTTCCACTCTACTCAAAAATAACCCCACCTTCAACTGATAACTACAGACTTGTAGAATTAAAATAAACTGGGAAAAAGATGCTTGTCTGGACAAGCAACATCAGCTCTTTTTAAGTGCTAAGACCAGTCATTCAAAGTTTATGCTCTTTGCCTCGAAAGTGAAGAGGTAAACAAGAAATGTGCATCAGTGTCTAGAAACTAGGTCAAAGAAAAACAGAACTGAACATGGATTAATGCTACGATGTAGTTGCTGATAAGAGAAGTCATATTTTAATATGAAAAACAGCAGGCCACAGTGAAAGGAAGATGAAAGCCTAAAGATCAGAGCAGAGTATAAATAAATTATATGTTTATTAAGATAATGCTTTGACAAAAAAGTTGCTTCCCTTTAAACACCCATTACAGTTAATGTGATCTAAGCACATGGTTGGGTGCTTTGCTGAATGAGGGCCCTCTTGGTGTTTATTTGGACAGGTGGGAAAGGATGGCCATATTCATGAGCAACTGGGATACCATCATCATCCCAAAGAAGAGAATTGCTTAAATAAGTATAAAAGCAAGCTAGCTCTGGATGGCTTGAGGAAGCACATCCTAACATAAATCTTATCTCCCGGTACTGAGAGGGTAGAATTGACACCCTCTGCTCCCCATTCTCCAAACACAATCCACCACCTAACCTCATCTAGATGAGATTGAAGACCAACTAGAAAAACTAAGTTCTTACTTTACAGCAAGTCGACTCTGCTCTGCAGTGAGGTCCTCAGCTTGTCGACCTATCCCTAGCAAAAATAAATAATAAGCAATGACACAATACAATTAAATATGTCTCTTCCAAAAATACCTTCAGAAAATAAATTCCCACACCCAAAGATTATATCCTGCATAAAATTATTAGAGTTTGAAAGCCAAACACCTTCTTGCTTTTCATCATTACCAAGAGTAGGACTTTATTTCAGCTTCCATCTCTCCAGTTAAGCATGCTCATCCTCAAAGAACTGCAGTGAGCAACTGAGTAAAGGTGCATTACTGCTTGATCCTCCCCTACCAGCATCTCCTATTGGATAGATTTCTCCTCCTCATTCTTCCTCTTCTAAAGAAGCTCTGCCTTACTTCAGCTTCACCTTCCATAAAGAGTTTCCCTCATAGACAGTGAGCCCACTGATACCCATCCACCAGCACTGATTCCCAGTGCCTTCTTCTAACAGCTGTTCCATAATATCTCTATTCCCATAAGCTGCTGGTCCAATTAACCACAAAACTGCTGCTGGCCTCCTTATGAGGAACAGAACAATTCACAGCAAGAGAACTGGCCAAGGGAGAAGTGGCACCCATCATGGGAAAAGAGGGGTTGTTCAGGACGTAAAGTCAAGAAGTCTCAACTCAATCTCCTTTCCTTTTTTCCCTGGAACAGCATCCTAGCCATGAAATCCACATCTTGGTTGCAAAACAGACACTAATGAGGTTAAACACTGCATTAATAAACAAAACCCCTTATGGCTAATGTGACATTCAGCAATGATCCTGAATACTCCATAGTAATGAAATGCAGAAGTGGACACCATCATTATATAAACTGTGTAACCCTATGCAGACTGGATACTTCATAGCATGCATTTAACAGCAAACATTATTCTGCTCTTTCTTTTCAATATGCAACAAAAAGGCTGAGCTAATTTTATGTAGAGAATTGTGGTTGAACCAATAGGCAGAATTTTAGCTGTCTTGGATTCTTCTCCCCATGAAGAACTAGGCAGAACTCCTGGTTTTTGTGCATGCAGATTAAAATGGCATGCACAAAAACAGCCTTTGTTAAAACGCCCCAGTGTATGAACACAGAGAAAATAGGAGAGAATCTTTCTTTATCAATACCAGGAATTTATTAGTCATAATATAGATAGTATCTAGGCACTGAGTAAAGTAAGTCAACTTAATGTGAAAAGAATGACAAGCTCTCCCCCTTAAATTTGAACCCCAAATGAGGCAACCTTTCACAAAAATGTATTTATTTGAGAAGCTTACAAATGCTGCATGACAGCCACTAGCTGGCTTTTTAGGAGTTAAAGCAGTCTTCTATCTTCACCAGCACGAACTAAGAGACTAACTTTTTGCTCATGGAGCAAATCCAAATAGACAGACATAGATATATAGTAACTGGAATTTTATTGCCTCCTAATTCTCTACATTAGCAAAAACTTACTACAAAATACATGCCATACAAATGTCCTCACTTTACTGCTTATTTTTATGCTCTCTCCCTCTCTGCTAGTAAATATTGAAAGCACCTGTACTTCAAAAAATACACTTCAGGTTCAGGTTATTTGAAATGTTTGATTTGTTTGTTTCAGTTTAGAGTCAGTTGCATGAATTTTCAGATAGAAACTTGTGAGCATCTGAAATGAAAACAACATCCATTTCACCTAGTTCACAGATATGTACTTTGGCAGGGTAATAAGCACTTATCAGCATAATTAATATTGGGATTTTTTTTTTTTAATGGTACTGCCTCTGCTTACACATTACCCTCCTCTACATGTGTTTAGTGACCCACTGGATACAACTTAATGGTACATGAACACTGCAGACTACAGCACAGTGAAGAGAAGCGTTGGCAAGCTGGTCAACTGACCAGTCAATATTGTCAATTAACCAGTCAACTGACTGCATATTTTTGACTGATCAAAGATTAAAGCAATTTTTTGGTATTTTTCTTGACAGAAATACAATTTTTTAATTGTTTTTTGACACATTTCTTAATGGAAAATTTGTGCTTTTTCTGCATGTTATTTGGACCTATTTGTAATAATTTACCATTTTTGACAGATAGTTGACCAGTCAATTGACCAAATTTTATTTGACCAGACAAATACCCAACCCTAGTGTAGAGATACCCAAGCTAGCCCATTTGAAGCTTCACACAGCTGCAGCTAGGCTGCTTCAGGTATCCAGGGTAGAGGTATCTCTATACAACACTAAATTCCACAGCGTAAACCTTATTTAAGCCTTAAATCATTCAGCTCTCTGTGGCGGGACCGTCTTGTTTGTACAGTGCAATGAGCAACAGATCCTTGGGAGCCCCTATGTGAGACTGCAATGCAAACAAACAACAAAAATAATTGTAACTGGAATGCAAGAGCCTTGCACTGTAGCGAGAGCAGGCATTCTGCTGGAAAAGAGCACCATTTGTGACAGCCCAATAATGCAAGGGCCTAGAGGCAATGTTTGTTTTCTTACCTATCATTCCGGTTGCCCCTGCTCTGGATAGAAGCTATAACCTATCCCCAGCAGTTTACAGGCTATCATCTCTCAAGACTAAGCCATTCTTTAGCTAAACTGGCAGGGTATTTCAAACATTTTATCTTAGTCTCTAGTACTGGCCACGGGCTAAACATGTCACTGCATTTGATTTTGATCTCATATCAGCAAAAATCCAGCATAACTGAAGGGAAGGCAGTGGCATTATCCTGGTATTAAACAAGTATTAGATGAGATTAGAGTTAGCGCCTAGACCAGGGGTGGGCAAAATGGCGAATCTGGCCAGCAGCCAGATTCCATTTCCCACCAGCCCCTGCCTGCATTGCTCTGGCCCGTTTCCATGAAGACCCAGGAGCACTGGGGCTGTGACAGTGCAGGTCACAGTTCCCATGGAGACCAGCCCAAGCAGCACTGGCAGGGCGCATGGCTGGGCATGGAGCTGCTCCAGGGCCAGGGCTGGAATTTTGCAGCAGTGATAGTGTGGGTCAGGGCCAGGACAGAGCCCCAATCCACTACCTGTGCACCCCTATCTGGAGGTGCAGAGGATTACCCAGAGAAAATAAAGCAGCATCTTGGCTTTTGTTTTTGGGGGTAGTTTTTGTTTTGTTTCATTTTGTTCTTCTCCTATAACAAGCAGGTTTAGATTCCACAAGAATCCCCAAAAAAACTGGGGGTTTTTTCACAAAGCACTGACCTTGTTCACCAGAGGAACTCACTGAGCTAAATTCACGCCTCATGTAACTGCACCAAAGAAAAAGGTCTAGACTAAAACAAAGCTGTCTTTAGGAATATCAGGAGGTTTACTTGCTTACCATCATGGACTTGAAATGCAAGAGTTGTGATCTTCTGCGTAACAATCATCAGTGGACTATAACAAAAGATACAAAAAGTGATGAAAGCCTTTTCTCACACACTATATAAATCCTTCCTGCCTTACTGTCTATACGATTAATCAGTATGTGTAAGCTTTTAATAGTTTACCCTCACAAAAGATCTTTTTTCACTTACAGTTTGTCAACGAATTTTATAGTTATTACTGCTTACGACTAAAAATGGAATATGCCCTGTAAACACTGAAACTTCAGGAGGAAACTAGCTAGGCCGGGGTTGGCAACCAAACTACAAAAAGTCACCACATTAGGCCCACAGAGCCAAAAGGCTTTGTCTCTGCCCATGCCCACACTGGGGCCAGGCAGCTGGAAGTCCTGTCCACATTGCCACTGCAATCTCCCCTGCTTCCTGCGTGCAGTGTGGGATAGCTTCCAGTCGAAGAGGAATTGAGCTGGAGCTAGGCAGCTTCTAGTTGTGCCCATAATGCAGACAAATGGGCAGGGAAGTAGGGGCCTGGGAGAGGCAAGTGGGAAGAAACAGGAGCAATGCAAGCAAAGTTCCCAGCTGTCCAGCCGTGGAGCAAGTCCCCTCCAACTGGAAGCTGCCCTCATGTATCAGCTGGTAAGCAGGGGCCTGAGAAAAGCGACGCCAGCACATCTCCCAGCTGCCTGGCCCCAGCATGGATATGGGCAACCTGCCCCCCCACCCCTCACTATTAACATGCTGCAGAAGCCACCTAGTCCATGCCAGACTGGAGCTGGGTTTTTCCAGCCAGCAGCTTGAAAAGGTTGCTGCCTCTTGAGCTAGGCAGAATGCAATTATTCAAACTGAAAAGTGGGACAGGATTGTGAAGTTAACAATTCTCCAGAACACTGCAGAAAGGTCTTTAATCAACAAGACACATTCAGAACTTTATTTTAGATCTTATTCAAAACATGGTACCTTCAGCAGCAGAGTACAGAGTACCAGGCAAGCCTACTCAGAAGAAACGATACTATTGTATACATTACTATCACCTTGGCAATCTTTCATTCATGTAATGACTAAATTTGAGCCTTGTGAGATTTGACATCTCAAGGTGGTACAGTTATAATATATCCTTTGTTCTCCCTTACTTCTACTCCCCTCTAATGAGTTTCATCCCTGAAATGACTGGGCTTATCCTGATCCTGCAAACATTGACACATTCTAGTTGTGCCCATCTTCAAGCACATGAGGAGTCCTATGAAGTCCAGTGGCACTACTCATATATATTTGCAGTGTTGTGGTCTTAAACTAAGCTTCTGGGGACAGGAAATTTGCCTAATGAATGTTCTTAGGCAAAAATCATACATAGTTCCTCATCACTGTTTCTCAGCGTGCTTTACAAAAGATGTCAGAATCCCATTTTACAGATAAGAAAACAGGCACAGAGGAGTGAAGTGACTTGTCTAATATAACCCACGAAGCTAGCAATTGAACTGAAAACAGAACCCAGATGCCCCAAGTTCTACTTCACTGCTCTGCCCACTGCCTCCTCCTCCATTACTACTACTTGTAATATTGTGACTGGGATATTGTATATGAGCATGAAGACACTGAGTTACTTTAAGGAATAGTTTAAGGACCTTATTTATAAGGGATATATGTACACGGAATTATTAATACAGAAGAGGTCTGGAGTAAGTGAGGAACAGTACAACACAACAATTCCAAATGCAGAAGCATTAACAAAATACAAGCGTCACACGGGTCAGGTTTTCAACCCACGTGCTATTTTATTTTTTTACTACTAAAATTAAAAACAACATTCCCTCTATATAATTTCAGAAATCATGTCTATATAAATTATAGCTACTATTAATACCTCTTCCTATTAATAATATATTTACCAGATTTCTGGTACACAGAATATGGCCGGATTTCTCACTGTACATAAAAAATTTTGGAGCGAAAAATACTTGCAACAGAACTGGATCACTACTCAAAATCAATCATTTTAAACAAAAAATATTTATTTTATTATGTTTTTATTTTTCTCAGGTATACACAAATTTCATTTGAAAGCGCAACCAAAACAATTTTCAAATGCAAAATAAGCCTGGTGATGGTCAGAGCTGGCCATGCTGTTGAAATTAATTCAACATCCTTTTTCCTTTTAAAAAGAAAACTGCATCATTCATCCTTCTTGACAGTGATAAGCATTTTACAGAAACATTCAGGTGGGCGACTTTAAATCATATGCTTTAGAATCAAAAGTGTACACCTAAAATTTAAGTGCTTGCCTTTGAAAACTGGAGCTCCTACTCTAAGCTAATGAATATGAATACCACAATGCAAGCATTCAGGAGCGCAGATTAAAACGGCATGCACAAAAACAGCCTTTGTTAAAACGCCCCAGTGTATGAACACAGAGAAAATAGGAGAGAATCTTTCTTTATCGATATCAGGAATTTATTAGTCATAATATAGATAATATATGGGCACTGAGTAAAGTAAGTCAGTTTAATGTGAAAAGAATGACAAGCTCTCCCCCTTAAATTTGAACCCCAAATGAGGCAACCTTTCACAAAAATGTATTTATTTTGCATCCCTATACTGAAAAAACAACACAATCTTGAAAGGGAAACCACTTATGGGAAAACAATAGAAGTCATACTGTTCTACCCAGGCAATATGTTCAGCATGTTTGATATAGAAATGACTAAGTCAGGAAATATAAAAAGACATTACAAGAAGGAAAAACAGAGCCTTAGAATAGCTCAGTAGCCTCCACTGTTCAAACTAACCCAATAACCTCTTGACTGGGGTTATCCAACTAACAAAAGGATAATTTGTGGCCACCAAGCTCCCACCCAGCTGGCATTCCTCCTATTGTTCCAGCTGCAGCAGCAGCTGGGGTTTCTGGGCTTCTCCCTCCTCCAGATTCTGCTTCCTGTCCAAGGCCAGGCAACATAGTCTACAGCACTGGAGGCTTCCGTGGCTGAGGGTGCCTGCATGGACACAATGCAACAGAGGTGGGGGCACCTGTGGAGCCTTAAGCCAACACTGGTGCAGCCCCTGGCTGCTTAGAAGTTGGACAGCCTGATCTAAACTATTTGGTAACCTTCTTAAGGAAGGTGGAAAACTTCCTTTCAGTTTATCCTCCAACCAGAACATTCATACTGCTTTCATCCTGTCCCAACCAGCATGGGAACACCACTTTTACAGGAGGTTAAAAATACTGCAGAGGAAGTCGCCAAAGCTAAGACACAGTGACACGCTGGGAATACCAGTAGACCATTTTGAATAATAGTCAGAAAACCTCTGAGGTCTAATTAGATCTGCCTACCACATTAGTTAAAATATTTTTAAACATGATTTAAACATGTTCATGCAAACACACTTTGCAACCAGCCTGCCTCATTAGTACAGCCAAGAGGAACAAGTCATGTTATAATCAGTATACTCCTGGCTTTTCCAAGGGATTAGGTACAGTGCTCTAGAAAAATAAAATCGATCAAACAAACTGAGCCCAATTTGTTCTAGGTAATACTACTGAACAGTCTAGCCCGCCATATCTAAAAACAGTTCCACTGACAGTTTCACTAACTGTGTGGTTGTTGGCAAAACATGTAATGTGGACCAGCATTAACAAACATTTTTTTTAAGTTGTCTACTTCATCTTGGAATTGAAGTAAAAATCTCACACAGGCAAGTTCTCTTGTTTAATTGTCCAGATTCCTTGACTTTATTACCATGCCAGAAATAATGCAATCTGCAGTAATCTGTTACTTCTGTTTTCAGTGTAAGCCTGAAAATCCTGAAGCATGCACGTGAAAATACAGGGCTGAGTTTTTCATACATCAATTGGTTTCCAGTTTGTTTCATGAGTGAAAGCCGAAGTCATTTTTAAGTTTAAAAAAAAAAAAAAAAAATCAGAACCATTCTAAACAACTGCAAGTCACAGCTTTCATGAGATAATTATTTCTTCATTATTCCTTGCAGTCAAAGGTAGCTTTCTTTCAGAAAAAAGTTTTTTCCTAGAGACGTTTCATAAGATATTAATGGGTTATAAAGCTTTCCAATTCTAATTCACTGGTTTGAATTTATGCAGGCTGGTAGATAACACCTGATGGCTCTTAGACAATTAATGTGTAATCAGAAAGTGATCTCAGTCAAGGCCCATGAAGATATATACTTAGCATGCTGTCAAGCAATAAATGGATTTACAGAAGAAACTATTTTTTTCCCTTACAGAAGAGAAACATATTAGCAGAGTAATTTCTTTTATTAATATAACCCATTCTGTGCCTGGTCTGTGCGTAAAGGACTTCAGTCCCCAGAGTTACCTGCCCTGAAGTTACACTTGGAAAAGAAATAAATTTGATTTCATCCATTCTAGAGGGGGAAAAAAGCAAGTTTACTCTAGGGAGTGTTTACTGTTTCTGTACTTTGTTTTAATATGGTACACCAATAAGAAAATACTGCAGAATCAGTTTCCATCAAGTATATTTTCTGTGTAAAAATTGGCTATTGTACCTCTGCGGCTATCTTTTGTGCTTGACACAAAACCACTGGGAGGGGGAAAAAAAAAAACAGAGTATTAAGCATCAGAAGTCAAGCCTTTGACTTATGACACTCACTGCTAAAAACCTTCTTAAAAGGCTTTTCTAGAATTTAAATTTGATTGTGTTCATTTTTAAAGTGGCTTGCTAAGCAAGCTGTTGATCCCTTTCAAATATAGCTAGTGCTGATTAAATGTTTTGCTCCAATGGTCTTAGAAAATGAAGCCCCGATTAACCTACAGAGCAGTAAAGCAGAGTTAAAGCAAAAGATTTTGCACATCAGCCAGCCAGTGCACCTCATATTAGGAAAGGAACATTACACCTTAAGGATAAGAGGGTAGTTCAGCTCCAAACTAATCCAACCACTGGCTTTTCCGCCAAGACTCCACATAATAGTACCTATTACTGCCCATTTTAATGGTGATTTTTTAATTTCTTCTGATGGGAATGGCACCAAGGTAGCCAACATTTCACATAAAATCTGTATGGTACTCCCTGGCCTTCATTAGACATTCTTTAAATAGTACTGATTTTTGGTCATACACTGGGTAAATTCCAAAATGTAATCAACCAGTGAAAGACTGCATGAACCTACTTGAGCAAAGAACTCAAGCACTTACATAACAATGTATAAAGACCCACTGATCCAATCAGTTATGTGCACAAAATTAGCCATAGGCTTAAGTGGTTTGATTAGGATCCATGTCCTTCCCTATTTTCCAGACCTAAAGGTCCTGAACCTACGAAGTTCATTGGCTAGCAAGGTCAAGCCATCCCAGTTCCTATAAACAACTGCACACAAGAAAATTAAGTGGGTAGTATGACATCTGGCCCCTTTTATCTTCTCAGCCTTAATGACCCGGTATGGTACCCACTTACAGTTATGTTGAAAGGGTACCACCTCTCAACCTGTGTCATAAGCAAGACTTACTACACAGAAGGATAACATAAGGCTCTGCTACCATGGCCCTTTAGAAAGCATCACATTCACTTGATTTTTTTAAACTTGCTCACCTCTGCTAATAGGTGTAATATTATATAGCATTAATATTACTATATTGACAGTCATGTCTATGACCCTAAAGACGATAATGTAATATTAGTATTACCATTGTTATAAAGTATTTAAGAAACCCAAAACAACTCACCAGCATAATCCTCTTAGCAAAAAGAAGAAGAAGAAAAAGAAAAAGAAATCAGGATAAAAAAAGAAATAAATAATCCTAAAAATCCTAACAAAAGTAATTCAATACAAATGTTTACATCTTTCAAAAAAAAAAAAAGTAAACAAAACTGAAGGTAAAACACTGCATTCAGCTATTTAAAATAATTAAAATCCAAAAGGTGTTTACTAAAACTAACAATTGTTACTGAAAAGTTGTTTTCATGATTTCATTTTTTTAAACTTAAAAACTTAGACTTTTCAACCAGGATGAGCAAATGCCATGACTTTTAATTTTTCATCAACAGCAACAAAAAATGTTTATTAAGATACCACAACCAGCTCTATTGTTGTCTTCATGGTGTGAAGCAGTGTCCCAACTTTATTTTTGGTCTCCTTGGGGAACATCTACACAAGACTTTTAAGGCACATTAAAGCACGTCTCGACATGTGCGTGCCCTTAATATACTTTAAAAATGGTGAGGTTGGGCTAATTGCACCTAAATTTGATACCTGCAAATGCAGGTATTAGATTTTGGCATGAATAGTTAAAGCACATTAACACTGTGTGTGGACTGCTTTGGGACTAACTTCAGTCCCAAGTCAGTCCAAACACAATGTTAATGCGCTTTAAGGCCTGTACGTGTAGACGCCTGCTTAAACCCATTTAATGTGCATTAAATTTAGGCGCACTTAAATGCTCATGTATACATGCCCTAGAGGAATTAACATAGTCACTATTAGAAAACTAATGGTTGCTATCCCTGTCTTTGAAGAGATTAATTACAATGATTAGGGACCTACTAAAATCAGGGTGGCTGCTCCCTGATTTCACATACAGAATGCAGGGTCCAACTGCCATTTTATGGGAGGAGTACAGCGCCTCCCCCAACACATGATTGGCCAAGGGGCTCTTGGGGGTCCTGCCACTTACCACCAATTGGCTGGGAGGGCTGCCTGTTGTATTGCCCTGCCCCTTGTCACCAATTGGAGAGGGATAGTGCCACATGACAAGCAGTCCTCACATCCATTCAGCAGCAAGGAGTAGGGGTGGCAGCCATCTTGCCAGCAGCCCTTTAAGTGGGCAGGCCCCCCGCCACTTCCCTCCTGAGCAGGCTGCCATAGTACCCTGAGGATTACTGGCTCCCTCTGGGGATCCAGCATTTTATTTTCAGTAAGTCTTCGCACGCTCCTCCCAGCAAATTTCACAGGCATGCCAGATTTATTGGGCAATACCAGATTTCGCAAAAATCATGATTTTGGTAGGTCCCTAACAATGATATAAAATTAGATGCATTATTTTCTATTTTAAGACATAAAATGGACTTGAAAGTTACCAATTGTCCTTCCACAGGTATTTCCTGCTCCGAAAATAGGAAAAAAAACAAAACAAAACAGAACAAAACATACCTACCCATTATTATGGGATCAAAAATGCATTGCAAGTGTAAGTTAAAAGATGGTGAATGCAAAAATCAGGCATCCGTACATTTTGGTAGAAACACCCTGAATACCTTCATTTAAAATGACAAGCCAAATAGTAAAACTGGAAGGCTGAGAATATTAGAATTAGAAGACAGATGCTTCTTTGCTGTCACATAGACTGCACTCCAAGAAAACACTTTCTGGTGTCTAGCTGCTAGAAAATCCTGTGACCCAAGGTAAAAAACTAACAGAGTTTGTTTACCTGCTTATTCTTCAGATTTCAAAAACAAAACATGTATTTTATGTCTATTTTCTAAGGTAGGGACCCTTCAACATAGCTTTACAATTGCTCAGTGATCTGTTTAAAGCTTGAAGCCCAGAAGAGGATGATTATCCTAGATTATCTGAGCTAGCTACAGTCGTATCATCATCTTCAGTCTAAGCATTAATGAGAGCAACCCTTTGGCATCAAGAGCACATACAATAGCCCTGAATCCATGAAGGACAACCGCCTCTCCAATGAAATTTAATTACATTTCCTCTGAGTAGATCTACCATGCATTACAGTGTATTTGGATATACATTATGAACAATGTTCTTTGACATACATACTTCTATAACATTCCAATCCCATTTACCTATTTGTTTTGTCATGTTCAGTGTCAGTATGCTCATATGTAATTTAAAAAAACATAAGAAAATCTTACAAAATTAAGTTTCTCTGAATACATGAACACATTTCCCCTCTTAAAGCCCAAGTGTCTCAAAGCCTTCTAGACCAGGAGACTAAATACATCTAAAGGAATAAAGACACATTCACAGAAATAGCCTGTGTTTATATTTTTATGCCTCCGCTGAAACTAAGACCCAGAAAAGGCACCTGCAGCATACTAAATAGACTGTAATAGTCATGTTCTGCCTCCCTCATAAAAAAAAAGATTGTTTATATCTAATAGAAAATGAATGACTATGCTTTTCTTTTTAATGCAGCAAATTTCTGCGTTCCAAGAAGTAAGATTAATAGCAAGAGCTAACATCTGTAATGATTTAGTCACTCTTCTGATACAGGATATCACAACTTTTGTAAGGCCCCTTTTACTGTTTTGGTGCCAGCAAATTGTTCCCAGCACACAGATTCCACAGTAGAACCAAGTTCTATGTGGACAAGACTGAGAAAAGAAAAAGAAAGCATACAAAGGTAGACTATTTAAATTATATTCCCAGTTAATTAAATTAACTGCCCCAGTTAAAGGGGAAAAACAACTTAATGACAATGCAGGCTTAAATGCAGCTAAAGTTTACCTCATTTATATCTACTTCAGTTACTTTTACATGTGCTAAGAGACCCATCCTCCCACGCCCAAGCAAGTTTTACTGGAGGAAAGGAAAACCTATGTGCGACCAAGCTTCCCAGATTGGAAGAAGAGATCCCTGGGGTAACCCAAAAGCAGAGAAGCCAAAAGAGAAAAGAGAAGGCCTGGGCTTTTTAAGCAATAGTGGCAACCCTCTCTTACTGGAGAAGGAATAAGGAAAGTAGCAGTCTACCCAAACAATCAGAATAGGCTTCATGAGCTAGTAGTAAAGCCCTGGCTCACTGCTTCATTGGGAGTAGCAGATGGCTCAACCCTTCTCCTCTAGTGAAACAATCCAGGGATCCAAACATCCTCCAAAGAGCAACTCCACAGCCTAGGGATTCTCTCCCCCAACCCCAGAACAGATAGGCACTGTAGGATTGTGCAGTGATTATTCTGAAAAAAAATCCTTTTTTGAAAGTATAAGCAAACAAAACTGCAGAAATACACTTGAATATCCTGGCACACTTCTAAAATGTACTGAAGTAAGAGCCTAAACAACTCTAATAATAAATAACAGCATTCAGCTTAAATACTCACCCAGAGAAATCTGTAGTAAGAATACCATAATGGAATATGCATAGTCGGCTAATGTGGCACAATGTGAGGTATCCTATGGCTACAGCAAAGGAATACCTAAAAACGTGTCATAAAAAACAAATTAGTTAGCAGCACAAGTTTCGGCAGATATGTGTGTCAACCTCAGATAAGCAACAACAACAAAAGCAAAGTAAATTTTTAGCTATTGGGATGGTTACAAGTCTTCTACCTTATGTTAAATGTTCTATATAAATTTTTCAGAAGTAACTGGTGATTCCAAGTGCCCAACCTGAGACACTATAAAAATAACTGATTTGTTTTAAGGGCAGATGCTGAACATTTCATGAAAGTCAGACAGATGTCTCAGTTGAGCACCCAAAAATTGAGAGCTCCAGAACTAGTCACTTTTTAAAATTTTGGCCTAAAAATAAAGTTTTAGAAACCAAATAAGTTTTAAATGCACACTGTTCAGATTATTCAGTCTCTTTTCCTTTCTATAAATACATATAAATGTGTACACACACACAAACCCTCCCCTGATTTACTTGAAATTCTAGTACTTCAGGTTTATAAACAACAGAGAGAAAGGACACAATAGCTGTATACTTTTGTCCAATAACACTTGAAAGACTATTCCTTTCAGCTTTTGATGATGAAATATGTTGTTATTCCAAGTTCTTCACATAGGACATACTCCTTAACTATGACTTGAAAAACTTCTTTGCAGTTTCTCCAGGGCAAGTGTAAAATCAGGTCATGAAGGCAGGTTGAGTGGCACTCAGCTTCCTGATGTTCCAAAGGTTTGAGGAGTACAGGACAAAACAGTGATCCTCAAACCCTATTGCTTCCTTTCCCTATCCCAATTTCACCCTGTGCATGATGCAAACAAAGATAAGGCAGGGATGACAGTCTAGAGAGAGACTCAATGCAGAGGAGGCCTAGAAGACCAACAGAACCAAGCAAACAGCTGATGCACCAGAATGAGAAATACAGCACATGACCCTTGTAGCCAGACCAGAGGCCATCAATGTCCAAGCATCAGAACAAATGAGCCAAGAAGAATCCAAGACCACAGGGACCAAGCAGGAAGCAAACCGATGGAAAAATCAAGGCCTTTGCACCAAAAGAAGAGTGGCAGAAGGTGATCAGTAAAAGACAAGGCAAGCTGAGACTGGCCAATGTGAAGTTGGAGCCACTAGCACCAAGTCAGCTTCATAGCAGGGGACAAAATAGAAGATAAAATAGCAGAAGTGGCCTGTGAGTTGGTGAAAATGGGCCAGGCCTTTGTCACTGGGTGGGAAGACCTTTTAAGAGAGATGGGCCATCTGTGACTAATTAGTTGCTACCTAGATGACAGCAATGGGTTTAAAGTCAGGGATCAAAGTGATAGCTTGCAGGTCACTTGATCTACACACGAGCAAACAGCTCAGTCAGGGAGATAAACATGAAGAAAGTGGAAGGACACCTGCAAGAGACACAGGGTTAGAGGAATGTCCTGATGTGGTGCCTTAGTGACAGGAGAGATCTGGCTAGGCACAATGGGATGGGGTGGGTAATGAAATGGGAGGTGGAAAGGAATTGGGGGTGGGTTGGAGTGGTGAAATGAAGTCAGCCAGACACTGAAGGATGAAATAAAAAGAAAAAAGAGGAAGTAAATTAAAGAAGGTCTATGTGGCAAGCTTAGGGCCACATCTCAAGTCAGCTCGCCCACCTGTCTACATAGGGCAGTCCGCCCAGTCTCTCCTGCCACAATGTTGCTGTTACAATAAACTGCTGGTAAATGCGGGAGATTGCCTATTATCTACCCTGATGCCAAGGGGCACTATCCACAGCATCAAACTTTCCCTACACCGTGGCCCATGTCTCTATGATGGCATCATAAGTTCTTAATGACTCCAGCCCCATACTAAACCCTATTAGACTCTAGTCTGGACCCCAACTAGATCCCTACTGATCAGGCAGCCTCAATCCCTGCCATCACTCAGGACAGGAAGCTCCCTAGACCTTCCCTCTCAGGTGTGGCTCTCCTCTGGGACCATGGGCCACACCGGCCCTGGCCCACCTCCAGGCCAGTCGAAACCCCAGGCCCCCGGCTCTAGGCGTCCCTCATGGTGGGTACTCCAGCCCCTTTTGACCATCCTGGTCCTGGCCCCAGCACTGACCAGTTGAGGGTTTTGTCTAGGCTCTCGCACTGCTCGCCCACTCTCTTATATGGGTCTGCCTTCTTGGGCCCTACTACGGGGTTACCCACCCAGTTGTGGGGGCTGGGGTTTTGAGGCACCCCTCCTCACCTTTCACCAGGGAGGTAACTTGTCTGGCATTTCTTAGGGACTCCCTTGCCACAGGGAGCCCCCCCAGGCCACTCTTCCCTAGCAGGATGCAGTTTCAGGTCATGTCCAGAACCAGGAGCCTCCCCAGTCCATCCCCTTAGCTCCTGCCCTTACCTCCAGGATGTTCCACACCACAAGGGAGCTGGATGGTGCTGCTCCCTCGGCTGCAAGCAGCTAACTGCTGACTCTGCCCGGCTGGCCTTTGTTTGAAAATGGCCGCCCTCATCAGACACTTGATGGCTGTCTGCCTGCCTCAGTCATTAAAGTGGCAAGCACCAAAGATGCACTGCCACAGTCTCATTGTAACAGGGTAGCTCTCATGGCCGGGCACCAGGCTGGTCCACCTCCCTGTTTGGGCAGTCTGCCCTCCTACACTTGCCTGCCACACCTTGATGTAAACAATAGGTTACTTAGTTTTAAGCAGGAGGCTGCCCATTTTAAAGCCCAATGCCAAGGGCATTATCCATGGCTCCGTACCGTCCCTACACCATGGACCATGACTTGCAGATGGTATCCATATTGCACAATGCCTCACACCAACCCATGCTCCAGAGTCTCACTGGGACACTCATTCCACCCTGGGGCATGTTGACACTCTGCCACCACACCGTGTGTTCAACTACTCCTCCAGTCCCTTACTGGGCCACTATGACCTCTGGCCTAAACTAGGCCTCAGGCATCTTTGGATGTGCCTGGGCCTTTAATTCATGCCTGTGCCTTTAACTAATGACCCTCACTAGGACTTCCCTACATTAATTGTATCAGTCAGCTTCTGTGCAGCACTTTGGACTGTCTTCAGGTCCTGCTCTACACTGCTACTGGGTATAGCTATCCTGGTCAGCATCTGGTGCAGCCCTTCAGACCGTCTTAGGTCCTACTCTACACTGCTGCTGGCTGCCACTACTCTGAACGGCTTGTGTACAGCATTTCAGGCCATCTTTAGGCCCTACTCTACACCACCGCTAGGTCCCTATCACTCTGCTCAGCCCCTTTGCTGAAGTCTCTGTGCCTCAGGCATCTGGCGACTTACCTGGACCCTACTAGCCCTCACTGGACCTTTGGACCTCAGGTATCTGACAACTTACCTGGGCCCCACTAACTCAGCCTACAGCTGTGCAAGTCTCAGGCGTCTCTTGACATACCTGGACCCTTTGGGCAATATGCCCCTTTGGTCCTCAGGCATCTGTCAACTAACCCATGCCCCAGGCCCCATGCAATGGGCCTGGACTCCTGTTGCTTTTCTATTGGGGCATGCTCCCCTAAACTTTCCCCTTCATGGGGTAACCCACAAGACAGCAGGGGCTGAGGCTTTCTAGTGCCCCATACTCACCCTTCACTGGGGAGGCACAGGTGTGGCATTTTCTGGGAGCTGCCATGCCACAAGCAGCCCCACCACCCCATCCACCCCCAGCTGGGTGTAGTTTTAAGTCATGCCCAGGACTAGAAACCTCCTGCCATTCTCATAGTTCCTACCGTGTCCTCCAGATGTTTCTGAGCAGCAGCTCTACCCAGGCGATGTTCTGCCTCCAGCAGCTTGCAGCAACTGCTACTGGCTTTCATGCTCAAGCCTGCTATTATTGCTAACAGTTGAACTCTCTTCCCCAGTCAGGCAGTCTCCTGGTGCCCATGTGACTCCTGATTGGGGAGTGCCTCCACCTGCAAACTGCCTCTGCTGCCTACTCTTGCCCTTTTGAGTGGCAGGCACCCAAAGGTGCCCTGTCACATTCATGTTTTAATAAATTTGGATTTGGGCTTGGGTTGTGAGGGGTGCTGGTCATGCTTCCCAGGCTGGCTGGGGGGTGGGAGCAATGAAGGCAGGCGCTTCTGGGGGAGTTACCAGCTCACAGGGACCCAATCCAGCCCCCTACCTTGTTCCTCCCCACCCACCCCAGATCCCACTCCTGGACCCGTTCATGCCCTGTGACCTGACTAGCTAGCACGTGCTCCACAGGCTGCTTGCACAGTGTTCCACCCCTGGGGGCAGGAAGGTCACACCACCAGAGACAGGAAAAGGAGTTGGTGTAGTGCCAGAAGTGACCCCTGAACAGCAGAATTCAGGGGGTGGAACTTTGTCCACACAGAACAGGAAGGTGGGAAAGAGGACACTGCATCCTAGGATGCTGGAGAACTGCAACATGGGCAGCTCACCTGTGGGGAGTGGCCACACATTAATGGAACACGGGTTGGGTAAAACAAATCAGAGATACCCTGGGGCAGTCTAAAGTGTGCTTTAAACTAGTTTCAGATATTAATGTGTGGACAACCTAGGGCAAGGGTGGGAAAAAAATAGGCCTGCAGGCCAAATCTGGCTCACCAGGGCATTTTGTCCAGCCCACAGTGGGTCCCTTGGCCCCACCTGGCAGGCAGCACAGGCCATGGTGCTTGTGGCCTGTCCTGCCACCCCTAGATGTACAGCAGGATCTAGGGGTTAAGAGCTACAGCAGCTGCCTAAAATTAATGTGTAACAAGGCCTTAGGTCCCTGACTTACCTGCAGATGAGACTAATTGGGAATAGCTGAAGACAGGACTTGGCAATTAAGTTGCAGAGTTTCGCATCCATTACTTCCTCCCCTTCCTCCACAAGCAATATCCACACTCTGGGAATACAGTCTTTATACTGTTTTTCTTAACAGTCTCCTATACTATTTAGGCAGCAGCGGGCAACTGGCCTATGGGATCCAGTGTACTAAGTCTGTAGGAAGCAGCTTAGCCTCAAGCAAGCAGATGTTGGGAACATGTTTTGAGCCCTATCTTAAACATGAAACATTGTGGCATCATTTAAAGCTTCTTTTAATTTTGCTCAAATTAATTTGAACATGCTTTATCTGAACCACAAAACTGTTGTTAATAGTGATGAATGGCCCTGTTTCAACCTTCCCAGCCCTGCTAAGATTTTCAGCTTGTTCAGACATGATTTCAAACCAATGCTGATCAAAGCGTGACTCACTCTCTCCCTTCAATAGCCAACAGCATTCTGAAAAACTGGCTTTATTTGTGCTGCAACATATGCTATTTTTTTCCGTCCTGATTAATTGGCTTAACAGTAAAAAGTGAGAGTAAAAGCCTTTTACTTGAATTTATGCCCAATTCCTCTCATCCTTCTAGGCAGGCATGAATAAATATTGCATTTCTAACAGTAGGTTCAGTTTCTGCAGCTCTGTGCAGTGACCCAGAACACTGGTTCACTTTTTACTTTTCCCTAGAGGCAGATAACAGTCCTCATATAAGGAGAAATGAAGCACTTTTAAGCCCCTCCTCTCTCTAGTCTCATGACAAATTCTTGCAGACATTTGTCACGTTGGGTCTTCTTTTTAACAGCTGCATCAGGCTTCTGAGTTCTAGTCCTAGCTCCACTTATCTTGGGAACTTTGTAGAGTTAAATTTTCCAAATTTGCCTCTAGTTTTGTTGCTCTTCCCCACTCACTCCACAAAAGTCTCACTTCAGTGCTGCCTTTGCTCACTGCTGCTTGCCTCTGACCAAACAAAGTTGGTTCCCAACATGGCCTCTTCCTCTGTTCCTTTGCCTCCAGCCAAGGCTGATTACTACCTAGAAGAGTTGCAGCCTATAGCTGTAAATCTTTAGCAATAAGCAATATAAAAACCCTGTCCATTTTACTGCCTATCTGCAAACAAGTCCTATTGTTTTACTTATAAAGCAACTTGGTATAAATATGGATATAAGACTCATTGAAGAGAAGTCATCTCAGGAACTGACAGGGGAGACAGCTGTGTGTGCATTTGCCACCTTAGACTCTCAGGGCTAAATTAATTCTATATCCCTGCTAAGATGTCTTCAACTTAGTCTGTCCTTTCTCCAACCTAATACAACAAGATGCAATTCTATATACCAGCGTTTCCCAACCGGCATGCCATGGCACACTGGTGTGCCATGAGGCATTTGCAGGTGTGTCGCAGAATTTTGGCCTGGAGCCACACCCCCTGCTGGCTGGATGTCTGGAGCCACACCTACCTCCTGCTGCCACTGCAGACAGACAGAGACCGGGGACGTGGCTCCAGCCAGTGATTTTTATCCACTCGCTGTGTTCAGCTGCGCCACCCCAGTCCCCCCCAGCCTCTTTCCATGCCCAGCCGCTCACCGCCCACCCCCCAGCTCTGCAGTCAGTCAGCTGGTGTGCTAGGAGAGGCCCAGTAAGTGTGCCACTGAAACCAAAAGGTTGGGAAATGCTGCTATATACCCTGTGTGGACACTTAGGATGCCTATATATGAGCAGTGAGGCTGCTCCGATGCACTGTAATTAATAGAATTTGCTGGTGCGTGGTAATTACCACACTCCAGCAGACTCCAGCATTTCGTGCATCAGCATCCCTGCACTGAAAAACGGTGGTGGGGGAGCTTTAACTAAAGTTTATTTGACGAGCTCGCCTCCGCTGCCATTTTTCAGTACAGGGACACTGATTCATGAGACACTCTGGGTGCTTTAATTACAGTGGCTCTCAAGCCGCTCTAATTAAAGTGCCACCCCCACACTCAGGGAGTACATGTATAAACGTTCTTGTTCTCCTATACTTTCAATAAGAAGCTAGTGCACTCCCCCAGAGGCAAATGCTACTTTACCCGGCAGAATTTCACAACTCTCGCATTCATTTTAATGGAAACCACTTACACACCTCCAGAGACAGTTCCTCCTAATACCCAGAAGCCACATAACTTTCCATTTATTTCATCGGGGAGCTTTAACCTGTCCTAAGATGCATCCATCTAGTTGGAATTCCACTGCCTCCTGACTGTGCAATACAGACATCTTAGAAGGGGTTCTGAACTGAGCATGGAAGACAAGGATGACTGCACCTACATACATGATAGAAGACACTTCAACATAAATCTCCACCTCTCCATAAATAGCCTAGTGCCAGGGTAGATAAATTTTCTGGCTGTGGGCCAGAGTGACCCACGCTGGGTCAGGTGCAGATGAGTGGGCACAAGGTCTCTACCACCACTAGCATTCATCCCCATGGTAGTATGGGGTAAGCATCTAAAACTGCAACCCCCACCACCAAATGCCACAGAGGCTCCACATCTGCAGGCCAGACGAAGCCTAAGAGTCGTAGGTTGCTGAGCCCTGGCCCAGTAGTTCAAAGACTTCCCTTGAACATGGAAGATCTGAGCTGTCAGCCTCCCTTGATGGGTTAAGACCACCTCTTCTAAAGTGCTTCAGCCATCGAGCTATAGGCACCTTCCACCATTCTCCTACTGAAGTTAGCACTGGATAGCCAAAAGGGAAAGAGTCCCAAGTCCAGACGGCAGCTTCATTCAGTGGCCCAGGAAAGAGGGTCATTCCCTGGCAAGGGGCAAGTTAAGGGTTCTAGTCCCTGCTCCCACAATTGGTCATATCATTTTACCCAGTGACTACTTAATGCCAAATGTATCACTTAAGTTGATGGAAATCTGGAGTACTATGGCATTATTGTACATGTGGGCTTTATTCTTTTGAAAGAAAAGCTGGTACCATTGAGGTTTGCTACTGACAGTCTATCAAGTATTCTTTTCCTCTCTCCAAACCCTGGAACACAAGGTTAAGGATTCTAGATAATGTCTGCCAACAGTCCTTTCCTCCATGTAAAAGCAATGAGCATTGCCACTAGCAGGTTTTCCAAATAGTACAGTATGAACGTCTATTCTAACCCTATTGGGGGGAGGTTTCAAATCCTACTGGGAGGAGTTTTCAAGCAAGTAAAACAGCCTGTGAGGAAATATGACCTCTGCTTCAGTGCTGTTTACACAGTTCTTCCTATGGCTCTGTAATGCAACATGGACAAACAATACTGGAAGTAAGCGTTACTCAAGCCACAGTTAGGCTCCTTCTAGCTTGTTGTCCTTCTGCCCCCATGCCACCCTCCCTCTTGGCTCCCCAGTGGCCTGGCCTTTACAGAAGGGAGTCATAGTCCTCCCTGGCCCATGGTCTGGTGGTCAGAACACTCTCTGGTTATGGATGAAGATCAGGGTTTAAATCCCATCCCATGACCTTCCCATGTCCCAGGCAAGTGCCTTGGCTACAAGGCAAAAGCGGCCACCGTCTGCAAGCAGTGTCAAACAGTTGCTAGCAACAGTTTGCAGTCCATTATACTATCAGGAGTATGCACAGCGTTTTTACATTTCCACAATGAAATGGACTGGCAAACATTTATTTAATGGTGCAATGGAATCTGTCCTTGATCCCAAAAATTGCATCCTCTGGTGTGTATGACAGAACAAAGAATTCTGGGATCAGGAATCAGATCCCAACGACGCAATTACTACTTGCCCATGCAGAGAGGATCATGATCCCATGCTCCCCCTGAATCAGCTAATTAAAAGATGAGCCTGCGGCCCAACCTGAACTAAAGCAGTCCTGGGGCTTGGACTTGACAATTAGCTGAATTGGCTCCAGTGCAGTTCCAGAGCTGTGACCAACAATCACCTGTTTGGCAATCCCAACCCAGGGACCATACAGGCATCTAGAACCAGCTCTAGTTTGTTCCTACCATATGTGCAATGGAAACCAGCCACAAAAAATACTACACATTTTTTGTGGAATATTTTTGTGCCTGGTTTCCTCTATGGTCATGCCATTAATTCCTTGAACATGTAGCAGGGGTTACAGCACAATTAGCAGGCTAATCGTGTCTTAAGTGTAACATCTGGCAGGGCCCCAATTTTCAGCACAGCATAAATGGAGTTATAGGCACCTTCATGGCTGCAATGAATCACTTCTGAGCGTGCACAGTAGTACAAACTTAATCCTTTAAGAAACTTGGACCTTGTGGTATTATTCGGGCTGTTAAATGGGGTGAGGCAGAATGTTATTTTGTGACTTGGGCACCTTAAATGATGTCAGTGGCACTTAGACACCTTAGCAGCAAAGCAGAATTTTGCCCCCAAAGAGTCCTCACCTAATAATAAACAAAGAAAGCAACTGGGTTTTTAGGTATAACCTAATGTGAACATGGGTATTTAATTAACCCAGTATAACCTAACGTAAACATGGGTATTCAATTAAGCCAATAAAGGCAAGTTCAGTAATTTGCATGCAGAAAGAGTAAAGAAAGATGCACCGTTCATCGGCAATGTCGTGCCAACTGTTTATTGGCAATGTGGTGCCAATCTTCAAGAAGGGGAGGAAAGTGGATCCGGCTAACTATAGGCCCATCAGCTTGACTTCTATCCTGGGCAAGGTCTTAGAAAAGTTTATTAAAGAGGCCATCCTTAATGAACTGGCCAATGCCAACATGCTGAGGGATAGCCAGCACGGGTTAGTTGCAGGTAGGTCTTGCTTGATAAATCTCATTTCCTTCTATGACCAGGTGATCTATCACCTGGACAAGGGAGAAGAGATTGATGTCATATATCTTGACTTCAAAAAAGCCTTCGA
>NW_017728992.1:62201741-62202669 GCF_001723915.1 Gavialis gangeticus
GCAGCTGGAGTACTGCATCCAGTTTTGAGCTCCACAATTCAAAAAGGATGTGGAGAAGCTTGAGAGAGTCCAGAGAAGAGCCACGCGCATGATCAGAGGTCAGGAAGGCAGACCTTACGACGACAGGCTGAGAGCCATGGGGCTCTTTAGCCTGGAAAAGCCCAGGCTCAGGGGTGATCTGATGGCCACCTATAAGTTTTATCGGGGTGACCACCAGTATCTGGGGGAACGTTTGTTCACCAGAACACCCCAAGAGATGACAAGGTCAAACGGTCATAAACTACTGCAAGACCATTTCAGGCTGGACATAAGGAAGTATTTCTTTACCGTCCGAGCCCCCAAGGTCTGGGGCAGCCTGCCGTCAGAGGTGGCTCAAGCACCTACACTGAACACCTTCAAGAGTAAATTGGATGCTTATCTTGCTGGGATCCTGTGACCCCAGCTGACTTCCTGCCCTTTGGGTGGGGGACTGGACTCAGTGATCTTCCAAGGTCCTTTCCAGCCCTAATGTCTATGTCTACTAACATCCTAAAAATAGGATAGAAAAATCAATCAAACAATCTAAGCAATGTACAGGCCAAAGCAAAACTAAAAAGTAGAATAACTTTCAGTCTGCCAGTTGTGAACATCTCCTAGACTGCCAAAAAGACCCAGTTCCCTTTTACTCCTTTATCTTCAACTGTACATTCAGAACAACAGGAGAGAACAACGTCAGACACAGAAAACATGCTAACATGAAATAAATGGTTGCAGAATACTTGACTGAGAGAATTATCTGTATACTTTTAAGTATCTGAATTATTAAACAGTTCACAACTTCTATGTATGTTCTCTATCAGCGAATGCAAGCATCAGCCATGACTTCAGTAGAATTTGTCTGTTTTTATTAGGAAACTTTCTACCCCATACAATTTATCAGTGCGTTTTG
>NW_017728992.1:62207669-62213538 GCF_001723915.1 Gavialis gangeticus
CTGTTTTTATTAGGAAACTTTCTACCCCATACAATTTATCAGTGCATTTTGAACATATGGCTGGCTAGTGTTTTTAGAAACTCTAGGCACCTTGCCAGGATCATCTGCCCCCAACAGTCTTTATGTCCAAGTGCAGGGAGGCTGGACCCACTGATCTTGTGAGGTCCCTCCCAGCCCCTAACATCTATGAATCTATAGGTGTCTCTCTTTATGACATTAGCATAAACAAAACACCACATTTGATAAATGACTTTACAGGCCTTCCCTGACAACAAAGCAATGGAATTTTCCTGTACCTCCAATTCAGTAAAGCTCACTGCCTAGTGCCAAAATGCAGACTTGTTTCTCAAAACAAAGTAAAACTGCCTGGGATCTTATTTTGCCTGCCTAACTGTGGAGCAAGTGGAAAGGGCATAAAAGCAAAATGGCAAGGAGGAAAAACATACTGTACGGGTTGAAGTTTCCAATATCCATCCCGCACAGAAGAGCACTGGGGCTGATGTGGCTTGATATCCTCTTAGATAATCTTAAGAGATTATAAAGTCTTCACGTAAATTCCTAATCTGCCACCATCTACATCAAGGAAAGTAAAAAACACCAGAGTGGGCACATCTCTTTTATTAGACCCAGGCTTGGATATTTTTGTCTCTGATGGATTTTCGGTGTGCATTCATTCTGGTATGCAGTTGCCTGCCTATGTCCTTAGACCAGAAATGGGCAAAGTCCAGCCTGCAGGCCGGATCCAGTCAGCAATGGACTCCATTTCCCAGCTGCCCCTGCGTATGGCTGGAGCCAGTCTTCATGGAGACCCCAGCTGCAGCTGCACAGGAAAAGCTCAAAGCTGGGGTTGCCATAGATAACAGCCGCAGCCATGCTAGCAGCGCACACCAGGGGCCTGCTCCAAAGGCACCAGGAACTTGAGATGGGAGCAGCTTGCTGCAGAGCCAAGGCAGAGCCATGATCCCCTGCTTGCACACCCCTGCCTGGAGCAGGCAGGCTACAGATTGTGGTTCTGCCCTAGCTCCAGAGAAAGCTGCCCCCATCCCAAGTTCCCAGTGGCTCTGGAGCAGCCCGCTGGCCTGTTCACTACATGCGCTGCCAGCACAGCTGTGGCTGGTTTCCGTGGTAACCCCAGCCTTGAGCTTTCCCACACAGCTGCAGCTGGGGTGTCCATGGAAAAACAGCCCCCAGCCACGCAAGCAGGGGCTGCTGGGAAATGGAAGTCCGGCTACTCTACCGGATCGACCCTTTTGCCCACGCCTGCCTTAGACCAACTTGGCTACATCCAAAAACCAATACATGGTGCAGCTTCAGAATATACTAATCAATCAAATCCACAGAATTAGGCTCCATCTACACATTACATGCAAGACATGATTAACTAGTTAATCACATCTTAAGTTGTGACCCAGCCACACATTCAGTCAATTAATAGCATGATAAAACAAGGAATAAGCCACAAAGTTATTCCACAAAAAATGTGGAACAACTTTGCAGCTCATTCTTATCATGTCATTAACTAAACATGTGGCTAGGTGCTCCCTTGTGGCTGATGAGCCTCCCAACCGCAGGGGTGCACCACAGACTGCTGGGACTGTGAGCCTCACAAGCTGACAAGGCACATGGCCATGGCAGCATCCCACATGCTGCTACATCTGCAAGTCTCGTCAGCTGTGGGGCTCACAGCTGCATGAGCTTGGTACTTGCTGGTGCAGGGAAACCTTGGGATCACGATCCCAAGCTTCCCCTGGACAAGCAGTAAGGTGCGATTGGATCTGATGCTGAATCCCACAATCATGCCTTCTGCCATACATATGTGGCATAGCAGGAAGCATGATTGTGTGGATCATAATCTGATCCTATCACGCCTTTACCTGAACATCTAGAGGGGCCCTTAGACTACAGCAGTCACTACAGTTAAAAATACACAAAGCTGCTGTGACCAGCTAGAAAGTGGAAGAATGAGGGGGGAAAAAAGGCATAGGAAAAAAAAACCCCATCACGCTGCTGCCAGCCTCTGGATGAAAGTGCAATGCAGCTGAATTCTTGCCATCTCACCTGTGGACATTGGAAATACTCGCCAAGTTCATGATGCCATAGCTCATCATCACAAGTATAAAAATGTGAAGGGAATACCTTGAAGCAAAAAAAATAAACAATACAAAGTTTAGTCTAAGAACAAGTTTGCACAGCAGGTAGCTGGGGGGTAGGGGGGAGGTGGAAGCTTTTCTTCAGTATAGAATCAAGAAATCATAGAAAATTAGGGTTGGAAGAAACCTCAGGAGGTCATCTAGTCCAACCCCCTGCTCAAAGCAGAACCATTCCCAACTGAATCATTCCAGCCAGGGCTTTGTCAAGCCAGGTCTTAAATGATAAATCCATTTATGCAGAGTCAGTAAAGATAGACTTCACAATGCTGCTTTATAGAGTTCTTATTTAAAATAGAAGAGAACTTTTGAAAGAGATTTATCAACCTGTTTGGGATTAAAATGTTGCATCTCAAAACAATCAAACCCAGGACTGGATATATCTTGTCAAAGTTGACCAGTTTTTTATGTCTTTGCAGGAATTTAGTTTCCCTTTAATACCATGACATTCATAAAACAAATATACATCTACAAACATTTTCCACAAACATTTTGTTTTGTTCTGGGGATCTGGGTTGGATAGGTTTCCCCCACCAAACCTGCAGCAAACAAAGATTAAGACTAAATACAAATAAAGTAAAACATTAATTCTAGCTAAGTTTTAGTCTATCTGAAAACTGACTACTCACCATCCAAAACAGAAAACAGCAAAGTATATTCCAAAGAGAGTGGCAAATGCATGACGAACAACAGAACTGGCATGACTGGGGCTCAAATAGATGCGAAACCAAAAGGCAGCCAGTAGGGCGAACAGCTGACAGGCTACAAAATTGACCTGAAAAAAGAAACCAAGAGTAAAACATGGAATCCAATCTGACTGCAGGCTTCATTAGTGAGGATCTCAACTACTCCTTGAGATTCAGGAGACAACTCATCTATACAACAACAGAGTGGAGCTAGACAGAAAAAGTAGTATGCGTGGTTGATTTTACTTCCTTTGGGCTGGGAACTCTGCCTGACCAAAGGATCAAATCCTCTGAGCCACTGTGGGGCTCATCTAATGCTCTCATATACAGGACTAGGAGCAACCTCACTGTTTCTCACACTTCCACTCAGCTCACAGTAGTCATCTGGCTGGGTATAGTGAATCCTACCTTGACCCACTGGAGTAACGTGGGAATCATGACTCTGCAGCATTGTCCTGGCTCCTAAGGCAGCATAACTACGTACTGCCCACAGCCTGGCAAATCATTACGAAGAGAGCAGGTATGTGCAGGACATGAGGCCAATACCAGAAATCACTACCAGAACAGACAGGGCCTCAGCATACAGAATAACACAAACCTGGCTTTTTCTACTGCCCTTTCACTCAATAGCCTCGTCAAAGCCACAGAATCTTAAAAAATAAAATACAGCAAATCTCTAAGGTGCTCAGGTATTACAGAGATGAGCAGGGCACTGACACACAGAGAATATCTCATATCAGAGAATACCAGAGGCAAGATTAATTCCACCTTAATGTTGCTGAGGCCTTTTTTCTTGAGCAGTCATTTTTAGCTCTCTGGCAGCAGTTCATTTGAGATTGAGCAAGAACCTACATACACAGCTACATTTCAGCAACAACCATGGATTTTAGAATTACACTAAGCTGTAAATCTGTGCCAGGTCAGTACATGTAACTCAGAAATCCTATGACTTCTTGGTTACTGAAATGCTTAGGGCAGTGGTGGCCAATCTTTTCGGGAGGCATGCCACAAGTTAAGTGGCTCATCTAATGCTCCTATACAGAACAAGAAACAATGCGATCCCCATCCCCAAAGAGTGTCTAATAGATTTTACAGCCTGGGGTGCCAGAACGGCAAGAGAGGGGTTCAAGTCCCAGGTGTGCAGAGTAGAGATGTAGCAGGACACTGCTGAGAGGTGTTACCAGCAAGATCCAGGTTAACCCTTCCCTGGTCTGGCAACCACTGCAGTTTCATATGGCAGGCAAGGATCCAAAATCCTTAATTTAGAAGCTGCAGGGCCAGTGATGTTTTAACTTGGCTTTTGGCAGTGACATCTCTTCTTCAAGAAACACCCTGCTGCCTCTCTATTCTGTGCAGGCAGAAGTTTGAGCCCCCTGCATCCATTCCACTGAGTGCCTGGGGCTCACATGCCACATACAGTAGCTGCTCATGGTAGCAACAGGTGTCTTTACCCTGCGACAGTCTCAGTTGAGGCACTTTGTGAGGCGGTCCCAAGACACTTTCAGTGATGGGTTTGCCATATGCTCAAGGACAGCTTCAGGGCTCACACTCCCCATGGGACAGAACAGGCAGAAGCTTGCCCAAATGACAGGGTGCTGTACCAGCTGGTCCCTCCATGCCCAAGGATGGAGCAGCACTTTGGCACCTGCAGGACCTTGTGAGGTAGCACTTCAAAACCCATGACACCGACAGGAAGACTGGCATCCTTGAGCAACTATATGCCAGAAACTGCCTAAGAGGTGACACTGGGGTCCCCTAGAACAGCCAGCTGCACCCCAACTAGGCAGACCCTTGAATAGGAACTCTCTCAGTGGGGATGCCCCCAGTCGCACTGTCAGGGCCTGGGTGATTCCACGGGGCAGTGGGATGAGATGTCCCCACAAGCTGGCTCTGAGGCAATGCTACCCATAGCATCCTAGGGGCAGCAAAGCTGGAACTCCAGGTTTGGCCATAACTGTGGGCACCTGGGACAGATAGCTTAGGTACAGAGCAACACCAGGGCACATGGGACTGCATGAGGGCTACCCTGCTATATTTCTGGGGGCAAGGGGCTATGTCTTACTGTGGTTCTCTCGACTCAGAGCTTGCTGTGGGTATGCAGGTCCCAGTTGGAGACTGCCAGGCTGGGCTGGGCCAAGCCAAAGAAATAACAAGTTTTGCCCTGGAAAAACCTCCCTGCACCTTGAGGTGTGTCTGTGGGGTTTAGGAATGCTGAAGGGCAGGGAAAGGGAAGGACAGTTGTTATTCTTACCTGTACCGGGGAGGCAAAGACCCAGGTGCTGTTGTTTCTGTACACTGACCTGCACAGGGCTGCCTCCCTCCCCTCATGACAGTGGGGCACTGGGGACTATTCTCCCCCTTATTCTAGCATAAGGCTTAGAAATAGCACGGAAAAAATGGTGGCACACACTTCAACAAAGGCTAGCAAGCAGCAAACATACCCAGATTCCCAAAAGGGGTTGTATTCAGGTTAGCAACCGAGGCTGAAGCCTGTGCCCCATTCATTTTCACTGCCAAATTAAAGTGAATGTGTGTACGGCTACCAATGTTGCAATCACACTTTCATTTGGCTTTACACAGCTATGTCCCAAGACACAATTCCTTCCCTGAGCTGCTTTTCAGGAAGCAGACCTACCTGTGCTGTGGCCCTTTGCACTGGACTGGACCAGCAAAACTAGCTCTAGCCCAATACTTCATTCTACTTTCAATACTTCAAGTCAACTTCTACATACAAAGTTACAAACCCTATTTAGACAGCAAACACTAATCGTGGAATCCTAATTTTCATTTAAATTTGTTGCAGTGAATTAAATTAACAGTAGCGTGCAGCACCATGGTTACAACATGCCATTAAAGTTATAAATCTAATTTAAGGGCTAACGATTTAAAGATACTTACTTCATAGTTCCTGAAAAGAAAGGTCAGCAAGCAAGTAGTTGGGAAAAAACAAAACAAGACAAAACATGCACACAAAAATATCAGCTTCCCTGAAAGTCATTTTGAAAGTAAATGAGAAAGCACCCCATTAAAAAAAAA
>NW_017728992.1:62218538-62238444 GCF_001723915.1 Gavialis gangeticus
GGTCTTACAGCAGCACTAGCTATATGCAAGTAGCCCAAGGGACGAATTGCTGTGGGTATTTTATGCAGATACATAATGCCTTTCAGTGTATAAACTGAGCTATGTACCTGCTTTTATAATGTCTGAATTCTGTAGATGTAACCCTTCCTAATTTGATTTTTTTTGTAGAATAAAGCAATGGAAGAAATACTGAAAATGAGATCAGGACACAAGATACCTTTTGCAAATTAAACCTTATTTTCTAAGTGTACATGGCACAGTGGGCACTGACAGACGTGCAGCTTCCTGTTGTAACTCACAGTACTTTACACAAGGCACCATGAGTTACTACAGTCCCCACAACCCAACAGATAGTCTCCAGCAGGGACTGACAGAAGTTAGTGAGGACCTTCAACTGACGGTTCAGACTGCCACCCAACTGGGCATTTTTAAAGCACTTTGCAGTCATGCTCTTCTGTCAGGGCACAGCTATAAAGCACTTCAGGAGGCCAATCGCATGACAAAATGTCACTTCTGTCAGTGCCCTGTGTCTTAACACTAGGAGGAGACTGCATCTTCACTAGCTGAGTGGGTACACTTAACCCCACCCTATTAATATCCTCTCACTTTTCACTTGATCATGTTGTGTTCTGGAGCAGTTTTCCAACACCCTTTCCTCTTCATTCTTTTCCACTTTATAGAGTTACCCCAGCCAAAATAAGCTGTTTTACTTAGTTATCATAAATGGTATGGCTACCTAAAACCTGTTCTTTCCAGGTTCTGTCTCACAAAAGAAACCACTGTACATTAGTTTAAGCTTGTACCACTTTTTTCTTCTGCATCTGGAACGGTACATATTCTGACTCCTTAAATACATGCAGTGGCTCTCAATGTCCCATGGTAAAAAACACAACAACAAGCAGTTTGTAATGTTGTTAGAGAAAACCCATGAACAACATTAAGACTGTGTATGCAAACATGGAATATGTCACATCTTTTGGTGTAAAAGTTTTCATCAGCTTAAGTTCTGGAAAGAAAACTTTATTTGAAAATGAAGACAAAAGGTGAATAACAGAAATCACTCTAAATGATTAATGCTAAAACTTTTCAACCAGGCCTCCATAGATTCTACCTGTTACAGAAACACAGGAAAAATATTTTAATTAATATTCTCAGAGAGCATTTTCAACATTTATTAGGATTATTGCCTGTATCCATCTGCCTCTCCAAAACCCTGAGCCCAGCACAAGGGATTCTCTCATTTCAAGGGTGTTCCATGTAAGTACAGGAGTCTGATCACAGAAGTTATTACAGAGTTGGACCTAAATTGCCAGAAGACTAATTTTCAGAGGCACTATGGAGCTGGGGCACTCAACACTGCCATAAATCATTCCCCAAGCCCAAATGAGCCAAGTACAAAATGCCAAAAAATTATCCACAAATCTGTTCCAACCTTAAAGTTGTGACAAATTCAAGAAGTCTCATCACAAGACCTTCTAGATCTTGAAACAAGTATTAGGCCCCATTAGAGGCTATAATGCTGAGGGAATGCTGTTTGCTCTCACTCTAATCAAGCAGTGGTAAAATGTGACACTTTAAAATTGTGATAATGTAATTCTCTAGCAAAGCTGAATTCAGTACTAAACAGAAATTGGTGTCAATGTTCTTCATTGGGCAAACTCAGGGACAGAGAGAGAAGAAAACAATGAGACACTATCATAGGTGTGTCAGGTGTGATGATTTATCACATAAATGCCACTTTTTACACACAGGTGCAAATAGTTGATTTATGTTACATACCACAGGTATTCTTTGGGATGTTTTGCTTTGTTTTGTTTTTGCTTAACGTGCAATATTTGAAGACATTAAATATTTGTGCTATAAAGAGGAAATATTGTCCTTCAGCTTTCAAATTCACCATCTGACTAAGATTCAAATAACATTATACAATATGATTTGTGTGCATGCAGTCCTGGATCACAGAAGAGGGCAGAATCACTCCTTCTTCCCCAAAGGTAGCATGGATCCATGATATCTGGGATGTTAGCACTGGCCAATTGGCATAAAAGCAACCCTGCCCTTGGTTCAGATTGTTTTTACTGTTGCTAACAACACATTCTATCAGGGACTTCTGAATGTTGGTTTGGGTAAATGATTCCCAGATAAATGTGCCTATGATAGGAAAATAATTATCTGAAAACTGATCCCTTCCCCTTCAAACCTATCATTATTTGTATATTAAATACCTCTCCTTTAAGCTGCCCATTCAATATTTCCTACAGATATTTTTCATTTTGCTCTTTTAGCCTTCCAATGCAAAAGAAATTAAATATACTTTGTATTTAGCTGATGGTCTGATGAATAAGACATACTGGTAATAAAGTAGGAAAGCAGAAGGTATGCTGCCAGTACAGGCATCAGAAAGACACCACCTTCCCCCTCAGTTCCCATTACCCAACTTTTAAGCCATGTTAACATTATCTCCTCACAGTATGCTGCACTGATATGCAGAAGGTACATCTGTATCAGTGCCATAGTTTCATTAGTCGGCTGACGAAGGCAGCCAGGAAGGGTAGCAGTAAGGCACTCGGCAAAAGGAAGCAGCTGAGATGCCCCCAACCCCACAACTAACCAAGGGTGGCACTAATGGGAATACTGGTGGAGAACTCTTTTCCCAATCAACTGTAGACACAGAGCAAGGAAACCTCATTAAATACACTGGCTATCATTAAACTGCTGCCAAAAGCATGTACTGAGTAATGGAAACCAGCTATGAAGCTGATTAAGTGCAGCAGACGCTGAGCATGACTATAAAATACATGGCTCATATGGGGCAGACATGCTGATGGGAACCTTTTTTTTTTTTTTGGCCCTTAAAAAAAAAAAAAAATGGGCAGATGTTCTCTCCACAAAGAACTGATACTGGACTTGGAGGTACCGCAATACCAGGCTGGCACCAGGAGGGCCAGAATCAGCCCTGACACCCTCCCCTTGGTGCCAAAAATACTACATTTCATATGATGATGGGAACCTACCATAAATTCCCTTCAAATTCCTAAAACAGAAGGAAAGCCACAAAGGAGTCCTGCATCTCCAGAAAGAGGTAAGTAGCATGTTGTAGTGTCGCTGGAAAATGTGCATACCACAGAGGAGAAGATGGAAAACACTTTTCCTGGCTGGGAAGTACTTGGAACAGGAAACAGAAAATTTAAGAGGTAAACCCTGGCTTCACCCTGCCAATAAATCACTGCAAATAGTTCTGGTGACTGCTTTCCATAGGACACAGTACTTATTACTCCCTTTACAGGACACAGCATTACAGTACTTCTCCACTTCATGAAGAGTTCTTTTGGAATAATCCTAGAATTTTCACCTTTCAAATAATCTTTCATGGTCACATGTAGGAGTCACAATATGCCTAGACATTATTCTAAGACTGTTAAGCATCATCATTTTCTTTTCAGTTAAACATCAGGGATAAATATCCTGCAGTCTACACTGCCCACAAAATGCCTTTCTTTTCCTTTACTAGGTATTTTTCTCCCTTAAATTTGCTGCATAACTGACCTCAATTTCTGATGTCTAGAAAAATGGAGCAGATTGACTGTGTAATTTTCTCCAACCTCAAAACGGAAATATATTCTGCTGTCCTCATCAGAGAGCCCTTATTCAGGCAAAATTCCCATTAACTTCATTTGTTTGGATTACTTTTTGTGGGTGACATTTTGATACAATGGTGATAGGAAACTGTAGGTGAAACTGCATCAATAAACAGCCATTCATTTGGAAAGAGAGAAGAGCATAAATGGGTCTTCAGCACTACAAATCCCATGGAAAAAAACAAGTCACACACAGAGGCACAGCTGTGCTCTGGCTAACCCTGGCTATCTGAAAGGGATTCAGCATTCACCCACAGTCTGCTCTAGCACTGCTAAGGTGCTGGGGTGGCCGTAGGTTATAGGAATGCAAACGTGGCATTGACTTCCCTCTGGTCCTGTGCTGAACAAAGTTCAGCCAGATCTGAGGATCAGACTCTAAATGCCTGTTTTAGCTACTAGGCACATTGCATGTAGGATAGCAGCAATCCTACCAGCGTCCCTCAGTCCTAGGGATGGGAGGTTAGCCTGTGCTTCAAGATGTCTAATGCTTGGCCCCATTTCAGGAGCTTGCTATGATGGTAATACCTGTTAGCTGGAACCAGTACTTGAATCCACGAGTTTCACACAGAATACCAAGTAGCTGTTCTTAGTGATCAAAAGTGTTAGGAATAATGATAATGACTAACATTAGCAAGAGTTCATTCTTAACTCAAATTCCAGTGGTGTTTGGCTCAGGCCCTGTGCCCCCCTTTAACTCTTCCCACTAACCAGAGCTAAGTTTCTATCCAATGGGGATGGGTGCTGTACAAGGAATTGTAATTCTGTTGTTCTGCCCTATTTAAAAAGTATTTCTTATAAACATAACCAAGGCTATCACTTAGCAAGCAAACGCATTAAATGTTAGCATGGCTAGAAATATTTCTACTTTGATTCTAAAAACCAACCTGGATCTTTTGACAGCGGTGCACAATGTCCTAACTGTGATATCTGAAACACTGTGTGTGTGAGTACAGAATCAGAACCGAAGGGTGGGTATTCTTAAAAGGAATTTCTTGAAGATATTCGACACTTATTGGAACTTTATTTCCATCCCAATGGTGAAGCATTGTGCTACTGCAAAGTATTTTTATGAATCCTAAGGGTAAATATTCTCTGGCAGACATCCCTTCACTCTATTCAGAGACGGCAAACTCTCCAATAGCAGGGAAATCCCCACATCCCTCTTGTAGAGAAGCACCAGTGGGGTACTCACCATGGAGTGTAGGCTGCAACAGGCTGGAGGAGTGCCTGTATGGAAGGCAGCCTGGAGACACCCCAAGGAGTCAGTTTTAGGGGGAAGGTGTGTGGCAGAATACCAGTGCGATGCTCACCACTTTAGGGCTATCACAGGCTCTGGGGGGACCTGTTTTTGGAAGCAGCAGGGAAAAGCCTTCCCTGATAAACATCGTAAGAGGGAAGGTGGGTGTCAGAGCACCTTAAGTGCACAGCCACTAAGATCTGGATCAGGCAGTAGGCAGGTGCAGCTCAGCCTTGATGAGCGGCATTTTAAATCCCAGGCCAGCAGGGCTGGAGGCAGCAGTTGGCTGCCAGCCACCGAGAAAGCAACATCTCCTGGAAGAAGTGCTGCTCCAAGAACAGCTCAGAGGTGAGGCTGAGGCTATGGGGAAGAAGGAGGCCTCACTGGTCCTGGGCATGACCTAAAACTGCACCCTACTGGGATAGGGAGGCCTGGTGTACCTGCCTGTGGCGAGGCAGGGCCAGCAAATGCCAGATTCGAGGACCATCCCAGTATAAGGCAGGTTGGGGTGCCTAAAACCCTGCCCCCACCACCCGATGGGTTACGGTGTTAACGATGGAGGGAGCAGTGGGGTCAGGGATGTCCATATGGGACACCTGAGCCCATTGGGGTGTAAGACCCCAAAGGGGAGTAGTGGAGGACAGATAAGCTTTTGAGAAGCACCTGAGCCTGATGGGGTGGAAAACCCCGTAAGAGAAGCGGTTGAGGCCCTGAGAGAGGGGGCGAGTTGTGGGCCAGGTATGCCGACGAACGGCACCCGAGTCTACGAGGGTGTTCGACCCCAGACCTCAGAGTATGGGACGGAGTAGAGAGTGGCGGTTGTGAAGCCCAGTGAGTGAAGGGCATGAGCTGGGGCCCTGTGGGCAAGGGCTTGAGTGGGGGCCCTGCTAGCATAGGGGCCTGGCTTAGGTCCAGTTAAGCCTTTGGGAGCCTGAGGCCACAGGTGGGCTGGAGGCCAATTGGAGGACAGCAGAGGAGCCATGAGGAGAACAGGGGGCATGTCCCTTGATGAAGAGCAACTGGGGGAGTTACTTGGCTATGAGAGCGGGGCAGAGTCAGCACAGCATTTTGCGAACCGCCCAGCACTAACTCGGATGAGGGTAGTGGGAGATGCCCAAAGGGCCATTTGCATGCTGGCTGGGGAGTGAAGAATAGCAAACCTGAGGACTTTCCAAGTGAGGGCAGGGTCAATGTGGTCCCCAAGAGAAAAGGGGCGGTACAAGTGAGGCCCAGGAAGGGCAAAATAAAAGCAACTGGGTGAGAGCCTGTGGAGCGTGAGAGGCCCTTATAACAGGGAGGTGGTATAAGTTTGGCCCCAGTAGGGCAGAATGAAAGAGAGACAATACTGTGATAAGTTGGGCCCGGCCTCAGGCTGGAGCTTAGCACAACCGTGAGCAATATCTGCGAGGCATGGGACACATGTAGGGATGATAAGAGCATATATTTTGGCCCTCCAACATCAGGGCCCTCAAAGGGCAGCTTCCTGCCTAATTACCAACATAACCGTCTTTGATCAAGGTGTGGTAGGCAAGTAGGTAGGTGGCAATACAGGTGGGTGCTGGTCAGGGAGTTCCCACTTGTCATACCTCTCCTCTCTGACAGGTAGTAGAATTTTAACATGAAGCTCCCGTGAATCCCAGAACACCCTCTGACCAGCCACTGTGCACTGATGGGAGCAGCACAGCTTGTCTTCATACACAGAATACACCTCCAAAAATATGCATGAATAACAACATGAAAGAAAAAACTGTAGGTGATTTTATATCTGTAAGATACTACAGCTGCTTACACCAGAACATTCAAAGCATCATAAAACAGACTAAATTAATTAATTAATTTGAACTGGTGAAATACACTGCTTAGAAAAATCAAACCTTAGCTACTATTATCATGTGAAAAAATCAGCTCGCTAAATGCATGTTTTATGACACCTTAGTGCCAGTGGGGAGGAAGGAAGATGAAAATGGGACCTTTGAAAATGCTCTCACAGGGGAAAAAAAAGAAAAATGTATGAAACTGCTTTGATTAGTTTAAAATATTTATGGTAAGTGAACAGAGTCTTCTGAAAATACTACCTTTTTGTTACTGCCTCTATATTCGTGATGTAAAGTGGAACATACAGAACTGACAGTATTTTGGCCTGTGATGATGTTTTTCATGGATAAATTCTGCTGTTTTCCTACTTATAGGGTCAAATATCCTTCTGTGATTTAGACTTGAAAAATCAAAGCAGATGTTCTTTCTGGATTACTTCTATGAAGCTATGAGACAAATAATCAAGAGCAGGACATGTGATTATAGCGACTGATTTAAATCCTTAGTCATCAGAAATTTAAAAAGGAAAAAACACTGAATAGATGTAGTCTGCAACTTAATGCTAAGTTAAAAATAATGCAAGGCCACAGCTTTATCTTTAATGGCCAATTAAGTTAATGTCCAGCTTTGATACATATATTGTTTTGTTTTGCTGTCATCAACTCTTATGCTGAGACCTGTATGTTGCACAGATGTTTAAGGAGTTATGAGCAATGAAGTTCTTCTAGTATTTATAACTCAGTAATTAAAACTCTCTCAATAAATAGTGCTAGAAACGCACCATAACAGAATTTGTGTCTAGTGGATATAGCCAGGAGAAGCTGGTACTGTTGGATTCTTTTTAAAGCTTTAATACAAAGGTTTTCTAATCAAGTCCTCATAATGCTTTTAAGATGTACATTACTTGACCAAACTGTAACAGCAATATCAAGGCAATGCAAATAGCATCTTTCATACAGAAAAGTACTTTACAATTAGTAATTTCACACATTATTAAATGCTTCCACTTCCTCTGCTGGAACATGACAAATGTATGTTTGCAATTTTGCAAGGGCAAGGGCAGGACAGGAAGTGAAAAATGTTAATGAAAAACAAAAGGAAAACCTAACGTAAATGTAATTGTCAAGTGCAATTTTCATCAGGAGAATATGGACTAATATACCTAGTTTTCCAAAAAGTGCTATAGGACTTTTAATGGCTGGAACCTTGATCTTTCAGATCATCTGTACAATGACATCTTCTGCACCTTAATCCTCATGCTGGGGCACTGTTTCTCTACTGATTGAGAAGGAAGAGAGCTACCACCTTTGCTAAAATCACTCTCTGCATTAGTGGGGAAGGTGTCTAAGCAAGTCACTTGCCCATCTTCCTGGCTGAGACCAGTCAGCTTTGTGGTCAGGTTTACAGACTGTTTATTTTACCAGGGCAACCTCGTCTCCACAATAAAAGAAAAACAACAGAACAAGCAAGTGTGCAAACAACACATAAATAAACAAAACCCACAACCTGTGGTCTTTTCCCAGGCCCTGGGAGGAGTAACACAGGTGAAGCACAGCTCCCTAAGTATCACACCACCTCCCTTCTCCTCATTTCCATGCTGCTCCTGGAGCTTTTGAGCTCTTTTGTGGCTCTACCCTAATTCCCTCATCAGCTGCAGCTGGTGCCAGCCTTCTAGCCAGGCGGACTCTTAACTGCTGAAGCTGTCTCAGGCTGAGCACCTCCTTACAGCCTGCTACTAAAATAAACTGACTAGATTTGACCCTGTTTAAATCAGGAGGGATAAGCTGAAGTGGAACGATGAAGCTTTTATCATACCCCTGAGTTGTTGTTAATTTTAAAGCTTGATGAGTACCCATGACTAGCATCTCAAACCAAAAAATCATTTATGGTAATCCTAATTTTATTTTCTTTACTGCAGTTTAAAGAAGTGCTGAAACTTCTAGAAATGCCCTAAGGATCATTAAGAATCAATGACTGCTGAGACCGCCATTCCTTACATAACATGGTAGACGATAATTTTTAGTGAAGTTGAGTCAAAGAGTGATATTAAGATTATATTAAGGCCAATTCCTTTCAATCAGTACACCAGGAAAGCCTGCTCCAGAACTTCCAATTGCCCCTACCACCACCAGGAAGCAGTTAGAAGAAAACTGGGGGTTACTTTGTGGCATTTCCTGTGAGTTATCTGTTCAAAGAGAAGGGGCACAAAGCTTAAGAGGGGATACTACCCACAACCTTGTGAATCCTCAGGACCCAGAGGCAAGAACCATACGTACTGCTAACAGCCACCGTGAAGTTCCCTCCACTCAAGGGAACTTGCGCTCCCTTATTATTGCTCAGTGGTAGCATAGACAAGACTTGGCAATCTAAAGTGGTTACAAGATGCAACTCCTCACGGGTTGTGAAAGTCAAAGGATTCTGCACAGGGATACAGCACAAAAAGGTCCCTGCCTCTTCCGTTCATTAACCTTCCCAAAAATCCCACAGAGCCTCAAGGACTTTCGCATGGTGGAAAAAACTGCTACAGGGCTACCTCCTTCCTTGCCAAGTGGTCAAAAGGAGGACACAGGACCACAGATTGTACTCCAAACCATAGATTCTACAACTCACAAAATTTGGTCATAAAATTAAACAGGCCAAAATTAAACCTAGCTATTTTTCATAAAACAGACTTTGGCTAGGAAATATCACACCTGATTGGACACATTCATCATGTGCAAAGATGCCAACAGACCAAACAACCATTAGCTTCTCTGACTCCTCAAGAATACTGGCTACACCAGGGGTGGGCAAAATGCGGCCCACAGGCCGGATGCAGCCTGCCAAGCCATTCTATCCGGCCCGTGGGACCCCTAAAAAATTTAGAAAATTAATATTTTTCTGCCCCTGGCTGCCCGTCATGCAGCCCTCGATGGCTTGCATGTAAGCAGCCCTACACTCAGTAAGCGGCCCTCCACCCAAAATAACTGCCCGCCCCAGGCTACACCCTGTTGCTCCATTGCCACTGCTACAAGAACACAAGCTAGGCAAGTGCTCAGTAAATGAAAAGGAAGTATGTATCCAAGCACTTGGTGCAAACCTTAAACACATTTGGTCAGGCTAGAGCTGGCTCCAATTTTCAAGGCACAAGACAGGCAGACGGAAACTCCTTTAACTTCTCCAGCAGCTGCATTTACCAGACTGGACTGCCAGTCAGATAAACATTTGAGAAGGTAGATATCTAAACCCACAGCCTCCAGAGGATTCCAGGTTTATTTATGGTTTCTGTTTTCTTAGGATTCTCTTTGTACATAACTATAAGTAACAATGAATAAGAGTGATTCAAAAGAGCTTTGTAATATTTGTTCAGCATTAAGCTCTTATTTTAGCCAATAGCACTGAATACAGCAAGTCCAACATCTTTTAATGTTTGACTGCCATTCATAACAAGGACGTAGCTTACACTGCCATATTTCAGAAATGAATAAGCACATTCCAGTCTCACACCCATTGGGACATATCTCTATAGTCATAACTGATTAAATGTTCCAGGATTCAATTGTAGATGCATGTAAGAAATGCAGGATTGTTAAAGCAATATCATGAAACAAACAATTCGGAGATATACCTAACTTTAACGACATGCCATCAATGGTCCCATCCCTTAACTGGAATCTAGATTGGCAACGTGAAAGTTATGCCCCTACTGCAACAGTTTGCAAAGTCTACACAATACTATTTTTATTGTGCTTCCTATAACAAATAGCTTGATGCTCTTTAAAATAAACAATCATTACTAATACAGCAATGCTCACTCTCGTATGTGTAATACCAGCCAACCAATATAATAGAGAAAAACAAATATCAATAAGGAAATAAATGTTAGTACCAAGTTTGCAAAAGAACATTATAAACCAAAAGAAAATGGGAGTCTGAATTGATGAATTTGTCACCACTGACAAAATTTAAGCACAGTATTCCTGAAAGCCCTTTGAAGAAAGAAAAAAAAGAAGAAAAAAGAGATCCCTCTCTCACACCTGGCAATGCTGGTAAATACGAATTATTGAGCCCAGTTTTAGGTTCTTGTTTAAAACTTTGGCCAACATAGTACATGAATCAGAAAAAAAAGACTCTTAATTAAGCATCAGGGAAAGAACTTTTAGAAATAGCTGATTAGAACACATTTTAAAGGTTAGGTGTATTATCATGCACTCGGTTAATGATATTAGCATTAACAGAAGGAGACATAGCAGCCTTCTACTATGGTATATGGCTTTAACGTAAGTGCAAGTGCCGTTTTTCAAAAGAAACCACTGATTTTGAGATTTCAATTTTTGGCTTCTCAAATTTCAGATACTTTGAGAGAAAGGGGTTTTCAGAGGTAGGCACTTCATAAAAAATTTCATAAAAATTTCAAGTACCAGAGCTTGTTAGTTGCATTAGTCTGAAGCCAGGCAGAAGGTAGAACAGGATGGCACTGGTTCATACAGGCATGACCCTTTGTAGGTCATAGTAGACTCTGCTGCCAGTCTACTGTACCTGCAAAAGCTCATGTCTGTCAGAACAAATTAGTCCTGAAGGTGCCACTTTGCCCCCTACTTTCTGCCTCATTTCAAGTACCTGAAATAAAGTACTCCAAAACTGAGCAAACCACAATCACAAGTCACCTCATATTTTTTGGGTAGTACATCTTTGTCATATGTTTTAAAACAATGTCCTTTTATGCAATTAATATAACATTATTCCAATCTAGTGGGCATAGCCTACATAATCATTCCTTTTATCTGAAAGGATAAATGTTGGTAAATCTCAGCCCTTCCTATTCTCTTCACTGCCTGAATAGACTTTTTCCCTCTAAAAAACCCAATCAAAACTGTTTGCAGAAGACCAGACATTTTAAGAAATGGTTTACAAATGATTTTAAAGACTGATTCAGAAATACTCTAAATATAAAATTCATTAAGCCATTAAAAATATACAAGATGCCTCTCATCTCAGACAGAAACCTTGCACAGGGGTAGTATAAGAGGAAGGTCTGGCACTTTAAGGGAAGCGCACATCCCAGGGGCAGAAGCCCAGATGGAGATAGTTAGCTGACACTTAAAAGCCCAAAAGGAGAAGCAGCAAAGAGCTTGAGCTGGGGGAAAAACCAGTTTGGGGGCAGGGAGCTGACTGAAACTAAGCAGAGCTTGTCTCTAAGAAAGGAAAGAGATGAAGCGTCCTCTCCTGAGGCCTGGAGAAAGGCTCAAGTTTTGCTTTATGCGCTTGTTTGTTTGGACCAAAGAGTATCATTCTGTAATACAGGGCCTGATTGAGGGACTTGCAAGGGACTAAAGCTAGACAACAAGGCTGCAGACTCCCAAGCTCACTTGTGGTCTTCTGACCCCTAAGGTGTCAAAGCATATCTGCATGGCAGCAGGCACACAAACCTGCTTACAAGTAGATATGAAGTAGGATGCAGACAAACCACCAGCTAAGTCTGGAGATAATATGGAGCCTGAACCTACATATGCAATGAGGACAACAAGGATGTCAAGATTTCTGCCAGATTTTTGAGGTCTTGTTCTGAGGTCACTATGAAGAGCTCCAGCTCATTTCTCCAGTGCTAATTTGAGATTTCCCAAAAAGCTGCAACATAAAACTTGCATAAGCATTGGCAGTTTCAGTGAGGCTTTCACAATTCCAAACAATAGCTTTAAAATGAACCTGAGTTTGTTAAATTCCTTCTGCAGGCACATGCCAGAGCTATGAGTGGAAGAAGCAGCACTCTGAGGCTGCCCTGTTCTAAATTCCAAAAGACAAAAACATATAACAGTTTATAAATCGGAAAATGTATTATTCAAATAAATTAATACATACATTTCATGACACAGGCCCTCCCACTCACTGGAGCTTCCTGCCTACCACAGACAGGTGAATTTTTCCAAACCCTGAGCTAAAATTCTTCTCTCAACTGTTTAACCCACTTTCAAAGAATCAATCTATCTACACGCTTTCTCTGTTACTCATACACCTTATCTTAGTTTCCTGTCTCCTATGTGAAGGTGACTATGTAGAATTAGCATGCATCGGATATCCATCATAACTGGCGATGCTGGTACACTTTACTGTAAAAGCATCCTGTGGGTTTGTGTCTTACAAGTCTTCTTTTTTTCTAATGCAGTGGGAGAGTAATTTTATATCTTTGTCTTCATTTTACTTGAGTGTGCCAGAAGTTACTTCTTAACTTCTTCAGCACTGTGACAGAAAAGAAACCACCCAAGATAAATGGCTGCAATATCCTGTTGTGGTATTTTCCTATATCCGCTCATGATTTGTCACTCCCTGAAGCATACATTTCTTCATGAACACTTAACCTTTATATTAGATTCACTGAGATCTTAAGTCATCTAAGATTAACTGAATTTAACTGAAGAATAATCATAGCGCAATAACAATCTAACACGCCACCTTCAGTAGAACCAAAAAGCTCCGCATACAGAATTCCCTAATTGAAAAGTACTTCCGTTTTCAGGTGCCCAACTCAAGATACCTGAAAAAGGCCTGACTGACAAAAAGGGCAGTTGATCAGCACTCTCTGAAAGTGAAGTATTTAATGTCTCTCAAGTCAGCCACCCAGAACTTAAGGCCCCTGGCAGATGTTAATTTAATGGCACTATGGGATCTAATCCTGGATCCCAAAAATTACATGTCCCACCATGTCACACGTGCATGGCAGGACAGACAATTCTGGGTATCAGGGATCAGATCCCAATTGCACCCTTCCAGGTTGGTAACACATGTGGAGCCTACGATCATGTTACCAGGCTCTGTAAAACAGTGCAAATTGAAAGTTGCACACAGCGCAGCCCCACAGGTGTGACTACCAGTGCACTGGTCTGCAAATGCCAGATGGGAGGAGCCAACTAGTTCCCTCTTGCTCAGCAAGTTCAAAGCTGCAGGTCTGTAAGTGCCAAGCTGGAGAAGTCAACTGGCTCCCCCAACTTGGCAAAACCAAAGCCACGCACTTGGCAGCCTTTGAGCTTGCCGATAGCGGGGCAGGGGTACCAATCAACTTCCCCCCAACTCAGCACTTGCAGATCTCTGGGTTGCCTGCCTTGGCATGGCTCCAGACCCTGGGGTGCCCCAGTCCCCATGCTAATAATCAGCTAATTGTTGGCATGGGGAAGAGGCATGCCCCATGTTCAACTTAAGGTGCCACACAAACTAGCCAGAAAGATGTTCTACATCATACATGGAACATCTGTGTGGCTGGTTTGGCATTTTACGGTGCCATAAATTGACTGAACGTGTAGCACATTGACATTTATGGCATCTTAACATGTAAATTCCACCATAAATGTGGCATCTGCCAGGGGCCTAAGCTACCAAAAAATCCTAACAGCTTTAGGTTAAAAAAAAAAGGAAAAAGGATTAAAACTGCTTTCCAGTTTTCAAACTTATGAACCAAAACATAGAAAAAAGGAGGAAAATAATTTTCAGCTTTTAACTAGTACCTCTAACGAAAATCTAACTCCTTCTGGATTTTAATCATGTTTTCACTACTGGCTGGAAAGTTCTCTCAGAATGTAAATAATGAGGTTACAAATCAGGCTGTGTGCATCAGTTATAGTACTGTCTGTTTTGAATATCGCAGTCTGACTTGCTCAACCTAATGCCAATGGAGCCCTCCAAATAACAGAAATTAATTGTGCAGTTCTTTATAGCCCTTCAGCTATAACAGCTATCCACTCCTCACTTAAAACCCTCTGGAAGTCCCATTTCCACTGTGATGTCCAGAAGAAATTAGCTAGTAACAGCAAAATTAAGGACAACTCGGGATGGTTTACATATATCCAAATGTACATCTATAAATATGCACACACTGCTTGAAAGTTATAAAAATACTTATATGACCAAAGCCTCCCTGAGCCTCCCCTTGACCATTTCCCTTCTCTTTACACATTTTCGTTCCAAGCCCATGCACTATTTGTGACTACTGAAACCTCAGCAGATCTTCTCAAGTGTCTCTTATCTGAATTACTGATCCCCAGATCTGCAGGCAGGAGGCAGGGCCCATAATGGAGAAACAGTGCAAAAAAATAACATTAGAATAGAGTGATTTTTACTAAATAAAAGCCCCAGATAGTTTTGTCTCCCAAGGGTCATCCAGCCTGTGGGGTTTCCCATGGGTTGGGAAATCTGGTGGTGGGGGAGGAGTGGCAATTAATATAGCTACTCCTCTCCTGCAGCCAAATTCCCAAACCCCAAGCAGCCAGATCAGGGGCAGGCCACACCCCCTCCATAAAACTGGATTAGTGCTGGGCTGCCCCAACCAGATTAGGCCCACTAGCCAGATCCAGCCCATGGACAAGACTGGGCCCTGCCCATCCAGGCCACTGGGAAAAAAAAAAAAGCGCCACTGCTTTAACCTGTTGCTGCTTAGACTGCTAAACATACAAAGAAAATAGGTAAAGTAGCACATCAGTGCTACTGTCAGAACAGCAATCCAACTTTTCAAACTGTTTTAAAAACAAAAAAAAACAATACTTATTGCTTGCAGATTATCATCCCCCAAAAAGCGTGAATAAATTGTAGGTGCAAAATAATTTACCACTGATGCAAAACAGTGCCACCAAAATTCAAAAACTAGGCCCTTCAAAATCATGTGGATTTTTTATTTTACTCTTACTTAATGTCTTTATCCTCACTGTTGCATTAATTTAAACATTTGCATTAAGCATAGTCTGTAAGCTCTTTGGCAGCTCACGCACCATGAGAAGTATAACAAATGTAAGAAAATGTTGACAGACTTAAGAAAATGCAATGCCCATGAGTCAAAAAGTTAGTTGTAAAAAAAATATTCCAAGTGGATAAACTGCAGCAAACAAATTATAAAAATTGTTAATGTGAATGCATACTACCACTTCAGCAAACGAGTGATAAAAAAAAAAACAGTATGTATGCATTAGATTATGAAAGTCAACACTGTACTATTCTTAAACACTCCCTTGTTTCCGAACAGAAAAAAATACTTAAACTATTCTTTAAAAAGTATAGTTCTTCAGAAAAAATGTAAATCTAATTATTAGCCATATATATACCTGGTTTAAAAAGCACGTTATAGTTAAGAAATAATGTCAGTTCAGGAAAAGTTGTACTAAAGTGTTTTTTAAACATCCCAATTTGTATCCCCTTCCATCTTCCTCAGGCCTGCTTTACCTACATGCCAGTGCTAAACTACTCTTGAATAAGAAATCGTTAATGAAGAAAGAGTTCAGGTCCAATCAGAACTTGTCACAGTACAGTGACATGTGACATACCAAGCAATTACCCTGTACACAAACAGTGGCTCATGTTCCTTTCTAGGCCTGAAATAACACTCCTAAATGTTTTGTGTTTAATCCAAGCACCGCGGTAACTCCAAACTGTTTCTGGCTGCCATAAGGAAAATCATTAGTGCAGATTCCCCAATTTCTATACTGTTCCACCAACTTGCATTATAGATGCACAAAAAAAACATACCTTTTCCTAAAAAAACCTAAACTAATGGGTGGCAACCTATGGTATGCTCCTCCATCCAGATCTGGCCTACAATTTCATCTGTTCTGTGAAACCCACTTAGCAGCAGCATTATTCTGTGTCAGCAGACATTTGCCAGCAGGAAGAAGTGGCAGCTACGCTGGAAGTTCTGGTCCACCTCAGACCAAGCTGCATTATTTTGGCCTACTGCTCATAAAAATGTTGCCGATGCTTGGCCTATAACATTTATACACATTCAGGTATTCAGTTACACCCAAGCTAGAAATGCTACAGAGACAGCTTCCTATTCCCACCGTAAAGAAACACCTTACTTCCTTTCTGACCAGAGATGAAAGCAGATTTAGACAGCGCCAGAGGAAATCAGCAACTTTCCTCATAAAAAGGCATGCCTTTTATCATGATGCCTCATGTGAGAGAGGTGGTGAGAATAGGGAGAAAGAAAATAATTTACTAGGAAAGAAATGAAAAGAAAAATTAAGTCTTTGTGTTTGGATTCCTGTAGAAAAGGCTTAATTATGTCTCTGACATAATTATCTTAACTTGCCATGTACTCTGCCTCCTGCTGAGCCCAATTCAGGATAAAAGTCAGCCTCCACACAACATAACCAAACCAAGTGAAAATGGAAGCTAGCAATATGATTCTGAACAGCAATAGTGCTTTTTAAAAGTTGCTGTGTTTGATACCTAGATGCTATGCAATTGGTAGGGAGACTGAACAACAGAATCACTGCCTTCTAGAAAACAAAAGAAAAGACTAGAGATGGTCAAGAAATTGTCAATAAAATGGTTTGTGTTAAAAAGTGCCTATTTGCAGAACCCAAACCAAAACCATGTCTCAAAATGGCCCGTTCAGCCTGGAGAAGAGAAGGCTCAGGGGGGATCTGATGGCATCCGATAAGTATATAAGGAAGAGGGGGCACCAGGATCTGGGAGAACCATTGTTCACCAGGGCTCCCCAAGGGATAACAAGGACTAATGGCCACAAACTTCTGGAAAGCCGATTTAGACTGGACATAAGGAAAAAACTCCTTTACAGTCTGAGTGTCTAGGGTCTGGAACAGACTCCCCCCAGAGGTGGTGCAAGCACCTACTCTGGATTCATTCAAAGGCATTTGGATGCATATCTTGCTGGGATCATTTGACCCCAGCAAACTTCCTGCCTACAGCACGGGGCTGGACTAGAAGATCTTGCAAGATCCCCTCCAGCCCCTAATGTCTATGAAATCAAATAATTGTTTTGAAGCTATCAAAATTTTAAAGATGAAATTTTTCCAGCTTGAAACAATTCTTAATTTTGACACTTAAGTGATTTGTAGTAAAAAAAGTGAAAAGAATTCAAATCACAGAAATGAAAATGTTTAAATTATCAACAATGTTTCAGTTGACCTGAAATAATGGTTGTGTGTTGGGGGGGGTTGTAGTGGGGGAGGGAAATGGGGGGTTGTTTAGTAGAGCTGTCAACAGACTTTTTTCCTGTTTCAGAATGGGGAAAAACATTTGAAAACAAGTGCTCATGTGGGATGGTAAAATTGTTTCCTACCGAACTCTAATAAGGACCAAACATGATATTTAGGCTCTGACTGTATTGCCAGAAATGGTAAAAATCAATTTTCTCTGCCTTTGTTACTGCCTTGCAATGCATTCAGAAGTTGGTACAGTTGTTTAAGATGCCCATGACACAACTGAGGAAAAAGAATATTTCAAACCAACATTCACAATGCATTAAGACAACCATGATCTGACCACTGGCTTGCTCTGGGGAAATGATAAACCTAAGACATTTTTCTCTAGTCATTTTTCAAAGTGGCTCTGCAGACTGAAGGTAAATTGCGCAAGATGTTGACCAAGTTAAACAATTTATAGGAGAGAGACTGGAATTCACACTGACCAAAGTAAGTAAACAAGCTTAGCCTGCAAAATGTGCTGAAGAAAAAGCTAGCTGAATGTCAGAGCCACAGCTGAAGGACAATGGCAGCCTGTGTGCCAGAGTGTAATTGTGAGAACATGCCTGACTATGGATCAGAAGCACTAGTTCTATATGGATGCTCCTTACACCACTTGGGCCAAGGGAGGGACTTGGACCTCATAGCCTTTACACACGAACGTTTCTCTTTCATTCAATAAACTGTTAGATTGTGTTGTACAATATACATTGAATAAACCTTCTGCAGCAATAGATGTCTTGTTGGCATTAAGTCTGTACCTTTTACGAGAGAGTTTGGGTCCAGATCAGGACAGCAGCTGAATTCTCTCTTGTGCTGATGCAAAGCATGAAGAAGCGTCCCACCTGTCTTGAGGCTGCCAGGGGGCTACCCTATCATGACAGCTGACTGTCCAGTTTGGCAGCAGAGGAAGAATATCCAGCCAGGACTGCACCTCTGCCCAAGAGCTCCCAACACCAAGGTCTCCTGTGGAAATGGAATGGGGTACAGGGCATAGGTACAGCCAGCTCCATGCTTGCTGTAGAGGCCACTACAATGGATGAGGCAACAGTGTACTTTTATAGCCACTTTGGTGATGTCCAGATGAGCATGGACAAGCGATATGTGGCACCACATACGCAGGCATTCCCTGCGTTGCTATTTTGCAGCACGTGGGGGGGGGGGGTAGGTTTCTTGAATTTGGGAAGTCCTGGGATCAAAAAACACCCCCACCAAAAAAAAGCAGGGTGACACACATGGCACCAGCATGCACTGCCCAAAACCTGAACCTGGCCTGCCAGAGCCATACTCTGGTTGCCAGCCAGGCTTTCTGCACCATGGCTGCAGCTCCCCGAGGCCTCCAGGACCCCAGGTAAGGCTGCTGGGGCCAGCACAGTTGCTGACCCCAGCCTCCTCTACCTCCCCACCCCCACCCCCAGGTAATCTGCCATGCACCAAAGTATATATGGCACAAGCATTCCCCAGGTACAAGTAACAGCAGCACAAGGTGTGCCACTGGTACTTGTTCCCAGGGAAATACATGTTCCTGCTAGTGGGGATGTACCCTTTGAGTCTCAGAAAAGCCATAGGACACCTATGAATTGGGCCCATTCAGATTAACATAGAATTCCCCCAATGCCTGCTCTCTACGTGGAAATCCTGACATTTATTCTTCCAGATCTTACTCAATACAAATGAAAAGGAAAGTATTCAGAAAAGGGGGGGAAAAAAAACTTGAGAGGCTGATTCCAATAGCAATTTGGAAAATTCCAAATAGAAAATGTACTGACACAGACCTTGTTTCCAAGAAATGAAGGGAGGTGGAACTATTTAATTCCATAATATCAAGAGATTGGCTGAGCAATCTGAGACTGAAATGACCAGATAACCAAGAAGACCACTGAGAAGGTACGTGTATTTGTAAGGCAAAAAAAGGTGTATGATGCTAGAGTAGAACATTATATTGACCTGCCCAGGAATAAAACTCCACAGATGAACATGAGTCGGCAATGTGGGGAGGCAGCTAGGAAGGCCAACTGCACCTTGTCGTGCATCCACAGATGCATCTCAAGCAGGTCCAAGGAGGTGATCCTCCCCCTCTATGCGGCACTGGTCAGGCCGCAGCTGGAGTACTGCATCCAGTTCTGGGCGCCGCACTTTAAGAGGGATGTGGACAGCATCGAGAGGGTCCAGAGGAGGGCCACTCGTATGATCAAGGGACAGCAGGGTAGGTCCTATGAGGAAAGGTTGCGGGACCTGAACCTGTTCAGCCTTCAAAAGAGAAGGCTGAGGGG
>NW_017728992.1:62238944-62239743 GCF_001723915.1 Gavialis gangeticus
TTCCAAGGGAAGTGGTGCTGGCCCCTACCCTGGGGGTCTTTAAGAAGAGGCTGGATGCCCACCTAGCTGGACTCGTTTGAGTCCCATTTCTCTTTTTGGGGTTTTTGTTGTTCTCCCGCCCTGGCGGGGGGTCGGGCTAGAAGATCTACTAGGTCCCTTCCGACCCTTAATCTATGAATCTATGAATCTGCTCAGTTCCCTTCCGACCCTAGAAACTACGAAACTATGAAAACACCTTCAGTCCCTGGTTGGAAATAAATCTCCATTCTCTTTATGATTGGATATGTAAATCTGTTGGGCTGCCTTACAAAAAGGTTGACCTGGAGCAGTGTCAACAGGGGAGGGGGTGCTTCTGCTGGGAAAACATAAGCCTATAGCGATACAAACGTAGCATACCACTCCAATTCTAGTCCTGCCCCATCCAAAGGTTGAAATTGGGTCAGTTAGCTCTCCTATGGCTACAGGCTCACGCTCATGAAGCATTTAGACCATAACAGCTATTGCACATCCAGAGCAGTAGCTCCCCCTCACCTTTCAAAACTACTCCAACTGAACATTTTCTCCATGCCCTATGACCTTATATCAGTAGTACCCAACCTTTGCTGTCCCATAAGGCTAAGCAATGACACTGAGCTAGTAACACATGGCAAGCAACTTCTTATGTTGCTCTGCCTGCTGAACTTAGTTTTAACACTAATTTCCTGTGGTCTTAATCAACACCGGAGGATCTTGTGAGTAACATAATGCTCAGAGTTATGGATTGGAGAGCACTGCACTATATGAAAAATGTACCAATTGT
>NW_017728992.1:62244743-62250703 GCF_001723915.1 Gavialis gangeticus
GCCCTATGACCTTATATCAGTAGTACCCAACCTTTGCTGTCCCATAAGGCTAAGCAATGACACTGAGCTAGTAACACATGGCAAGCAACTTCTTATGTTGCTCTGCCTGCTGAACTTAGTTTTAACACTAATTTCCTGTGGTCTTAATCAACACCGGAGGATCTTGTGAGTAACATAATGCTCAGAGTTATGGATTGGAGAGCACTGCACTATATGAAAAATGTACCAATTGTTAAAGGTACACAAAATACTTCAAAGTCAGCAAATCTCGATTAAGGTAACTCTATGCAGGCTTCACAATACCTCTTTGAAGTCTATGTTCTAACATATATACACAATTTGTGTTGTCTCTTAAATTTCTCAAATAACAGATTATTAAGCAGCTTTTTCTAATTCAAGTTAAGGGTGTGTCTGACAATGAGGCAATATCTGATAATGCTGCTGCAATCAAAACGAAAATGCCAAGTTCTCATTTTTTTAATGTACAACAATAAGGAAACAAAATTAATAGTTACTGCTGCATTTAAAAAAAATGAAACTCTATGGGGAAGTTATTTGTGTCATTCCTATTTGAACCTTTTATAAATAATTTCTTGCCACAAAAATTCAGTTACATTTTCTAGTTAGTCATCAACTAAAGGCTTTTTCTCTTTAAGAGTCTACTTGCTCGTTAATAAAAATTATTGTATTTTTCTAAGTGGTGTTCATTATAATATATACATCCCAATTAAGTGACCGTTCTAGCTTGATGTAGGTGACAAGAATCTCAAGAGGGTCTTCTAGTCTGTTCCTTGGCATTACAAGAGGATAGATTTTAGCCTGTTCCATGCTAAACATCCTGAGGGAAAAAAAAACACTTAAATGATGTCACTAGTAAATTAAACTAAAAAAACAGGCAGTTCATGTCAAAGTTCTGAGGCACTCCTGAAGGACGAGATTCTTATTCGGTCTCAGACCTGGAAAGTTACTCTGGAAAAGTCATTTGAATAAGCCTATGGATGAAAATTCAAATTATTCTTTTCTAGCCCTTGGCAGAGCCAGGAAGAACAGAGGCAAAACTGAAAACACAAAGCAGAAGATTTAACTGAGTCACAAAAATTTAGTATGAAGGGTAACTTGGAATTTCGAACCACAGCCTGGCTGATTTATACTTTCAGTAAAAAAATGGAAAATTCCTCACACACATTACACTCTTCTATACTGAGCACTCAGCAATTTTAAATGGATCTAACTATTCACACCAGCTAAATGTCAAGGAGATGTCCCCAACACATTGGCTGGGCTGAGACTTGGATGGAAACATGCTTGTCCCTCAGTTGTTTGACTAAATGTTCAATTTAACTACGGCCAAGACATAAACAGGCATTTCAGCCATGGCCAGTGAATGGAGCAAAGGAGGAAAAAGATATCCAAGTAATAGCTAGAGCACACAAAACCATCATCAGTAAATTTAGGCACAATGTACAATTGACTGACTTTTCCAGATAAAGGGACATGCAAGACATAAATGGTTTAGACCTATCTCCCTCCCCTGCAGATATCACAGCAGCTCTGGTTAATCGAGGTGCTCAAGATAACAGTCCCTTAGTATAAACAGGATAGGATCCCTGGAGAGCATTCTCTGGGAGGTGGATGTTACCTTTGTGACTCACTTGTTAAGAATCAACAAGTATCAGGCCAAGATGAAAAGGTTCATAAGGAAGAGGCAAATTGAGGATCTCAAGACAGGCATTTATGGTAGGGGAGAGAGGTCTACTGAAAAGGTAATTTAATGCATCAGACCAGTTGTTTTGTGAAGCAACCTTGGAGTGGCAAAGTTCTGTCCGTCTGTTTATCCTTTGTATTTGTACAGGCACCTAGGACTCAAACAAACATTTTAACAACTTTAGCTAGATTAAGAAAAAAGAGAAAGAAAGCAAGTCTTTGAAGATACCATTTAAGGTACTTTTTAAAATGTGGTTAAGCACATCTACTTAGACAAGATTAAATTGTCCACAGAATTTACATTACTCCAAGTCTGCTCTTTCATTTGCTGTTTCTGACTAAGATTTATGTGGGATGGGCTGTGGTACAACCCAGGCCTGTAAGCATATGGGGCAGAAATGCTTTGGTGCCAGTTGTTACTGGAAGCATGTATCACTGTGCTGTCCCAATGTTTTTGGAATACAAATCATCTACACTTCAAGGTTTGCTTGACTGGGATAGAGATTTAGGCCTTCATCCTTTCTCCTTTCACTGTATTTACTTCTGCAGCTCAAGTATTTGTAGAAGAATATTCCAATTTAATAAATGATATATTAAATCCAGAGATATTTTATTTATGAAAAAAACAAGAATATCCCATTTATACTGAGAAATGGCAACTATTTTAATATGAAAACCAGCAAACTGTGCCATCTTCTCCATCCCAGAATATATAAACATTAGTTTTGAATACTTGATAATTTTAGATGCATTGTCTAATTAAACACACTCAAACTCTGCATTCCTTTGAAATGTGATTCACCACCTTTCAGAAGTGGAAAACACAGCTTGCCACAAAGGTACTTTTTTACTTTATGTATATGCCCCCTACAGTTATTCAAGTTAGAGCTACCTTGTATCTGAGCTTCTTCCCCCTCTCTCCCCCTGCTGTTGTTGATTCTACTTTTAACTCAAGAACCACCAAAAAAAAAATCCAGTCAACTGAAGGTACACTGCAAAATCGTCACTGTCATTTCAGGATATAAAGTCCTGGTGCAAAAGTCTGAGTGTCTTCTCCCTCAGGAAAATATGAAAATCCTTGACATTTACCACAATCTAGTGCATTCCAAAGGTGAATAAGACATTGTGTTGGGTTTTGTTTGTTTGTTTTATAAGTGAATGGACTAGTCACCTTTGTTTGTTTGTTTTTATAAGTGAATGGACTAGTTACATTAAGTAAAACCCAGAGTAAGAATTAGCCTTGTAGTAGAAGGGCATACTAGCCCAATTTTCCCATACCCTATGAAACAATTTTAGAAATAAACAAATTTAGGGGGTTCTTACAAGCACTTATTCAACTCTCTGTACAATTCTCACTGCTTCCCTATTCTTTGTTTATTATCCTGGAGTGTGTGCATGTGATTCTGGCTAGTACAATCTCTACCAAGTTCTCTCCACAAAAGCCATTCAGGGAGAGAGTAAAAAGGGGTGAATTTTGTCTACAGAACACCTGGTTTTTATGCCATCTGAACTCAAGGGAAAAGTACATTTTTGAAAACCTGCAAAACTACTTGTTGTCAAGCATGTATTTTTCAGCAAGTCAAACATTCTTCATATTACAGAGCAGCATAAATGCTCCAGGCCAATGCAAGTTCCAAATATGGCTCTTTTAACACATTTTAATGTTTCCAGCCTAGCATAAGTAAAGCATAGAAAAGAATACCTTAAAAAAAGAAATGAATGCAATATATGTGCCTCGTTTTGCATGTAAAGTTAAGTAGTATACTGTGAAACGTCAGACTGAATTTTAGGTACTGCAGATTTATAATAAGCCTTTTTTATTTTAGGTATTCAATACTAAAGTATCAACATCTTAAAAACCCATTATAATTAATGGGTTTTTAAAAATTAAAATATGTAATTTTAAATTACATATCTCAAAAATCAGAGATGGCCCAGGACACAGATCTGTCTGAGCCATGAACCCCCTCAGGATAGCATGGTTAAGGCACATCAGTTTAACCATAACCAACAGTGCACAGTGGGATGATGCAGCTAGTATCATACCCACCTAATTTTAACTTCCCGGCCAGAATGACAAGGTGCCCAATTTAAATTTGGGGTCAACTTGGGGTAACCTCCAGTGCAAGTGCAGAATAGAGCTTTAAACTTACACTTTTGGACTGATAATAAGATGCCGTTACCTACTGTGTGACAGCACCTCCCCACCCATGAATGTGCATGTTTAAAGTTGCATGTTTAGCTTAAAAAAAAAGTCACGGATGTCTCTTTCTTACTAAGTTGTATACATAAACAATAGTAAAAATGGCTTAGTTTGAGAAACCAAATAAAACAACAGAAAATAAGATGATCTTAATCTCTGGTTTGAAAGCCTGCAGTAAATCTCTGCTGTTGTAAATTCTCTCTCAGCAATCTCACTTATCTAACTTTTTATTCATTTTGTACAGCAAAGAGTATCCAATTCCCACAAATTTCCAGGCTTGACTTCCTCATTGCTCAAAGAATGCAGGAAGGGCAGCAGGTGCATGCATATTCAAGAAACAACACAGGGGAACAAAAAAAAGTATTTTCTTTGCCTGTTATAGGTCAACCTGACAAGGATCTTGTAAATGAATATGTAAGAGCACAGACATATGTCATGCCTTGGGTGTTCTCAAGGCACCTGCATAATATGCCTTTTTTTCTTATTTTATTGTAATCATTGGATACATGTCTTGGCATTGAGTGCATTGAGTTCCAACAGTTACTTGTATGACCCATTCCAGCAGAAGTGTAATCCAAGGAGTGATAGCTGAATGAACTAAGTTAGGCATTCACAGCCTATTTCACAAAACTCATCTGAACAATAATTAGTCAAAACAGCTAAGTGGTTATTAGGTGGCTACCACTATCCCAAACTCATTCTTTTTTAAACTTGACCCGTAAGTATTTAGTTCAACATCACTGCATGTAGCATACATTAACCCCAAAGAATGCTTACAGGGACCTGTCGTAAAGAGAGGCATGCAAGGCATACTAACATAACCTCTGTAGAGTCTCCATCCTTGGAGATTTTTAGAACAAGTCAGACAACATCCATCTGCAAAGGTTTAGGTATTGCTGATTCTGCCCTCGAGCAGGCGTGTGGACTAGAAGTCCTTTCAGCTCTGTGTTCTAGGATGAAATCTATGCTCTAGTATCTGTAAAAGCATAGAGCTGGAGAACACAGGCTACCTTCCAACACTCAGGCACTCTGCTTTCTACTGAATCCCATCCCCATCAATGGTTTGCACAGGTACTTTTAGTCTCTAAGAACTTCAGGAAAAGGATGAGGGCTGCCTTCATGTGCTGGGATCCAAGTCAGAGGTTCCTAGCTAGAGGGTCCTGCCCCTCCACTCAGAGTCAAACTGATCACCATTCTTTGGGGTCAGGCAGGAATTTGAAAGTCCCTTGGTCAGACTGGTACAGACCGTGGGGGGTGGGGGGTCCTTCCTCCATAGTGGGGGCTCAGCCCTCTACACAGGATCTCCTGAGTGCATAATGACAACATTTCACAGAAGCAGGAGGCTGACAGCAATGGTTCCCCTGCTGCACCTATGGAAGGGGGTGGGCCAGTAAATCAGCATTTCTCAGCCCGTGGGTAATGAGCCCAAAAGTGGGTTGCAAGAATATATGAAAGGGTCATGAACAAACTTAAAAAATGGATTCCTCTTTAAAGGACAAAAACATGGGAAACCCTGGCTTTTTCCTTGCAGGCAACACATCTGTCCCACACACTGGGGGGCTGGGGCAGGAGGCCAGCGAGTCAGGAGTGAGAGACGCCTGCCACAGATGTTTACAATGGATCCTCGTCCAAAAAAGGTTGAGAACCCCTGGCAGTAGATGACCTCTGGGAGGTGCCTCCCAGCCCTGCGCCATGTGTTGTGCCTTCACCGCAGTGGCATGCTGTCAGTGGCTGTGGCATGTGCTTCCTGCCATGAACCAAGCCCCTTGTCACAGGGTGCTTCTGCCCAGAGGGCAATAGGAGAGCCGTGCCTCAGAGGGGCCAGCAGTCTCCGGCCCAGGGGCAGGAGGGGAGAGTAGAGCGGGGCAGACTGGATGCCCCTGGGGCCCCTTCCCTCCCGGGGGCAGGGGAGCGCAGGCGCCTACCTGGTCCAGCGGGATGCCCAGCAGCCGGCTGAGCGGGTGCAGCAGGGTGGAGCCGGTGGTCCTGTAAGGAAGGCTGGGGGCCTCCGCCATCCTGCATCCCCGCCCGGCTGCGGCTCGCGCTCCCTCCC
>NW_017728992.1:62251134-62252029 GCF_001723915.1 Gavialis gangeticus
CCGCCAGCTGCGCGCAGCTGGATGCGGGGTTCTCGCGGGGCTCAGCGCTGAGGTGACGGGAAGCCGCGCGCGGCCCCAGTGCAAGGGGGAAGGGGAGAGATTGACTTACAGGGGCGTTGGCAGGTCTGAAATACCGAAATAACCGTGCTGGAAGCTCCAAACGCTCGTGTTTTCGGCAAAACTATCGTCCTCGGAGGAAATATGTAAATCACCATGCAAATCAGTCCTCTTGTTTCCTTTATATGGCTCACTGTAAGTGGTCGAGAGAGTACGGGTGCTCCATGTTGAAGCATTTCCATGTTTTGAGGCAAGTAGTCAGAAGAAAGTGCTGGCAGCCAACCCGAAAGACAGTTACTCACCTGGCAGGGGAAACATCCTGTATCTGGGTCAGTGAAGGCAGTTTTCCTTGAGCCCTCCCCCAGATAACTCTTCTTCCGTGGTGGTTTAGTACCCGCCCAGCTGTTGGAGCTTAAAGCCCACCTTATGGAAGTAGGAGGCTCCATTGGCCACTGGCGCCACCTGAGTCGGGGGGGCGCACATGCCCCCACAGCAGCCAGTCAGCGACCACAGGGTCCCCCCACAACCAATCTCACCAACTGGAGGAGGGTGAGCAATGCTCCTGAAAGTGCCAGCAGTGCTTCACCCAGTGTCCCCACGCACCAGCCGGCACTCAAAGCCAGGGCACCGCTGCTCTTGCCTGCCCCCTGCCCCCCACCTGTTGCCTAAGCAGGGAGCATGGCCTGACAGGGGGGGCATGTGACCCCCATGTACCCCCTACGCATCACCCCTGGGACGCTCCTCCCTAGCTTGCTCCTGCGGCTATGTGGCTGAGGTCATCCAAACCCCAAGCCTCCAGGCTTGAGCCTACACATAGGGTGCCTGCCAGAAGACTTTG
>NW_017728992.1:62257029-62257832 GCF_001723915.1 Gavialis gangeticus
AGAATATATGAAAGGGTCATGAACAAACTTAAAAAATGGATTCCTCTTTAAAGGACAAAAACATGGGAAACCCTGGCTTTTTCCTTGCAGGCAACACATCTGTCCCACACACTGGGGGGCTGGGGCAGGAGGCCAGCGAGTCAGGAGTGAGAGACGCCTGCCACAGATGTTTACAATGGATCCTCGTCCAAAAAAGGTTGAGAACCCCTGGCAGTAGATGACCTCTGGGAGGTGCCTCCCAGCCCTGCGCCATGTGTTGTGCCTTCACCGCAGTGGCATGCTGTCAGTGGCTGTGGCATGTGCTTCCTGCCATGAACCAAGCCCCTTGTCACAGGGTGCTTCTGCCCAGAGGGCAATAGGAGAGCCGTGCCTCAGAGGGGCCAGCAGTCTCCGGCCCAGGGGCAGGAGGGGAGAGTAGAGCGGGGCAGACTGGATGCCCCTGGGGCCCCTTCCCTCCCGGGGGCAGGGGAGCGCAGGCGCCTACCTGGTCCAGCGGGATGCCCAGCAGCCGGCTGAGCGGGTGCAGCAGGGTGGAGCCGGTGGTCCTGTAAGGAAGGCTGGGGGCCTCCGCCATCCTGCATCCCCGCCCGGCTGCGGCTCGCGCTCCCTCCCTCCCGCACGTGCGCCCGGGCCGAGGCAGCGCCCGGGCTCGGTCCCCGCCCTCCCTGCGCTGGTTGGCGGCGATGCCCGCGCCCCTCTTCCTCGTTGGCGGGGCGGCGGCAGCATCTTCCAGGCGGGGCCTCAGCACAATAGCAGCGGCGGGAGGGGAAGTGGCGCCGGCCACTCGGGCGGGCGGAGCGCGA
>NW_017728992.1:62262832-62270704 GCF_001723915.1 Gavialis gangeticus
TCACCTGGCAGGGGAAACATCCTGTATCTGGGTCAGTGAAGGCAGTTTTCCTTGAGCCCTCCCCCAGATAACTCTTCTTCCGTGGTGGTTTAGTACCCGCCCAGCTGTTGGAGCTTAAAGCCCACCTTATGGAAGTAGGAGGCTCCATTGGCCACTGGCGCCACCTGAGTCGGGGGGGCGCACATGCCCCCACAGCAGCCAGTCAGCGACCACAGGGTCCCCCCACAACCAATCTCACCAACTGGAGGAGGGTGAGCAATGCTCCTGAAAGTGCCAGCAGTGCTTCACCCAGTGTCCCCACGCACCAGCCGGCACTCAAAGCCAGGGCACCGCTGCTCTTGCCTGCCCCCTGCCCCCCACCTGTTGCCTAAGCAGGGAGCATGGCCTGACAGGGGGGGCATGTGACCCCCATGTACCCCCTACGCATCACCCCTGGGACGCTCCTCCCTAGCTTGCTCCTGCGGCTATGTGGCTGAGGTCATCCAAACCCCAAGCCTCCAGGCTTGAGCCTACACATAGGGTGCCTGCCAGAAGACTTTGGAAATATCTGAAGCCCCTGGTGGGAGTGGAGGATGTTTGCCAGTTGTAGGGCCACTTCTGGTTCTGGACTGACTCATGGATTTGGTCTTGATTTGGCTTGGAACACGAAAAGTTTCTTTAAAAAAAAGCAGCCCCAAAGATTCCCAGAGAGTGACTCCCTATGCCTGAAGAAGGGTACTATTTCTGCCCGAGAGCATGCAAAGAACTTTGTTCAGACTACTCAGTCTAATAAAAGATATATCTATCCAAAGACCCTTGCCTGTCTGTGTCCTTTGACCAACACAGCTACAACCAAAAACCCTTGTACATTTTGAACATTTTTACTAGTATTGATCATACATAATACAAGGATTGAAATTATTGAACAGTATCATACACCTTTATCAAATACAAGGATTGAAATTATTGAACAATTATCATACACCTGGCAACACTGAGTTAGACAAGCTTTGGAAGGCAAAGGGCTCCCTTGGGGCTCTTCCTGGGCCTTTGCCACAGGATCAGCCAGGGATTGATGTCTGAGGCAGCTGTGAAGGCAATGAATGGCCACACCCAACAAGGAATAAGCCACAAAGGTCTTCCCCAAAAGATGTGGCTGTTGTTTAGCATACCTGTGTGGCCATGAGTGTCTCTGTGCCGTGGAGCACCCACCTCCCACCTCCCCACAGATGCCAGGGCATATGGTGTGTTCTCACAGCTGAGAGCCCTGTCAGCTGATCCATTGTGCCCTGCACCTATGGCAGAGAGCCCCACCAGCTGATCTGATCTGGTGTACCCCCACAAGAACTTGCTACTTGCCAGTGCAGGGGAAGCCCAGAATCATCAGGCTTGTCTGGCATGGCAAGAAGTGCAGCTGAGGATGGCACACTAGATCCCATCCCACCTTTACCTGCACATGTGGCAGAGTCGCTAGTGTTAGAGTGATATTGCAACCATGATGGGTCAGGAATGATGTGAGAGGGCAACGTTTCTGTGGGTGGAATGTTTTATTGGACCAACTGCATGGTTGGAATAGAGTTAGACAAGCTTTCAAAAGTAAGATGTTCTTCCTCAGGGCTTCAGAAAAGTTTGCAAGACAGGCTAAGGCAAAAAAGTGCATGCAGGGAAGCAAATGGACCACTGCAGATTGGAAATAGCAGGGTGGGGAACTCTGAAACTCAAGCTTCGTGAGGGCTTTCAGGAAGATCCCCTCACCTCACTAGAGGATGAATCCTTAGATGCGTGAGGCAGTCCCATTAGCAAGAGACTCCAGGCCAGTCATCACAAGGGCCAGTCCCTTTTCAGCAGTGAATTTTGCTGGATGTGTACTAGTATGCCCGGATAGCATCTGCTGAAGTGAACTGTTGCTCACATAAGCTTTATGTATCTCTGATTCAGTTCCTCTACAAAGCAAGAAGGCACCTGCCCCAGGCTCCAGGTTAGGAGAAATGGTAGAATCGCTCTCCTCCCTACCGACTGCTGCAGGATCTACACCCAGGCAGCATACCCATGCCAGGGTGCCACACAACATTAGCATGTTAGCAAACATGATTCACAAGATAAACCCAGAGATTTCAAATAGGAATTCATAGCATTAAATACATTCAGACCTGTTGTGGGCTTTGAGTTCTTTGCAACAGAAGACATTGCTCTATTATTTTTCTGTAGTCAATAAGTGAAAAGTAAGACCTGGCATTTCCAAAGGGTGCCTTGAGCTAAACAAGGAGTCTAAGAAGGTGGAGAACTACTGGTTTAGGAGTTCTCAGCATGGGGTAGGGCTAATACACCTCCCGAGCCCCACCACTCTCTCAGAATTGTGCACTTCTCTCCCTCACCCCTCACATGGTCTGCCCAGGTGCCATGTAGCTGTCTTTTTCTGTGTAGGTTGTGACATGATGGGTGCATCTACATAAGACATTTACTGCAGAGCTGACTAATTAGCTTTGCCATAAAACATCACCATCTACACATGCCACTCTATTAGGTTGCAGTGGACTAATAAGTGTCACTGCAAGGTAGTCCAGCTAAATACAGGTACTACCCTATGGCAGTGGTGTTTTGTGTGCCACAGCAGAAGTGTAGACAGTGACAAGGATGGCTGGAGCATGAGGGTGCTTCAGCAGGCACTACCCAGCAGGTAGCCCCTGCACTAAAGCGCCCTCATGCCCCAGCCAGCCCCTCTGCCACATGTGGAGCCTAGTTGGAGCAGCTTGGGCTGGCACGGGACCTAGGGGTAAGCTCGTCAGCCCAGGGCTACTCCTACCAGGCTCCACGTGCTGAAGAGCAGCTGGCTGGGCACGAGCAACCCCTATGGTAAAGCACTCTCATGCCTCAACCAGCTGAGAACACCACTCACATAGATATTTACAGTATGGACCATTTTGATTTTCATTAACTACTGTATGAAAAGATCCTTCCACACTTGGTATGTGTTCTGCAGTTTTGCCTGTGGTAAATATGTTTCATTGCAAATTAAGAGTCACTGTGGAGGGAAATAAGAGTTGCAAAATTAATCTCACTATCCTAGAAAACAAGAACTGATGCTTCTAGAACATAAAAATATATCTAATCCTCTCAATGATTTCTGATTTATTTAATTTTGTGGAGTTAAATCCTAATTCTAATTCACTATTCAGTAGGCTCCAAGCCTAGGTGCAATTCATTGTTTATACTGGGCAGCACATCAGTGCTAGGGATGTGTCTCAATGCAAACATGACAGAAAAAAAAAAGATCATACACAAGACCCAAAGTCACCTCCCCTCTCAGTCACTCAGTTTTGTCTCTTTAGATTCAAAGGACAGGCTTCTAATCACTTCACCTAATTAGGAGCAGTGAAAGAATGCTATCTCCTGCATGGGCCTGCCACTAGAGGACAATAGAGACATGCTTCAGTCCTGGGTGTCATCCTACTTGCTAGAGACAGAAAAGGAACTTTGATATTCAGGAATGCAGAGGGATAGTCCCTGGTTTGTAAGGGAGTCTCCTCTTATGTTTACAAACCTCTCTCTCCCCACCCTGCATCTATCCTCCTTAGCCCTTCTCTGTCTCCCCTCCCCTCAATCTGCTATGCCTCAGCCCTTCCGTCCAAACATCTGCTCCAGCCCTTCCCCTCTCCCTTCAGTCCTGTCATCTCCATTCATGGTTCCTGCCCTGTTCATTCCTGCTGTATGCGTGCCCCTCCTCTTTCGTCTTGTTCCTGTCCCTCTATCTGTTTTCCCCACTCTCCTATAGTCTCCAACTTCTGATCCTAAGTCCCACTCATCTTCAGACTACAAATTGCCAACTTCAAACTCTTGCTCCCACCCCCTTTGTGCATCTCTTCTTCCTCCTCTCCTTTTTGCATTACTTAATCTTCTGCCTTCTAGCCATTTCCCCCTCCTTCTCCTTGCTGCTTTGGGCAGTCTGCTGAGCAAAGAACACAGGCATCTGTCTCCCTGCTCTCAGTTCCTGTGCTTGGTACCCCAAGAGGAACAATTGCTGAAGATATCCCAGTCCGTCCCTGTAACCCCAATGGCACACACTGTCCAGTCATGAACATTTAAGAACTGGAACATCGTCAGGGCAGAAACAATCCTCAGAGAAGTTCCCCCCCAAACTCAACTGACCATGTGCAAATTGAGGTTTTCATGGAGCAGCAAAAAGGCTTTTGACACCAACATGATCATCCTGCCAAATTTAAGTCCATATTGCTAAGCATGGAACTGCTAGAGTTTCTCAATACAATGTAAGAACTTATTTTAATGTGGGCATGACAATTATTTCTCCCTAGCCCTTTTCTCAGATTTTAGCCAATATTTACCAAATACTCAGCCTGAGGTTAACACTGAGGAAGGAAAAATTTTGGTCCAGGCAGTTTAAGATTGGCAAAAATGATAAGCACTTGAAAATAAGGACTTATAATTGAAAATGGTAGGCAACCTTAATTATAGGCATTGCTGCTTATAATGTTCCTTCAGCAGTTTTTTTGTATTGCTGTTATTATTATTATTTCAATTGGCACCACATATAATGATACCTGTTGAGAGAAAACTACAGTTGTAAAAAATCTCCCCAGGGAACAATTCTCTGCCTGGACTTCTTGGTCGTAGCATTCACTTACGCAATACAAACTACAACATTTTGAATATTGCATACATCCATTTTAGACTATTATGACACTTTCAGCTACCACAGTTGGCAATTATTTCAAGAGCAAAAAATGATAGCCCATTATTGAGCATGAAACTGAGCCAGCCAAGAACCTTTAGGGTATTTCAGGTTCTCAAAACATGTCAGCAGGATAAAAATGAACAGACTACATTGCAAAGCGTGTACAGTTCTCCTTACAACACAGTACTGCACAGTCTGGATAACAGATAAGGAACATATTGTGATGATAGAAGAGGGTATTAGTAGGATACCTTCTTTTACTGAACATATTTTACTTAACAAGCCAAAATAATCAGTTATCCCTATTCCTTTTCTTCCTCTGCCCCCTCATGAAAATGTAAATGCATAGTCTCTGGACAATTCTTTTTGCAAACATAGTAGACTTTCCAAACACCATTTATCTGAACTCTTTAGTTATCTAAAGTGGACACAGGACACGCCACTAACCTGCATGGTGTATGGTACAAGTGACAGCAATAGTGACTAAAGGAAAAATACTTGTTTTAACAATTGAGAAAAATATTTGAAATAACCAAAGTGAAAGGAGGTGAATCTGTTACTAAACTGGTTTTCCAGTGCAGTATTGGAATATATTCCTTTGGTACGCGTGATCAAATTGTTAGTTTTTGATACATGATTTAACTGGAACTGAATGCCATTTGTAAAAACAGGTGACTAATGCTCCACTGTATTTTGAAGTTTCCAAGAAATACGAGTTCCTGGTTTAACATGTGCATTTTGCACTTAACAGACTTGAATATTTTTCTCTGAGGCTATGTATGTACAGGGCTGATTAGGCAGCCAGATCCTCACTAGCCTGCCTGCTATTACATTCTGGTTTTCCAGGTGTCCTGGTCAGGAAACATGGTCAGTTTTCACAAAACTTGCATTGACAAGGCTGCCCCTACTGCATCATATAGCTATGCTCCTATTTCCTATCATCACATGCTAATAAGCATTAACATATGCAAATTGCCCCCAAATCTGCAAGAATAGAATGATAACTAAGACAGAAAACTGTGTTATAATGTCCTATTCTACCAGATTGCCTGTGTGACCTTTGGGAAGTTATTGAATCTCTCTAAACTTCAACATCCTGTGCGCAAAGTGGGGAATCACAGTATTTCCCTTGTCCTTTCTATCAGTCCATCTTCTCTATTTAGAATGTGAGTTCTTTGGGATAGGGACTCTCTCACAGAAGTTCACATAGCATGGCAATGAAGCCCCAGTTTGTCATGGCCTTTTGACAACACTGTAACTAATAACGCATAAGTAAAAGCACTGAGTACAAAATATGCCAATCTGGAACAATGCAACAAAGTCTGACAAGATAACTTTCAGCTGGAAATGGTACCAAATAGAGTAAGGCAAAAGGAAAATCAGTTCAAGACAGCGATTAGGAGCTGACAATCCTAAAGCCAACACTTTTAGGAAAAATCTTCCATGTACTGAACAGAGCTCCATAGGAAAAGATGTGGGAATGAGGTCATCACTGTGGGTGGTCATAGGAGAACAGTGGTGCTAGTGAAGAAGGAGAATGTTGACAGGCATCTCAAAAGACAAGTAAAGCTACTTAAGCTGGGAGATCCAGGAGCAGTGAAAACGAGCAGGGTTTGTCTCCCCTGTATAACACCACCACAGATAGTGGCACGTGGAAGTTTTAAGCATGAGCAGCCATAGGCCACATAAGTAAATAAACCCCTTTCTGTCAACATGTCAAAGTGTAAAAGGAAATTCATACATTTATTTGCATTAACGCTCATGCAGTGGCTTCCATCAGGTCTACCAGAGGCAAATGTGCTCATTTAAAAGTACCCCAAAGTCATTATCAAGCAGTTTATTTTGGGTTGTCTTCACTTTTCCTTTGCTTCCTATATTTTACATAAATACCAATCCACATCCCGACCCTATACCAGAGTTATCAGCTGAATGAAAGGCCCAAAAGAAAATGCAGCCTACCTCAGAAAGAAGTATATGGCTGGTGCTGTTAAACATTCCCTACAATTCCCCTTGCCCCCAGATCTCAATTTACATATGATCATCTGTAATAAAAACTCTGCAGGCTAATTTATATCTTAGTCATCTTATATCTTTAACTTCTCCTACAGGGACAGAGGTAGGAAACTGGAATCTAGTATGCAAGTCTACCAATGATGGACAAAAGTAGAACAGAAGATGCAGCTCATCCCGTCTCATTGTATTGGTTTTGCAGAGCTAAGAAATAATAATAATCCTCCAACCAGCTGCTTGCTTTTGTCTCTCACATCAAAACTAAACAGTAAATCTACAAAAGGAACATTTTTTTTTTTTCTTCAGTAAATGTGTTATTTTTAGCACAGAACTTTATATTTTGGAAATGGAAGCCACATTCTCTCCTGTTGTGAGGGTTTACACAGCTAGTCCATTGCCCTGTTTTACAAATTTACATATTTATGTTTTTCGTAGATTTCATAGACATTAGGGCTGGAAGGGACCTTGGAAGATCGAGTCCAGCCCCCTGCCCAAAGGGCAGGAAGTCAGCTGGGGTCATAGGATCCCAGCAAGATAAGCATCCAATTTGCTCTTGGAAGTGTTCAATGTAGGTGCTTGAACCACCTCTGATGGTAGGCTTTTCCAGACCTTGGGGGCTCAGACAGTAAACAAATTCTTCCTCATGTCCAGCCTGAAATGGTCTCGCAGTAATTTATGACTGTTCGACCTCATCATCCCTTGGGGCGCTCTGGTGAACAAACTTTCCCCCAGATACTGGTGGTCACCCCTGATAAACTTGTACGTGGCCATCAGATCACCCCTGAGCCTGTGCTTTTCCAGGCTAAAGAGCGCCATGGCTCTCAGCCTGTTGTCATAAGGTCGGCCTTCCTGACCTCTGATCACGCACATGACTCTTCTCTGGACTCTCTCAAGCTTCTCCACATCCTTTTTGAATTGTGGAGCTCAAAACTGGACACAGTACTCCAGCTGCAGCCTCACCAAGGCCGAGTACAAGGGGAGAATGACGTCCCAGGATTTGCTTGAGAAGCATCTATGGATGCAAGCCAGCGTTTTGGTCACTTTACTAGCCGCAGCATCACATTGAAGTCTCATGTTCATCTTGTGGTCAATGATGACCCCCAAGTCTCTGTCTTCCGTAGTACTAGCCAGCGTAGCACTGGCGAGCCTATAAGGGTGCTGCAGGTTTTGCCTCCCAAGGCAGAGAACCTTGC
>NW_017728992.1:62271389-62272959 GCF_001723915.1 Gavialis gangeticus
TCTTGCTGCCTTTCCTCCGAGATGGAATAGACTTAGCTTGTGCATTGAGAATCGCTCCCTTGAGGAGCAACCACTCTTCCTGAACTCCCCTTTATGTGGGGTCATGGTCCCGTAGGGCCTCACTGACAAGCCTCCTGAGCTTGTCAAAGTCGGCTTTCCTGAAGTCAAGGACTTCCGTGTTGCCGATTGACTTGCTAGCTTTACGGCAGATGATGAAGGTGATCAGCTCACGGTCACTGTCACCCAGCTTCCCATTGATCACTAGGTCGCCGATTAGGTCATCCCCAGTAGCCAGTACCAGGTCGACCAGCGCTTTGCCTCTTGTTGGCCCATAGACTTCTTGAGTCAGGTAGAGGTTATCCACACACAAGAAGAAGTTTTGTGACTGCTCAGATTTTTCTGAGTGATCCTCCCACAAGATGTCCGGGAAATTGAAGTCACCCATGACCACCATGGTCCTTGAGCATGCAGCTTCAGCCAGTTCCCGGGCGAACTCCTGGTCAAGCTCAGGACTTTGGGTGGGAGGTCTGTAGTAGACTCCCACCATTGTGTCCCCTGTACCATGTTCCTCACAGATTTTAACCCAGAGGGTGTCCAGTCATCCACCCTGGTCGCCAATATCAGCTTGCAGGGATGCGTAGCTCTCTATGCTAAGGAAAGCTACACTCCCGCCCCTTATATCTACTCGATCCCTCCTATACAGGGTATAGCCATCTTTACCCGAGGTCCAGTCATGGGTGGAGTCCCACCAGGTCTCTGTTATCCCTATGACATCATAATTATTTGCATTGAGCTGGAGGACAAGCTCCTCCTGCTTATTCCCCAAGCTCCTGGTATTTGTGTACAGGCAAGCAAGTGTCCCCTTGGGGGCTCTTGCCTTGCCCACAGATTGTACCAGGGTTGGGGCAGGGGTGGGCTCCATAAAGTGCCTTGGCCTGCTGGCTTTGCAAGGGTTGCTCAGCAGGCCAGCAGTGGTGGTAGTCCTCCCACCCCCAATGGGCTTAATTTAAAGCCCGGTGGATCAGGTCAGCCAGTCTGGCTGAGAAGAGCCTCCTCCCCAGGGGAGAGGTGGAGGCCATCTCTTCCCAGCAGCTCGCTGCCTCTCTCGCCAAAGAGCAGGCTGTGGTCATGGAAGCCAAAGCCTTCCCGATGACACCAGTGCCACAGTCTTTGGTTGACTACATGGATCCTCCTCTCTCTCCTCAGCCCATAGCCTGAGACTGGGAGGATCAACAGAACACCACCTGTGCCCCCAAACCCTTTAGCCCTGCTCCCAAATCCCTGTAGCACCTCATGACTCAGCTGGGAATGCTCTGAGCTGTGTCCTTGGTGCCCACATGAACAAGGAACACAGGACAGTGGTCTGTGGGGCAGAGGAGCTTAGGGATCTTCTCCGCAATGTCCCAGATGCGGGCCCCCAGGAAGCAGCAGACTTCCCAGGCTAAGGGGTTGGAGCGGCAGATTGCCCCCTCAGTCCCCCTCAGGATGGAGTCTCCCACAACAAACACCTTACATTTTGTCTTGGGGAGAGCGGGGGCAGTAGCTGCAGTTGAACCTGTGTTGCCTGTGG
>NW_017728992.1:62273480-62279946 GCF_001723915.1 Gavialis gangeticus
CCCCCACAGCCAAGAACCAGGGGATCCATCTGCATGGAGCCCAGAACCATGGGCTCCGTCTGGGTGGCCATCTCTGAGGTGCCAGCGGGGGGCCGCAGAGCCCGAGGGAACCCTTGGGGTGTGACACGTGCCCATCTGTGTCATGCCTCTGGTAGACTGGCTACAGCTGGGACTGTCTACCCTGGGGGGGTTTGCAGGCAGGGCCTTGGGCCCTCCCGCGCACCCTCCTGCGCGAACTCTACACTAACTCACACGCCAGCAGACAAGTACACCTGTTTGCGCAGCCTGTTCATGTGACTCCGGTAGTGTGGCTTCCTGGGGGGGTGGGCGAAGTAGGGGCCTGGGCAGGGCTTGACCTTCCCGGCTCCACTCAGCTGCCTCCTCCCACTCAGTGAGGGGTTAACCCCCTCCCACCACAAGCCCCCCTTGCCTCTGGCTGTGCTGGGGGGCGGTGGGCTTTCGCCTGTGTGTCTCTTGCTGCTCTGGAGCCTAACATGTTAAGTGACTGTTACTGTGACAGTTTCACTCAGCAGCCTTGCCTTGAATCTTGCTATTCTAAAAGAGATCCACTAGTCCTGAAATCTGATAATGGAGTCATAACAGAATCTCAGGCTCCGAGATCTATGTAAATATTTATCCAATGCTACCATCAAGGTCAGGGGCAGATGAATTTTCTAGTGTGGCAGCAAGTCACAAATACTGTCCACAATGTACAAGAAGGATGGGAAGCATGTCACTTTAGAGAATTCCTGCATGGTCTGTCAAGGAGTAGCAATATTGAGAAAGTGAACAAAGCAGTGATCCAGGTACATCAGTGCAAATGACAAAGTGATCCACTAGTGGTCTTCCAAAATGATGCTATTGGCCAGGTTTCCACCACCCTTATTGACATTTACCATGATGATGGGTGAGGGTTGGACAGGGCATCATGTTTCCCTCACTTTATGCTGTATATGCATTCCTGGAAAACTGCACATAACTTGAATTCACATAAAGGGTACCCACTTTACAATGTAACAAATAGGGATATGTTCCAATACCTCAACTTTACTGACCCCCCAGACCCATTTCTACAAGACATTTTTGGTACTCATCAACAGCAGAGCGTGGTAGGAGATAAGCTAGCAGGACACTTCGAAGCCATAATGGGGATGGCAACTACAGAAACACGTATCGCAGACAACAAGCAAGGAGCACAGATCCACACAGGAGACTATATTTTAATGTGTATCACTCCCACAATGCACCGCATAAAGCAGCTGACTGTGGGCTTCCACCACACCAATCTTGTGTGTAAGAAATTTTTGGCATAAGAGTGAATTCATATGTACAGTACCCACATAAAGTGAGGGGAACCTGTAGCCTCATATTTCTGCTACTCCTTGAAAACATGGATAGTTTGGTCATACTCCCCTAATACTCTGCTGTTCTGAAATGCCTGGAAATTTATAAGATATAATGAGTACAAAGGTAACTCTTTTTCCTTCTCTTTTTCTTTCTTCCCTGTCCAAGAACAAAGAGGTTGCCTACCCATCTTTCCGGCTTCACCCCCAAATCAGTCTTTCTTCTTTGCCTCCTTCCTCGCAAATAAAACCTCTCTTGTTCAATCTCTATCCCAACCTGAAATCCCCTGCTGCAGGCCTATGTGTAAGTAAATCAAAGCATCTCTCAGTAAATCCTGTAAGTATGTGGTGCTCACCTAATGGTAAGGCTATATCTTCTACATCTCTATTCTTCAGTGGTGTATGTGCCTAGCTATCTCATTTAAAAATCTTATCTGTGATCTTCTGCTTTGTGTCCTAAAACCTGCTCTCTGGATTTAAACATTGGAACCAGATTTTTTAAAAATCTTGGCCACTTTTCCGGTGTAACTTTACTACATTTTTCAATATGTGATGGTCTAACTGGACTTTTTTTTATGTCATCTCTACCTATACAAGGATACTGGAGCAATAGACACAAATTAAACATAAACAGGTAAAAGTGATTGGAAACAGGTTCAAACTAACACAACAGAAGTTCAGTGCACATAAACCACTTTCAAAATGGCCAAAACCTGTTTAAGATAAACCTGGATGGATGTAGTATTAGGACTTAACTGATTTAGGTTAAATCATTTTGTTGAACTTCTGTCCCAGATCCCCTCCAGATTCAAGTTAACTCACAGTCCCCCAGCATTCCAGGATGCTTTGCACCTCCTCTGCAATCCCTGCTCCACCCACTTGAAGGGTTGACAGCCTAGCCTTTGCCCCAGCTGTCTGCTCCAGCTGAGTAGGAAGGCATGCTCTAGCGCCCCCCAGCTTCTGGCCTGGGCCACTGCAGGCACGTGGATGCAAATCCAGAATCAAGAGTGAATGTCAGTTCACTTGCTTATTGGTTCAATCTAAGCAGCTTAGACTAACTTGCAAAGATTTAATTGATTCAGCCTTGGAGTTTTTGACTGGTCTGTACTGGAAAATGCTTGGGGAAACAGCAACATTCAGGGGGTCATAATGACTGCTGTTTTTCAGTTAATAGACTAGTATGTAAGTGATTCTAACAGCTTCATCCTGAAAAAGAATTAATCCGAGGGGAACAGGAAGGTATTCTTATTGTGTGTCCCAAGGGTATACTTGATGTATTACAACTTTCTACTTCTCCACAGGGAGCTTTCATAGGCAAAGTTATTCCTTCTCCAGCACTATGCCAGCTTTCACAAATGAAAAATGCCACCTTGGAATTTATTCTCTTCTACCATCTAGAAGGAAAATTGCAAAAACACACACAGGAAATAATTTGAACTTTTCAGGAAGAATTTTTACCTGGATGGAGAAATAGCTATCATTCTTGGTGATGTTTGTCACATTTTTCTTCTCAGAATGAAGTAAGACAGAGGGAATAGTGTTGAGATTGCTTGCACATGTGTGTATATTTTTCTGTAGACTATCCAGAAATAAGGATGCTTTTTTGTTTTTCTACCATATCATTTTTAAGTGATCCTTTTTATACCAAGACAGTTGAGATGATTCCAACCCCATATGCAGAAACAGTATATCCTAGTGCGTTTTCTTAAGCTTTGAAATATCTGACTCTGAGTTACAGCTCTATAAAAGGAAAAACTCTAGAGGTAAAAAAAAACAAAAAACCCCCGAACAAAACCATGTGATCTTGGAGTACTGATGATATGAATAAAAGATTCTCTCAACTCTTGCAGTTAATTTGTTCATTAGATTTCCTGTTTACGTGTGAAAGATTATCTTCTGCATAGAAAAAATGCATTCAAAATGCCTTTTCTACCACAAGTAGAATCTTACTCACTGGTGATGGAGAGCAGTTAGACACATCAGACAGGACTTAGCTAGTTTCACCATCTAATATAGCCAATAAAGAAGCATGCCTATTGGCAAAAATAGGCCCGACAAGGAGAGACTGAGGGACCTGAATCTGTTCAGCCTCAGCAAGAGGCGGCTGAGGGAGGCCTTGGTGGCTGCCTACAAACTCATCAGGGGAGATCAACAGCAAATAGGTAGAGCCCTTTTCTCCCCAGCACCACCTGGGGTGACGAGGAATAGTGGTATTAAGCCAATGGAGAATAGGTTTAAGTTAGAGATCAGAAGGCAATATTTTACAGTTACGGTGGCCAAAATCTAAAACCAACTTCCCAGGGAAGTGGTCCTCGCCCCTACCTTGGGCAAATTCAAGAGGAGGTTGGATGATCACCTGTTTGGGGTCTTGTGAACCCAGCACTCATTCCTGCCTGTGGGCAGGGGTCAGGCTAGATGATCTGTCCAGGTCCCTCCTGACCCTAGCTACTACAAAACTATGAAAAAGTAAAGTTGTCATGGTCTGCGATTCTGATAGGCATTCTAAGATCTGAGGACTGGTCCCCCAAAAAGTTCTCTCCCACACTTGTCTCTGTGGGAGACAGATGTGGACAGATTACAAAGAGTCCAGTGCAGAGCAATAAAAATGCTTAGAGGCCTGGAAAGCCTGACTTAGGAGAAAAGGCTGAAAGAGCTAGGGTTATTTAATTTGAGAACAGAAGGCTGTTTGAGGAATTTGATACCCAATGAGCAATTATAAAGAGGATAGACATGGGCTTTTCACTGTGGCCATAGGGGCAGGACTAGGAGCAATGGGGTCAAGCTGCAGCAGAGGAAGTTTAGGTTGGAAACTAGGAGGAACTTTTTGACTGTGTGGGTGGTCAAACATTGGAACAGGCTATCTAGGGAATTTCCCTACCCTGGAAATTTTGAAGAAGCAGATTGGACAGACATTTGGCTGGAATGGTTTATTTGGGGATGATCCTGCTTTGAGCAAGCATGGAGCTGAACTACATGAACTTATGAAGTCCCTTCCAGCCCTACTTTCCAACAACTCTAGGTTTTACCCTTATACAAAGTTCCATGGAACCTGACCAACAAAGTTACAAAGTAACAAAGTTACCATTATTTTCTTTCTACAACATTAGGCAGTCTTTTAGGTGCCTGTAGATGCGTGGGACGCTTGCTCTGACACATTCTAAATTAGAATGCATCGGAGCACTTCAGCAGGCTTGCTGTCACACAGATTCAGCATCCCCTTATTTCAAAATGGCAGCAGGGGTGCTTTAACTAAAATTCATCTAATGAGCTTCAAAGTGCCCCCACCTCCATTTTGAAGTGGGGGACCCTGAATAAACAAAATGCTGTGGGTTTGACACTGAATATACAAAATGCGGTGGGTGTTTTAAATTACAGAGGCTCCAGAGAGCCACTTTAATTAAAATGCCCCTCCCCTCACGCCCCAGAGAACATGGATAGATGTCCTTAGTTATGTTGGGCCCAGGCCTTGGAAAGCCTGGAAGATAAACTGATGAATTGTAAGTCTTTATGAGAAGACACCACAGACAGCAGAAGACATTTAATATGTTCAGGGGAGACAATGTTGCTGTAGACCACAGGTGTCCAACCTTTCTGAATGTGGGGCTGGATCATGACATTTTTATCACCCAGTGGGCCAATGAGCCATATTCAAACACCCTCTATCCTGGGCCTGAGAGACCCTGCCTGTGCAGCCCTACTGCACCTGCCTGTTACCGCAAGGTTCATGGTAGCTCCTGGTGGGCAGGGGCAGGAGGGACCCATTCTGCATCCAGCCTGTTACTGCCCCAGAGACTGAAGGGGAGAAATAAATAGCTCCACATCCCCATCCCCCGAGCAGCGCAGCCCCATGAGCCGGTGCTGCCTGAGGGGGGCTGGAGCGAGGTGGCCACTGTACCGCAGCCCCTCACCAGCCCACCATGGTGCCTGGCCTGCGCATGCAGCCCCAGTGGCCTCAGCACTGCAAGCCCAGAGCACGGGGTCCGGCAAACACCGGTTCCTGCTGCCTCGCCCCGCAGAGGTCACGCCAGGACCCCACCTGCCAAGGCCCCCATGCTGGCTTCCCATGTGCTGCTGGGGATGGAAGGAGCCCGGCCAGGTCGGCACCAGCCAGCAGAAACAGCAGCGGAGCCGTGTGCCGCTCGGGACTGACCAGGGCAGGCAGGGGGAAAATGCAGCCGAGTCCCTGCCGCTCCAGCCCAGCTCATCCTGTCCCAAGTGGCACACAGCTCCGCTGCTGCTTCTGCTGTACTCAGGTCTGCACTGGCCAGCAACAGCAAGGAGTCTAGGGACAGCAGGGTGAGCCAAGCTTACTGCCTATGGCCATGCCCAGCGGAGCAAAAATGACCTGAAGCCCAGCAATGGTACAGCAGGCTCGATAGACAAGCTCTATGGGCCAGACCCAGCCCAGATGTTTGACACCCCTGAAATAAATAGGTTGACCTCTTTATGTAGCTCACTGTAAGGCCCTACCCATCTAGTACTTTTTATGGTTCTCCTCTACACTTTTTCCATTTTTTTAAAAAGTGAAGACACCAGAGGAAGTTGCAATAATCCATTGTGGGTCTTAAATCAATCCCCTGTCTATTTACACTCAGTGATTCCACTGCATATACAGCATTTCATGAGCTTTTTGCCACAACATCATTCCACTTGAGAGCCTTTTCACAGTCACTACCTCCCATGACTCAACTTAAGGTCCATGAAAGTATTGTTGGTGTTGATGCTGTTAGAGGAGCAGCAGATCACATATAATAGAGTAGAGCCCATGACAAGCATGTGCCCTCCACAGGTCCCATGGAGAGAGATTAATTGGTGAAAATCATGCAAGCTGCTAGTCACACACAAGGAAATGAACCTATGCCTCTTTTGGGGGAGCATGGCACTAAGCCATCCTTCCCCTTGCCAGTTGAGCTGCAGTTATGGAAAGCAGGTATGCTATAAAACAGGTGAGTAATTATTTCAGGCAGAGGGCCGCTTGATGAGTTTTGCTAAGCTGTCGAGGGCTGCATGGGTAGCCCCGCCCCTTCAGTCAGCCCACCCCCTGGTTGCCATCTTGGGACCAGAAGTCCTGCCCCCTAACCCCTGACTTTTGCCACCAGAAGTCCCTCCCCTTACCCCTGGAA
>NW_017728992.1:62280031-62280260 GCF_001723915.1 Gavialis gangeticus
CCCACCCCCTGGTTGCCATCTTGGGACCAGAAGTCCCCACCCCCAACCCCTGACTTTTGCCACCAGAAGTCCCTCCCCTTACCCCTGGAAGTACTCCTTTTGGAGAGGTGGCCTTGGAACCAAAAAAGTTATACCCTGTCATGTGGTCTGTGTCATAAGACTCACCCACCTAACACCAAACTGCCCCGCTTGCCATGTCTGTCCCAGAATCTGTCCAGACCCATATCCC
>NW_017728992.1:62280358-62283442 GCF_001723915.1 Gavialis gangeticus
CCCAGCCCCCCCCCCGCCCGTGACACAGCAAAAGCCAGCCCAGGCCCCTTCACCAGCATGGCACCCTCCAGTGCTATAGGACCCCTCCCGTCCCAAGCTGCAGGGGGCTCAGCCACAGCTCTCCTCCCCGGTGCGGCCCGGCCAGCCCATCCCGTCCCCTATCAAGCGGCAGCTTCCCCACATGCTGCTGTACTTTCCCCCCTACCTGCACCAGCTGGTCCCAAAAGGCAAGAGGCTCCACCACTGCTTCTGTTGGCCAGTGCTGACCCGGCCGGGCTCATCCTGTCCCCAGCAGTACGTAGGAAGCCAGCGTCAGCTGCATGCAGCTCCGGATGGGACGGGCCCAGCCAGGTTGGCACCAGCCAGGAAAAGCAGCATGCAGCTGAAGCCGGCTTCCCACACGGTGCTGGGGATGGGAGGAGCCCGGCCAGGTCGGCACCAGCCAGCAGAAGCAGTGAGGGAGCTGTGCGCCGCTTAGAACCGACCAGCAGGTAGGGGGAGAGAGCCCCTGCTGCTCCGGCTGGGCTCGTCCCATCCTGAGCAGCACACAATTCCACCGCCACTTCTCCTCTCTGGTGCTGACTGGGCTGGAGCTGTGGCCCAGCTGCTGCTTCCCCTCCCCAGTGCCGGCCCAGCCCGACCCCACACAGCCCGAGCGGCATGGCATGGCACGGGGAAAGCCTGCCCAGCAGCCACTTCCCTGGCTTACTTGCAGGGCAGGGCCCTTTCCAGTCCCATGCAGCAAAGCAGAACCTGGCCCAGACACTGTTTCCCTGCACCGGCGCCACAGGTTCTGGCCCAGCACCCCTGCCCCTCTCAAGTGGCAAACGTGGCCTGAGCCAGGGGTGGGGTGAGGCGAGGCCAGCTGGGTCAGACTGAGGTCAGAGTTGGTTGCCTTGCAGCCAGAACCCAAGGAAACAGCCTGAGGGGCTGGTGCTGCTGGAGGCTTTTAGGGAGGCAGCCGCCATTACCTGGGTTTTGAAGGGGCTCCGTGGGCTGGAGGGAAGTGCTTGGTGGATCTGGCCTGTGGGCCATATTTTGCCCACCCGTCTTAGCAAAATTATTTAATGTAAAATGAAATGGTGTAAATGAATTAAAATAGAAATTTTTGATTAAAAAAAAAAATGACCTAGGTAAATTTAAAATATAGAGTAGTTCTCTCCAAAGCCGTACCAGGCAATCATATTAAATCTTTTGTCTTGGAGTTAGTGGAGGCTTTAGTATACCCAATTTCAGACTTATAGCTTTGCAAAAGTGAAATTATTAATCAGACCCAGGAACAAAATTTTCACTCTGATTATTAGTCTGTAGCTAAATTATTATGAAAGATTTCATGGAGTAGTGAATATTTAAATATGGCAGGCTGCCTATAATAATGATTCATTTTAACTCATTAGTTTACTTTTATCAGCTCTATGAATATCCACCTGAAAAAACATATTTATGGAGTTTATATTCTTGTTTCCAAATGTCTGTTCATTTAGTCATTTGATGGTAGAATATATTGAAAATGTTTAACAAAAGGTATCTGTGCAGTTTTCCTGAAGGTAGAACAGAAGTACATTTAAGTTTGGATCAAAAGCCCATGTGACTTTAGCTTGTAGGTCAGTCTGGAGAATACTTTTTGCCTGAACGCTTGTGCAAAATCTCTTTTAATAATACACTTGTTAAAACAAACAAATGAACAAACAGAAACCCCTACAAATCTTTAAGTAATTGACTAATTGAAATATTCCAGTATTAAGCCTGATTCCTAAGTCTTAATGAAACATTTCCAAACTGAAATTCAATGTTGGTGGTTGTGTTTTGTACTATTTACTAGTTATATGTGAGCCATGTGATAAGGGGTCCATAGGTTCAGCCGTGAACTGAATTAGATCAATCAATATTTGCTAAAATATTTCCACATAATAGTTTTTTTTGCTTATCCGTAGCTGTTGTTACTATTAGCTATCGGGATTATAAATGTTTACGGTCAGTGTGGGAAGAAACGTTTGCATAGGTTGGAATGAAAAAGTTGTTTGAAAAATATCAATACAGTAAAAGCTTTGTTATCCGGCACCCATGGGGAATGGGGGGCGCTGGATAACAAAATATGCCGGTTAATTGAGAGGCCCGAACAGGCGTTTTTGCCTGTTCAGGCTGCCACTTCTCCCACTGCATCTGGGGCGTTACTGCCCCTTCCATGGCATCGCTGACCCTCCTGCCACATTGCTGACCCTCCCGCAGGTTCCACGGGCCCTGAGGGACAGGGAGGGGGGGCCCTGCACAGCCTGCTATGCCACTTCTGGTTTCACTTTACCTTACAAGCTGGCATGCCGGTTAATAGAACATGCCGACCTGTAAGGTGCCGGTTAACAGAGTTTTTACTGTGTATCGAAATGTAATTTGTGCAAAGAGAAAAGTTTGGTAATACTGGTCTATAGGCAGCTGTATCCTTCTTACTTGTAAGATGCTACTACTGGCTTGCCATAGGGTTCAGGGCAAGTTGTTTTCAGTCGCAAACTAGGAAAAATAAAACCCAAAAGTGCTAAATTATTAAATTGGGAATTTTCAATGGGACTTAGCAATATCTATAGTAAGTATTTCAAACACTGTCCAGCTAGGGAACATTTCTTCAGCAAGAAAAAAGGGTAACTGTTCAGATCTTGATTAGTGTGCTGGAGTATCTAAATTATTAGAATGACTAGCAAATATTTATATAGCCAGGGTGATAGTAAAAATGCTATGTTACCTTATGAGTTTTACGAATGAGAATATATATGGGAAGGAATTGCAGTGGTATAGATGCAAGAGAATGTATTAACTTTATTACATGGGTGGGAAATGCTTAAACTTCACAGATACAACAAGCAAAAATTACCTGGTGCAGATATTGTGAACTTTTTTTGGAGTCCTTGCACCTGTTTGAAGATGGCAGAATATATGGTTGCTTGAAACAGAGATGAATCTAAAGCAAAAATAGCTTGGTTAGTTCAAGATACTGTTAATCCCCCCCTCCCCCCCCCCAAAATTAAGTCTATTTTTTCTTAAATTTCAGGGTCCTGGACTTCAGTCTAGTCAGTCAGCAGCTGGGGTTCCTCT
>NW_017728992.1:62283453-62288335 GCF_001723915.1 Gavialis gangeticus
CCCACCCCGCTATAGAATGTATGTGCTACACTATTCATTTTTAGATGTGTGGTCTTGCACTTAGCTGTGTTCAAAATAATAAATTTTGTTCCATTGGGTTCTGCTTACAACTGATGTAGGTTGTTTTGACTCCCCTCTCTTCTTCATTATTAACCACTCTTAAAAAAAATAAAATAAAATCACTGCTAACAAAGTTTATGGATGATACAAAGATTGGTATTTTCAGATAATTGCTAAAAAACACTAAATATAGTGACAGGCCCTACCTAGATCAAACACCTATATAGAATCCTATTGGTGAAAAACCATGAATCTCTTCCCAGAGATGTGGGATTGCTTTAGATATTTGGGGGACAAGTTACTCAGCATGTTTAAAATTAGGACACAGACCTTGAACTTGCCTTGATACTTGGGGGGAATCCAGCATGGCAGGTATGAAAAGAATTGCCTTATTCTGTTAGCAGAACTATTTTTGTGATTACTGTAAATAGATAAGTGCATTTTTAGGGGCTATAGTCCTTTTTCTTTGTTCATACTAAAAGTTATCAATATAAAGATAAATTAATACATTGGAATACATTGGTACACATGGAAATAGAACAACCTGTACTATATTTTGGTTCTCAGATTGCTGTGTGAAAGCAAGGGAAATGCAGTTTAAAAAAAAAAAAAAATCAATATCTCAGTTTTGCATTTTCATACAAACTTGAAATTCAGCTGTTTGCTGCAGGACAAAGAAAAAAAGACAGGTTTGAAAAATGAGTCAAAGATGGCTGGGACTGTGGGCACAGGTTTTAAGTTTAGAGAAGCAGAGTTATTTGGTCAGGGAAATGGAAGACAAAGCAGGGAGACACGTATAGGTAAAAAATCTGGTTAATCACAGGACTTCTGCTAGAAACATTTTACAGCATGTGAGCAGGAGAGGAAGTGGATGTTGGCAGCAAGCTTCAGTGTCGGGTGGGTCTCTCAATGAGCAAAAGGGGAAAGAAGTCAAGAGTGGATGAAAAAAGTCTCACGCAGCAGAGAGCTCTTCACAAGGATCTGCAAAACTAATACACTAATCTCCTTTAAAATCCTCTGTAAAAAACTCTCCTTTCCACAGTGCCTACAAAAGTAACAGCTATTCTGCTGGTGAGCTTTAGTCTATTGCCTGTCATGTTGACTAGTATTGGTACATTGTTTCCTTGTACTCTTCCACCTGTTATTCAGTACCCACCTGACAGATCTTGTTTTACATTTAGACTGCAAGGTCTTTATAGCAGAAACCATATTTTCATTCTTTGTCTGTACAACATCTAGTAAATGGAATCTTATGCATGATTAGGGCTCCTAGGCACTTTGACAATGCAAATAAACAACATTTAAAACATTTTAAAAGTTTCCTATATTGATGAGTGAGGGAAGAGTCTGAAATTTTTCCACAGTAAACAGTTTGTCATAAAACCAGGAACACACAAACCAATCAATAAGCACTTTACATGGTTTTATCACTTGCAAAGGCAGGACCCCTGCTGGTTGATCTGTAAAGTATCCATGTGGCTGGGTTTGAAGGAAGTCAGTAGTTAGACTCTGAGTGGATGAATTGATGCTGCTGCTTCAAGCAGCAAACAAAGGAAGAACGTGGGGATTACAAGAAAGATGTATAACTTCATCTTCTAAGCTTCATGATATTCTTGTGTGTCAAGGGTTTCTTAATAAAGTTACCATGTGTTTCTTGGTACAAGCTTAGGACATGGCTTCTATATGATAATGGGCATTTAGTTCAAGATGTAATTTTGCAAAGTCAGACATAGCCTTCACCTGTTGCTTAGAGAAAGTGCAAAGGTAAAAGCAATATCCACTCCAGTAAGTGGGCTGATCCTGTCTTTTTTTTGTAGACTGTACCTGTTCATGCTAACCTACTGATAAAAAGACAAAGAACGTTCATTCCAAGGCAGGAAGCTTCTGTACAACTCATTAACCTGTGTTATATCTGCCTGGTTTTCATATACAGACAAAGCTTGTAAACCAAAGCAGTAATAGCTGCATAAAGAAAGCCATTTACAGTGCACAACAGGAAGTTTTATTGATCCTACAGAACCCAGGAACTATTCTACATATTCTCAAATGCCCCATGCTGGTACCTGACCTATTAACTATTTGTTTATATATCTCATAATACACTTCAGAGTAATTTGACAATCAGCTTTAAAAATTTTAGTACTGTGGTCAAGATTCATCTTAGCATCTCAATTACGTACCTTCTCTCCCACATAAGTCACATTTTAAAAATATCACTATAAAAAAAAAAAAAAAGGAGCAGTCATATAGTTAAGAGGTATCACTAAGAACAGACTAGAGTTAGCGGCTTAAATGGTCATGTTAAAAAAGAGTCACTAATATGCACCCCTCTGATGGCATAATTGGCGTGTAAGTGCAATACAGCTCTACAAAATCCCCTACACTGGGTGGAGAAAGCCAATTTAGAGATCTTTATCCTGCCCAGCATTACCCTCTGTAGGGCCTTGTCCTGCAGAATAGGTGTGGCCAGAATGCTACTGCACTCACATTTTTCTCAGGGTCTACTGTCCCACTCCTGCCCTCAGTCAGTTCCTGTGTTGGTCTCTCCTACACAGTGCTCAGCTAAAGTGGGTGGGCAGGTGGATGCCCAGAGACAGCCACACTTTGCAGCCCAGCTCATCCCCTCTACTTCCTATGCTCCTGGGGTTGGTCATTGGAGTAAGACCCTGCAACATCAGCCTCAGCAGTTTGAGCTGGCCTTGCCCCCTAAGATACAGACTAGGTGGTGGCAGGGGGTAGACAGTGGAAAGGGCAGGGCACAGAAGGGTGAAGTCTTGTGCCTACTACCATTAAGTAGTGCCAGCTAGATCAGTAATTGTCAACTTTTTTAGCCTCAGGGTACCCCTCCATGTCTTTTTAATGTTGACTTTAGCGATTTTCGCTTGGAATAGTGCAACATTTAGAGAAGTTAAAGAGGAGGCCTTGAGGCAAAAAAAGGTTGAGGCCCACTGGCATAGAGACTAATACTTTGCTTAAAAGAAAGATTTATTTGGTATCATTTTTAAAAGTACATCTCAGCATTGGTACAATTTCCTTGCAGAAGAATGGATTATGTTATATGTTTTGGGAAATGTGTGCACGCGTCTTTTCAGGTGTAAGAGTGAAGTATACTTCCAATTTTAATCAAGGGGCGGGGGAAAAAAAAAGAAGTGTGCCCTGGAAACACTGGCCTATGAGATCTTGCTTTGGGCAGAGTTTGGCTGGAATACCTGGGCTGTACAATAGGTAATCATCCTAGACAGTTCATCTTTTCAAAGAACTGTTATGGAGGGTGAAGGAGAGTACCAGTTAGCTACTCCTAGAAGTAGTTAAGAGAAGGAAAGAGGCTACCTGTCCACCCCCTAATGACCACATAGGAAGGGCGTTAGTGTCACTAGGAATCTTCTACTTGAAGACAGTATCACACAGAGGCAGCAATCCTTCGGGACACGCAAGGCCTGCTGGACAAGTTGACAGTGAGAACTGGATTATATTTGCATTCAGGGATTCAGTGTCATCTGAAAAATATGATCTAGAACAGTGCAGGGTCAACCATTTTGGGAGGCATGTCACAAATTAGCCCCTGTACCCTCTATCTGCTGCTCTGCTTTCTGCCCATCCTGTTGCTGTGCTGTCTACCCCTCCCCAGTCTCACATGCTACACACAGAGGCTGCCCATGCCACTTCCAGCACACAAGCTGCAGACTGACCATCCCTGATCTAGAAATAAGAAGGACAGCTGAATATAAATCTGTCCAACCATAACTAGCTTTTATTTACCCAAAAAGTAGGTCACTACACTCTTGCCAAAACAGACTCTCCCTTTCTACAAGTCAGTAGGAATGTGTTGAGCCTGTCTCCCCTGGAAGCCATGTGTACATTTGACAGGATTTTCTGAGACACCAGTACTGACCAAAGGCTGCAGCCTGCTGAACTCATTTACACTTAACAAGTTTCAGCAACTATTGTTTTGTTAAAGGCACTTCAAATACTTCAGGGATTAGAGAAGTCCAGTGCATAAGAAAGTGATGAAACTCAAATACCAGCAAAGCTGCAGTGCTGCTATAACAAATAAATCTTTGTTATGGAACCATTCAGCCATTCTATCCTCCAGCTTTTATGTTTTTCATAAAACTACCTCTGGAATTAAGAAAGATACTGAATGTAATTATGTGGGCAGAAGCATGTACACAAGTTACTGTGAGGTAAAGGGGAGGCTGGTCTTTGCCATGTGCCATCTGTCTGGGCACAGTCTTACTCAGTGGGGAATAAAAACTTAACCCACAGTAGTTTAGCCCTCTTTTACCCTTGCAAGCCATAACCCACACCACTCCCATTCAACCCAAAAAGAGCTCACCCTGGTTTCAGGAAGCATGCTCAAAGCAAGAACTATGCTTAGACACACCACTCCTGGCCCAGGCACACTTATTTCCCAAATCAGCAGCAATGTAGCCATGTTAGCATGTCACTGTAGGTGGACTAATTAGCACTAAGAAGCAGGGCTAACTGGGCCCCACAGTGCACCACACAAATATATGCTTCCAGTTCAGGGGATGGGACAATTCTGCAAAGCATAACTAGGAAGGGATGAATAGGGCACCAGCTCCAGGCACTGACTAGGTAGGGGCACCAAAACGTTTCCTGCAGGACTTTGCCACAGTAAGAACAGTCCAGTAACTCCATAGATGGAGGGGGGCAGGAGGGACGCAAGCAAACAGGGTTCCAGCAGCTGCTCCCAGGGAGCCCATGCCATGGGGCTGCTGCTGCCCTAGGCAATACAGTTATGGCAGCAACTGTGACAACAGTAGCAGCTGCCTTCACTCGGGGGGTTGGTTCCTGAACC
>NW_017728992.1:62288433-62295711 GCF_001723915.1 Gavialis gangeticus
GTCACAGCCCAGGGGATCAGGAACAGACAAGGTCAAGAATCAATTGTTGCAACCAGAGTCAAGAAGCGAGAGCAGGCAGGTCAGAATCAGTTTTGACTGAGACATAGGTAACCAGGGTCTGACACTAGAGCAGCTCACAATGCAGGAGATCAGGAACAGATAGGTCAGAAGACCAAAGGTCAGTTACAGACCAGAACCATAGGTAGAACTACAAGCCAGGAAAAACAAGGAACAAGAGACTGGGGTCCACACCAGTCAGTAGCCAGGACAGCTGGAGCAGGCAGTTACAGCTACACAGGACTAGTCAGTAAGTAGTGGATCAGGAGTAGGCAGGTCAGTGTCAGCAATGTGACTGGGACATAGGCAGCTGGAGTAGATAAGACCTCCCTTTCCATCACCACCCTCCCACCCCAAATCGCTGAATGAGCTAGCAATGCCTCTGCAGTTGTGCCCTTAGTAAGCAGCCTTGCACATTGTATAGCTCTAGCATTCACACTGCCTTCGGTATGGTGTGACTGTTTCCCAGTCACTTGCATGTAAACAATTGCTGGATTTGGCACAGGAATGCCATGCAATTACAAGGGGCAGAAAGGTAGTATGTACAACTGTGGATGGGAAGGTGGTGGATCCTGCAACCGTCTCTTTAGTAAGATGTGGTCTGCTGTACAAGAAGTGTTCAAGAACCTCTCTCCTAGAGCTTTCCCTCATCATTGTTTCTGCTCCAAAATGAATTCTTTTCCACAGGCAAAACTGCCCAAATGGCTGACATAATTCTGTCAATTTCAGTCAATTCAGTGATAACATGATTTCTGGCAAGAGAGATATCTTAATATGAGGTCATCACTTCTATCACTACCAAGGCAAAACAACTTCTAAAGTGGATGACCCAGTTTCACAGTAACAGATGGATCAGTCTAAGGTGCACTTGCCAGCTGACTAGCAAAAGACTTGGTTTTAAAATGAAAAATGTTCATAGTTTGCTGCATATGATTTGACAGATAACATTCCCCTTGACAAAAGAAAGCATAAGCTGGCCTCAACTACTGTTTCCTGACCATCTCTCCAAAAGCTGATGAAGAACATCTCATTCCACACCAGCTACAGGATAGGAGCTGGCAATATAGGAACACACACTGTCAAGGGAACAACTGGGATGTAGGTGGTTGGGGCTTGACCCTAGAGAAGGGGTTGGCAATGTATGCTAGAGCATGGCACATGAGGCCATTTTACTCAGCACGCAACAAAACAGCTGCCACCAGCCACAGATCCCCAGCTGGTTGCAGTAGGTGGCTAGGAGGCTGCAAGCCCTGCTGCAAACAGCCCAGGCTCCATGGCAGGCAGCAGCCACCCAGAGCCCAAGCCAGGAGGCTGCAAATGGTGCACCAGGGTCTGGCACTCCAGCCAAGCTCCATGGCTGATGGTGGCTGCACATGCACCTTAGGGAGGCACAGTGGGAATGGGGCCAGGGTCAGCACAGCCCCAGCCCCTTCCCTGCCATGCTCCCCAAGGCACATGTGCAGCCACTACTGGCAACGAGCTGGGCCAGGGCTCCAGACTCCAGAGCAGCCTGTTCCACAAGGCTGCAAGCAGCTACACTAGGGTCTGGAGCCCCAGCTCAGTTCACTGCTGACAGCAGCTACACATGTCTCAGGGAGCAAGGTGGGGGAAGAGGCTGGGGCTGTGCTACTACAAAAAAAGATTGTGCCCCTTAACTCCCTCACCCCACCATCCACCCCTGGCATGCCAACATCTTCCAAGTCCAGGTTGCAGGGGTTTTTTGGCACTTGGCCCAAGAACATTGCTGACCCCTGCCTTAGAGGGTCACAACCGAGGGAATCAGGAACAGACAAGATCAAGAATCAGTTGTTCCAACCAGAGTCAAGAAGCAAGAGCAGGCAGGTCAGCATCAGTCCTATGATCGGGACATAGGCAACCAGGGACTGACCCTATAGGGGTTCACAATGCAGGTAGGTCAGGAGGCCAAGGTCTAACAGGACCAGGACCATAGGTGGTCACTGTGGGTAGAACCACAAGCCAAGAAGAATAAGGAACAAGAGACAGGGGTCCAGACCAGAGTCAGTAGCCAGGGCATCTGGAGCAGGCAGTTACAGCTATACAGGATCAGGACACGGGCAAATCACTAAGCCAAACCACAAGCCAGGAGTTGGCTGTTCAAGGACATAGGTCTGAACTCTGGGAGCACAAGGGGTTGAGGAGCCAGCAAGACAGTTTGGAAGCACAAGGCCACAACCAGCAACAAGGATGAAGCTAGGAAGCCAACATACAGGACCCAGGGGACAGGTAACTAGGCAAAACAGGCAGGACCTAGGACACTAGGAACAAACAAGCATATACCAGGAACTAGGAATCAAAAAGGTAGGAACCAGAGAACTTGACTCCACTACACCCTGGAAACTGGGAGCACCAGCTGATCAGAGCTGGGGGCTCAGAATCAAGGGTTCCGTGCACCCTGGAGGCTGGGAGCATAGATCATCTGATTGGGGCTCCCAGCCTCCATCTGGGATATAATGGAGTTGGAGTCAAGGTCTCCCATGAGCTCCTGAGGCAAGGAGCCCCGATGAGCTGATACCTGGCCCATGTGCAATTTAAGGCACAGTGGGAACCAGCCACAAAGTTATTCCGCATATTTTGTGGAATAACTTTGTGGCTTATTCCTTGTTTTATCACACCATTAATTGCATTAGCATGTGACCAGGTTACTACTAAAAATGTGATTATCTGACATCCTTGAAAAGATCAAGGCATTCTGGGGTGCCACATCACCCTAGTTAAAAATACTGGCTTAGAAGCAGGCAGCCATGCCCATGCAGGAAACAGGGGTCAGGTGGGGGCCACTTCTTAGGCCTCTAGAAGAAGGCCCACTATGGTAACCAGGGCCAGCTGGGGACCATTTAGCTTACTTTGACTCAGCACAGTCTCTTCCCTCAGTCCAGCTGGTGGGAGTGACAGGACAGGAAGTAAGTGGAGGCAGTACTTGAGCCTGGAATCCGTGGTCAATGGTGTTGTTCATCTCAGAAACTCAGGCAATGTTGCAAAGTGTAGTCTTGAGATCCCTTCTCATCTGCTATGGAACAATAGGAACCATGACTGACGCTATCCATTCATCTGTTCTCATTCCCCAGAGTTTGATGTGGAAAAAAATCTGTGCTGCTCAAGGTCCATTTACTCCAAGTGCTCAGAGCCAGCAGGTCTGACTCTTTCCCTTTCCAGAGCAATTGTTATTACAGTCCTACAAAACTATTGTTTACTTATAATAATCTAGAATACCTTATACTGACATGGTCATAGCCATCTGTAAACACATACTGCTCATTTATGTAGCATAAATCTATCTATTCATCCTTCAGGTATCATATGAAGTAATCGGTGCCCTTTTTCCATTCTGAAAGAAAGGAATAGAGCACAGTGCTGCAGGTATAGGCTCTTTGTTTCTTTTGCGTGCCAACCAGAGAAAGTGGGTAAACTCATTCAAGATTCTACATGGTCTCATAACTTCATGTGTGTGCTGTCTTTGGATAAATGGCCTTTGTGCTATTCAGAGCCAGTATCACAACATGACCCATGAGATGGGTGAAGAATTTTTTTTTTTTTTTTTTAAATGAAGTCAGTAAGTACTGAGTACACTACTTACATCATTGTCAAAAAGGAAACAGTTGCCAAACAAACATTCTCAACAATTTAGAGAACTGAAAGCTCCAATAGAATTTTGTAAGAAGTTAGCCAGATATGAGCTACAAGTATTACTGTAAACTGAGCAAGAATTCTCAGAATTTCGTAAGTCGTAGTAGTTAGCCCTGCAAGGCTGAGGAATGTTGAAGACAGTGTCAGGAACTTTTCACCCCTCTGCACATTCCTGGGCCAGTCCCAGGCTTAGTCTTTAAGGATAAATGGTAGCCTTTCCATAATGGGTGTTCCTACCACGCACTGGCCCACAGGCTTAACCCCACACTATGGCAGGCACATTGCACAAAGTCTAAGAATTGTAGCATGCTGTTGATTTACCCTGCTGCCTCTAGAGTCATATTTGAGCTATGGGATGCAATATCTTTTATTAGACCAATCAAGTAATTGAAAAAGAAGTTTTTAGCAAGCTTTCACCATTCTTCAGGCATAGGGAGTATCTGCTCTTCTGAGACTTCAGGGAATGAGAGAAGCTAACAGTGTGGCAGAATGTCAGTGAGAATGTAAATAGGTAGAAATTAGGAAAACAATAGGTAAAGCAGGAAAGGGAGGAGGGGAGAAAAAAAAAAGCAGGGGGGGGAAAAAAGAGCCAAAAGATGAGTAAGAGAGATACTACAGTGGTAGTAATTCAAGGTAGAAGAGAGGCTGTCTGTGAAAGAGGGAACAGCTGGAAATTAGGAAGACAAAGGGCAAAAAAAAAAAGTAGAGGAGAGGAAGAGAAAAAGAGTGAGGGGGAGAAAAATGTGAGAGGTCAGGTCCAGCAGGTACCTGGTGAATCAGATGTCAGGCAGGTTGTAATGTGTCATAAATCCAATGTTTATATTGGAGTCCATGATCTTTTGTATCCAGTAGATTATGAAGTGAAGTTTGTAGGCTCATCTATGAAAGGTGTTTTGTACATTTCCTTTTGAGGATCAGAACTGAGAAATCAGAGGAAGCGATTGTCTCAATAGAAGTGTGCCCCCACAGGTAGTTGGGTATTCTTATTCAGAACAGCAAAGACTCTCTATGCCTGAAGAAGGGCAGTTGCATCCAAAAGCTTGCTAAGCACTTTTCCCCCAACTACTCAGCTGGTCTAATAAAAGATATCACATCTACTCAAAAGAACCTTGCGTGCCTATGTTCTTAGACCAACATGGCAACCAAAAACCCAGCAGCATGTTTGAGCTACAGCATCTTCAGAACTCTTGCTAGGTCAGTGTGGCTTAAACGTACTAAATCATTAATGGCTTAATTGTGACATCAGTTCTCTACCTTCTTAAGCTTGCGGTAATCCCCCCTCCCCCCCCGGCTCCCCAAAATGCCAACTTTTATTTGATTTTTTAAAATCACAGAAAAATAATGGAGTAACTCTTCAGTTGCCAAAAACTCAGGAAGACCACAACTGGCTGGAATGCTATGATTCCTGTTTGAAATCTCTGGGTTTATCCTGTGAACTATGTTTGCACACTTAGCAGTGTTAACATTGCTGTGGCACCCTGGTTGATTTAGTAGCTTTTTAATTTCTTGTAATTTTTAAACTGAACATGAGCCAACACTGTGCCCTTGTTGCCAAGGCTAATGGGTCATGGGAAGTGATTATCCCCCCCTGTTCAGCACTAGTGAGGCCACATCTGGAGTAGTATATTCAGTTTTTGGTCCCCACTACAGAAAGTATGTGGACAAATTGGAGAGAGTCCAGTGGAGAGCAATTAACATGGTGAGGGGGCTGGGGAACATGACTTGAGGAGAGGCTGAGGGAACTGGGCTTATTTAATCTGCAGAAAAGAAGACTGAGAGGGGATTTAATAGCAGCCTTCAACTACCTGAAGTGGGGTTCAAAAGAGAATGGAGCTAGACTGTTCTCAGTGGTGACAGATTACAGACCAAGGAGCAGCAGTATCAAGTTGCAGCAAGGGAAGTTTAGGTATTAGGAAGAATTTTCTCATTATAAAAAAAGGTAGTAAAACACTGGACCAGGTTACACAGATGTTGTGGACTCTCCATCCTTGGAGGTTTTTAAGACCCAGCTGGAAAAAGCCTTGGCTGGGATGATCTATTTGGGAATGGTCCTGCTTTGAATAGGGGCCTGAATTAGTTGACCTCCTGAGGTCCCTTCCAACCCTAGTTTTCTATGATTCTATTATAGCATGTAAGAATAATGTTATTTGTGTTTTTATATATTACATATAGAAGAATCATAAACCAATCAATTGAATTTCCATAACAAAATCCTAATTTTCTAATGCAAAAGGAATGAGAGAGATCAAGCTAGGAATCCAAGTTTGTTCAGGCAAGTCTCTACTGGTCATGATACAAACTGGAACAAGTAATACAGCATCACATGGAATTACACAGATTATAGAGGACTTCATGGATCTTAGAAGGGAGCTGAAGAAAAAAATCTGAGTGATCTTCTAGGAAATCCCTCCAAATCTCACAACTGAGAAAACACAGAATATTAGACGTGAACCACTGGCTACTCTGTTCTCTTGTGGTAAGCCACCCTAAGCCTTTTTTGGGAAGGGCAGCATATCAATCAATGAACCCATATGTATATACATATGGATATGAAGCTGAAGTTTTTTGTGGGACACAGGACCACATCATATTACTGTATTAATAGGATGACTTGTACATGTAGGAACAATAATCTTCTTGGCTGAAAGCTTCTTAAAGCAAGAACAAATCACAGAGAATAACTAAGGCAGATGCAATACAAACTCAAATGCTGCATGCAGCAAATGAACAAACTGATGTGGTAAACCATGTGAAGAGGGGGAAAAGCCAGGAATTTGATTAACAAGCAAAAGGGATTGGAATTCTTGATGATGTGAAGAAATACCATATAACTGGTGTTACTGAAATAAGATAGGATGTTTCCCATGACCGGAATGTTAATATCTCTGGTTATAGCCTGTTCAGGAAGGATTGACTGGGTAAAATAAGTAAGCATGTGAAAGCTGTTGTTCTACATGAGAGGTCTCATTTTTAGGCTATCAGGTCAGAACTGCAGGATCCTGGAATGTTTAGCAATCAACACGCTGACTAAGAGAGGAAATACGTGCCAGTTTTGTGAATGGGGGCATGGTTAAAACTAATGGTTAAAGCTGAGTCACAAATCTGGAGAGCAGGGCTTGAGCAGCATCAAGTACAAAATCAAAAACCAGGAATCCTGGCCAAGTCGGTAGCTAAGGTCAAGATACAAAGTCACAGCCCTAAATCCATAGATAGAAGTCAAAAGCCAAAATTAGAAGCCAGGACAAGTGTGAAGGGCTAGGCAAAAGCAGGTACCAGGAGCAGGCCAGCAAGAAGCCAGGCTGAAGCAGAAAATAAGCAAGAAGGCAATTAGAGAGCAAGGCAGAGCTAAAGGTTAATGAAGCATTGAGCAGCCTACAAGTTCTTGTGAGAGCACTGGGCTGTATCCTAAAGTTTTGGCAGCAAGCGGTCAGTAAAACAATCAGGCCGTACCCAACTAGGTGTCAGCAAGTCTTTGCAGGCCCCTAAAACGTTCTGACAACAAGATGACTTCTACTCATTAAGCATCTGTCTTTAAGACATGGAAACAAAAATTGTTTGTTATGAGTGTAAAATATA
>NW_017728992.1:62300711-62301992 GCF_001723915.1 Gavialis gangeticus
CATACCCAACTAGGTGTCAGCAAGTCTTTGCAGGCCCCTAAAACGTTCTGACAACAAGATGACTTCTACTCATTAAGCATCTGTCTTTAAGACATGGAAACAAAAATTGTTTGTTATGAGTGTAAAATATATATTGCAGGTCTCTTGCAGCCCATAGCAATCACCAATTTTTCTAAAAACAAAGTACAGCATCCAACATGAAGTTGACGTACTTTGGACCTCTTTATAACTAGAAAAGATGAATTAAATCAGTGGGCTGGAAGTTGGTATTCTTGCTTATTAAATTACCAAGTGATTACATTCAATATAGGCAAACAAAAAACCTCATACACACATAGGGGTTCAAAGAAGCTGATGGCCCAATGTCAAGGAAGACATTTAGACAAAACTACGCGAATGAAAATTGGGCATTTAACAGTTCTTACATGGACAAAAAGTTACAATTCCACAGTCAAGAAAGCAGAAAACTTTGACTTAAACCATTGCACAGTAGTCAGCAGCAATTTGAATTTAAAAAATAAGAAGTAATAAATAACAAAACAGAAAAGAAGGGATGTGGAAAACAATTTACATGATCTGGAAATTGTGAACTGTAGAAAAATCCAAAGAAAGATCTATGGATTTCAGAGCTCAGGACAATCAGGAGAAGGTATTTAATTATGTAAGAAACAAACAAAAACTAGAAGTGGTATAGGCCTGTTAGTAGACAGAAATGATGAAAAAAACTAACAAACAAATCTGGTTTAATTATTGTAGGTGGTAAAGGTAAGTGCATATATGAAATATATTTAGACTTCAACAAAGCTGTTGATTTATATGCTGCATGACATCCACCTAAGAAACAGCTCTATGAAGTATCATCAACAGATATGTTAAACAACCTAAGAACTCACTAACTGACAAATTTCAGAAAGCAGCCAGCAATGAAAAAAATCTGAATGAGCATGTCACTACAGGGGTGGGAGTGGGGAGCTCTAAATGGTTATTAACAGGTCTGATGCTAGTCAATCTTTGCATCACTATGGAAGTAAATCAGAAAAAAAAAAGTCACATCTGACAAAGTTTATGGATGACACACTGTGACTATCGTTATCGGAGCCTTTCTAGGAGCAACTCCACCCTCCTGTTACTGGCCAACTGCCTGCTTACTCTCCTGCCATGCCTTGAGATTAATTAATTACATCAATCAATTAGCAGGAGGCTGCCCATTTTATCTGCCCTGGTGCCAGGGGGCACTACCTGCAGCTCCTTTTCCTTCCCTACACCGCAGCCCAAGCCTCG
>NW_017728992.1:62302909-62303920 GCF_001723915.1 Gavialis gangeticus
ACTGGCAGCTAAGCCTCCCCCTTCTTGCCACTAGGGGTCTCTCCCACTGCTTTCAGGTGCAGGGCACCTAAATGGTCTGCGACACACACGGATCAGCAGAATGGTAAATAATGAGGATAGGGCAGTCACAGCATTGGGATTGCTTAGTGACCTGGGCCCATTCAAGCTGCATTTTTAAAAAGCCAAATGTATGCCTTTACACACAGAAACAAGGAAAGGATATCATTCATTGCCAGTGAGAAGAATCCAAGGGTCAGAGTCAGCATGCAACTGAACTTGAGCTTCTTGTGCTGTGCTGTGCTGTGCTGTGCTGTGCTGTGCTGTGCTGTGGTAAAAAAAGCTAAATATTGTCTTTGAATTTATAAGTATGGGAGTGGGGAGCAGGCGGAAGTGATTGGTGAGACCAATACAGGTACATTATGCAGTTCTGCTGCATTTCAAAATAAGGATGCTTAAGATCTGGAGAGGTGCCAAAAAAGAGTAACAAAAATTATATGAATGCTTGAAAAACTGCCTTACAGTATGAAACTTAAGGATTTTAATCTGTTTATCTTATCTAAAAAAACATTGAGCAGTGGCTCTACTACAGTGTACATGTACCTTTATAAAAAAGGAAATACTTAGGGTCTCTTGAATCCAGCACAAAAAGGCATAAAAATCAGTGTCTAAAAGCTAAAACCAGAGAAGCTGAAAGTGGAAATTAGGCACACAAATTAAGAGACTGATTAACTAGTGAGACAGGCTAGCAAGGGAAGTGGTAGACTGTCCATCTCTTTCTGTCTTCAGAGCAAGACTGGATGCCTTTCTGGAAGATATGCTTTAGCCAGACTGGTTAAGTTTTAGTCAGACACAAGCTACCTGGCTCAGTATAATGGTAACTGAGTGAAATATAAGGGCCTGTGATACACAGGAGGTCAAATTCAATCTTTTAATTTTAAACTCTTTGAATCTATGGAAAAATATAAATTAGGTTCTACAGACAATTGCCCTTAAGGGACTTTTTGGAGGGAG
>NW_017728992.1:62308920-62312368 GCF_001723915.1 Gavialis gangeticus
CTCAGTATAATGGTAACTGAGTGAAATATAAGGGCCTGTGATACACAGGAGGTCAAATTCAATCTTTTAATTTTAAACTCTTTGAATCTATGGAAAAATATAAATTAGGTTCTACAGACAATTGCCCTTAAGGGACTTTTTGGAGGGAGTGGAGGAAGGATGGGGGGAGTTGGGTATAAATTAGTCCATTTTGGAATTCAGTTCTTTAACAAATGTAGAATAGTATTAGATTAAAATAAGACGTGGGAGGGTGAATGCTAGTTTTCCTCTATACCAGTATTAAATACATGGAAGGATTCAAAGGAAAAAAATTAAATCAACAAAAAAGAGTCAAGGCAAAACTATTTCTATCCCCAGTTCCCTCCAAGCCCTGGCATTCTGTTTGTACACTAAAGTTTAAGAGTCTGTTTAAATTCCCAAGCTGTTGACAGTATTACCAATATACCTCAAGGCATGCACCAAACCCTTCCTAAACCTAGCAGTTCTTGTTTAAACAGAACACAAGGAAATTGAAAGAAAAACCCAAGAAAAAAATCCAGCTGAGAAAGTTTCTTAGCTAGTAATACACTCACTTCGCTGAATTCAAATCAGACATTCTCCTCTCATTTGTTTTGTTCAAAACTGAAAGGTTAAAGACTTTGTTTTCATTGGATTCAATTAATTTGCTGTGTAGGAGGTAATATGTTTAATTTTAATGTCTTGAGATGCCTTGGAGTGAGAAGGCATTATAAACATCGAAGTTATTTTTACAGTTCCAATGAGCAGCTAAATGGCTCTTTCAAGCAGAACTTCATTTTTGTGGACTCAGTACTTTAATTACTAAAGAAGCAAAGTATATTGCAAATGTATGAATGTACTTTGCTAGCATCTCAGTGAATTCCATGTTCAGAAAGTTATTCATAGACCTCATATATGTGCTAGCATGACTAAGTTATCACAACCAGGGTAAGAAAGCTTTAATGTATCACATTATCTGTTTTGTTGTAACAAGCAGGTTCCAAACGCACAGAAAGACAGCCACTGTCTTGAAGCGCAAAATCTACCCCAAAAGGACAGTGCATAGAAGAATGGATAGAACACTCAATTAAGCTGCAAGAACCTTGTTTGTGTCTTTTTTGTATTTATATTTTAGTGGGTGAATCAGTAATAAGGTAAAAGAGGGAGAGAAAAAGCAGGCATTAATGGAAATGGACAATGTTGGAATAAAGCATTATGACACACATGAACTGGAAAAATAAGTCCTAGCTGCCATGGGACGCATCTAGACTAGAGGATGTGGAACAAAATGCAGCACTTGCTGCTGTTTATGATGCTATACTTCAGTCAGCCATATGCAAACCTCATAAATGCCCTAGCAAAAAGGACTTAAAGCAGGGACAGGCAATTATTTCGGGCAGAGGGCCGCTTACTGAGTTTTGGCAAGCCATTGAGGGCAGTGTGACAGGCAGCCAGGGGCAGATAAATATTAATTTTCTAAATCTTTCATTTACTACACGATAAAAGTATGCACACAGATGGTTACTGCAGAATGGCAGCAGGTAGAAAATCCCTGCTCCTTTCACCTCATTGTACCCTAACTAGTTTTTTATGGTCACTTGTTAACTCATCTGAACCGTTTCTGTATTTCCCAAGATCTCGCCTCTGTCACACAGGCTTAGAAAATTCATACCCCTAATCCTAATGAAGATCCATGAAAAAATAGGGAAGGACATTAGGTTTAAAATGGGGCTGTACCCCATGGATATCCTAAGATCTATTGGAGGGGGACAGAGTGGTTCTGTACGCCTTGCAACCACTACCACAGTCCATCTCCCCTGCTGCCTGCACAGCATCCAGCAAGCTTTGCAGAAAAGGAGGATATTATGCACAACCTTTGTGTTTCCCACTGCTGCACCACCACTCACATTCTCAGCAGTCAATTAATTGTCATTAGTCACAACTGTAATAAACATGAGTAAAGGACCAATGAAAACAGAACAACTTTGCGCTAGGCTAGAGTAGCAGACAAGCCCAGCACTAAAGCATTCGAAATAGATGAGACTGACATAGGGGAGGGAAAATCAGGGCATACCATCAAGGTGAGCATTGTGATGGCAACAAACAGCATGATAGTTTCTTGATATGGGGGGGTGTTAGGGAGGGAGGGAGTATTTGTTAGGAAGCAGTAAGTTCAATGGAAAGAAAAGGCAGGGAAAAGTCAGTGAAAAGCAAATTGGCACAGAGCTGTTTGGTGTCAGTGGACTCTGGATTATGGGCCCTGATCAAGGCATGTAAAAGTCAAGTTGAACTGAACAAACTGTGGGGGAGAGAGAAGCGGGGACTGGGACAAACAGCCAAATCAGTCAAGGGCAGAGGAAGTCCAGTCAAAACTGCTGCACATTCCCCGAATGCCCAAAGGGCCCAGCCTTGACTGGTTCTGCAGTTGCTCCTACTGGCTAAGTCCTGGTTTGTTCCTGTGGGCATTTTTTTTCTCTCCAAAGTCACCCAGTGGGTAAGAGGGAGGAAAGAGACTGGTAGTCCCGGTCTCTCCAGGTCAGAGGGGTCATCCCTGGGCAGTTCTGATCCAGAGCCCCATTATACCTCTGCCAGCAGCGCTGTTAAGCTCTCCCTTTGTGCCACAAGAATGCTGCTGCTCAGCCCGTGCAGCATTAGCCAGCGTCTCTGGCTGTCAGGAATCCAGAGAAAAGCTTATGTAGTTGAGTAGTTGCTGTGCAGACTTCAGCAAATGTTGCGATGTGAGGCTGCTTACTCTATCTCACAGCCTCAGGAATTCTGGTTGTGTTGTTTGCAGTTTTCCTTATGACCACTAGACTCCACTGTTCTGCTTAGAGTCTTCTCACTGCTGCTACTTAGTGTAAGTGCTGAGGGCCAGCAGTTTCCAGCAGGAAAGGACTAGCAGAATGTGGAAGGAGCTGGCCCTGCAGATCCGTGAAAGGAGCAACTGCTTTCAGTTCCCTACTCCCGCATTGTGGTACAATGTGGGAGGAATATTTCAGATAGAAAAAAAAACAAAGCCCATGTGACATTATGTCACTTAACACATTTCTGAAGATGCTTGCATGCTACAGTAATGAAGGCTGCATAGGAACCCAAATAAAATAGAACAGTGGTGCTCACTCTTTCCAGCCTATGGGCCAAGTTTGCAGATCAGATCCCACACACAGGTGTGCAAGATGGGCCATATGAGGTGTTGGGCCAGTGCACTGGTCTGAACGCTGTGCACAAGATCCAACTACAAAGTAACCTTGTGTGCTGGCTCCACTGCAAACTGGTGATCTAGCATCAGGGCCATGCCATCATTCCTGCAAAGCTCCCCAAGGGTCTGGAAACTGGGCAGCAGGTGTTACCAGATTTGCCTATCACTTTGGGGTGTGCTTATTTATTAGGGATATGTTTCTAGGGTCTTTGTAATTCTATCAATGTGCTGCTTGTGTACTTGTGTTTCTAT
>NW_017728992.1:62317368-62321363 GCF_001723915.1 Gavialis gangeticus
TTTTTTTTTTTTTTTTTTACAGATTTTTATACCCTCAGTTCATTTTTTAATAGTGTAAATAATTGTTTTTTCTATTGACAAGGGGTTATCCAGTTTGGAACATTTCAAGAAACTGATTAACAACCAGGAAAAACATAAGTTTTTAAGGAGTAACCAGACACTTAGGAGCCAGCTTGAAATTCCTATGGACAGCAGATATATTGGATGGGACACCTCATTGTTTCTTCAGAAACAATAGATAGCTTGCAGCATCAGGGTTTTGTATTTTTGTGTGTTGTGAACAAGCCTCAGCTTAGTGTGACTTTTCATAACTTTTGTGAGGAGGACTTCCACCAGTCATCCCGGGAAAAGTATGACAACACTTGTGGTCAGGGCTCCAACAGGCTGGATGCTGTGATGAACCCTTTATCATTGTTCAAATGTTGCCCATACCCCCTCTGACTCGGTCTCTTTGCCTCAGCATTCCCTAACCCGGCAACTGAGTTTTAGTCAATCAAGTTTAAATAGGCCTCCCATAGTGGGACTGGGGAATGTACTGCCCGAGATTTCATAGATTTCATAGACATTAGGGCTGGAAGGGACCTCAGAAGATCATCGAGTCCAGCCCCCCACCCAAAGGGCAGGAAGTCAGCTGGGGTCATAGGATCCCAGCAAGATAAGCATCCAATTTGCTCTTGAAGGTGTTCAATGTAGGTGCTTGAAAAACCTCCGATGGCAGACTGTTCCATGCCTATTCAACTTTACCCGTGCTTAGTTCTGGTTAGATGAGGTATGTGTGTGTGGAGGGGAAAGGTCCTTTGTAAATCCAGATTAGAACTGGTCTGATAAATGCCGAGCTGGGTGTGTGTAAATGTGGGCTGATTAGCATTTGGAGCACAGATTCCCCATCATGCAGTGTTCCCCTGCTTTTCCGATCCCAGAATTCACTGCGGTCTTTGCTTCGGGCTTTCTGTTCTCCATCTTCCATGTAAATGAATTGTCATCTGTTTCCATCTTGGATACAAATGAGGCCTAGGGCAGTTGTTTCACTCTTTGTCCCCCTTATCTGGAGGGCTTTAGGTGTGTCTCCCACTGCATCTTCATTGTCTTTCGAATCAGTTTCTGCTTAGGTAAAAGGAGGAGGGTGGAATTCTTTGCGAGTCAGACAGGCTGCGTTCCCCAAGAACACGGAGTTGAGAGGTAACACAGGGGAGTAGCCATCACTCTCCTGCCACCAAATTTCTGGACATGCAGGTAGCCCTGCAGGTTGGATGACATGGCCCCACAGGCTGGATTTGGCCCACAGGCCAGACGTTGAGCACCACTGAACTAGAACATAGGGAAAGGGTAAACAAGGAAGCCCAGGTAGCTTTTTGTATGAATAATAATGCCACAATAACACCTAGAGACCCAGGTCAGGGACAGTGGTCCCAGTGTGCTGAGTATTCAACGTACATGTCATAAAAACTTTAACCCAGAAGCCTTTTATAAGGAACTGCAACACCTTTCACTTGCAGATCAGCTTCCACTAGTGATAGGAGATTGGGGCTACTGGAGTCTGCCTGTTTGCTGAGGTGTTAAGTGGTTAGAAATTAGTCTAAAATTACTAATATATGCTTTTAAGTGTTTCTGATTGCATTGAACTCATGCATTGCTATTTAATTATTTTGCTTAGGGAGTATGAATTCCTCGACATGGTGCTCAATACAGGAGAATTGTACTCTATAGATAAAATATTTCTAACCAAGCCAAAACAGTGAATGTGATATTAGTGGATATTATTTTATATATTTAACATGCTATAGAGAAAGAAGAGTAAGTAGCGGATAAATATTACCTCATTTTAGAGAAATCTGCTGACATGAAAGTTTGCGAAACCAAATAAAAAACTTAAGAGTGCAAGAGTGTCTATTAACAAGACTCAGATTCAAAATGTTGTGAAATCCTGACATGAACATAACAAAAATATCCTGATCTGTTCACAATTTATTTAATATTGGGAATACAAGCAAGTGAGATGGGAAAGTAAACAAGCAATTAATTTCCAGAAACTGTAGCGACAATACAGGTCAAGCTACAAAACAACAGAAATGAAAAAAGACCTCATAACCCACAAGGAAACCTGTTATAGCATACCCCAATCCAAGTCAATATGCTTCTCAGAAGAAAACTTGTTATTAGGTGGTTAATTACTGGTAATAATAACAAACCTACCTATTTACCTGTCAGAGTATTATGAAGATGGGGCTCAGCATATCAACTCAACTGATAGCAAATATAATTTGTTGTTCCGTGTACCTACACAACAACAGTATGGTACAAACTCTCTTACTGAAGTAATAAATACTAACAAATATAAAACCTTCACATAGATATACTGAAAGCTTCCACCTCAGAGCCTCTTCTACACACAGCTCTACATTTCCCATGGTTACTGGGAGAACAGGCTAGACAAATATTATTCTATAAATATATATAATCCAGTTGAAAGAGGTATTACTAGAGAGTTCTCTATAGAGGTTCTTTGCAAATCTGTCCTAAGACTATCTAGGTTTAAAGAAAAAAGGGCTCAAGAGGCTGGAGTGAATTGGAGAGAACTCTCAGCAAAGATACCCAAAAAATGCTGCGTAATGAAATCATCTGAAAAGGATAGTAACAGTAGCTTAAGATCTTCCTGCTACATTCACTCACATACACTAAAAACACAAATTTTATTCAGTGGATAAATATAGAAAGGACACTGACCTTCCTCTTACCAAGTCTGAGTGAATTCAAGTATCATAACCATGATTCCTCCTGAGTAAGCCAGCTATCCAACTAAAGAACGTTAAATCTAATACATACAAAAGTAGAAGCCCTGTAACTATAGCAAAGGCACCACATTAGTAACAACAAAGCAAGCTTCCTTATACATCCCACCAACATGCCATAATCAGTACACAGAGAAATCATGAGTTAGTCAAGTGACACTCAGCCCATGCTGCTCCTCACAGAAAATGCTATCAATTGACAACATTCAGTGTTTCCCTACTGTAATAATAAAACTGAGTAAACAGCGAGTTAGTCATACTTGGCCGTTTTTTGCCATTAACTCATGTACTGTCATTTTTTCTTTTAAACTGGAGCATGTTTGCACATGCCATTGTAGTTCTTTGGCTAACGCTTACTGCTTGTGCTACTGAGTCTGCCAAGACTGTCACCGAACCACATCCACACACATCCACTCAGGTTAGAAACACCTAACTCCGAGGTACCCTGTTACTTAAAGGAATCTGCAGATGTAAGTTAAGCAGCTCTGTCTCTCTCTGTCCTCTCCCTTCTCCAATGCATGGGGAGTTTGACACACAAGGAAGAGATCCATAGAAGTCAGCAGGCTGAGCAGGGAGCCATCTAAACCAGTCAACAAGAAATGCTGAGGAAAATGATGGGACCTAAGATCCATTCCTCCTAGGGAGTTAAGTGCCTACCTTTGAGCTGGAGCAACAGGCTACAAAGTCTCTTGCCTCTAAAATATGCCTGTGCACCAGAGCTGGGCCTGTAGCCAACTCTAGTCTTCCACCCTTTCAGCTCTAGTCTTTTATCTTTTCAAGTAGACCATCAGTAAGCAGACCTCACATCCTTATAAAAAGGAAAGGAAACATGCCTAATAATACTGCTTTACAAACATACTTTCTTTCATCTAACAAGAGTTATGATTAATATGCCATCTTAAATCTGGTGGATAATTGTAACAGGGGCCCTTAACCCCTGTTACTTGAGCAGAGAAGTACATTGCCACAATCAGCAGGCTGTCAGGCATAAGCTGCAGAGCTGAAAGCCTATTGATACTGATGAAGATGCCCTGTGCCCTGTTATGTAAAGGGACCGGGGTGCATGTGTGACTTGAAGTGGGAGGAGTATATAAATCTAACTCTTGGGATGGAGCCTCAGATTGGATCTTGCTAGGCTCTCTGTATGATTAGAGCAGAACCATCAGGAATGTTGCATAAATTGCTGATTTTATCCCCTGGAGGCTA
>NW_017728992.1:62321374-62321985 GCF_001723915.1 Gavialis gangeticus
CAAAGAAACATAGAGAAAAGTATCTATTTTTGCTACAGGAAGATGAGTTGTTTTTGTTTTGTTCGTTTGTATTTGTGTTACGTGAGGCACGGAAGTGGCTTATGGGTAGGGTAACCATGGGCGCTGACAGATGTGCAGCTCCTCGATCTAGCTTGTGGTACTTTACAGAGAGTGCCATGAGTTAGACTAATCCTCCCAACCCAACAAATATTCACTGTTGGGTCAGACGGATTGGAGATGGAGCTCTAATTTGGAGCCAATCCAGCTGAAGAGCTGCCATGGGTAAGGAAGAGAAACTGCAGACCTGTCCCTTCCCTCCCAGCTCCAGTGCTGTCTGTGTGATGGGAGGGGGTAGGAGAAGGGAGGGGAGGGAGCTCAGGCTGAGGCTTGGGGGTGGGTGGATTGGAGGCAGGAGGCTCCAATCCACCCAACCCCACTCCAGTGCAGGCTAGGAAAACCCTAGCCTGAGCTCCCCCACCACTCCCCTTCCTACTGTGCAGACAACACCAGATATGGGGTGGCTGGGCTGATGCAGCCCAGCCACCTCATCAGACAGAAGTTAATGAGCTGTGTAGCACCTTCATTTAAACCCTTATATAATGAAGGTTAAT
>NW_017728992.1:62326985-62328020 GCF_001723915.1 Gavialis gangeticus
GGGGTGGGTGGATTGGAGGCAGGAGGCTCCAATCCACCCAACCCCACTCCAGTGCAGGCTAGGAAAACCCTAGCCTGAGCTCCCCCACCACTCCCCTTCCTACTGTGCAGACAACACCAGATATGGGGTGGCTGGGCTGATGCAGCCCAGCCACCTCATCAGACAGAAGTTAATGAGCTGTGTAGCACCTTCATTTAAACCCTTATATAATGAAGTTTAATTTCATAGATTTCATAGACATTTGGGCTGGAAGGAACCCCAGAGGATCATCAAGTCCAGCCCCCTGCCCCAGGGGCAGGAAGTCAGCAGGGATCATAGGATCCCAGCAAGATACACATCCAAATGTGTCTTGAAAGCATCCAAATGTGTCTTGATTTACTGCATAATCAGGGACTTTTAAAGTGCTATGCAGCCATGCACTTCTGCTCGAGCACAGCTGCAGAGTAGTTCAAGGGGCTAATCGTACACCAAATTTAACTTCTGTCTGTGTTCCATATGTCCCGATTTAGCAGGGATAGTCCCAGATTTCAGAGGCCAGTCCCAGCCAGCTGTTGAGAATTATAATGGGTGTCCCAGAAATGCAGAGGCATAGGGTACAGTCTGGCCAGGAGCTGGAGCAGTGCAGGACATAGTCTGGCCAGGAGTCAGAGCAGTGCAGTGGGCCTTGCAGGCAGGCAGACAGACAGACACCATTACCTGCCTGACATGCTGCCCCATCCCCATCCCCTTGTCAGGGGTGGGGTGGGGAGCAGTAGTGTCCCAGATTTCTTTATGGTCAGCCCAGCTATGAGGAGAAAGGAGGCCACTAAGGGTGCTGTGTTTGAGTTAGCTGATAAACCACTGTAGATGCCTGGGAAAGGTGCCATGAATGTTGCTAAGTGAGTTTGGAGAGACTAAGGCCCTGGGAGGGCAGAGAGAAAGAGAAACCTAACTGAGGACTGCTAACAAGGGCTAGACAAAGAGCCTTAACACACCAGGCTACCAGAGGTCTCCAGACTTTGTGAGTGGGCTACCAGAGGCCTCTGCACTTCCTGT
>NW_017728992.1:62333020-62335009 GCF_001723915.1 Gavialis gangeticus
AAAGGTGCCATGAATGTTGCTAAGTGAGTTTGGAGAGACTAAGGCCCTGGGAGGGCAGAGAGAAAGAGAAACCTAACTGAGGACTGCTAACAAGGGCTAGACAAAGAGCCTTAACACACCAGGCTACCAGAGGTCTCCAGACTTTGTGAGTGGGCTACCAGAGGCCTCTGCACTTCGTGTGAGCAGGCTTTGTCTAAGGCCACTTAAGGGGAAAGATGCCCTGCTTAGAATTAGAGTGCAAAGATTGAGCCAGAGCAAGGTGGCCTGATGATGAGCAGGGAAGAATGAAATGCCTTTAGATTCACTCCAGTATTCTGAGGTCAGTCTCCAGAATTATATTTATTTATCATTTAGGCATGGCAGGCAGGGACACAGGTACCTTGGAGAGACAGAGTGAGAGAAATGGATTAGTGAATCCACTAGAGGGTGCTGCAGCTGCCTTCAGAGGTAGAGTCTTATTACAATACTATACATCAAAGCCCCAACTTTTGAGATAGACTGGCTATCAAATAATATGCTCAAAAAAACTGGTAATCATCTTTATAACAAATAGTAAAAATGAATGTACATCTAGTCAACTCTTAATGGCAAAGTTACAGAAGTATAAAGAACTAAGAAATTGCTACTGAATATTATTATTGAAACTAAAGTTGGAGAATTCAACAGTAAATGTAAAAGACTATTAGAACTCAAGAGAGAGGCAAAAAAAAAATCACCTACAAAGTCAACAGAAACTAGCAGGCCAGCAATAATCAAAAAAGTTAGGGGAGGAAAAAAAATAAAACAACATACAATGGGTTTAACTGATGCCATGGTCTAGTTTTCTTTATTTCCTGGATGAGTCTTCAGGATAATTTCAGACTCAGTAGTTACATATTTATTGCTTTATGATGGTCTATAGTTATTTAGGTATCTCTTTTAATCATGTGTCATTATAATTTTGAGACAAGTTAGTACAAATTCTGTTGCCTTGTATGCAACAGAAAAGGAGGTCATGATAGCTGATCCAAAACATTTCTCATGTAAAAAGATGACCACAACAGAAAAAAAGAACAGGTCAACCATATACAAACATGAAATCTATAAAAGCAACTGCATCAGAGAAAAGATGGCCATTTAAACTGTCTGCTTAAACAAGACAAATCTCATGTTGTCCCTCATGTTAAACCATGAAGGGGGGGGATGAAGGAAAACAAGTTGGTTCTTGTTTAACTTTTAACCACTGAAATAACTAACCACTTTCTATAATGGAATTTCTTTATAAACATCTTGTTTTTCCATGATTAACTTTCCTCCCCCGCATTTTCTTTCTATCCTACTTTAAAAACATTGTTCTGCTTCAGTTTCCTTAGGAAAAAAATGATAAAAATGTAATAAATTGCATTACAATAAGGCATTAGTAGAAATGCTGAAGCTACCACAAGCTTATTAGGGTTTAGGCTCATTAGCTTTGTAATAGGAAGCAGACAATGTATCCTCTAGATGACACAGTCCTTTTGATGAACATGATTAATGTGCACTACACAGGCACATCAAAAACAGGAGATGGGACAGAAGTGGAGCTCTGGCACCTTCCCTTTACACTCATTCCCTCCGCAGCACATTAGAGCAATGTGTCTCTTGCATTTGGGAAAGAGAGTTCATTTTCTTTGAACACTGACAAAGCTTCACTCCCTATCCTTACCCTAATCAGCAGCCTTCTCTCTTCATGCCTGGCCTTTTATGAACTCTTTACCTTTTACCATTGAAGAACACGTGTTTGTGACATACAAACACAAGGACATTTCAACAGTGACAGTTTTATGAAAGCAAAGATGGAACCCCAGTATCTTCAGAATTTGTAAAGGCATATGCACCCAATAATGGTAGTAGGCCCAGATCATGAAATGCATTTCTCATCTATTTTCTCCACCACACCTTCTAAATTACAGAACAAATAAATTAGTTTTCATCTAATCCTTATTCAGCAAAAATTCCCGAATACTTTAC
>NW_017728992.1:62340009-62347748 GCF_001723915.1 Gavialis gangeticus
TGCATTTCTCATCTATTTTCTCCACCACACCTTCTAAATTACAGAACAAATAAATTAGTTTTCATCTAATCCTTATTCAGCAAAAATTCCCGAATACTTTATCTAAATAAAAACTGAACGAGGAGTTCAGGATTGGTTCTTCAAGGCAGTGTCAGTTTTTAAGCATTTCCCTAATAGGACCCTAATTCTTTGGTACTTACATTAGACAATAAATACTACACAAATATTTTCACTAGGAAAGAAAAAAGCGACTACATGCATAAACACTGTTTAATAAAGGTAAAAGTAACAAAGTCACATTAGACACATGCCAATCGCATTCCTGAGGCTCTTAAATTGTCCTGTCGGCAAAAACAACATCTACCATCATTATTTACAGCTTCATCATGTTTACTGAAAAACTGATCTCTAAAGAAGAGCCACCTCAATATTATTCTGGGCTGGTAGAGTTGCTTGTAGTGAAGTCTGCATAACACTTTAAAATGCCAATTTTAAGTTACTGTGCTTGTAACCTTACCAATAAATTTCCTATGCTGGATATGTGCTTCAGACTGACTTTTTATTAAAAATAAATAAATAAATAAAAATGGTTCATTCATTTCCAAGGATGCAGCTAGAAAGAAATGCAATAGTTTGCTGAGGTTAAAGAATTCCAGAAAACTTTCTGTGAAAATTCTACCACCCTTGAAAGAAACAGCTGAAGTTTGGCAGCAAAGAGCCTTGGGGTCAGGGATAAACTTCATAGCGATCTTAATCATAGAATCATAGGAAAGTAGGGCTGAAAGGGGCCTCATAAGGTCATCTACTCTAGCCCCGGCTCAAGGCAGGATAATCCCTGACTAAACCATCCCAGCCATGTGTCCATCTAGAATGCTTTTGAAAGTGTCCAGGAATAGGGAGTCTACAACTTCTCTTGTTAGCCTGTTCCAATACATAACCACAGTTTTTCCCAGTGTGAAAATCCAGCCAAATCTGGCCAAGCTGAAAGTTTTTGGGCAGGGGAGGAATGGAAGCAAGTGTGCAGATAGCCTGCAGAAATCTGATAGTGCTTTGGAGCTAGGGCTGCCAATGACTGTCATCATTAAGTATGCTCAGCTACAAGACTGAGCAGGATTTCCCTACAATTCTCTTCTGGACTACCACAACTAAGACAGAGGAAATAGAAGCTGCCTGATCTTTATGCAAGAGATAAAAAGAGCCAAACCTATGAGGACAACTTGTTGGGACAAAACAAACAAAACAAAACTTGGAACAGGAAAGATACTGGAAGTTAGCAATTGTGTGCATGGACAGAGGGAGAAGAGTTAGGTCATGCCAGGCCTGTCAGAGATTCAACTACAAGTTGAGATATCTGCTAGCCTCTATCCCCCTTCCCCCATTATAGTCACCCACCACTGGTTACCTTGTAGTCATTAAAGTTATATTTTTCATTTTCTGTTTTGAAATATCACCCCTGCATTTTTTTATAATTCTCACCATTAGTCTTCTAGACAAGCCTCTGTCATACTATCACTCCCTGTATCTTAGTTCTCCTGTTATTTCTACCGCCCACTCTTTACTAAGGGAGTAGTTGCAGGAGTGCCTTTTACGGGATCTTTTTACTTGGCATGCCTCTCTGGGTGTGGCCTTATAAATTAGCTAAAGCTGAGGTGCTGTAGGTCTAAAAGGATGATTATATAAATGGTGTCTCTTTCCTATATCACTAGTAGTTGTGTCAGGTAAGTTCATGTAGTTCTTCTTCTTCTTCAGAAGATAGTACATTTCTCTCTTATTTCTGAACTATTTTTGATATTATGAAAGTGCATCTACTTATAGCTACAAGTGCAACTTGTTTTACCTGCTATATTAAAATTATTAAACTTTCTACTCATACTTAGAAGAAAATATCTCTGTATTTAAGCTTTTTTGTCTTAATATTTATTTTTTCACCAAGATACTTTCAAGTATCTGTACCCACCTATTATTACTGTCTTAATGTTTTTATTCAGCTCATCCTACAGAGTAATCAGAAACTTAACCCGAACTCCTTTGTAGCTCATAACTCATTTACTTAATTTAACTGTATCATCCCTCTGTGTTTTATTATTCACCCTTCAACCTCTTCACTTATTTCTGTCTTGTATCTTTAGAACCTTGGCCCGTTGTAAAACTCCATGCAGACCCTGGGTTTGACCTTACTGGGTCAGAGCACTTGTTTAAAAGGTTCAACTCTACAAAAATACTTAAGAATGCTGACAGACAAGGGGTGGGGGGAGGGGGAACATGCGTTACCAAAAGAAGCAATGCGTTACTTTGACCTGGTTCTGCAGCATCTACATAGATCAAACACTTCAGCAGGGCTTTTTGGTGCTCTTATCTAATAGCTGATTGAATTAGCTATTAAAGTGCCAAACCCCCCCCACTAAAATGCCCGGTGTATGCAGACATTAGGAAAACCAGGTCCAAATAATGCAATGCCTCTTCTCAGCATGAGCTGTGCTGAGCACAGGAACATGTCAAGCTTAAAGTACCACTTCCTTTTTTTTCTATGTCTGCAAGCAGCCTAGGTGCTTAACTTTCACAGGTTCTATGCCTAATTATTAGGAATGGGTACCTAAATACCTTTGTGGAGTTTGGCCAAAGCTCTTTGGGCAAGACCCTTTCTCTGAACATATTTATGACCTCTCTAACAAATTCTACTTTATAAAAAAATATATATATATTAGAACTAAGTGCCCAAATAACTACTGTTCCTTAACTTAGTATTTATGTCTTGCTCTATTTTATTGCTAATTCATACATGTGGGTGTTCTTGCCCGTTTTCCTTTTTCTCAATTAGCTCTCCTCCCTGTCTCCTAACACCCTTCTGTATATCAATCTTGTGCTCCACATCCTTTGCTCTGTGTATTGTTCAGTTTGTTGGTATCCCTATAGATTCTCCTGTTTTCTGTCTTTCGTACTTTCCTGTTCTTCCTGCAGGACCCTCAATCATTTCCATTTCTTCCCCTTTCCTCTAGGTCCTCCAATTATTTTATTGTATTCCCCCCCCAACCTCTCTCCCTTGTTGGACACACATTTGTTTTTTCCTTCCCCTCCTTTCTTAAGCTGCATTTGATTTCTGAGCTCCGTTTCTTCCCTATGACCTCACTACAATTCTAGTCTCCTGAGACTATGGTGGGACAACATCAGTGCTGGCATCTCTCCTGTCTTAAAGCCCCTTTTCCCTTAGGCCCTGCGTATATGCACTATGTCTTCTACTACTTCCTTCCCTGCTCATTCATCTCTGAAGTTATTTGGTAGTTTCTTTGCCCTGTTTCCGCCACACTTTTCCCCTTCCCTCCATTCTATGTGCCCTCATTTAATCCAGCCTGCCTTGTTCTCTACTCTTTCTGCCTCCTCTTATTCTGCTACCTGCCCAGCCTGGAGCTAAACACCTCTGCCTTCCCTACCTCTGGATCCCTTACTTCATTGCTGTCTTAACAATGCAGTTCTCTCCCCTCAATCTCACAGCCCCCACCTCTTTAGTTGCCTCCTAACACCTGTGGAACCCCTTTGTTTTCCTCCTGCTTGTCTCTGTCCCTCCTTTTTTGTTGTTCCACCAAATTGCCTGCCAGCATACAACCTGAACTCTGTTCTCAGCTATGTAAAGAAAGATAAACATATATAAAATGCATTGTGTATTAGTTGGCTTTCTGTAGGAACTGGAAGGAAAATCATGTGGGTATTTAAGATGAAGATCCTGCTGTTTTGCATTTTGCACAATGCATTTGTCATGGCTGAATACATTTTGATGGAATGGATGGTAAGTGTGAACTGGGGACAGTCCAGGTGTCAGTGTTGACTTGACTCATCAGTTCTTTCAGGATTGTGTTTTTTCTCAATAGATGTATTAACAGGAAACATACTTGAGTATAAATTAAGCAAGGTTCTGGTTAAAGCACTTTGGCTAGGGTTTGACCTATGGGAGGTAAAGGTAGTGATAATATCAAAGCTCTATGTATAAACCAAGAAAAGGTGCTAAAATGGAAAGGCAATCACAGCAAATTGTGCTGTTGATCAAAAACAACTTAATGGTTCTCTGGGCTCCTCCGGTCTGATAACTATAACTGGGGTTCTAATACACAGTCATTACAATAGATCACCATCTAAGGCTACGGACCCTGGATTCCTGGATCTACAAGGTGAATAGAACAGGTGAAGCTGCTGCTAGGACACAGGACACCAGCTGGTATCATCAATGAATCCATCACCAAAATGGATCTGGCTCATGCTGCTATTGTGGAACAGTGAGAAACTTGGTAAGAGGACAGGATACCTTGATGAGCTAGCATAACCTACTGGGTTCTGTAAGATTGATTTCCCTACTGTGGAGCTCAGTTGTGAAGCTGGCTTTCCACTGCTAGCCAGAATTTTGGCAACATGGGAAGTGGGCTCAGATTGGCCATCCATGGCTCCACAACTTAGATTCCAGTTCCAGTTAGTCCAGTGTGGAAATTTGTAGTCTTCTACTTGCCATGCTTTGCTATTTAACTTGTCATGGGACAGCTGCATCACCCATCCTTGGGAATTGAGATAAATAGAACATTTGCATCTCTCAGAGCTTTGTTTTTAGTCTGTGCTGACTTAGGCATTGTTCCTTGGTTTACACTAAAATTGTCAAGATTTTTCCCCCTACACCCATACAGGCCCAGGGATTCATTTTCAAACAGACCTGACGTTCTGGAGGATGCTACAGTGACTTCAAAGTGCTGAGGAAACTGTTTATCCACTATCTGTACCATGTCAGTTTCATGACTGTCAACTCTCGGAGGCAGGGACTTAACTTTGCTTGCCTATACAGGAGTCTTGAAGAACAGGGCCCTGACTGGATGACTTTCTGCAAATTGCAGCAGAAATAAGGCTACCTGCTCATGGCACAGAGGACAAGAAGAGTGACATAATTACTTAAAGTTGGCAGCTTAAACGTCTGTCCAATTTCCTATGATTTGCCAGAGAGTGATAATTGGCCAGCAGAGATTTCACTAGGTCTACTTGAATGGAATGTCTACTCCTTATGGCCAACACCACGTGGAAACTGTGTGTGTGACTGAACGAGAAAAATGGAGGCAGAAGGGCAAACTGGGTGATAAGCTTATCAAGTGCTGTGGTTAAGGTCCAACAGGAATGCAAAGCAGGAAGGCAAGTAATTAATAAAGGAGGCAGCATCGGAATGGGAGCAGCTGCTGGAGATTGCCAGTTCCATTATGATTTCTTTTGCGGGAAACTAGGTTGTTAAGAACAGAAGGAATATTTTTGTGCATTTGCATATAATTTTTGGAAAACCACCTGTTCCTGAGCTCTCTTGACAGATTGCTTTGTATGTGAAGCTGGGAGGAAATGGAGGCTATTCCTTTAGCTATGAAGTCTGAAAAAGGGAAAATATTTTTGGTGTTCATTTCAGAACCGTTTCCTCAGCAAAAGCTAGTCTGTATTGCCCTGGCAACAACCAGGTTGCATTAGCAATTGGGTTCAAAATGGGTATGGAAGTAGGTTCAAAATGGGATGTGGAGTGGAATTGGTGTGAAGAAGCTTGACTTGCAGCAAGGGAGACTTAAGTTGAATATTAAGAAAAAAATTTTCACTAGGAGGGTTGTGAACCTTGGAGGTTTTTAAGCCCCAGCTTGACAAAACCCTGGCTGGAATGATCTAGTTGGGGAGGGTCCTGCTCTGAGCAGGGGGCTGGACTAGCTCAGTGGTTCTCTACCTTCCTCCTACAGAAACCCATTTGCAAAGATCCATGACCTGTCCCACACGCCTCTGGCCCTGCTGGTGCCCAGTCCCCTGCCCCCCTGGCCATGCTGGTGTCCCTCATTCCTGACCCACAGCCCTCTGCCCACCCCCCACCCTGAGGGGCCCCCAGCTGCTCCTGTCTTTCTTGGCCTGGAGGGCGGTGGCTGCAATGGGTCCAGCTCATGCAGGTGACAGCAGAGTGAGTCTAGTCCTAGCATAGACTGGACTGAGGAGGAGGAGAGGCCTGTGGCACCCCCTCTGTCCTGGACTGGGGCAGCCATGCTGCTCAGGGGGCAGGAAGGGTGCTGCATCTCCTGGCTGCCCTGCCCCCACAAGCACGGGCACTAGCCCCAGTGCGGCCATGCAGCTGCCCCCTTCCTCCACTGGAAGAGGCAGGGGCCTTCCTACCGCTCCTCTGCCCTGCTGAAGCTCACAACCCTTTATAAGATTCTTGTGACCCACTTTTGGGTTGCAACCCACAGGTTGAGAAACATGGGAGTGGATGACCTTCTGAAGTCCCTTTCAACCCAAACTTTCTATGATTATGTAATTAAGCATGCCTTAAATTGTGATCCAGCTACATAGTCAACCAATGAAGGGTGTGATAAAGTAAAAAGTTGGCTTTATCCCACCAATTTTCTATGATTCTAAGAGACCTACCAGTGCCCATCTCATCAGCTCTGCAGGTGTTAGCAGTGGCTCCAAGCACAGGATCTGTTTCAGTGGTGTTTTTTTTTTTATTGTCTTTATTAAGACCAAATCAGTTCAAAATTCCTTTGGGCAAAGCCCAAGAGTCCAGTCCCAAAATGATATTGAGCAAATTCTAAGCATCAAGTCTGCTGGTGGCTCTGCCCCCTGCCCTGTGGTTCTGGGATGGGTCTGCAAAAAAAATGGGCTGCTCATCATGATACCCTAATAAATGTGGAGACTCACCCCTACCAGGTAAGGACTTTCAAATCTTACAGAGGGGCTCTGGTCTATGTGTGTGTGTGTGTGGGGGGGCTCATGCCCCAATCTCCACTGTAATTTAGACCCTGGTCTGGGGCTTCAGATACACCCCCAAGTTCAGGTACACAAGCCCCAGGCGTTGGGGTTCACATGCCCTGTGCCCCTGCTTGATTTTAGCCCAAAAGATGCATTTCAGTGTTGCAACATAAATGGTTGCCATTGAGGCCTACTGGAGAAACTTGCCTTCCAGCCCAGTTCCCCAGGGGCATGGCTATGGGGGCACTATCAGTGCTAGGGCTAAGGCTGGGGCAGGGCAGGATTCAATACTTTGACTCTTGCAGGGGTCTGCAGAAAAAGTTAAATGGGTTCATTGATTAACAAGTGCACCTAAGAAAAGGAACAATCTCAGCAGAGATTCCCCCCGTTATGATTTTCAAATTTTACAGGGGGGCTCTGGTCTCTTGGGGGGGTTCATCCCCCAGCTCTCCCTTAATTCACACCTTGAGGGAGGGGACTTTTGATCCCTCTCTAGACCTAGGTGCCCCGGAGAAAGCAGGTCCTCGGCCCTCCCCGCTCCAGTCCAGCCCTTGCCTTAGCCCCCAGCCATTTCACCCGGAGGCACCTCCCTGCCCCCGCTCCTGCTCCACCCGACAAGCGCCCCTCCCCCCCGCGCTCTGGAACACGCAGACACCGGCTGTCACTGTCACAGAGCTCCCGCCTGCTCAGAAGGGAATCCCCGACCTCGCCCCCGCAGCCAATCAGCAGCTAGCATGCAAATAACCAACTTCCTCCTCCCCCCCGCCGAGCCCAATGGGTGGCGAGCGGAGGGCGGCAGCGGACCAATGGGAAGGCGCGGCAGGGCGGGCGTGGCGGCAGGGCGGGACTATGCAAATATAGTTTGAAAAGCGGGCGGGAAATCCGAGTTTCGCGGGAGGCCCTTGGCGCGTAACCCGTCCGCCTTCCCTTCATTCATTGTCAGCCGCCGCCGCTTCCTGGAGCCATTTTCCAGCCGGCCCCACACAGCGGGAGCGGCCCCGCTGCAT
>NW_017728992.1:62348900-62349668 GCF_001723915.1 Gavialis gangeticus
CTGTCCCCCCCCCCCCCACTCCATATACACATGCGTCCCCCTGTACACCCCTCAACACAGCCACACCCCTGCAACCTCCTATATACACATGCACCCCTGTACCCCTACCACACCTTTAAGGCCTCCTATAACCCCCCAGTCACCTATATACATGTGCACCTCCATATGCCCCCCGCACACACTTATACACCCCAAACCCCTACATACATGTACACCCCCACACCCTTATAGCCCTCCATACACCCCCAGCCTCCTATACACATGCACCCCATGTACCCTCAACCCCCTATATACATATGCACCTTCATACAGCCTGCATACACCCTAACCCCTTACATACAAATGCACCCCTGCATACCCTTACAATACCCCATATACCCCCAGCCTCTATATACATATGCACCCCAATTCCCATATATATGTATGTGTGTGTGTGTGTACATCTCCCCACACACCCTTACAGCCCCCCATATACCCTCAACCCCTTACAGCACATGTATATGGTATGGATACAGCATGGTTATATGGGGTGTCTGTATGCACCCCTGTTTACCACCACACACCCTTATAGCCCCCCATACACCCTAACCCCATATACAAATGCGCCCCTGTACACCATTATAGCTCCCCATATACTCCCAACCCCCTGTATACATATGTACCCCCATATACCCCAACCCCTTATGTATACATGCACCCTATAAACCCCCCACATACACACCCTTACAGTCCCCCATACACCTCCAATTCTTTATATACAAATGCATA
>NW_017728992.1:62349914-62351348 GCF_001723915.1 Gavialis gangeticus
TGGTAGGGGGTGGGGGAGCAGTCTGGAAAGCCCTGAAGATGGAGCTAAGCCAGTTGGGGGGCAGGAGTGAGATAATGGAGCTTCCCCACAGGCTTGTTGCCCCCTCCCCCCCAGGGGTTTTACCTTGGTGGTGTAGTTTGGGAGCCAGGCTGGAGGCTGGGCTGATGAAGGTCCCTGCTGGGAGGAAGATTTGCCTTCCTAGGGCTGTCAAGGCGAGGGTAGATAAGGTAGTCCAATGACAGCTTGTTCCAGGCAGAGAGTGGACAGGCATGGGTCCAGGGCAGTAGTGCTGCAGGTGACATGGGCCCAGCATGCAGGCCAGGCCAGGCCTGGCCTGAGCAGAGGCTTCTCTGTAGCTGCAATGTGGATGGATGTCCACTAGGCTCTGGGATGAGGTCGCCTGGATCATTTTCTGTCTGTGACCTAAGGAGAGGTTGTTCAGCTTTACAGACTTGATGCCAGCATATCAGCCTAGAGTCTGTCTCATGTGTTACCCTCTTCCTCACCCAGTCTACGCCCCCTCCAGTAAATGTCTTGTTTTTTCAGGTGATTAAGAGCTATAACTAGTGGAGGCCTATAATAAATAATATTTTTCAAATGGGTGGGCTACTATTACTATTTGCAAATGAGTTCCTTTGGTAATTTAGGCATGCTCACTGCTGAGTCCTGCCTGATGACCTAGGGACTCCAAAAATTTTTCGGGATGGTGGCTTAGATGCATTTTAATGAGATTTGCAATAATAGCTAAAGGAAACAGCTGGTATTAATGGTAAAATTAAGATATCAGTAACATTTTGCACTGTAAAATGACCTGGAAACATGAACATATCGTAGTCAGGATGTAGCAGTTTAACCAATAAGCTGTTCACATTAGTATCGTGGGTGTTACTGGCAGACCACAATGATGATATAAGCTTCCTTTATATAGTGTTGGCAGGTGTCAAGGCTGGAGGTTTTAGGAAGGTATAGGCTGCTCAACTTTCATATCCCTAGTAAAAAGAGCATCTTCACTGTAAAACGAAAGCTAGAATTGCAGCTCTGGTGCTTGTACATCTTGTAGCAGTGTTTAACCCTTTTTAGTAAAGAATGCGGTATATTTACTGAGGTTGGTGCAGATTATTGTGCTACACCATCTTGTTTGAACAGCACTTTTGCCTTGCATGATTTTGTTTAAATGAACATCCTAACAGGCATACCTATGAACATGATTCTGTGGGAATAATTCTTTGGGGATTTCCCTTTGTTTGGGAGAAGTGCATTGATGTCACGGACCAATCTTTGACTCCTGCTAACTGGTAATAAAAATGTTAAAACTTCAGTCTGGTAAATTCTTCTTGCCCCATTAGCAAAAGACAGGGAGGAAGAACTCCTTTTTCCTGGAAGTTATGTATGTTTTTGTTCTCCAGCTATACAGAACTTAAAAAAAAAAAAAAA
>NW_017728992.1:62351442-62359858 GCF_001723915.1 Gavialis gangeticus
AAAAAAAAAGGGCTGGCAAAAAAAAAAACAAAAAACCTGCCCCTTTTGGTTGCTCACAACCAGTGCTTGTGATGTGACTGTGGTGGCCTGCTACAGGTTCCTGTGCTGAATGATGTTGCAGAGGCCTGCCTTTGCAGGAGTCTTTGTGGCTGATGTGGGCAGACCAAAGGGGGCTTCCCTGTCTGTTGCATAAATGTGGGCTGAAGCAGCTAAACACTTTTGAGTTGGGAGCTGGCTAAGACCTCATATTAGGCTTGGGAGGCAGGGGGTAAATATACTGCTAAGGTAGTTTTTTTGCTTTGGACATAAAGATTCATAGCAGGAGCAAGAAAAGGAGGATCAGAGGCAAGGGGCACCCGGAGGATGCTGAGAAGCACTAGGGATGCTGAAAGACCCACTTGGGTTTGGGAGCATGATGCTGAGGCAAGTACAAATGGGGAAGTAAGGTAGCAGCTTTTTTTTTTTCTTATTTATAAGTCTGGCACTAGTGTTTGTGTTAAAGTGGGATATGGAGATTCCAGCTGAGATCAGGGCAAGGGCACAAACAGGCTAGGTCACTGTTACGAAGTTTGGCTTTTATAGGTATGTTGATTAGGGTTGTTGTTTAGCTGTAACATCCTGGGAAAAGAGGGCTTTTGCTGGCATAGGTTGTTAAAGCAGTGGCATAACTATACTGTACAAACAAAGTAACTCCTTTTCCCATTATAAACAGCATCTCCATTGAGAGGTTTTCTGGTATAGTCTTGTAGTAGACTAGTCCATAATAGACAGCTTCTGCCCCCAGAGGCCTGCAGTCTACATATTTATCTTCCTCTTGGATGGCATGTTTGGTATTACACAGCAGGCCTTTCTCTTAAATCCACCCTCTACTAAGTGGACTTTGTACCAGAAGATGCCCTGTGATCTGGGTTATAGAGTAGTGGGGGTGCATGGTATCAGACACATCACCGCAGTCTAGTAAGACCTGGCTTTCAGAGTGTGAACTACCCAGAATGCCAGATGGATTCAGCAGGAGCTCTGGCTGCCGGTACCTTGAAAAGAAGGCCCAGGGTTTGAATGGGCACAACTCCCAAGGAGTTTAGTGGAAGTTCTTCTGTCGGAGGACATAAATTAACCCTTCTGGTGGCTTAACACTTAAGCTTTTTGAAGAAGCTGCTAACTAAGCCTCCTGCATGAATTTAAACATCTGATCAGGTGCCCGTGCCACAAACAGCATTCTGTTGAAGGCTAACTTCTGGTCACTTTTTTTGAGTTTAAGTCATGGGTATTTCTAAATCACAATACTCAATGACTAAACCACCATGGGAGAAAGCTGCTTAAAATATTTCTAAATCAAATATCACAAAATTCTTAGTGTCTTTTGATTAGAAAGACAGGCCCCTAAGTAGAGGCCCTTTTTTGAGCCGTGAGAAAATACTTAAATGGAGACACCTCCCACATGTTAAGTCCTTTTTAAAAGGGGCTAAATCCTCTTACCAAGAATATCTTCAGAGAACTCTTATGGCCTTTTGATGACATGAACTCTGGGGAGTCTGGTTCAACATGCTTCCAAAAGGGAAGGAAGGAATTGTGCTTTCAGACAGAAAGCTTAGCACCTCTTTCCCCTTCTGGTAGCTAGGAATTCACCCCTTTTCTTCTCTAGTAATGGGTTATCTCACTTTGCTTTGATTCCAGGTGTTTGCTTAATCTCCTAATGACTAGGTAAAGAGAAACAGCTAACTAGGGAATGTAGTTGACAATAAAAATAAAGAATAGCAGAACATGGGAGAAATGCCTAAAAGATTGTGTGTGTGTGTGTGTGTGTGTGTGTCTATATCTAATATATTAGTGCCATCTTAACACCTTTTTTCCCCCTTGATACTTCATGTTAACATGAAATGCTTAAAATGAAGAAAGGCCTCTGTTTCTTGAACATGTTTGAAGGAACTAACATAAGTGGTTTGAATATTAGTTCCCCAGTGCTAGAGTCTTCATCTAAGGCCATGTCTATACCACAGCCTTCAGTTGATATAGCCGTTTCAGTGCAAAGCATGAAAATCCCTGCACAACAGAGCCATACCACACAACATCCCCAGTGCACATGCAGCTATACTGGCAAAATTGCTTTTTACCTGGGTAGCTGGCTTTAAATGGGGTTCGGAAAAGGGACAAAAACTGGTGCTGGTTTTTTTTTCTTTTTTCCTAATGCAAAAACTAACTGTACTAGTGTAGCTCTGTCCATATTAATAGTTTTTTGCTGGCATAAGATACTGACCTTTCTATATCAGTAGAGGATTCTTCGTGTGGATGGACATTGCTGAAGAGCTGGACCACTTGCTTGTCCATCATCATAGAGCACTTATTTCTGCTCTCTCCCTACTTACCAAAAAGGACTTGGATTTACTTTTAGATCTAATCATTGTCTTTCCTTGGAGACCCCTTTAGCTGATCAAGCAAAATGAGGCATGTTCTTGCCCTTCACTGTCCCGCAGGGTTGAGCACGCTGCTACTGCTGCAGTGTTGACTTTCAGAGGGGACTCATTTTTGTTTGCGGCTAAAGGCTGGGGGGGAGACCTTTTTCTCAAAAAAACTGAAATTCTTAAAGGATTGTTTTATGTTAAAGTGCAGCTTTCCTTTAAAAAAAAATCTACAGTTTTGCAGTATTCTTTAAATCTTGAAGACCTGTTACATTCCTAAAGTTTGTGTTTTCACTTGGTAGACAAGAGATTCCAAAGGGAATAAGAACCCCCTTATTTACATTTCTTGACCTACTTCAATTAGGCATTTCTAAGAACTTCATCAACATAGTACTTAAAAGCAATCCACTCCTATCCTGGAAAGAGGGCTGTTAAAATTAGTCACCTTGGGCACTTACACACATGGGGAGCCTGCTCTTATGCGATGGATTAATCCATTTTTGGAGGCATGTCCTAAATTTGGATTATATGTGGCAAAAGTGGCCAACCTGCCACATGGGTGCTACAAGTGCTGTGGACAACCTCTGTTTGTGCCATACAGCAGATGTGGCAGGGCACAGGAAGCACAGCGGCAGATTGGGCGGGGAGCACGAAGCGGAGCAGTAGATTGGAAAGGGAGTACAGGGCAGGAAGCAGAGCAGCCAGTTTGGCAGGGGAAGGGATTCAAGTGCACTGGGAGGGCACGGGGCTAATTTGTAGCATGCCTGCCAAAAACGTTGGCCCCCACTGTTATAGATCGTTTAGGCAGGGATAATCCTGGCTCAGGTGAGAGGTTAGTCTAGATCAGGGATGTCAAAGATGTAGCCCACAAACTGGGTCTGGCCTTTGGGTTTTGGAGTGACCCCAGGGGCCCTGGCCCTAGATGCTGCATGCAGTACCTAAAGCTGGTCGAGTGCATGCTGCATACAGAGCTTGTGCAAGGCTGATCCAGTGTGAGTGATGCATGAAGTGTGTGACCTGTGCTGGCCTGGATGCTGGGTGCAGCTGGAGTTGGGGCTCGGGGCTATTCCATTGCAGGTGCTGTGTGCAGCTTGCGTTCCATGCCAATTCTATGTGTGAGCCCTGGACTGATGCAGTTTGTAGGGTTAGTCCGGGGCATGAGCTGCCCAAGTCGGACCAGCCCTGAGCACTGCCTCCGGTGTGTGCGGCCAGTTTATGGGTCTGATCCAGCCTGCACACTGGCCCTGCACCCCTCGTCCAGCTCATGGGGCCAGAAGAGTTTGACATCCCTGGATTAGATGAACTCTTGAAGACCATTCAATCCCTGTTTTCCCATGATCTGGTTCTCTTACTATCCTAGTCTATATGGAGGAAACTGACTGGCAGGGCTATCATAGGATAACTTTTTTGCTATGGTTTCAGAGATGTTAGGTACTAGAAGGGACCTTACAGATCATCTGGTCCAGCCCTTGGGCAGGAAAGACTGCTGGGGTCCTCCAGGCTGGGTGACTAACCACCTCTGGGGGGAACACAATGGAGTCCAGCAGTATTACCTCCATTTTACAGCTAGAGAAACTGAGGTATGGAGATATGAAAGTTTGCTCACTAGAGGTGCCGTCAGATTGGTCTGATCTCGGATTGGTACTGATATAAAGAAAAATTGCTGTATCAGGTATCGGCCCAATGGGGCTGATAATTTGACTGAGAAATGCTCGTGCTGCGCACAGCCTCAGTGCAACACTCAGGCAGCTAGGAGTAGAGCCAGCAGCATGGAGAGCCTCCAGCTGGTCAGTCTGTTGTGGTACAAGAGGAAGGGAGAAGAAACGGGCGTAGAGGGGGGCAGGGGCAGGCGCTGCCCAGGCAGGGTGGGTGGCTCCCACTGCTGCTTGCACCCCAGGAGGGCACGTGGGGGGCATGTGCCCCTGAATCTGTGCAGGGTGGGGTGGGTTGCAGCCCGGGCTGTGCAGGGCTCTTGGCATGGGCTGGGCTCGGAGCAGACGCCGGCAGCCCTGGAAGGATGCTGCATTCACGCCAAATTTTGCTGCAGCTTAGCTCCCAGCACTGCTGCTGCCCAGTGCTGCTCCGGCTCTTCTCGGCACATGGGTGGAGGCAGGGTGTTGAGCCAGAGCAGTGGCTGGTGGCAGCAGCACTGGGAGCTGAGCTGTAGCGAAATTTAGGGTGGATCCTCCCAGCACCACTGGTGCCCACTCCGAGCCCAATCCCCACCAAAAAGAGCCCTGTGCAGCCCCAGCTGCAGCCCACCTCTCCCTGCTCAGATCTGGGGGGGCACACCCTGCCCGTCCTGGTGTGCAAGCAGTGGTGGGAGCCACCTCCCCCATGAGCCATGGCTCTGCCCCCTGCCCCACCTGGGCAGCGCCTGCCTCTGCCCCCTGCCTCATGGTGGCTTAGTTTTCCCTCTTACTTCCCTCCCCTTCCACCACACCGGACTTACCAGCTAGAGGCAGCTGTATCAGAAATTGGATCGGTATCGGCCGATATGCCTCCTTAAATATTGGCTGTTGGTATCAGCCCCCAAAATCTCTATCAGTGCACCTCTACTGCTCATGGCACAATAATGCTAGAAATAGGGGTCAGCAACCTCAGTCCCTGGAAAAATCATGGAGCAAGTCCTCAAGGAATCCCTTTCTAAAACAGTAGTGGTCAATTTTCTGAAGAGCACAAGCCCTTACTGTTCATTTGCTTAAAAAGTTTTCCTGCAGTCTAAAATTTGGGAGCATAAAATAAAATCTAATATGTTAAAGTAAAGAAATCCGTGTGCATATGGGGTAATCTTAAATTATTCTTGTAAATTGCCAGGTAGATTTGGCAATTGAGTTCTTCCACAGAACTGCTAGAGCAGAAATGGCAGCAGTGCAAGAGTCCCTTGCCAAGGTGTCCATTTTAACCTGAAAGGTTTACCTCTAGCTGTGGGTGGCTAGTTCAGGCTCCATTTCTGTGCAATATTTGGCAGTGGTGCACCTGTCCCTTGCAAATTGAACTGAGACTACCAGCATGCCTCATTTAGGCTACTAACCACTGAGAGATGATAGCTGTTTAACACCATCAGTGGATGGAAAGCTCCATGATCCATTACCGTTCCCGAGTCTTCTACTCCCTGAAAACTATCTAATTTAGAACTGGCATTTGAGTCGGCTGCTGGTGGCAGCCATCCTACTTTTAAATGACTAACTTTGAATCCAGGCCTTTGTTTTGTCTGCCAGGATTAATGGTTTATAGCTTCCTGAAGTGCTTTCTAGAGTAAAGATGTGCTTACTAGAGTCTAACCTTCTTGCGGAAAAGTCACAGTAAATGGTTGGGGTTAGTGGCATGTCGGAAGGCAGCATATGGAGGGGGCAGGTCTTTATCAAAAAGAGCTTGATTACCTCTCAGGTTCAGACACTGGTTTGCAAATTATATAAGCTTGGCTTTACTTTCTGGTTTATATGAAACCAGGCTTTGCAAAGTTGCCTATTTTGTCACGTTTTTCCTTCCGTTCTATTTTCCTCAAACAAGTTGGTCCAAAGTCATACTTGGAAACATTCTTCCATGTATAGGAGCCTTTGAAGGTCACAGTAGGAAAGATACTTTTTGTTAGTTGCCTGATCTTAAGGAACTTCTGGGGTTTTTTCTTCCTTTTTGATGCACAAGGAACCATAACTAATTTCATTTACAATATTTTTATTCACAAGTCTCCTGAAGATAGAAGCCAACTTCTGCAGGTGATGTTTGGGTTCTTTTGGAAAGAAGCATGTCTGGCAGGAGGCATGCTCTATGGTATAGACAAAATGGCTTCTGCCACATGGTAGAAGCAGACATTTTATGTGTTTTATATTTAGTCTTCCTTTTGCGTTCATATAAACATGTTGCACACATCAGTAACTGCTTACAAACTTAATGTGAATATAATTAATTACATCTGACTTCTCTTTTTTTTGTCCTCTAGATTTTGAGCAATTGGGGACCAAAAATATCATGTTAGGACAGAATTAATTGCTTAGCTATCTTCCTGGTTTGTGTATATTCTTCAAGGTATTTTGTCTAGGATGGAGGAGGCAAGGGACCCTGAAACACTAAGGAATATCAGTTAGAATCTGCTAAGCACCTTTTTCAGTTTTCTGAGTAGGTTGAGTAAATGTGGTGCTTACTGATTTTTGCTTCAGTGTTGTCACCTTACTGCTAGAAGTAGAAGCGTTACCACATTTCACAGCTTTCAGGCATTTGGGAAACTGTATAGTGACTGATGTAGCTGGCAGCTGGCCACCTTCACATTTATTTCCAAAGTTTCATCTGACTCATTGTCATGTGATTAAACCTAGACTTTTAAGGGTCCACCAGCAATTCATGCCTTGCTTGTGGGTGCCCAGTTGGAAGCATCTATTTTTAGAAAGGCCAATGGAGTTCTATTTCCATTGAGTTGTCTTAAATTAGTTGACACTTAAAAAAAATTCTTATTCTCTGCCTCCATTGTTCACATCTATATATATAATCTCATGTAGGTAGCTTTATATTCAAATGTTCTCACATAGGTAGAGTACGTTCGCTTATACTCTCTCTTAATATGTATTTTGAAAGACCGATTATGTTATAAAGCTCTGTAAGCAAGTGGAAAGGGTTAATTCCAAAACCTGAATTCTTAGTGTTCTTACCAAAAGAAATTGTGAGTGGCTTACTAGAGAGGAAGGATCCAACTTAGTCTTGGTTTTACAACTGCACCATCACTTTATTTGGAAGTTGTACATGTATCCCAAAGTTCATTTCCATTTTGTTTCTTAATGCTCCATAAAGGAAAAATATTCTCCTGCAAAAGACTCTGGTATTAGTTTTCTTGTCATACCTTTATTGGCTCAAAAGCTGTTTCTAGTATATATTTCATAGTTTACAAGTACAGTGAAACAGTTTTCAAGTTAGCATTGGCAACCTTCCTTCTCACTGTATGAAGCCAGTCTTGGAGTACAGATAAAAACTCCATGAGGTATTCCTTGCATGTGCCTTGTTTGACATTGTTGGAAACCAGTTGGTCACAGCACCGTAACCTAGATGGACAGCGCTATGGGATTTGAGTGCTTGTCCCTTGCACAAATTCAGTATAATAGCAGAACCAACGTTAAGGAAAACTAAGAAGCTAATCAATGAAAAGCACAATAGCCTTCTTGGTACTTCGTTAGCATCTAAAGGGGAAATTTGAGTCAAGTGTAATTAGATTTTGATAGTACTTTTAATACAAACTACAGTAAAAGCTGTGTTATCCAGCACTTTGCCATCCATAATGCTCCATTAACTGGCATGCTGATCAACACAGCAAAGTGAAACCAGAAGTCCCACCGTGGCACTTCTGGTTTCACTGAGTCCCACTTCGTTGACTTTGGACCATGGCCTGGGGCAAAACAGCCCGTGTGGGGGGCCCCCCTCCCTGTTCCTTGGCACACCGATGCCAGGGAGTGAAAGCCCTGGCTTACCGGTTGTGGCGGGAGGGGCGGCGGCCCAAACAGGCAAAGATGCCTCTCAGGTAACTGACATATTTGATTAACTGGCAATCTCCATTCCCCGTGGATGCCAGATAACACAGCTTTTACTGTACTATATTTTGACTGCATGATTCAATGCTACTTACTGTATCTTAGAATGTAGTCGCTTTTTACTGTACTCCCCTCAACTTTTAAATTTGCCTTGTACAATGTTTAGCATGGTATTTGGTGCCTGTTTTGAAATTTGTCTAAAGTCAAGTTTGTGACTTTAGACTCTCTGTCCCTTCTTCCAAGGAAGGATGGTATTTGGGCGTTTGCACTGATAAACATAGTATGAAGAACTCTCTCTTTCCTTTAGGTACTTTAGATTAATTTTTAAGTTTTGCAGACCTGGATTGTCACTGAGGGGATGATATATAAAAAAACTTGTAAGTCCGAAATCTAGTAAGCTGTTTGGGGGCAGCCAGTGTCTATTTGCAGGATGTACGATTCGCACAATGGGATCCCAAGTTCTGGGTTCTACAACACACACACACACACACACACACACACACA
>NW_017728992.1:62360002-62369138 GCF_001723915.1 Gavialis gangeticus
CCCCCCCCCCCCCCCCCCATTCCTTTCCAATCTGCTGAATTTAGGGAAGTACTGCTACTCATTTTAAATTTTATGAAAACATTTTTCCTTTGTAACTCCAAGCATTTTAAGTTGTATTCAAACTATGCAACCTAACATGCAAGGTGACTGTCTGGCAAGGTGACTGTTTTTGAAGCAAGATGCAACAGCTATGTGAAAACCTTGGAGTATCTTGTATAAGCAGTACCGTGTTCTTGTGGTACAGATATCATGTGGTGCTGTAACTTGGATCCGTATGAAATCCCCAGTTGGGTTATTGCTGAAATACAGGATTAGGTTCATTCTGTATGACTGATAAATTCAAAACATCATGTATTAAAAGGGCGTGCTCCTCTTAAAATACGTAACTTGTGATCATCCTGTCTTGGGTGTAGTATAGCTAGTCTAAGTTCCTATTTCTTCATTGTTTCCTTTTGGAGGGAGGGAGGAAGTACAGGCATACCTCTTTTTATTGCGCTTCGCTTTATTGCACTTCGCAGATATTGCGTTTTTTACAAATTGAGGCAAGACCCTCCACCAGCAAAAAGATTACGACTCACTGAAGGCTCAGATGATGGTTAGCATTTTTTAGCAATAAAGTATATTTTAATTAAGGTATGTACATTGTTTTTTTAGACATAATGCTATTGCACACTTAATAGACTACAGTATAGTGTAAACATAACTTTTATATGCACTGGGAAACCAAAAAATTCGTGTGACTCGCTTTATTGCGATATTCGCTTTATTGCGGTGGTCTGGAACCGAACCCGCAATATCTCTGAGGTATGCCTGTAGTTAAGGAAATCAGAAAATAAGGATAGCAGAGCAGCTTATACCCTGACTTCTTCCCCTGACATCCAGACAAAAAGAGTTCAAAAGTGTTCATTCTTTGTTGGTGTTGGCCCTTCCTATTTGGGCAATAGTTCTTTGTTTTATTTGTATGTTGGAAAGGAGATGGTTCTCAAGTGACCAGACCACCTGGCAAAGGTCTCTGAAACATGTCCTGAAATTATGAGCTGAAAGTCAGATCTCTGTATTCCTACAAGACACTGATGTAGTTTTGGTTTCCAAGCTATTTTGCCTAACTGGGAAGCATTGAAAACCAAATAATGATTTCTTGAGCAACTTAATTTTCTGTTCTTTACTTATTTTCTTGTAGTGTAAGGCTTGAGTTAAATGGCAATTAGCCTGTGTACATTTTAACTTGAGTGTGTTGGTTCCACCGATTGATGGTCAGTTTTTCTCTTGATATACTAAATTAGTTCAAACTCTAATTTTTTCACATGGTGGTGGTGGGGGAGCTCTAATACAGTATTAACCTCTCTTACAGTAAGCTTTTTGTTTAACAGTATCTGTAAGTTTTTCTTTTTAGACTGTACTACTATTCTTATCAAGACTAGTAGTACAGTGAAGGCTCTCATCCTTGCTTATGGTGAACACCGATACCCTTTGTTACTGTATAATATTGCTTAGTGTGTCATTCTGGTAAAGAGGGACAGGACTTAAATGATATAGAAATAATGCCTGAGATGGCACCCATATTTGTCATGTCAAAGCAGAGCTTTATCTCTAATTACCATGCTAAAAAAAGCAGAAGGGCTGGGGTGATCATTTTTATCAGAAACCAGTAGTAGTAGTATTGGGTGTAAATTTGGGAAAATAAAACTTCATCTTCCATGGCAAGACTTTATCAAATGGTTCCAAGTAACCCATGTATTGCATAATAGTGTGACACCGCACTTCATTTATTTAATTCTTGAGTTTCATAATCTTTAAAATATCTCTCTCTCAACTTTGTGACACCAAGCATTAAATGTGTGCCATATGGAGAAGTCTGAGATGTCACAACTATAATGGGCACTTTACCTGATCGGAAGGAATTGGTAAAAAGTACAACTTGCCAATCCACAGGGGGCTCTAAGTCCAGAGAAACCTCCCTTGCTTTAGGTGTTGATGGTAGGGAACTTATGCTGATAATGCTGGGAGTTATTTCTGAGTGAGGAGGTGAGAAAAGGGAAAGTAGCCATCGCCCAGTCACAAAATGGCATGATAGAAAATCATGCAAAGCAACATCAATGAAGAAAACTTACGTAGCCTACATCAGAGAGGTGCCTTGTAGTAATGAACTTTATGCCTTCATTTTCTTCTAATAGATGACTTCACTTACCTGAAATTAGCAGCTGAATTGTATAATAGTGGTGTCCAAAGTCACCATCAAGATCACAGATCATGCAGTAATGCAAGTGTATATGCTGACAGGGCTGGGTGGGACACAAGGGTGTTTCAGTGTGGGGGTTGCCTGTGTGGCTAGCCCTGTACTGGAGCACTCTTGTGCCCTAGCCAGCCCTTTGGCAGCATGTTGAGCTGGGGCAGAGCAGCCCAGGGCTGGCAAGCTGAACCTTGGGCCTCCTGCCAGCTGGGACTGCTCTGGCCCAGCTCAATGTGCTGTGGTCCTGGACACGTGTAAACACGGTGCCCGGGAGCAATAAACTCTGGCATGATATGTGCCAGAGTTTATTCCGTTACATTAATTTTATGTGTAGACGCGATCAGGGATTGGTAATGTAGATTGTCTTCTGGATAGGGTTGTGAAGGCAGATATCTGGGCTGCAGAAGTTCTGTTAGTAGTAGCAGGTTGCTACTGTATATGCCTGGGAGGTATTTGTGCCTGAGGTACAGGATGGCAGGTAAAAGCAGCATGTAAGACTAACTGGAGATCTAGGTCAAGGATTCTTAACTGTTTCCATGCCAGAACTTCCTCCTGCTTTGTAGTATGGGAATGGTAAAGCAAGGTGCATTTTAGTTCTTCTGCCTCCATTCAAGAACTGTGTAAGGCCGATGATTACAGACTTATGCTGGCATTGGCGGGTGGAGGGAAGAGGGTAGATTGGTTGTCCTCACGTGAAGTGCAGGTTCTTTCCCAGAGGTCAAAATCAAGTATTGCTGCTTTGAAGCGGAACAGGAGCTGTCGCTTAATTTTTTGATACTTGGGAGTGAGGAGAGAAGAATTCATTGTGTGCGTTTCCCACTTGCTTGAGTTCCTGTTTTGCTCTTTCCTTCTTCAGCTCTTTGGCTTTCAGACATTTTTGGGCACTTCCCTAATTCCTGGTACTTCTTTTGTTTACCTTCTCTGGCTGAAGGAGTGTGGCAACACTAGGTAAGTTTTGTTGCTGCTGCTACTTTTTTTCATTGTATATCCTTTGTCTCTGCAGTGCTTCTTCCCAGATGCTGAAGAAGCCAGCAGCTTCAGTATCACTTCAGTCTCCTGTCAGTGGCTTGTTTTCTCCTTCTTTTTTTTGTCATCTCCCATTTCCCCCCAGTCCTGTTTGCTGTCAAACTGGTGACTGAGATGCAAGGAATCATTCCAGGTGTGAAGGAGAGATGCATGAAGAAGAGCCTACATCTTTGAGAAGTGCTGTAGAGTTAGTTACTCAGTATCTGGTATTTTCAGCTACCTTGTCTACTGAACTGTTTCTTCATTTAAAAAAAAGTTATCAACAGCAAAGTAATTGGGCATTCCAAAAACTTCCAGACTTCAACTTTGTACTGAAATCCTCATGTAGTAGAATAAAAATAATGGTATGTAAGTTTAAGGCAGTGATTCTTAACTTTGCTAGACTTAGGGCACCCCAGGGAAAATACCAGCTCTTAGTTTGCACTCATTTTTTGACTATAGAAAAATAATAAGCCAATTACTTTTTGGAAAGAACTCAGAGCACAGTGGGCCAGAAGGTTTTAGACTCTATAGATTCCTATTTGGAATCTGTGATTTTATCTTACGAATTGTGTGTAGGTGTTTACGTAACTAACAGTGCTGATACTGTGTATCACCCTTAAAAGGATCTCATGGCACTGCAAGATGCCTTGGCACCAAGGTTGGGAATCATTGGTCTAAGCCAACATACCTTTCTCAGTCAGTAGATCCTGTTTGTGACAAACTGCACAAAAGATACCATATGTAATCTGTGTGTAAGAGGCTTAATGGCCTTAAAAATTGCTGTCCTGACATTGGGGTTCTAGTAGATAATTTTTGAAACCTCTCATACGCTGGCCCTAGACTCCTTCTGTAATGCTGCTTAACACAAAAATGTGTAACCACACTGCTCTGAAGCAATACCAAATTTCTTCCTGAAGTATATCTATTGCGGTACTTCCTTCCACAGTGCAACAAAGAGCAGAAGGCAAGTTCAGTGTGGGTGTATCAGTGAGGTCACAATCCTGAATTGAGAGAGATTGTGGGTGGTTTCACAGTCCCAGTTTCATTTGAACTTCTAAATGTAGTGTACAGTTTAGTATGATTATTGGTCCACACAGTAGTAGGTGGTTGTTGAAGGCTGAACTGTGTGAGAGGCACTTCAGGTACATGTCAGTGTGGATCCCACTGTTTGTGTACATGCAGTAGTTTGTGCAGCAGTGTCTGTAATGGGCCACACATATGCCCCATGCACTCTGGTGCGAGTGGATTACTGGCAGAGGAAGTCTGATCCTTCATCAGTTCCCACATACTGCTTGTGGCAGAGATGAAACCTTCTGAATGCCTCAGAACTTCTTGAACTATTTTTATCCTTGACCCCATACTAACCTATGTGGACAGAAGAAAGATCTACAGATCTGTTGATGCAGGGCTCCCTAAAACACACCAATCTCAGCCTGCAGACTTCAGGTTCTGCCCATATTGCAAAATGGGCACTAGCATCCTATTGGGTCTGCAAGATTTGTGCTTTCTAACCAGAGACTTAATGTGCTATCACTTGTGCCAGTGCACGTGAGGCTCAAACTCCAGCTGTTGATGAATCCTGGGGATCAGATGCTGAAGAAAGTGGTTCCAAAATCCTGTTAGGGGACAAGTACTATCTAGCCAGTACTATATAGCAGACCAGCTACACCAAGCACCAGCTGACACTACCACTGGAGGTGACACACATGAGCATCAAAACAAGCACCAATTTTCAACATAAACTCCATGGGAGCATGGGGTTTATTACTTCAGAAATATTAAGATCTTTGACTGTGCTGGAGCATAGACTAAACAACTGATTGCTATTAGGTGTTACAACTTCTATTAGGCTGCCATGGCTGGTGCCAAGTTAGGAAATGCAGTACTGCAATTCCTTAATGACTCCAATGAGCCCTGTTCCTTACAGTCTCCCTCTAGGGATAAACTACTGCTTACAATCACTGCAGAGGAACCCATGCTAATTAGGCCTGTGCGAATAGGCAAGTATTCGATTTGGATTCGGCTGACTTGGAGGAAAGTGATTCAATTCAGTGATTCTGATTACTGTCCCCATGCGATTTGGCGGAATCAGAATCAGAGATTCAGCTCGGCCGGGGAGGCAGGTTTTCCTGCGCCTCCTACAGCTGTGCCTGCCTCTCCTGGGGGGGAATGCTGCGGAAGAAGCCCCCATGGCTGCCCTGCCTGGCCTGATCCCCTGCCCATCCCCATACTCCTGGCACTTAAAAAAAAGAAAAAAAAAAAAAAAAACCCCCACACTCACTGGCTGCAGGGGGGCGCGGGGGGCCGCGGGGGGCCCCCCCGGGCGCCTCCCCCCCCCCCCCCCCCGGGCCTTTAAAAAAAAAAAAAAAAAGCCCCACACTCACTGGCTGCAGCAGGGCGATCGGGGCCGCTGAGGGCTTCCCCGTGGGTAAGCACGGATTGTCCCCCCACCCGCCTGGCACCCGTGTGGCAGCTGGGGCTGAGTGGTGCCAGGCTCTGGCAACTGCTGGAGCCTCCCCAGCTCCCAGACAGTGCGTGGTGCCCTGCTGAGCTGTGCTGCACCCATGTGATGGAGCAGCTGCCACACGGGTGCCGGGGGAGAGGGGGGGCTCTCTCATGAGCCCCCCGAGACCCTGATTGCTGCTGCTGCACAGCTGGTGAGTGCAGGGCTTTATTAAACATTTTATTTATTTATTTATTAAGTGTTGGAAGGCTGGGTCTGGGCAGGGCAGCCATGGGGGCTTCTCCCATAGCTCCTCCAGCTGTGCCTGCCTCTGCCCTGGTGGGGGGAGCCGTGGGAAAAGTCCCCAGGGCTGCCCTGCCCATCCCCATCCCCATCCCCCACCTGGCCCAGCCAGTGCGGGGTGGGGTGGGGAGATGTGATGTGATGCATGTGCGGCTCGCTCAGAGTGACAGCAGGGCACAGCCCCCACTCCCAGTGCTACCGTGCCCGCATCAGTCCTAGGAGTGAGGCCTCTGTCCTGCTGCTGCTTGCCAGCTGGCGCGGAAGGGCAGGTGGTGTTGCTGCTTGCCGGCCAGTGTGGAATGGTGCGGGATGTGGGTGCAGCAGCACTGAGAGCAGGGGCTATGCCATGCTGCCGCTTGCCCCCTTCTGCCTGGAGCAAGCTGCATCTGCATCCTGCCCCAGGTAGGCAAGTGGCAGCAGAGCCTCTGCTCCCAGTGCTGCTGCGCCTGCATCTTGCAACCCCCTGCACTCCCGCCTCAACTAGACAGCTAGTCCCAGTCCCAATCCCTCCCTCCTCCATGCCCCTTCCCTCCCACAACCACAACAGATTTACCAGCTGGAGGCAGTTGCCTGTTTAGTCTATGGCCAAATCTGCAAAGCGGCCGAAGCTTTTCCAAATCGATTCGGATGCTTCAAATCAATATGGAGCTTTTAAGTGGTCTCCTGATTTGATTCTGATTTGGAGATTGGTTCCCTGAATTGGGCTGAATCTTCTCAGAATCATATTGGCTACTGAAGCTTCGCACTGCCCTAATGCTGATGCATACTGAGAGAGAGAGAGAGAGAGAGAGAGGTCATTAATCCAACGACAGTTATGGTTCTCTGACATGTTGTCAGCATGTGTCCTATGGCCCAACCTCTGTCCTGCTTTTTAATTCATTGGTATTGCAATAGAATTGATGGAGGTTCAAGGTTATCGTGCCTCTTTTATGCTCTTATACAGGAGCACAAGGACCTGTAGAGTGTACATCTGTAGCTTCAGTATATGTTACTTTTAAATGTATCTTGCACATGTGAGAGCATATGCATTTGAAGGGTTCAGGCTCTGGCTCTTTGAGATGCAATACTCTTAATTAGTTACTGCTAGAGCAGCGACAGCTTAAGTCTTATATCTGCCCCCCCCCCAGCATGAAGAGCATATTAATGTTTCAAGAGTCTGGAAGCTCCTTTCACAAAACCTTTTTATCCTGAGAGGCAACTTGCAGAGTGAGCTTTAGTAGTTCTCAATTTCAGTATTAACATTCTATCACTTCATGAAAGGGTGGGCCCAACAAGATGATTCCTAGTAAAAATCTTTTATAGTTTCAGTATTGGATTCATGCTTTAAAGAGCTAGTTTAGTGGTTGAATGTAAACCAAAATGCATTTCCAGAGGCTTGATGCTGCTGAACCACAGTGGAAATCTGGAACCTTAACTACACTATTTATAGGAAGTTTGACACTTGCATATAACCACAAATGTGGTCAATCTTTGGAAAGGCAGACAGAGAGAGGAAGAAAATGTGGTGGTACAGGAACAGTCTTGCCTCCCTTTCCATCTTTTGCTAGGTAGTATATCTGAAGGGAAAATGGCTTATTAGGGGATAACACTTTGTTGTATAGCCATGAAGAACTTGGAATACAGGCCCAGGACAGTAAGTAATAGTGTGAAGGACTGTTTCATATTGAATACGTAAATAATATAGTGGGGACAAAACATATTCCCATCTTCAGCTATTTAAATGCCAAGTGTCTGCCTATTTTTACTGCTGTTAAGGGTCTGAGTCCTAGTTATGTATCCAGAACCAAAATATACAAAGTGCTTTATTGACAGAACAGAAAGACAGTGAATGTCAGGGAGTGATGAATTTCTCTAGGGAGTAAAATTTATATCTGCAACATTTTCTGCACTTAGTTAATAGCACGTGGTATTCTGTGCCAGAACTCTACATACAAGTCTAAAGGCTAAAAATCTAACTCTGGAAAGATGGGATAATGAATGAGTCAGCTTCAGCTTTTGTGTACTCCTAGATAGACATTTAACAGCTGTATGGACTCTGGAACCTAGGCAGGCAGGTTTTTTGCTATCACTTGATAATTTTTACATAGCCCCATAATAGTTGTGTTGGGTTTTTTTGCTGCACAGAATCCTTCATGCTTCTGAGGGCTGAGGGTCATGCAGTTAGGCAGGCTCCCAGCTACATTTGACGAGGTGTCAAACGTGGTTGGTGAAAGGAGCAAGAAAAGTACTGTGCAGTAACAGGTTGCACTTTAATTTAAAACACCCATGAGACTCACTGTTTCATTCCAGGAAATCCTTTCCTTTTTGGCAAATCTTATCCAAATCTTATTTATCACACAGATCTGGGGAAAGACTTGCATTTTATTCATGTCTTTCGTCCTATCCCAGTATGTAAGAAGTTAGTCTTAAATGCTTGAGAAGATAGGATGATCTTTCATTTCTTTGTAGATCAAGACGGGAGGTAAGGAAAGAACATGGATGTTTCCAGGATAAACAAACAGGCATGCCATGCATCCTGTTGGTTCCTTCATTTGGGGTTAGATAGGCCGGACAACTTGAAGATATGTCGCATGTTTGCCTGGCAGAAAGTTTTTTCCATCGCATATTGGTCTCTATGTGAATTAGGGGTGCTCTGCTTAATTTTGAGAAGCTGTTGTTTAGATCCTGAAGACTTTCACAAGAAACTACAGAATCACTGGAATTTATCATTTAATTTTTTTAACCCATAAGTCTGCATCTCATTGCAAGGCTAGCTCATAATTCTAGTGTGCATGTCTGGTGTGTCTTCTGTTATAATAATGAAACAATTCCTGTAACTCCTCATCTGACAAATATCACTTGTATTATGGGCAGTGTATGAGGAAAATTGGTTTCACAAATATATTTGTCATTAAGGGTCTCCCTTCTTTATCCAGACACTAGATCTGAGGTTGAACTGTACTGTGTTACCAGTATGTAGCACTGTTGTTTTTGGTTTTTTTGTTTTATTTTGTTTGGGTTTTTGTATTGCTGCAGAATCTCAAGCCTTTGTTAGCAAACTCTAGAGCACAATTTTATAAATAGATGCATATGTGTATATGCTTATGCACACATTTGAGTGTGTGCATGTAGGCACATGTGCATATGCATACATATATCATTACAGCTGTAAA
>NW_017728992.1:62374138-62376214 GCF_001723915.1 Gavialis gangeticus
CACATGTGCATATGCATACATATATCATTACAGCTGTAAAAAAAACTTCCAGACATGAGCGGTGCCAGGTGATGCCAAGTAACCTGGCTGACTCTGCAGACAATTGACACAATAGCTCTGAGAAACATGAATGGTTCCATTTCATCTATTAGCTAACTGGAAAACATAGTTATTTCAGTATTGATTACTTAGTGGACACTTCCCTTGCTATCCCACCACCCTTTCACATTTTATGACAGTTACCAAGCTTCCACCTTTCTGCTGACACCTTGTAGTGCGGTTATGAATTTAAACCTCTGTAGGATAATAATTTGAAAGTTCAGAGACGTTGCTGTTTAATTTAGAATTCAGTTTTTATGCAAGTGTATTGTTCTGTGACCACACTTTTGATTATTTTAATGTGAAAAGTACAATTATTTACTTTACCTGGAGCAGATGCAGACTTTCCAGCTTGCTGAAGAAACCAAAGAACCTCCCTACAGCATTTGGTTCTAGTTCAGTGTAAAGCGTGCAAACTTTTGCCAGTACAAAGTGCAGAGGAATGGCTAATTAGACTGCCGCCCTGCTGTCACACCCTTCTTCAACATGCATTTGGACTGAGGGTAGAAGTGAAGGATGTCCAAAAAACAATATTTTCTTGCACCAAATGCCTCCGGGACTGGTGGTTGATGATGATGATGATTAATAAATTATACCAGTCTTGGAATAAGCTTCACATTTCTGAATTTAAATTGACACATCAACCTTATAGCTCCAGACAAAAGAAAAGTAGTCAGTTTTCAGTGGTTTCAGTATGGGACTCATGTTGGAAAGATACACTATACCCTAAAAAATAGTGTGGTGCATTTTTTTGTGTTCTTCCCACTACCTGCCTTTCATCACCAAGAAGCTCATCAATGCTATATGATGCACTACTATCATATTGCAACACTTGTTATGAAAATCCATTGCCTTGTCACAGCAACGGGCTGAAAGTTGATGAGCACGGCAAGACATTACACGTACAAATGCTACTGTGTAAGAATTGTGTATCATTTGTGGTTCAGTTCAGCCTATATGTCTTAGATAATGCTAGATAAATACTTTGTAGAATTTAGTCATCAATATTTTGCACCCTTCAGTCAAGACAGGGAACTTTGTTAGCTTCATTTGTGTGGACTGTAGTTACTGGTAATACTAGAGCAAAGAGTACTTTCAGAGGTGCGTTCCAATGGGTCAAGACCATTGGTAAGTTGCACCCAGTAAACAGATCCTTCATTATGCTTCTCATGAACTTGGTATTAAAGAGCTCCTTCAGTTTACTCCGGGTGGCAGTTATCAGACTGTGGCCTATTTACCCATTGCAGAGGAGAAAAATGATAAGCTCTGTTATGGAAAGGCCCTCAACTTTGTAAGGAATGTGTCACTTAGAGCAAGGTATGAATAAAGCAAGATTTGGGGGTAGAGGGAATGCACCTTAGTTTTGTGCATCTGCCAAACACTAAGTTTTCTGCAAATGGGGAAACCGTATCCTTGATGTCATAATGGTGGAGGCTGACTGCTCCTGCAGCTTTAAATGGGTGGTCTGTTTTTTCAACCCTCCCTCTGACTGGATGCTGAAAGAAAATGATGGCTTTTTTTATTCTTCCCTCCCACTGTGATGTGCTTTGAAAGGAGGCCATTTGTGCCTCTGCTGCCTTCATAATTATAGACTCTCTTCATAGATCCACCTCAAAGGAGAGAACTCAGAATTTGGGATGCGAAGAATGCCTTTCAGCTTTAAGTGTAAAACTTGCAGCATATAAGCTAAATAGAACAGCTAAATGAAAGGCTTAGGGTGGTATCTACCACATCAGTTTCTTGAACAGTTCCTTCCTCTTGGCTGTGCCAAAAAAGAAGCTTTCAAGGTCAACATCCTCTGACTTGGGTCTGAGACTATGAGAGCAAGAGGTGTTTAAGTTAGTACAGCATGGCATTCTTATCTACAATAATATTCTACAGTATCCATGGCATGAGCAGCTTAAAAGAATTAGGTTCTGCCAAAATATCTTACCGGGGGGGACCAGTGGGAAATGGGAGAAACCCTGTTCCCCTGAA
>NW_017728992.1:62381214-62398030 GCF_001723915.1 Gavialis gangeticus
ACAGTTCCTTCCTCTTGGCTGTGCCAAAAAAGAAGCTTTCAAGGTCAACATCCTCTGACTTGGGTCTGAGACTATGAGAGCAAGAGGTGTTTAAGTTAGTACAGCATGGCATTCTTATCTACAATAATATTCTACAGTATCCATGGCATGAGCAGCTTAAAAGAATTAGGTTCTGCCAAAATATCTTACCGGGGGGGACCAGTGGGAAATGGGAGAGACCCTGTTCCCCTGAACACCTCCCGGAGTAACAAGGAATAACAGCCATAAGTTGTTTGAGAGTAGGTTCAGGCTGGACATTAGAAGGCACTACTTCACAGTCAGGGTGGCTAGGATCTGGAACCAACTTCCAACGGAAGTGGTGGTGGCTCCTACTTTGGGGGTCTTTAAGAGGAGGCTTGATAACCTGGACAGGTACTGGGGTGGGCGGATGAGAATAGGATGGGATTCAATACTGACAAGAGCAGGGTACTGCACTTGGGCAGTAAGAACCAGCAGCATATCTATAGGCTGGGGAGCTCCCTTCTTGAAAGCACAGTGGCAGAAAGAGATCTTGGAGTCACTATCGATTTCAAAATGAACATGGGCCGCCAATATGAGGACGTGGACAGTAAGGCTAACCGCACCTTGTCATGCATCCACAGATGCATCACAAGCAGGGCCCAAGGAGGTGATCCTCCCCCTCTATGCGACACTGGTCAAGCCGCAGCTGGAGTACTGTGTCCAGTTCTGGGCGCTGCACTTTAGGAGGGATGTGGCCAGCATCAAGAGGGTCCAGAGGAGGGCCACTCACATGATCTGGGGACAGCAGGGCAGACCCTATGAGGAAAAGCTATGGGACCTGAACCTGTTCATCCTTCACAAGAGAAGGCAGAGGGGGGACCTGGTGCTGTCTATAAACTTACTGGGGGGACCAGTGGGGAATGGGAGAGATCCTGTTACCCTGAGCACCTCCGAGAGTAACAATATAGCCATAAATTGTTTGGGAGTAGGTTCAGGCTGGACATTAGAAGGCACTACTTCACTGTCAGGGCGGCTTCAATCTGGAACCAACATCCAAGGGAAGTGGTGCTGGCTCTTACCTTGGGGGTCTATAAGAGGAGGCTTGATGATTACCTAGCTGGGGTCATATAAGCCCAGTATTCTCTCTTGCCCAGGGCAGGGGGTCAGACTTGAAGATCTACTTAGGTCCCTTCTGACCCTACATCTATGAGTCAAAATAGGTAACCATCAATAGTGGCATTTCTAATGGAGTTCCATGGGAATTGGTACTAGGTTCAGTGCTAGCCAAAATCTTTTTGTCTGGAAGAAATATAAAATTGCTGTTGATAAAATTGATTGTCAGAAAGGTAAATGTTGGGGCAGCCCTAGTTTGCTCTGCTCTGTAACATGGGCCCATCCAGGCAATGTGTTTTAAGATGGGTAAAAGCAAAGGCCAAGGCAAAGAGCGGGACAGAGTTGTGGGCAGCTCGTCCAGGGGATCGGCATACTAGCACTTAAAAATTATGGCGGGGGACTTGAAATTAAGTTTGCCAAATGAACTTTAGTTCAAGTGCATCTGCCATCATTTTTAAGTGTGGGGACGCTTTTAGAAGTGGAGCCAAGTGGGGAGAGGGTGGAGGCAGGCTGTCTGCTGTGGGCTTGGGACTTCCCACCCTGCTTCCTTTGCCCTGGGAGCCACGCTCTGGCTCTGCATCCCCTGCTTCTGCAGCAAAAGTGGTGGCAGCAAGTTCTGTCTCCCTCTGCCGGGCAGGCCAGGGGATGCAGTGTGGCCATCCACAACTCCTGAGGCAAAGGCAGCAGGGCAGAAAGCCCCAAGCCCACAGTGGGCTGGGCGGCCTGCCTCTACTCTCGCCTCGCTCGACTCCAGCCCTAAACACGTCCCTGCTCATTTGACAAGCTTAAGTTCAAGCTCCCCCACCACCATTTTTAAGTGCTGATACGTTGATCCACTGGATGAGTCACCCATGGCTCCGTCCCACTCCTTGCTCTGGCCTCAGGGTCCCATTCACTGCCCTGGCTGGGCAGCATCCCCAGCCCCTGCCCCACTCCCTCACCATGGGGGCCTTCTCCACACCCCTTCCCCTCCACAGACTTAACTACAGGAAGCTGTTCTCCATGCTGCACGGCTGTGCTCCTGTAAATCAGCTATCAGATAGGTATTGGCTGATTATGCCTGGTGAATAATCGGCTATCAGTATGGGCCAAGAAAATCTCCATTGGTGCACCACTACAATCCAGTGGTGGGGAGGGGAGTGCCCATGAGGGTGCATAGTGGGACAGGGGAGATTCCAGGAGTGGTTGGGGTGGTTGTAGCAGTGGGGGGAGTACTTGTGTGCGCCCACACTGCAGCTGGGTGGGGGCGCAGGCACTTGGTGCAACATGGTGGTAGGAAGCATCCATGTGGCTTGCAGGGGGCTGTGACCCCTCAATCGTAGCTTACAGGATTCACACCCTCTGCTAGTAGAGCCCACAGGGTGTATGGTCCCTGGTCACTTAAAAGTTGGACAGCCCTGTTGTAACTTATTGAAAAAAAATACTAAAGGGTGACTTGGTCAGTGCACAGGATTACCTCAGTTCCCTTGGGAGAGAATGGTATATCAGGATCCAGTAGCTGAAAGCTGGATCCAGGCAAAAAATCAAATGGGAAGTTAGGTACAAATTTTTAAGTGAAAGTAACAAGCTACTGGAAAGTTTTAAAAGAAGTGTTGGATTCATCATCTCATGATTTCTTTAAATCTAGTCTGGATGACTTTCTAGAAGTTAGGTTTTGAGCCAAACACAAGATGCAAGGCTGAATACAGAATAGTAACTTTGAAATTTAATGGCCTGCCATAGGGACCATTATTTGGTACAACTACTCCTCCTGGCCTTAAACTTGGTTAAAAAGGATAACATTACTTCGATTCAAGTTTAATTCTGTTAAGAGAGAATCAGTAACTTATCAGAAACTGGCACAAAAAAATTACATTTTTTTCCTGTTGAAGTCACCTATATGAAGATGTCACAGGTTGCTCAATTTAGGAACAAGTCATAAAGGATCTACTGCAGGGGTGGGAATTAGTTCGGGCTGCTTAATGAGTTTTGGATTAGCTGTCAAGGGCCACAAGGATACCCCTGCTCCCTGGTCCCCTCTTGGGACTGGAAATCCTGCCCCTAACCCCTGCCCTTTGCCCCCAGAAGTACTCCTTTGGTGTGTGGGGGATGGGATGTGTAGAGTGGATGCTTCCCATCTTGGAACTGGGAAAAAATCATATGCTAAAAATCAAACATCTAACACATTTTAATTTTATTTAAAAAATATTTTTGTCCTGACTTGCATGCGTTTGCAAAGGGTATATTGAAGTGATTGCATAGTAGTTCAAAAATAAAGTCTTACTGTTGTATATTGTGTGATGGGGTGTGTATGTGTGTGAGGGTCGGGGTTTGTGGGGGGCTAGGGGTGTATGTGTTGATTTCAAATGGGGGAGGCGCAGGGGGGTGTGGGTCTGTGTGTGGAGGGGGTGTGCGTGGTGGTGTGAGGGAGGTTGTGGGTGTGAGGGGCTGCCCCTGCATGGTGTGCAGCTCTGACCACCAGTTGCAGCAGCAGCAAGTGGCAGGCCCTTGGGGCGCTCATGGCTTGTGCAGGTGGAGCCCCCCTATTGGTTCATAGCTCCAGCCGTTTCTGAGAGCTGCACCTGGTGGCAAGGAGCAGGGCCAGACCGGCCCCCGTCCATCGCATGGGCTCCCTGTGTCTCACATGCAACTCCCAGGGCCCAGCCAGAGTTGTGTGCCATGATGGGGGAGCCCCATGCAATGGAGCTGGCAACCTGGCCCCACTCCCTGCTGCCATGTGCAGCTTCTGGGACTCTGCCGGGAAGCAGTGAGCGGAGTCGAGCCAGCCTAGCTCCATCGTGTGGGCCTCCCTGCCACTTCCAGCAGAGTCCCAGGAGCTGCATGTTGTGGCAGGGAGTTGCGAAGACTGTGGGCTGTGTCATGTGAGGCTTCCCCCTGGTGGTGCGCGAGTCCTGGGAGCTGCATGTGAGCCACAGGGAGCCCTGTGCAATGGGCCCAGGCTCTGTGTTCCTGCTGCCTTGCTGAGCACAGTCCCCGGGCTCTGCACTCCCGCACAGCTGCAGCTTCCATCTGCCTACTGGTACTTCCCTACCAGCTGCCCAGAGCACTGCAGCAGAGTCATAAGGAGCCAGGGAAGCAGAGCAGTTCTCCTGGCAGCAGCAGCAGTGGGCCCACCCAGAAGCTATGTGCTGGCCAGGGCTGTTCGCTGCAGGAGGGTGGGATCTGGCCTGCAGGTCATATTTTGCCTGCCCCTCATCTAGTGGATGTAGCAGTTGGATCTTCTGGGTCTGAATTGGTTCCTGATTCTGTTGTGCTTCACACTTTCAAAGGGTATTTGTGTTACCAAATGCAGTTCACCAGTGAGAAAAATGGCTCCTTTGTTTTCTTCCAAATGCTTATTCTTTACATGGAAACATCAACCACTTGTGAGTATAGTCACCCACATCAGTTGCTGAGGTACCTCTGCCCATAGAGTACCAAACCACAGTCTAGGTGCAGCGCACAGTTACTCAGTTGATTACCACTTGCTTGCTTTACATGAAAACTCTTGTGCTCATCTCATTCTTTTTTTCCTCTTTCTATTGCTGGGCCTACTATAAATCTTGCCCTTTGAGCCAAAACATTTTCTATTGGCTCCATTTGCCTACGTAGCCTTTGGAGTGACAGAAAGGCTATGTATTTACTTGGAGCATGACCTCGGCCAAACCCAGTGTACATATTGCTCATTAAGTACAAAAATAGCTTTCACTGAAGCTTGTCACCTTGTTTCTTATATTGCTTATGACTCCAAAAGCAGCCTTAAAATTAAAGGCCCCAATCATTTGAAGGCTGCTTTAGAAGCCTTGTAATTGAAGCTCCTAGTCAGTTTTGCATGTTGTGTTTAAAGGCTTCTGTTACAAAATACACAATGAGGTGGAGATTTGTAATACACTTAAGCATTTAAGCATTTAGCTGATAGGCAGATAACTAGGCTTGGTTACAATGTAAGCAATAGTCAAAAAATGGGGACTTGTCAGAGCTGGCCTTAGGGAAAATGGCACCCTGGGCAACCTTGTATTTTGGCAGTGCCCTCTCCCCACTCCCAACCATGTCAGTGGTGCTGCTGCAGGCAGGAGCATTGGGTGCAGTCTGGCAGGGAGGCACAGATGCCCGCACTGCCCAGCCCAGTTGCTGAGCAGCAGCTGGAGGCAGGGAAGCGGGTTGGACAGTGTGCCTGGCTTTGCCTCTGCTGGACTGCCTGCAGTAGCGCCATTGACTTTCATAGACATTAGGGCTGGAAGGGACCTCGGAAGATCATCAAGTCCAGCCCCCTGCCCAAAGGGCAGGAAGTCAGCTGGGGTCATAGGATCCCAGCAAGATAAGCATCCAATTTACTTCAGAAGGTGTTCAATGTAGGTGCGTGAACCACCTCCAGTGGCAGGCTGTTCCAGACATTGGGGGCTTGGGCAGTAAAGAAATTCTTCCTTATGTCCAGCCTGAAACGGTCTCGCAGTAGTTTATAACTGTTCAACCTCGTCATCCCTTGGGGCACTCTGGTGAACAAACATTCCCCCAGATACTGGTGGTGACCCCGATAAACTTATAGGTGGCTATCAGATCACCCCTGAGCCTGCGCTTTGCCAGGCTAAAGAGCCGCATGGCTCTCAGCCTGTTGTCGTAAGGTCTTTTCCTGACCTCTGATCATGCGCGTGGCTCCTCTCTGGACTCTCTCAAGCTTCTCCACATCCTTTTTGAAGTGTGGAGCCCAAAACTGGATGCAGTACTCCAGCTGCGGCCTCACCAAGGCCGAGTACAAGGGGAGAATGACGTCCTGGGATTTGCTTGAGAAGCATCTATGGATGCAAGCCACCATTTTGCTTGCTTTACTAGCCGACTTGTGGGGACCAGGCTGTGTATACGTTTGCGTGGTGCCCCTCTGGCCCTAGCGCCTTGGGTAGCTGCCCACGTCTCTCACCCCTGAGACTGGCTGGGGGACTGTCATTGTACTATGCAGTTAAGCAAAATATTTCATATTCCAATATGCATCCAAGTGGCGTATATAGTTTCTTCATTTTGTCAGTGTCCTGAAGCAGCAACCTTTTTAGGCCGTGGGCCAGAAAAATCCGGCTCTAATCTGGTGCAGGTGAAGTGGTTTCAGTGGTGCGTTAGCAGCAAGGGGAATTTGCTGGTGCCTGGGTCAGGCACCTGGGAGCTCCCTTAGCCACCTCTACTTTCCCTGGCCCCCTCTCTTTGGTGTGGGCACAGCCTTCAGCTGATAGGGAGTCCGCCTGGCAGCTGGAAGCTGCATTCATATGGCGGCTACTGTTTCTCCACACACATCTTTTCCCCTTTCCTGCTTCCAGCAGTAGCTCAGAAATAGGTGGAAGGTGCCCAGCCCTGGCTCATTTCTCCACCAGCTGGAAGCTTTACCCACACTTCAGGGGTCCCCAGGGTGTAGGGGACACAAAGAAGTGGCAGCAATGGGAAGCAGCTCCTAGCTGCCTGGCCCTACCACTGCTCCTCATTGCCCATCTCCAGCATGGGCAGAGGCAAAGCCTTATGGCTCTGTGGGCTGGATCAAGCCTGCGGGACATTTCTTACCAACCTGTGTTCAAAGCAGTTAAGCTACTTGCCTTGGATGGTTGAATTATAAAATGCTACTAATGTAAAATGTGTATTGTAGTGAAACCTTGTCTTTGGTTGTATGGCAGGGCAGAGGTTTCAAAACATCAAAAACTTTCAGCCATGTAGATTATTTTTTCAGCTACTTAGCTCAGCAACTCAGAGAAGTAATGCTGTGAAAAACAATGGCATACTTTTGCCATGGAGAAAGGAGAAAGAAATTAATAGCTACCTGAAGAGATTAAGCGCATTAGATACGATCGAGTTATCTTTGTGGGCAAGAAATCAACTACTGAAGAAATTCGCTGTTTAGTGTTATAGTTACTTCACTGATGACACAAAATAAACATGGCTGTCATCCAGAGCTGTCTTTTAAGGTCATTTGATTCTGTTGCCTACAGTTACTTCTGTTTTTTTGGTTTATATTCCCATTTTCTCAACATTATTCTCTCGGTGCATATTTGTAAAGCCTGCTTTTGGCTTGGTTTCAGTAAGAGTTTCTCTATGATATGTAAACTCTTTCTGGCCTCTCAGATACTTATGATATATATTTGTTTTTCTGGGCCTTGACAGTTTAACTACCTAAGTTGAATCCTCTTCGTCAAGGTTGCTTAGTGAACATTTGACTGCCTCCATTGTATAACTGTAGTCATTCAGTTTTCGAAACTGCACCCATTCAATAGTCCAAGCAGCATGAAGATCTCTTGACAAACTCAGCAGTATAGTTATTAGTAGGGATAAATATGGCTTCCCAGGTTTAAGGCATAATACCAAAGCTTCCTTGAGGCAAGATTAAAAAAATACTTTGCTTTAACTTGTAAAAGTTTTTTTACTGAAGTAATGTCTTAGCCTCATATGTTCTATCCTTTTGTCTATATATTGCTAGTCGAGGTTCCTTCCTCATTTTTTTGCTAACTTTTTCAATGTCCTTTAGAATCTATAATATTTTATTAGCCTCAGTAGATTCCAGGATACCTTTATTACTTTTGTGTAATTTTAATGATATTATGGACCTAGTTCAAATAAGTATTTTGTGCAAAAAATCTATTTTTTGAAGTTTTCTTCCAGTCATATTTATTCTATATAGTAGTAGTTACTGTATTTACTCAAATCCAACATGAAGCGCCCCTCATCTTGGATTGAATACAAGGCAGATGGGGGAGAGGGCAGTGGCAGCAGCTCCAGCATCCTGGGCTGGAGCTGCCACTCCTGCAACTGCTGTTGCAGGGCTGGGGCTGGGACCAGGGCTACCCCATGCTTTGTGCTCCTTTTTAAAATGGTGCCAGAGCTGTGATGGACAGTAAATGGCCATGGGGCAGGCAAGGAGGAGAAGGCAGAGGTTGTAGGGGGAGAACAGATGGCCAGAGGCTGCAGGGGAGTGCAGGGGGCACTGGAGGGTAGGCAAATGGCAGGGGGGAACAAGTGGAGCCAGGGCAAAGGGCAGTGGTCAGGCCACTGGCCTCTATGCCACTTGCCCCCATGCCGTTGCTTTCCCCACTAGCAGTTTGGGGGCAGGGAAATGAATTGAAGATGACCCTTCAATAATTAGATTCTATACATGGAAAATTATAGCAAATTTATAATTTTTCCTTATATAAAATCTAATTATCGGGAGGGAAGGCATCTTAAATTCAAAGTCATCTTGGATTCAGGTAAATATGGTAGTAACAGCCTTGTGGGTGAAAGGAATTTTAACAATACTGTTAATTTTGGATATCATGTTATCCAAATAACAGTATTGGAGAAGATGAGGCATGGCGCTGCCTGGTCTTGCTCCACCTCATGTAATGAGCCAAGAAAGGGGGCACCACAGCCTCTTACCTATATAGATGTTTGGTAATGTTTGCTAGACATTTACTGCTGGTAAAGAAATAGGAATAATTGGAAACTGGAAAGAAAGGTGCTACTCAGCTGTGAGAGTGGAGAGGAAGTTGAAATTTATTCACTGTAGTGGTTCACCATGAGTTGAAAAAGAGTTGGTGCTGAGGGTAGCTGAGCACAATGGGCACTATATTTATTCCAATGGGCTACATTAACCTAGCCTTGTGGTAGGTTCCCACTTTTACTTCCAGTGGGAAGATCTCGGCTATATGATGACTTTATGGAAATGGAAGACTCCTCCCTAGCTTGCTCCTGCAGCCATGCAGCTGAGGGCAAATAAAACTTGGGGGCATCTGAACCCCAAGTCTCCAGGCTTGGGCCTGTGCATAGGATGCCCTCCAAAGGAGTTGGAATCATCTGAAGCCCCGGGCAGGGGTGGAGGATGCTTGCCAGTAGCAGGGCCACATATGGTTCTTGAATGACTCACAGATTTGGAATTGATTTGGCTGATTTGACTTGGGACATGAAAAAATTTCCTTAAAAAAACCCAACAAAAAAAGGGTTCCTATCAGGATGTTTGTACATCATGGGACACATATTTTATAGGTGTGCTCATTGTGGGTGGCAGGAACCCAGTCAACTCCATAGTTGGTTTCTCTTGCTAAGCTGCTGCTTCTGGAAGAAGTTGAATAAGAGGTAGTGTATTTAATGAGTTTCTCTTGTATAAATAAGATGAAGGGCTTTCCCCCGCATGCTGATTGGGAAGGTGGGGGAGGGGGGGAAACCTTGTTTTATTTTCTAGTAAATACGGTAATTTGCACCTAGTCTTCTCAGATCAGTAGTTTGAAAGTTCACAGGTATGGCACGTGTGTTCAAAGGTGTGTTCATGGTGACAGGGTCTTTATATTGATCACAGCTGATGTTCAGGAACCTAGGTCTGGAGGTAGCCATCTTTCTCTAAAGCAAGGTCATTTTCCAGTGGTAGTGTAGGAGAAAATGCAACGAAAAGTGCTTTGATACAGCTCCACCCATCAATTGGGTATGTGAAGTTAGTATCATTCAGGCCAAGATGTAGCTTTAGATACAAACCCAGTCTTTAACATGTTTTCTCATGGTGCTCTGGCAGTGTGGAATACTGGCTGGAATGCAGATATGGAATAGATGATCACACTGCTCCTCCCCATTTTGGCTCACCATGCTGATGCGTCACCCTTTGCAATGGCTGAGGGGGAAATGTACTGTGCTGCTTTCTTCTCCCACAAGGCATCAAGGTTCCCACCAAGACACTGAGTAGTGGTTTCTGACACTCTTGATAGAATGGACTTTGCTGTTCTGTATGATGGTATGCTTTCAGAAAGCATCTTTCTGCAGGACTCCCACCTCAGCTGAGTTAAGCAAGACTGCTTTAAGCAAGATGATGGGACATTGCAGTTGTAGGGTTGAAGCATTTTCACAAGTCTTCAGGGTGACACCGGCTTCTTACCTTGGGTTGTTAGATCTTTTGAGATGAGAACTGGGTGCAGTTTCCTGAAAACAGCCTTTTCACATTTCAACATAAAGTGCTAACTGAAGTCCTTAAGCGTGGTATGGTGGAGTGCCAGTGTTTCCTGTCAGAAGTAATTTGTAACATGTTCTGGGGTGGGGAATTGCAATAGAGAGATTTCAAATGATTCATTTCCCATACGTTGTTTATAATTCTATTGGTTTAGGGCCTGAAACATTGCTAATACTTTGGTTTACTTCTTGCACATTTGGAGGCTGATATTGTCCCCAAATAGCATTAGCCCTAATAGCATTCAGCCGTTCACTGCATCTCTTCAGTGCTGTAAGGTGCAGGTTGGTATAAATTGTAACGGGAATGTTGTATCAAGCGTGTTAGGTCATGGACTGCTCCCCAATGTTGTATCAAGCGTCTTAAGTCATAAACTGCTCTGCTGACATTAGGAAGACTGCTAATCTTGAAATAAATTCCACGTCCCTACATTTCTGAGTTCTAGCTTTTGGCTTGGGTCAGTAGTTAAGAAGTGAAGCAGCTAAGTGTGTAGGGAGAACCATCTTGTAACCTTGGCTTAGGGAACACAGTTCTTGACAGACTGGGCAATGAGTCCAGAGACAGGAGGATTTGAGAGGGAAGGAGCGGGTGCTTAGCTAAAGGTTTCTGGAGTCCACAGTTTTCCCTGGCACTAGCATACCTGGTAAGAGAAGTGTCCCATCCAGTAAAATAGTTACCTCAGTGGAAACAAAGGGTGGTTTTTGGTGTTCATACTAACTGTTAGAACCTGAAGTCCAGGCAACATGTACTGCTAGAGGGCCAGTGTGTTGGTAGCCTTAGGTTCTACAATTGTCTCATAAAATGGACCAAGTTATAGATCCAGAGCTGTGGAGCCCAAGCTTTTAGAGCAGCATGCCAGGTGCTTGCAATACAGCTGCACCCCAGTTAACATGGAGAGTGGAGAGAGATTGCTGTCTACTGTAGGAAAAGGGGGGGAGGAGAAAACAGTAGGGAGGGAGGGTTGTGGAGGGGATCACAGTTATGGTGCAGGGCAGGGAGGAACATGTGCAAGGCTGAGCTGCTTGCCGCTAATCCCACATGCAGTGGGCTGAATCCAGCTACTTCAGGGGCCAGATCTGGCCTATGGCCTGTAGTTTGAGAACTGCTGGTCTTGAGCAAATGTACTTTTTTCAGATCTTCTTCACAGTCTACGCAGTTTTTCCAGTTTAGTTGTTTTTAATGTGGATTATGCATAGTTCATCATTATGGAGTTATAGACTCAGTATGGAGGTATTAGAAGTCTATGCTGCCAAGTCAGGTTTAAATGCTTATTGTCAATGTCCTGTTGTGATGATTATCATATCTTATTAGATAAAAAGTGTCTGTATCTTAACAGCTGATTGTACCTGATGCTCCATTTCTTTGTCATTATAGTGACTATAATGGTAGCATTGTGATTTTGCATGGCAATTATTGGGAGACAATCAAATGAAGCTTATTCAATTGTAAGGTAAGAGATTTTGTAATAGTCATCTTGTAAACTCAAACCAGGAACTGAAAGCTACAGCTGGGTTCCAGCACCCCATGCCTCATTGTCAATCACATTTCTTTACCTGAAATGTGAAACCTAAATTTGTAAACCTGGGTAGCTAAAGTAAGTTTATTTGGTTCGGTGTTTAAGCAAATTAGGCTGGAGGTTTTTCTACTTACCTTATGAGGCATTTATGTTTGAAGGCACTGTTTTTAAAGGATAATTTGGTTGAGTGTACCAGAAATACCACTGCACTGCAGTCATTTTGATGGATGGACCACCTCTATAATCTCATTAGTGAAGAGGTGAACTTCATGGGCAGTTGGCTGTATTGGATTTGGTGGCCCAAGAGGCCAGTGTCGTCTTAACACAAGAACCATTCCTAGCTCCTTTAACTAAAATAATATATGCATCTTTCTAGCAAATCTCTTTCTCCTTAAGTGAACTTTATAAACTTTTCATGGCACATATTTTAGTTTATGGTCTGTAAAGTGAAAGTAATTTACAGGGATCCTGATAAATATTGTTCTACTTTTCTCATTACTCTTCTTTTTATGCTCTCTGAACTGAAATTAAGGATGACACCGCAGACTAAATTTGAGGCTATACAGATCTTTCAAAGACTGTCTTTAAAGGTTAATTTAAATAAATAGAATTCCCTCTCCTTTCCAATGAATTGGAATGTGAAGGTTCATATATATATCATATGCTAATTAAACAAGAAATAGGGTCAAGATATTGAACCTCACCTGAAGTTCAGGGACAGAAGTTTGGTAGCCTTCTCTTATCTTCACTGGGTTCACAGTATGTAAGTTTTCTAATTGGGCTGTTCTCATTGGTAAGCTGCGTAGATTAGTTTCCTCTTTCTTTGGCCAAGGCTTGCTTCCTTTCTCCCATCCTGCCTGACCCTCCTAAAATATTAAACACCAAACTCCTTCCATTCCTATGGGCCACTTCCATATGTTTGTAGGTAAGTCCTAGTATCCTCCTGTCATTTCTTATTTTGTGTCTTAAATCAGTCTTGCTGGCTCTGACAGTAGTCCTGTTCTTGTACAGCCTCTAAGTCCCTCCTCAAGGGCTTTATTCTTAGCTTGTGGATTTTTCCCCCTTCTGTCTTCCTCTGCTTTTAACATTTACTTAGCATTTCTGTGCTACCCCCGAGTCATGCATATCTTTCTGTGCTTTCAACAGTGATAACTCCTGAAACTTTTTTTTTGTGAAGACAGGCATAGAGAAGATAACTTCATTGCAACTACCCTTCAGCTGAACAACAGATATATTCCTTTGGATAAATGGAGAAGCATCTTTAAACACGTTTCAATATCTGGCCTTCTATTTGACTTTCTTCTCTCTGCTAGCATGTAGCTTTTTTCTACATATATGGTGCACCCCTCAGTAACTGTCTTCATACATTATTTCAATTGCTGTATTTACCCCAATACAAGATGACCCTGAATTTAAGATGACCCCCCAATAATCAGATTCCATACATGGAAAATTGATAAATTTGTTATAATTTTCCATGTATGGAATCTAATTATTGGAGGATCATTTTAAATTCATCCTCCCCCACTACTGTAGGTGATGGGGGTAGAGGTGATAAGGGGGGCAGTAGTAGGGCAGGCAGTGGGAGAGGCAGGAGGGAAGCACATGGTAGGGCAGGCAGTGGGGGGAAAGTAATAGGGTGGACATTGGGGGATGGGCAGTAGGGAGGCAGGTGATAGGGGGAGGCAGTGTGGCAGGCAGTAAGAGAGGCAGTTAGCTTGCCCCTTAATGCCTATGCCTCCCTCATTTACCCTTCATTGTGCTTGCCCCCCACAGCCTCAGGCCCTGGATCCTCTTTCCCTTGCCCTGCCATTCCCTCTATGCCACTCCTGCCCCTGCAGCTGTGGGTCCCCACCGCCCTTCCTCCTATCCCCTTTCCCCAGAGTCTCTACCCCCTACTTGTTCCTCCACTCCCCTCCCCCCACCCTACATTTGCTCTGTGCCTCCAGGTTTTGTCCCTCCTACAGCCTCAGGCACAGAGCTGGGCTGGAGCTACAGCTGGAACTGAAGCTGCAGTTTCTGTGTGCCCCCCCACCCCGTAATCGATAGTAAGGCCTTATCCCCCCCATGTTAAATGGCCAGATGCCCTCATCTTCTAATTGATTAAATGCATATTCTGCCTTGGGTGTGGTCTTAAATACTCTGTGCTGTCTAGATCAGTGCTGCTTAACCTTTTGGCCCTGTGGGCTGGATTAGTGTTGTGAGCCAGGTTCTGTGTGAGGTGTTGGGCCGTGCACCTCAGCCTCATGCACCTGATCCAGCACACAAAGCCATGCTGTCGACCTTCCAGGGTCCAGAGATTTGGCAGCTGGGGTGTGGCAATTAATGATGTTCTCCACCACCAAATTTTCAGGCCTATGGGGAGCCCTGTGGGCCAGATGGTGTGGTGCCTTGGGGCCATATCTGGCTCACAGACACGTTTGAGCAGCCTGCTTTAGATTATAGCCTTCTCCAGGAAACTGTCCAACTGAATGTGTACAAAGAAGGACGACCACTTCTGCTATTCATCTTTTCCACTGGTTTCCCACTCAATTAGGGATACAAGGGTTTTCACTGGTTTTGAAAGTTTTTATGGATTTACTTTTCCTTGTCCCCTGACATCAGCCGCTGTTTGCTTGTAGTGTGGCTGCTGTTGGTTGCTTGTTTTTCTGCACCTTTTGTAATCTGGAATAGCTTTTTGCCATCAGCACCTCAGACTTTCTTTCATCAGCTGTTACTTATACTTCTAAGTTTGCTCATTATTTTAAATTTGTAATGTGCAAGACGATTAGTTTGGAAAGCAGTATTCAAAATAGATTTGGATGACTTTAAGTATTAAATCTGTCTCTCTGAATTTTTAATTGTAGTTGAACTTCATCTGTACTCTCCAGATAGAGCTGGGCCCTTTTGTTCCCAAGAATATCAGCATTGTGGGAAAAAGCCAAACAAAAAAACAACCTCTTACCTTGGCCTAAAATATAGGGTATTTGTGGAAACTTTTTGTGGAGATTAGTCATCAGCTCTTTGGGATTGCTCAACTTGGTCTTAATTCTGAGATGCTAAGAAAGGCACAGCCTACCATCAAGACATTTATTACGACTTATCTTTTGACATAAGCTATTTACTGCTTGTTATGTTCAATCAGGTCCTGCTGACTGTCTCTGGGTTTCCAATATTTACAGGTGGGCTACAGATTTTTTCTGCCCCAAAATAGAACTGTTGATCACATCAAGAGGCTTTTCATATATGTGGATATGGTTGCTGGCAGTTCTGCAGTAAATATGTTATTACCTGGGGGTGGGAATTAGTAACCATGGGTCGTGCTTATCCAACTTTGTAAAGCACTGGGAGATATGTGATTAAAGGGTTGTGGATTGCTTGAGGTGCTTGCTGCTTCTTTCCAGCAGCTTGTAGTCACGATGGCTTTAAAACAAGTTCACTGCTTCTCTTTCTCCTGAAATGTTCCTGGTGTCATGTCTGAGAACTTTGCAGTTAAATCTATCCCTATGTTTTGGGGGAGAATTGCAGCCATTTGGAATAAGATATTTTGGCAAAGAAAAAGTTAACCCAAATGCAAGCAGCAATGTGAGCTTTATGCTTCTTGTTCATGTGGTTAATGTGCTTGTTAAGCTCATTTTGTTTATTGCTCTCATAATTGACCCAACTTTACCCTGTATAAGAAAGATCTAAGAGCAAAATATAAAGAATGCTCAGTGATTCAGCAGATGACAAATATCAGTAACATGTCTGCTCTTAGCTATAAGTATTTAAAATAAATACAGTGTTAACATTCTTAACATAAATGTTTACAAAGTCAGGAACTCATTAGGAAATGTCAGAATTAAAGTTGCTTGTGCTATTTCCTTCACTGGACACTTTCCTCATTTTGTGCACTGTATGGGTAGTGTTGATAAAGGAGTAGCTGTTCTTCTCATTGCCTCAAAGATAGCTGCAGGCCTAGTGTACTTCACGCTGGTCATAGTCAGCTCTGAAGATGGATAAAGAGAATTATTAATTTACTCGTGGGCCTTTTAGTGGTATTCATCAGTCTCAGGCTCTCATATATATTAGTTTACCTTCACAAAACCCCAGAGAGGGTGTGGCATTGCTTCCCCATCTGTAAACTGGGAATGACATCTAGATTAAAATCAAAAGTATGTTCATATTTGGCGGGGGGGAGGGTGCTATTTGAGACACCTCATGGTGATCTATTTTCCGAGCACTTAGCATTATGTAACTGTCTATCTTCTAAGCACAGTTCCTGTAGACTTCCACTGCAGTTGTGATTGCTCTGCTTTTCTGCACAGACCTCAAGTGAGACAACTAGAAAATGAAAACTGCATTGGCCATTAGTGACCACCTGTGAAAATCAAGGAGTCGCCCAGCAACACTTAGGAAATCTGTGGCAGAGACAGAGAAAGAATCCAGTTCTCCAAGACAATATTTAAGTGTTTTTTAACATTGGACCCTCCTTTCCCTTCCTGGGATTTCATGTCGCTGTACACTGTCCAACTTGTGCAACAGTTGAGGTGGCATCCTACAACGTCAGTCATGGAGCAGGTCTGTGCTGTGCACTGAATGAGGCAGGATTCCTCTGGAAAAAGAGAATCTGTGAGAGTAGTATTAAAGGCTGGATTATAATGCGTTTACCCTGGGAGGGGAAGATGATGGGAAGGGGGAATAAATTAGTCATGCAGGCAGCATGGCCTAATTTTTGAGTGCCTGACTTTCAAATGTAGAGGCCCACTGACACAGTTTTTCTGTTGGTATATAATTTCCTACCTTTTAAAGGCAAACTGAAAAATCAGAAATGCCATTGTGTGGCATCAGGTGGATGCCCAAGCTGTAAATTTACCACTTGGACCCATCCCATTTGAGTGAATGGAGTAGCTGAGAGCAACAGTAGACAGTCATCCTGTGTACAGATGAGCCTGTGTATGGATGACGTAATGACATGGGCTTTGACAGTATTTCACAGATATTTGCTGACAGTTTTTTTTGATATCTGCTGACAACAAACAGATTAAGAATCCTAATCTTCATCTTAGGCTCTACCCTACCGCTCTCCCCACTTTTGTATCAGGTGTCTCTCTCCTTCTTCCCCTTACTCTTTCTAGAGTTAGTCCCATTCTCCAGTCACCCATCTCTTCCCTCAGCTTCTCCTCTGAGCTCAGTGTCTTCCATCATCAACTCCCAATCCTTGCCTCCCCTTCCAACCAGTCCCAGTCAATCCTTTCCCCATTCCTTATCCAGTTTCCTTGTCCAACCCATCCAGTTTTCTTTCCCTCCTATTG
>NW_017728992.1:62403030-62403613 GCF_001723915.1 Gavialis gangeticus
CTTTCCCTGACCCTCCTTCCAACCAGTCCCAGTCAATCCTTTCCCCATTCCTTATCCAGTTTCCTTGTCCAACCCATCCAGTTTTCTTTCCCTCCTATTGTCTGTCCATCCTGGTTTTCTTATCCCATCACCTAGATTAGCTTTTATGACACCCTTTGTCCCTGTGGGTTCATTACTTGTTTGCTTCTCCTAATAGTCCCCCCCCTCCCACCCTCTGTCCCTGTCTTTTTTATTCAAATCACTATGTTTGAGGTGCTGTCCTGTGGATGTCCTTTCACAGCATTTGATGAAGTGAGCTTGGGCTCATGCTATACATCTTTGATTTAGGTAGTCTGTAAGGTGCACATCTACCTTGCCTTCATCCTACTTTTAACAGACTTCTTATCCTGATCTGCATCTTTTCTTTTTCCCCTCTGATCTAGCTTTTTCCCCTGTACTATTAAATCAAATTGCTTCCTTTTCCATGCTGCTTACATGTTAACAGGACCCTTGTTGGGTGTTTCCTGTATGGCACAAGCCAGTGCTCAGTCTTCTGATCTGGAAGCGATTTTGACCCATGGCTTTATTGCACCCCCCCCCCCCC
>NW_017728992.1:62403701-62405487 GCF_001723915.1 Gavialis gangeticus
TGGCTTTTTTGCCCCCCCCCCCCCCCCAAAAGTCAAACAAAAGCACTGGAAATGGAGAGAAAATGTCATTTCCATTCCTGGTACTTCTTGCAAGTATGGCGAGTGTGTGTGTGTGGTGGGGGGGAGCACCTTTTCCCCTACCAAAACTGCTTCTTAATAACTTTATCAAGCTCTTTTACACCTACAAAGAATGTTCTGAAGTTGTGTTCTGTATCTTTTGTGTCCTCTAAAATAACCATCTTAAAGCATTGTCTCTGCCAAGTGGTATCTTGCCAGAGGTCAATAATCCTGCTTTGTCTGTATATATGGTGTCACAACTAGTCATAATGAAACTGAGAAGATCACGCTCTTTTAAACAGTGCCTGAAAACACACAAACATGCTGTACTTTTGTCAGCAGCTGAAGAAAGCTGTTTATATTCCCAACTACCAACCATGGTTTTTCAGAGTTCACAGAAGTGCTAAGTGTCTGTATGCAGAAGGAGGAGTGAAATCTTTTAATTTATCTGTTGCAGACGAAACATTCCTATATAGGTGAGATTGCCTTGGTTATGCTTCTGTCATGGGCCTGATTGGTAAGGCCACTGCAAGTCTTTAGTTTTTTCGTTATGAACTACTTGAAGAAATGTGGGGAGAGAGGTGTCTGTGGGCATGCATTAGCGAACTCATTCCACACACGTTGACATATCCATTAGTATTACCGAGTAGCTTTAAATATCTTTCCATTATTCAGCACATTTTGTCCTCTCTTAATGCCGTATCTTCAGCTTAGTGTTCCCAAATCCTGATTTGTTTTTCTTTCCTCCAACTTTCCCTGGGTTCTATAGTGAAAAGACAAAAATGTAAATTGTGTCTGAGATGTATCTTATTCTTGCAGCATATCTTTATTAAATTAGTCCAGTCATGCAGGATAAAGCATATTAGCTAAATATTTCTCTTAACAGTAGACATGGATTGTAGAGTTAATGGTCTAGTGGGATGAACAGAGGTCATACCTTAAAATATGATCATTTCAGTCAGCCTGCCTGCAGCAGCATAATTTTATCTCTGCTTGTGAGTGAAATGTGCATTATGTAGTGTGCAATAGCTCACTGGTTATCGTCACCCATGAATTAGCCCTCAAATATAAGAGCAACTGGTGAACGTGAGGTGGAATGACTAGACTTTGCTGCTCAGATACTGGAGTTTGTGAAAGGAGTCCAAATAAGGAATCCAACATAAATATGGTAGCTACCAAAAATAAGTACATGCATGATGAATGTATTTAGGGCTCTGTAACTGACAAATCGAAACAAAAATGCGCACACTAAAAACCAGTGTGTAGGAACCTCCCTGTTTAAAGGTTATCAGTGGGAATGTATTGTCATATCTGAACACGGTGAAAAACTGTGTGATGTAGCTCTTGGATGCAAGTTTAAAATGCAAACTCTGCCTTCTTAAATCTATCTGTGTAGAATTTTTTAGCAGAATTTTTCACAAATAATTGCACAAGCTAATTTTGTTGGAAACAAAGCTTCTTTTCTCATGCAAGTGTCATCATAGGTAACCCTCTTTTATTGCTGAGATAACAAATCAAGCATTCACTAGATCAGTTTTAGTAACTTGACTGGTATCTCATAGCAGTGAATTGTTTCCAAAATTAATAGGCCTGTCTTGGAACAGGACTTGTACTGGAGATGATGTGTTATGTAGTTTGTTAGTCCCTTTTATATTGCTGTCTACTGTACTGACTCCATGTGTTGAAGCTTCAGAGATATTCTTTTTTTTTTTTTTTTTTTTTTTTTTTT
>NW_017728992.1:62405564-62414265 GCF_001723915.1 Gavialis gangeticus
TCCCGGACCTTGGGTCGGGGTCCAGCTTCCCTCCCTTCCCCACCTGCTGCTTTGGGCCTGGGCTAGTTCCCCCCCTTCCCCCGTCATTTTGGGTCTGGTTCCCCTCCCGTTGCTTCGGGTGCAGGTCTGTGTGCCCCCCAGACCCCCTGCCTCCCACGACTGGGGTGAGAGGCGAGGCACTCGCATACAGCATTGGGTGGTGACCGGGGCCAGTGGCAGCGGGGGCTGTGGTATGGCGCAGCGTGGTGGCTGGCAGCCACATGCTGCCACGGGTGACCCCCTGCTCGCCTTTCCCTTCCCACACCCCTCCCTCCCTCCCTTCTTTCTTCCCTGCCTCCTCCCCCTCCCTGCCAGCTGTTGTTTGGGGGGCCCCGCTTCGGCCCTCCACTACAGCCCCTCAGTTCCCACTGTCATGGCAGCATTCCACTGTGTGTCTGTCTGTTGGAGCACTCTGGCTGCTGAGACAACCAAGCACAGTGCGAATAAAGCATTATGGATAGACAGACAGACAGACTAAGGCTTTTATAATATTAGAATTTGTTGAATTGTTCACAGCTACCAAATCAAGTGGTACAAGTAAAATCTAACTTGTACAAATATTTGGCTAGGCTTCTGTTAATACAGAAAACACTAAAGAAAGTTTCAGTACGAAATGTAGTTGTACACGTCAGTATGTTCATGTCAGAGGTCACCCTTAATTTTGTACCATGCGCTCTAACTAGGACTTGCAAAACAGCAGTGTTGGGGGGGAATGTGGGTTTTGTGTGTTTTTGTTAGTATATTATACTTCAAGAAAGTCGTACTTGGTTTAAAGACAGTCTTAAAGATGTCTATAAGTTAGTCCTTAAAATTAGTAGATCTAAATGCTCATCCAAATGTAACCCTCAATATATCCCTTGAATGAAATAACTTAAACATGTTTAGGTACCAGGCAGTGCCCAAATCTAGGTATGGATAATGGGTATGTAATCTAGACAGAAACAGGTTGTTGTACACAGTACATGACTGTCTTCTCCCCCACACCTCTATTGTTCTCTGCTTAATTAAAGTGTAGTGTACTTTTATTATACTGTATCAGTAAAAGGTTTTTTCTTGTTAACAGGCAAAGCGAAGGCTGGAGCTAGGAGAGGGTGGTCACCAATATCTTGCTGAAGGATTAAAAACCCCAAAAGGGAAAGGAAGAGCTGCAACAAGAAGTCCAGATAGTCCAAAAAGTAAGAGAACTTTTTGTTAGGCTCTATGGTGTAGAATTTTCAACAGCTTCTTTGAGATGCCTAAAGGGATTTTGTACTTTATAACTTGCTGCCCTTTTCCTAAAAGATGCTTAGGAACATTAATCTGAATGAACTAATGTTGTGAATTTAAAGTGTATTACTTGAAACTCATTTAACCAATTTGGCTGAAGGAAAATCAAATTAAGGCCACTTCAATTTAGTGTTCACTCAGGGGTTTAATGAACTCTAAATCCGCTGTAAATTCACAGACCTTTGATTCAGATTAAATTTCTAGCATATTCTAGTAGAGAGATTTCCTATGGAAATCTGCCAAAGGATTTAAGGCCAAGTAGTCTCCTTCTGTAAATGAGTAGCTGAATATAGCTCTAGAGCATGGGGAGTTTTGATGAACTATTTTGGGTCAAGTCAGCAGCTTCCCTCCACTCCCAAAACTCCCTGTGGGGCTGTGGGTGGGGAACGGTGTTCAGGAACAGGAGGGGTGGGTGAGACTGGGATCACAGGGCTGGGTCGCAGAGCGGTGATAGCTCCGACCCGGGGCCTGCTCCCTACATGCCCCTGCTCTCTGGGGTTGGAGTTCGGGGGTTTGTGGGGTGAGGGGCATGTGCGTATGTGTGTGGGAGGGGGGATGTCTGGATGCTAGGTCCCAGGAGCCTGTTGTGGGTGAGAGGAGAGGGGCCAGGGGCATACAGTAGAGCTCGCCCAGGCAGTGTGGTCTGTGTTGCTCCTACAGCACTCCGCATGGGGCCAAGCCCTGCCCACTCACACTGGGGCAGCCCATGCTGCACTCCTGATAGTCCGTACAGCCCAGCTTGGCTGGGTGCTGTTCTGTTCCCCCTGCCTCCTTATCTTGCCCCCCTGCAGTGCCATGCCACACTGTTCCCAATGGGCAGGCAGCTGCAGCCAAGCAGCTTCTGCCCCAGCATGCGGGGCTCCAGTTTCCGGGAAGGTGGCTGGGAGCTAAAGCTAGAGCCTCACGTGCTGGGGCAGAAGCCACCCAACTGAAGCTGCCTGCACAGCATGGCAAGCACAGGGGTAGGAGCAGGAGCAGCTTCTGGCAGGGCTGTTCCTAGTGTGGCTGCAGCTGGCTGGGTGCTGCTCTGAGCCCCCTGCCTCCAGTGGTAGCTCCTGCTCCTACCTCTGCCACGTTGTACCATGCCACTCCTGGTGGGTAGGCGGGCAGTTTCAGCTGGGCAGCTCCTGCCCCAGCATGCAGGGCTCTGTCTTCAACTGCGGTGCCTTGAGATCCTTTCGTGGGTGCCATGGGGTTCTATGCAATGTTAGCAGTGTTGGGGATGCAACCATCATTTACAAGATGAAACCCAGCAATTTCAAATAGAAATCCATAGTGTAAAAAAAATGTTCAGACCTGTTGTGATCCTTCTGAATTATTTTCAGCAGAATTACTTTATTATTTTTCTGTAGTCAAAAATCAAATGAAAGCTAAGAGCTGGGATTTTCTAAGGGGTGCCATTAGACTCAAGGCACGCCTTGATGGACTCAAAAGCTTAAGAACCATTAGGTTAAAGAGATCCCTTACAAGTTTAATAAGAATCTCATCTGATTCAGTTCGGTCTCTGGGACTCAGAAACTCTCATTTGATGTGCCCACTGAAAGGCGCCAACTGTACATTAAACCCATTAATTATTATCTTACAACGGGGAAACTCAAACCACGAAGAAAACTGACTGGCAGCTTGACAAAGGAGAGAGCTGCAGGAGGATAAACAGTGTTGCTGCCAAGATAATCAGATATAAAAACCCTATTGAAAAATCAAATAACAATATTTTGCATAGACTTGGAAACATTCACTATGTTTTTATCCATTGGGCTAATTTGAGGATTTTTAATTTTTTTGTCCATGTATCTTGGTATTTGGAGAAGTACGTCTTAAAATCCAACCAGATGTCCAGTGGCAGTAAAAGTTTAAGAGTGTTCTTTGCTAAAACATGCAAGAAATCTCTGGAAAACATATTATTGCTTCGGAGGCCACCTTTGGAACCAAGATGAGAGAGTCGATTTGATAAACTCTTCTCTTTTTTTCTTTTTATTTATTTATTTTTTATCAAGCCCCAAAATCTCCTTCAGAAAAGACTCGGTATGATACATCACTTGGTCTTCTTACAAAGAAATTCATTCAGCTGCTGAGCCAGTCTCCAGATGGGGTCTTGGATTTGAACAGAGCAGCAGAGGTCCTCAAGGTGCAAAAAAGGAGGATTTATGATATCACCAATGTATTGGAAGGCATCCATCTCATTAAGAAAAAATCCAAAAACAACATTCAGTGGATGTGAGTATTCACCATCCTTTTCCGTTCCTCCTGGATGATTGCACTGTCATAAAGCATCAGTGCTTCCCCTGTCTTGGGTCTTGCCCTTGCCCTCCAGCTCCCAGCAATCATCCAAGAGGCCTTCTACCAGGAGAAAAGCCTTTTTATGTTAATTACTTGATTGCTTTTTAATATCTGATATGCCTCTAGTAAGGAAATTCAGGTATGCCACTAGATAGAAACCAGAATTCGTTCTGAATGTTGGTTTATTATGGTTCTGTGTGTGTAAAAGTTTTCTTCTTGGCTGTTTTTGTGGAATACAGAGTAGAATTTTGTAAGTATACAGAAATGCTAACATTTTTCCATGTTCATGACTCATTCACTATGTGTTGATAAGCCATAATTACTGAATATTGCCTTTGTTATGTTTCAAAATATATTTTAATTTTAAAGCAATATCTTCTCTGGAAAGCCTGGTTTATATTGGCAGGCCTTAAGCAGTTTTAGGGGTGGAGACTGTACTAATCAAGGTGTATCATTCCAAGTCCTACCTTTCCCTCAGGCACCTTCCCTCCCATAGTATAGCATCAAGTTCTTTGAATGTTTATGAGGAGTCTGTATTCTTTGATCTGTAGGGGCTGCAGTCTGTCTGATGACGGGGGCATGCTGGCACAATGTCAAGGCCTGTCAAAGGAGGTGACTGAACTCAATCAGGAAGAGAAGAAACTGGATGAATTAATCCAAAGCTGCACCCTGGACCTCAAGCTGCTAACAGAGGATTCAGAGAATCAGAGATATCCTTTATTCTCACAATTTCTAGAGAAGGCCATTCTTTTTTGTCCTCTCCAGACAGGCTGGGAGGACACTTTAAAGCAGAAAAGAGTGACACAAAGCATCACAAGTTCATGCCAAAAGAATTTACTGTGGCTTAGTGCAGATGTATACAAAAAGTCACTTACAGTCATTATAAATTTATACATTTAGCATTTCTGAAGTATAAGAAATGTTGGCATATGGAGAGGTCCTGAAATATCCATGTTCACATAAAGTAGGGCCAAGAATTCAGCTGTTTAATATGTGTGCAGTGAAGCCAAAATGTTTCACTAAGTAAAAGCATGTCCTTTAAAACACTGCTCTTGCTGGACTATTCAGAACCCAAAGCCAAACCCATTTTTTTTGCAAAAATAAGCAGACTTTATGTATGTTTTCAAATTCTGGTGCTTGCATGTGTTCATTGCTTAATGTATGCACAAATACAAAAGAAAATATATTTATACTTTTCAAAAGCTATAAGGGATTGAACACTAGGAAGGCAAGGTTGGAACTTCAGTTTGAAACTTACTGCGTTGTTCCCTGCCCATACTAATACATGCTCCATAAATATCTAGGATAGATATACTTTAAAATACATTCTTAACTTTAATAGCAATAGTGAGTTGGGGAAGATTTATATGAATTCCTTGTATTTGTACAGCTGTTACCTGTAAATTAACCACTTCTTATGTTTTCTACCATTTTCATACATATGTAAAGGATCTTAATTGCATATGGTGTACTTAAAATAAGTCTATACTTTAAACTTTACGGCAACAGTACATGAGAGAGCTGGATTTATTTCCTGTTCTAAGGAAAGCAAATAATGGTGGTGTTTCGTATCATTGTGGTTAACTCTGTAAATCTTGACTTGGTAACCAGGCACTCTGTACAGAAAGACCCACAATTGGAAAAGGCATTTGATCTGTAAATTGAGGGTTGGGAATTATTCCATGATCTAAAGCAGCAGCACTGCTGTAGATGAGAGCTTAGAACCATAAAGGGATTTAGTCCCGAATGTTGCAACACCTAATCTTTAGGCTACATTTCCTGCAGTGGACTCCACAGTTCTGAGTTAGACACTTAAGGCCTGGGGATAGTTAAGTGCCTCTGAATGGGAGTCTCAGCAACCAGGCTGCTAAATAGGAAGCTGCCAGTGGTGGCCAGTAGGGAACATAGAAGGGAGGATTATGTCTTCAGTCCCGCCTTTCATGTGGTTTTAAGTGCTGAACTCTCAGTTGCAGGGAAGTGCCCATGATGGAGAATCATAAAGCTGGCAGGGACCTTGGAGGTCATCTGGCCCAACCTCTTGCACATTTGCAGGATGTGCTATTCCCAAACCATCTTGGATAAATGACTGTCCAGCCCCTTCTGGAAAACTTGCAATGGTGAAATGCTACACGTGGCTGAGCAGCTTGCCCCATTGTTCTTGTTTCTTGTGGATGGAAAGGTTGGAGTTCACAGCCCCAAACCTTCTCCTGGATTTAGGTGCCTAACTCAGTCCTTTCAAAAGACCAGGGGTTAGTTGGTTTTGATTTTGCATCTGGCCTTGTTAATTGGTTTTGTGTTTATTAGACTAGTAGTGGTGTCCTTCTTTATGCAGTATCCTTGCAGTTACAGTACTCTCCCGAAAGATCTGGTCTCTGTCCTCAACCTTGAAGGGGCTGATACCCATACCTCCCCCTTCACTGGCAAGTGCCCTGGCCACCGGACTTCCAGTTGGGCTGATGTGGAATTCTTACATATGTTATCTTATTGCTGATCTGGTTCCATATTTTACATTTAGGAAGTAGGGTTCAGAACCCAGGACTCCTGTCTTTTCAGCTGAGTGCCATTAACACTGGGCTGCCAAGTCTTGCTTTCTCTTTCTGATCCAATGAATCTGGAATTTTTTTTCTGCAAACTGGAATAGTTTCATTAGGAGGCAGCAGTGCCCCACCCCAGCCTTATTTTAGTCTACTCTGGTAGATGGAGGAATTGCCAGGGAGGTGTAGGAGATGTTGGTTTGTACCCCCTGATGAGGACATGGAAATAGGATCTCTCTCATCCTGGGTGGATGCTGTAGCCACTAGGCTAGTGGACAGAAGAGGGACGTAACTGTTAGCACTGCTTTTGAAAGAATGTGGCTTTGGCTGCTGTGTCTTTTGCAGTACGCATTCATGGAAGTGTGCTCTGAGAACACCTACCAGACTGTGCCCCCTGGAGGATGTCAGTGAAGGAATAATTTACCAAGAATTCCTGGACACTAGGGCTGTGTGAAGCTTCGGCAGCCGATTCGATTCGGAGGAGATTCGGCGGCCAAATCTCCAAATCGAATCGGAGACCAATTAAAAGATCCAAATAGAATCAGAAGCCTCTGAATCGATTTGGAAAAGATTTGGCACCAATTCGGAGATTCAGCAATAGACTAAATAGGCAGCAGTCCTCACCATGGTGGACACGGCTGTCTCCAGCTGGTAAGTCTGTTGTGGGCAGAGTGGGGAGGGAAGGGGCATGGGGGGACAGATCAATGCCCCCACAGCAAGGGAGGGATTGGGGTTGGGGCTGGAACAAGCTGCCCAGCTGGGGTGGGGGGGTGCGGGACTAAGGGAGGGGGGCTCCCACCACTGTGCGCCACCGGTCCAGGAGGGCATGGGAGCAGGCGTATGCCCCCGGATCTGTGCAGGGCAGGCTGGTCCAGGGTGCACTCCAGGAAGCTAACCCCAGCCTCCCGCCCCTGGGGCTGTGCTTCTTGGGGCGGGTGGAGCCAGGGCTGTGCTTCAGGCTGTGGCTGGGGCTAGCCACCCAGAGTGCAGCCCTGGCTCTGCCCGTCCTGCACAGGGCAGTGGAGTGGGGCCTATGGGGGGCCTGCAGCCACCCTAAAATTCCCCATTGGGCCTGCTGCTGGCCCCTCCTCAATTCAAGTGCACATGCCCACTGCCATGCCCTGCTGCTGTTTGCCCAGCTTGTCCAGGAGGTGCAGGGAGGCTGGGCAAGCAGTGGGAGGGCATCGCTTCCGCTCCCAGCGCCTTCCGCCACCCGTCCGAAGTATAGACCACCTGTCCGAAGTACAGCCCTGGCATGTGCCCCTGTGCGTAGATCCAGGGGCACATACCTGCTCCCATGCCCTCCTGGACCAGTGGCGTGGGCAGTGGTGGGAGCCCTTCCCTCCCCCTTCCACCCACCGCAACAGACTTGCCAGCTGGAGGCAACTGTGTCCAGCGTGGTGAGGACTGCTGCCTGTTTAGTCTATGGCCGAATCTTTGGATCAGAATTGGCCGAATCAAATCAGGAAAGTGATTTGAATCGCCAAATTGAATCACTGTCCCTGCGAATTGGCCAAATTTGAATCTAAAGCGAATATTTGCCACTTCGCACAGGCCTACTGGACATTTGCTAGTATGAGGCACTAAGGTGCTCAGCCCTGCCAGGATGGTGTGCCAGTTCTGGGCTCATGCAGAAACAGAACTTGAGGCCTTCAGGGAAATTACTGACAAAATATGTGTGTGCCTGCAAATCTAAGGTGTCCAAAGATTGGCAAGGCAAGGTTCTTTGGGTAGATGTGATGTCTTTTACTAGACCAACTAAATAGTTGGAAAAAAATAGTTCTTTGCAAGCTTTTGGGCACAAATGCCCTTCTTCATGCATAGGGAGATTGGGAAGGGGTTTTGAGGATCTCACTCATGGAATTATGTGCCTAAATTCCAACCTAAGCTCCTCCATGAATTCATGGACCTATAGATTTTTAGGGTCAGAAGGGACTTTAGTAGATCATTGAGTCAGACCCCCAGCCCTGGGCAGGAAAGAGTGCTGGGGTTAGGTGACCCCAGCTAGGTGCTTGTCTAGTCTCCTCTTAAAGACCTCCATGGTAGGGGAAAGTATCACCTCCCTTGGAAGCTCATTGCAGATTTTGGCAACCCTGATGGTAAAGAATTTTTTCCTGATGTCTAATCTAAATCTGCTCTCCATCAGTTTATGGCCGTTGTTCCTAGTAACCCCAAGGGGTGCCCTGGTAAACATTGTCACCTGTTCTTTGCTGCTCCCCACCCCGATGAATTTGTAGATGGCCACAAGATCCCCTCTCAGCCTTCTTTTGCGGAGGCTGAAGAGATTCAGGTCCCTCAATATGTCCTTGTAGGATCTTACCTGCAGGCCCTTAACCATATGAGTAGCCCTCCTCTAGACCCTCTCAAGGTTATCCACATCCCTCTTGAAGTGCAGTGCCCAGAGCTAGACGTAGTACTCCAGCTGCGGTCTTACCAATGCTGCATAGAGGGGAAGTATCACCTCCTTAGACCTGTTCGCAATGCACTTTCTCATGCATGAAAGAGCGCACGGTTGGCCTTACTTATCACTTTGTTACATTGATGACTGGTGTTCATTTTGGAGTCGACTGTGACTCGGAGAT
>NW_017728992.1:62419265-62440715 GCF_001723915.1 Gavialis gangeticus
CTTTCTCATGCATGAAAGAGCGCACGGTTGGCCTTACTTATCACTTTGTTACATTGATGACTGGTGTTCATTTTGGAGTCGACTATGACTCGGAGATAGATCCCTTTCTGCTGCTGTGCTGCTTAGAAAGTCACCTCTCAGACTGTAGGTGTGTTGGTGATTCTTTCTCCCTAGATGCAACACTTGGCACTTATCATTGTTAAACTGCATCCTACTCTGATCTGCCCACTTTCCCAATCTGTTCAAATCTGCCTGAATCAGCTCCCTGCCCTCCAGTGTGTTTACTTTGACCCATAATTTGGTGTTGTCCATGAATGTGGACAGAGTGCTTTCCACGCCCTCATCCAAGTCACTGATGAAGATACTGAACAGCACTGGTCCAAGCAGAAAACTTTGGGGAACTCCAGTGCCCACATTTTCCATGTCAAAAATGACGCATCCACCACTACCTTCTGGGTGCGTCCCATAACCCAATTCACTCACCTGACCATGTAGTAATCTACATCACAACCACTTAATTTATTTGTAATAATGGGATGCAACATTGTATCAAAGGCCTTTTTAAAATCCAAGTAGATAACATCTACCTCAACTCCTGCATCTAAGCAATTTGTGACCTGGTCGTAAAAAGAAACAAGGTTAGTCAAGCAGGATCTACCTGCTATGAAGCCATGCTGGTTGCCCTTCAGCATTATTTTTCCTTCTGGACTCCGACAAATGTGATCCTTAATAATTTTTTCAAAGCTTTTCCCAAGGATAGAGGTGAGGCTAACTGGCCTATAGTTACCCAGATCATCCTTTCTCCCCTTCTTGAAAATAGGGGCTTAGGTGTCTCTGTACTAATGCTAGGAGCATAGGGGACAAGCAGGAGGAACTCACACTCCTGCTTGCAAACAAAGACTTCGACCTGGTTGAGTTAACAGAAACCTGGTGGGACCCTACCCATGATTGGGCAGTAGGCATTGAGGGCTGTAGGCTGTACAGATGAGACCGAATGGGGAAAAAGGGGCGGGGGGACATTGCTCTATCTTAAGGAGCAATACATGTCTTCATTATTCAAGATGGGATCAGAAGGGGGGCAAGTTGAAGCACTGTGGGTCAGAATACAAGGGGGTCAGAGTGAAAGGCACTTGGTAGTGGGGGTGTATTACAGAGCACCACACCAGGAGGATGAGTTAGACCTGGCATTCTTGAGACAGCTCTCAGAGGCGGTACACACAAGGGACATGGTTGTCATGGGTGACCTAAACTACCCTGACATATGCTGGGAGGAGCAATCAGCTAGATCTGCCTGTTCACGAAGGTTCCTAACCAGCATACAGGACCTTCACCTAATGCAGGAGGTATACAGTCCCACTAGAGGAAATGCCTTACTGGACTTGGTGCTTGCTACAGGGGATGACCTGGTGGGTGATATGCAGATACAGGTTAACCTAGGGGATAGCGACCACCAATTGTTAGAATTCACTATCTGACGAAAGGTGGGAAAGATCACTAGTAGGGCAGAAGTGCTAGACTTCAGAAAGGCTAACTTCAATGAGCTCAGGAGATTAGTAAGTGAGACACTGAAGGGCAAGAGCATTTGTGAGGTGGGAGTCCAGGGAGGGTGGGCATTCCTCAAGGGAATGATCCTTCAGGCACAAAAGGGGACCATACTAGTGCGCATAAAGGGAAGCAAAAGAGCCAAGAAACCCTCTTGGCTGAACAGGAAAATCCAGGAGAGCCAAGGGGGAAAAAGAGGTATACGGACTATGGTAGCCACCAAGGAATACCTGCTTGGCTCGTATTTGCAGGGAGTCAGTTAGGAAGGCCAAAGCAGAAATGGAACTCGGGCTGGCAACAAAAATTAAAGAGTCCTTCTTTAGGTACATAGGGAGCAAAAAGAAGGCACATGGTAACGTAGGACCCCTACAGGACAGGCTAGGGCAATTGGTAACAGGTAGGAGGGATAAAGCTGAGCTCCTAAATGAGTTTTTTGCATCTGTATTCCTGAGCACAGATAAAGACCTCTCTCCCAGAGGGCCAGAGACAGGCACAAGAGGGACTCCAAGCCACCAACAGTTAGCGCTGACCAATATTCATGACTCAGACCTATACAGACTGATGTGAAAGTGCAACACTAAACAGAGGTCTGACCCTGACTGTCAGGTCTCAATAAAGTTTTTTGCTTGTCCCGCTGAAAACTGATAAAGAGTAACATATTGTCTGCTTAAGTAACTGAGAAGCTTGTTTTAGTAGCTCTTTTAATCCGAGAGGACGGATTGTTTTTGCTTTTAAACAGCTGTTTCTTTGGTGGGGTGCTAGGTTGCTGTTCATGTCCAGCCTGTGAGAGAAACCTATTGTCTTTTACTAGTAGAATTTAAAGAATATATATTTTTTAAGTGAATTGGAATATGATTTACGTGAATTGCTTTTGTGGAAATTGCAGTTTTCCTTCAGCTGCTCAAGGTGTAAAGGGAGTAGCAAGTAATAAAGAGAATTTTCAGACCTTCAAAACATTGGGAGATTTGGATGTCTGAGAAGACTTGTGAATATGCTGCATAATGCATTGCCTTTTAGGAGATGGGTTCAATTTCAACCCAAACCTTTTATGAGAAAAAGTTGCTACCACGTGATTTGGAATAGATTTGCTGGTTTAAGCTCATACCATATGAAATAAGACCGCCATGACTGACTCTTAGGTATCAAGGTTGTAGCCATATTGGTCTAGAGGCAAAAGGAATCAGACCTCGTGGTAGAGGTGATATCTTTTATTAGACCAACTTGATGTTTGCAAAAAAAAGATTCTTTATTTGCAAGCTTTCAATTACAAGCACCCTTCTTCAGGCATAGGAGAAAAGATGGTAAAAGTTCTCCTAGGTAGAAATGAAAGTTTGTATTTCATAAGAGTTGAAGGTGTGGAAAAATATCCTGTTTTTACTCTCTGCCTTTGTGACAAATTTCTGTAGAGAGGTAAATGAGCTTTTATCTGTCATTTTGCTTCCAGAGAAGTTCAGTCCAAGCTAGGTTTAAGTATCTGGGTGAAATAACTCTTCGCTTTTGCAACCCTGAGCAATGTGTTAGCAAATAACAAAAATAAAGACCCTGAAGTACTTGTGTGTTGACCATGGATGTTTCCTGTTCTGAATAGAAATGATCTCTTGTCTTGGACTAACCATGTAGTTGGGATAAAGTTTAGACAAGCTTTTGAATGCAAGCCATTTTTCCTCAGGTGTAATCCTGAGGTTTAGGAAGTATCTAGTCAGACATGAGAGAGAATGTCTTACATTTGAAAGCTTGTCTAACTTTATCCCAACTACATAGTTGGTCCAATAAAATATATCACTTATAAATCTTTGCTTATGACATAATTTCTGGACCCTCATGGCTACAACATCACACTTACACTGTCTATTCTGAATAGACAGACAAACTGATACCCAAGTTACACAATTTGATGACAGATCCCACTATGTGGTACAATATGAATGCTGACCATAGTGAATGGTCTGTGAGTAACCAGTCCAAGGGTGGTCGTGATGCCCCCTGGTGGCTCCGTGACCATGCATGCCCCACTTTGCCCCTAGGCCACCTTACCTTCTCACCTGTCCTGCCTTGATGGCATAATGATAAACAGGGATGCTGCCCATGGACCTTTGCATGGCCCTAGTTCCACTGCTAGGGTCCCCAGCATCCTACTGAACCTCGCTGGTCCTTGGGCCCCTCACTGGGCTGCTCAGGTTAACTGTACCCTGCAGGGCACCCAAAGCCTTAAGGACTACATGCATGGCTCTAAATCCTCCACTATACCACACCCCAGGCCTTGCTGGTCACCGAGCTCCTGGCCCCCATTTGCCAGGCCCCTGTATGATTGCACCTCTTTGGCACTGGGCCCCTGGCCGCTGTGTGGCTGCTGCCTTGCACTCTGCCCACTCTGGGCTCAATTACTGCTCAAGCCTTGAGCCTGTGTCTGGCTCCCTAAGCCTCAGTGTTCCTGCAGGCAGCAAAGCAATCAGACTCGTGTTCCTGGGCGCCTCGCCTGGGCAGGAGCTTCTAACCCCACAGCTAGCAGGGCTAGATTAGGTTGCCAGCCCAAGCCCCCAGGCTTATGTGCTCCCAGGGCTCTGCCCCTTTCCAGTCGTTTGACTGCCTGGGCTGGCTGTAGGTGCCTGCTAATTGTCTCATTTGCCTGTTGCCCCAGCAGCCTGCAGCTGCTATACCCTGCCTACCCTGCAGAGCTCCCTGGCTGGGCTACTTCTTTTAAAGGAACAGAGAGACCCCAGGCTCTGTTATAGTACAGTAAATTAAAAAACCCCCCCACGTTATTTACATTCCTTTCTCTCTCTCAAGAAGGTAGTTGGATAACTGTTGCTTGTTTTTTATGTCTGGGAGTCCACAGATTATATGCACTGACCACTTCATTACAACTTACTGTTTTTAATCAACTCAGGGTATAAAAACTAGAGATTAGAAGTCACATAGGCAGGGAAAAAAAGGACAAAGGATTTCCTAAAAAATAATTACTGAATAACTAAATATCTAAATTGTAATGAAATGACAGCTGTAGTTGTTTTTAAAAGGTGTGTTTTGTGCATGCGTATTATATATATTTGAAAATTACCATAAATTTTTGCAATTCATAGTTCTATGTAACTTGTTTGCACATATGTTGAAATTCTCTGCCAGATGTTGAGTAATAATGGGTTGGGTGGTTTTTAAAATGTATGTACTTCTACACACACACCAGGTTAACTAGAGACAGCTGTACTTAAGATGGGAATGAAAATACTTTTTTTTGTTCCTTTTTTTGGTTTGTTTGTTGTTTTTTTGCTCAAAATGGCATCATTTGCATTTGACTGAAACTAACTTTCAAATTTGACAGTACGAAGGAATAACATATATCAAATCAGTTTCTGCAGAAATCTTCTTCAGTTTGAATGTACTGGTTTGGTTGGAAAACATTTCTTAACACTGATTACGTTAGCTTATGTTACATATCAAGATATTAGAAAAATTAGTGGCCTTAAAGACCAAACTGTTATAGTTGTGAAAGCTCCTCCAGAAACAAGACTTGAAGTGCCTGACCCAGTGGAGGTAAGAGCACAGTGGTTTTCCTTATTGCATACTAGGTTTTTATCTATAGCTGGATGTGTTTGTGACTTTCTGTAGCATCGAGTTGGGTCATTACTGATATATATATATAGCCCTTTATTCATCCTTCTTGAAGACTGGAGGGGGGGAGGCCTTTTTTTTAAAAACCTGAAGGCAACTACATAATCAAACTGCCAATTACATAGCAGATACTAATCTTTATATTTCTCCTACACCTTTCCTGGAGTATCACAGTTATGCTTTTTGATTCTTGATCCTCCAAAACAATTCATTATCTTTTTCAATTTTTTTGTAAAGAAAAATCCTCTCCATAATTGCATGTAATTCCTCACTGTAAACCTGTAGCATTTTGAAGTTTACTGGTCCTGCTTCCTACAAAACTTGTTGAATCTTATATAAACTCTTTCATATCTGCCGCCTTCTTCCCCCATCAGCGTTTCCCTGTTATCCCTTAACTTTACCAAAATCTGACTTTACGTTATTGTGACCCATCATTCCACTTGAATAGATTTGCTGTTGCTGTGATTTTGACCTGGGAGGAATTTCCCTCCCACTCTGCCCATCACAAATAGATCTTCCTTTAGAAATCCACTCTGCTTGTTTTAATCTGCTCTGTCCATCCACTGGCCATCTTCTATCACCCTTGCCTTTTCTACACGGGCTACTGGCTGCCAGATTACCAGAGTATGATGTCTGGTTATCCTTCTTCCTTCCTCAGTTTTATTTTTTCCGATTATCTCAAATAATTCAAAACTCCAAATTGATTGTCTAATATGAGTCAGGATTTTCCCATTTAATTTACCTGATGTCACAGATGCAGACTGACCTGCATTTCAGACTGTCCACTCAGGTAAATGGTCCGCTTCATTTATCTCTCCCTCCTGAGTTCAACCCCTCTGGATCTAGACATCTGGTTGGCAGCCCCACTCTTTCCCAAGCAAGTTAACTTGATGGCCCAAGTGTGTGTGGAGCACAGAACATAAGAACTGTCATTTGCTGGGTCAGGCAATAGGTCCATCTTGCCCAGTATCCTGTGTCACATGGTAGCAGAGAACGGATGCTGAAAGGGAGAGTAAACTGGGTATGAACTAAGGGTTCTTCTCTCATTTGCAGCATTTAAGGTTTAGGAAGTTTTGATTCAGAGGCTATATCCCTGATTCCCATTCTCAATAGCTACTGATGCCCCTTTCCTGCAAGAATATGCCCAAACTGTCAGCTTTCACAGCATCTGGTGGCAGTGAGTTCCACACTTTAATTACATGCACTGTGAAAAAATTTCCTATTGTTAGTTTTAAACTTACTACCTACTAGTTTTATGTTTCATAGTTCTTGTATTGTGAGACAGTAAATAATAAATCCCTATTTACTTTCTTGTTGCCATTTAGTATTTTTATAAAGCCTTATCATGTCCTCCCTCAAGCATCTCTTTTCTAAACTGATTAGGCCTAGCCTCTTCAGTTTGTCCTTATATGGAAGCCCCTCCGTACCACTAATCGTCTTTGTTGCCCTTCTCTGTAGAAACCCTTTTGTTCCCCAGACCTCCAGACTCAACTAGTGTTTTCAGATCAATGTGTTGTTTTGTCATTTACCCAACAGTACACAGCAGTTAGAGGCAGTGAGTAAAACAATAAAGGTTTAGGTACTCATACCTGAACTTCAGCAGCATTGGTAAGTTCCTCTGAGCCAAGATGTCCCTATTTGTGAGTTGGGAGGACAGATAGTGCTTGGGTTTTCCCTTAAAGATTTCTCTCCAATGGCAGCTAGTCACTTAAACCTCATCACATTCTTCAACCTAAGATCCTTCAGTTTTGATCCTAGTCTCAGTTTGAGAAGCATAAACCTTGCTAGCCTGTTTGAGACAGTTAAGGCCATTCTCTGATAAATAGCTCTCCATATTGTCCCCCTATATTGTCACTGTCATTATTTTGTTTCCTGTTTGTTTTCCCCCAATAGCCTTTGATTTCATTTTTAGCAGTATGACAAGATGATATCAAACAGATAAACTGAGGTTCATAGGATACTCTTTCATTTTTTCATACTTGACCTGCTTCAGCTTCAGTCTGCACTCACTTCTCCCCCTCCTACATATTAGTCACATGTTGTACACCTCAGTTACCCTTGATATTGCTCTTGCCAGATAGCACAGTCCTTCTTTTAGTTTGCTTGTTTTTTTCAATATTGTTCCTTAACCCCCTCTCAATCTATTCTTAGCTTCAGTATCTATAGCCTCCTGTTTTCTTGATAAATTGTTTTTTGTCTTGAACTACACAGCAATATGGGCCAGATCCTATTCCACCTAGTAGCTAGGTACATGTGCTTTCAGTGTCTAGGTGCAATCCTGTCCTACGATGCTTAAGTCTCTGAAAAGCCATTAATGGATCTATTTTTTAAATGCACCTTCATATTGGCTTTAAGCCTAAATTGGAAAACGCAGTGAGGATGCAGGAACTTTTTGCATTAACTTCCTAGCAGGTTGGAGTAGAATTGTACCTAGATGCCTAATAGATTAAGAGCTAGCCCTTTGTACACTTACTATGGTAAAAAAAAGTCCGGATATGAGGAACCATTTGTCTAAGAGCACAATAAATAACTCTGAGAAGAGCAAAGGTGTCTGTGCTACTGGTGCCTTAAATCCACTAATAATATAATGCATCCTTGATGATTTCCATGAGCCTGAAGCAAAGTGTTTTTTTTTATTGGAGAGTTAATATTATTTTTTCCATCACAGTAATAAGAGCAACAGACTATATTTGTATCCATCCAGATATATTTTCACAAACAATTTTTTTTTCTCCCTCAACTTGTGTACTAAAAAGAGAAAATGCTAACTTTTCAAGACAAAGAGGGAATTTCAATCCCACAAGGAGCTTCTCCAGAATTGGTCTGCTGTAAGAGCATGGCATTTGCTTTCTTAGGAGGCAGAGGGGCTCATAAACCAAGCATTTTGGGGAAGAAAAAGCCACATGATCTATTTTATGTTTATGGTTTAGAAAAACGTCCCCTATTGGATGTTGTCAGTGATTTTTTTCCATATGCAGTTAATTATATTAATTTTTCATGTAAACCAGATCAGCATGCTAAAGCATTCCAGCTTTTTAACCTCAAAAAACCCTTTTTGCTACTTCATTTTTAAAGCAGAAATATGAAAAAGTATATAAATGCTACAGTGTAATGTCATCACAGCTGTTGTGAAAAAGTGTTAATGAGTCTGGTCCCCTTTTATGTGTACCTGCCTATAACATAACAAATTGATGGACTTCTTAGGTTTGTGTTGCAAAGAAGTGGGAAGAAGGTTGATTATATGATGTCTTCCCATTTCTGAGTTGTATCAACCAAGTCTCATATATTTAAAAAATAAGGTGGAATGTAAAAATAATTCTTCTTGTTTGTTGTATCAGAGCAAATTCAAACAGCGGCAGCCAAAACGTCCATCTCTGCCTTGTATTTTGTCACCCCTGGGCAGATGTATTACTATTCCATTGCTTGTTTTTATCAAACTTTCCTAAAATTTGACATCTCTTCTATTAGCAGAGTGCATTGATACACTTATCTAGTACCCAAGGACCTATTGAGGTTTATCTGTGTCCCGAGGAAAATGATGCCCTCAGTCCAATGAAAATGTACAGTCAGGACCACAATGGAAATATCTCAAAAAACATTTCCAAAGGTAAGATACTCCACGTGATGTGCAAAAGTCTTCAGTGTGGTATGAAAATGTGGCTGGAGTCATCTGTGCAATTGTATTTTTGGGTGCTTTTTTGGCCAAGGAACTGGAAAGCTAAGGTGCAAGTTTTCTTCAATATCTTTCTGATGCGTATTAAAAAATATCTTTTTCCCCTCTTTGCCTTGTACTTACAACAGGGGTGTCAGACCTGTGGCCACAGGCTGCATTCAGCCCATGCAGCTGTGTAATCTGGCTCATGGGCTGCTGGAACAACCCTATGAGCTGGCCCTGCTCCCATGTGTTGTGCGTAGCACATACTGGCTCCAAGATCCAGCACTGCATAGGAGGTCAGACCTAGTCCCAGCTACAGGGCCAGATGAATTTGACACTCCTGACTTATGACATCAGATCTTCTCTTTGCGGATTTTATGAAGCTATATATTTATAGCTGATCTGTTTAATAAAATGTATCTACTTGACTGTGACTTTCTGAAAGAGAACAGTGGGCAGCAAACAAATATTTTCTCAGTCAGAAGCAAAATGCTACATTTACTTATTTGTCATCTGCAGTTAACCAGTCAGACATTCAAGATGCTTTATATTTATTTAGAAAGCCTTGAATATACTTTACTTGGACATAGTCCCAAAGCCAGTTTATGTGTCCTATTAAGACTTTCATAATATGTTTGCCTACTGGTTTCCATTGAAGAATCTGCGTCTTTCATTTAATTTCATTTCTTTATAAGTAATTGCTGACGGATGCTGCTTTCTATGGCAAGGATACAGTAAATTCGTAAGAAAGCTTATGTTGCTGTCATCACCCCCGTCCCTCTCCCCCCATTCACTAAACCTAAAGGTATTTTTTCCAACATGCTATTTATAATCTATGATCAGGTGGATATAAGTAAGCAGAGAAAGAAGAACACTTCTTTGCTGTGCATTTAAGTAACTTGGTGAAAAACCTTTGCTTTGGTATTTAATTGTTATATAAGAGATGAGATTATCACTATCTTTAACTTTCTTATCTAATAGATTTGGCTTCTGGTAACTCAGGACAAGGTGACAACTCAGTGAATATGACGAACATCTCTCCACTGGCTTCTCCAACCAACCTTCTGCAGCAGACAGAGGACCAAATTCCCTCAAACTTTGAAGGGCCATTTGTGAACTTGCTGCCTCCTCTGCTTCAGGAAGATTATCTGCTGAGCCTTGGGGAAGAAGAAGGCATCAGTGATCTCTTTGATGCTTATGATTTTGAAAAGCTTCCCTCATTGGTGGATGAGTTTATATACAGTTGATTATGTTAATTTCTATATAAAGCATTTTTCTTTAAAAATGGCACCAGAACACCTGCTGTCACTCAGAGTTGTTCCCTAGCCCCCCAAGGATAGCATTACAGAGGAGTAAACCAGACTTCTGAGCAATGCTGACAGTCTAATGAAATACATCCTAGGTTAGTACAACCAACTGCAGGCTCTTGCAGCAAAGACCTGTGTGACCCTAGGCTCCAGCACCTCGTGAGTCAGCAAGTGGCACAGTGTGCAGGCAGGTAGTGTAAATGACTTCTCCCCCACTTACTCAGTTTCTGATTACAGTGTCAAGTGGGCTTGTGGAGGAGGGCTCAATGAACTGGTTTAGTCATAAATAGCAATTTTTTAATAGTACTTCAGGCCGTGCCTTCTGTGGAGAATGCATGTCTTTTGAGTCTCGCAACCTGGATTGTACCTGCAGTAAACGTAAATATAAAGTAATGCAAGTGTGTGAAATGGGTATCTTCAACTCTGCAGGAATGTTTAAATTGCTCAAAATGAGCATTTTGAGAGCAATGTATGTGTTTCAATATGAGGTCAGATACTAAAGTCCTTAAAAAGCTTTTAATAAAAATACACTTTAAATGTAGTGTATATTTCAAATATGGGCAAAGTATAATGTTCTGCCACTTCTCATAGTAACCACATATTTTTTAAAAAGCTTATGTGCGTGTGTTTGTGTGCGTGTGCGAGAGAAAGTGTTTTACTTATTAAAAAAATAAAACGAAGATGCACAGTTCAGTTTTACTGCCCCCAGTGTGCACTAGAACTGGTACATAAATTTTTCTGGTACTAAGTGGGGCTTTGTGTTAAGTGCCTACTAGAGATGCACTGTGGGTTTTTCCCTTTATGGAAAACAACTTATGCCAAGCTTTGTTTGTTCAGTAATACCATATTTATCTCAGTGGGTTAGCTTCCTCTGCTTCTAGCTTTTATAATTCTCCTTGCCAGCAACATGGGACTGATGTTTTTTCCAAAGTAAAAACTACATAAGTGTAAGTACCACATCAACTGAATTGTTTTATTTTTGAAACTCTTTGGTAGAATAGTATAGCAACAATATTTATTTTTTTTCTTTTGAAAGTGAAAAGAATTCTAATGAGTCTTAAATAATTTCCATTTTTGTGTAAAATGTTGCCACTTTATGGGCTAAATTAATGTGTGTTGGTTTGGATGATGCCCCATATAATCTTCTGTTTGCATTATTGTTGTGTTTATCTGACATATATAGTAAATTTAGTAGTATTTTATATTGTAGTTTGAATATTATGTATGCAGGTTTTCTGGTACCATTGAGTTGCTGCTATAGAAGCTCACATATGAAATGGCAAAAATTTACAGTACTTAAAACTGTATGACTGAGTGAGCCTTAGAATATAACAGTGTATAAAGGGCAACACATTAAGAACTGTTAAACAGTGTTAAGTGTGTGTTTATGTGTACAAATGTGTGCATAGATCATTCTGCAGTTATATTTAAGTTGATGTATGTTCTCTACTCACACTTTAGTTGTCTAGCAGTTTTGTACAATAGGAATTAATTTGTAAACACTGCCAGAATATTTTCTAGCTGGTTTGTAATTTTTTAAGAGTTTTTTTAAATGATGTGGGTCTGTAAATAAAATTGTAGTATTTAAAGTTTAAGTCTTGTGGAAGAGGAAAGTAAAAGTTTTGTGAGCATGAAGATTTTGTGTGAGACAAGGGGCACTTTTGTGGGGGAAGATAAAATGAAGACTAATGGATATTGTCTGTCTTTGTTATACCATTTTGTACAAATTAAACACTTGTCCCAATGTGTGCGGGCAAAATACTAAACTAATTTAGCTTTGCATTGTATGCTAGTTTAAAAAACCTGTAAAATAATGTAAAAAAAAAAAAAAGCTTTTATGGTGGGTTTTGTAAATAGATTTATTAAAGGGTGACCTGTTCTCTAGCTGTGATCTTACCACTTCAAATGGATGTAATTTGAATAAATTTTGTATGGTAATGAATCAATAAAAAGGATTTTTTAAAGAGTTTAGTTTTGTATGCTGATGTCTATTTTGGAATCATGCTTTTTTTAAAATCTTGTTACTCATAGTACTTTACCAGTATAATTTGTATTACAAAACCTTTATCAATGGTAGCTGTTATTGTTTTTGACTTCTTTCATTTGATGAAAAAAAAATTGGAATCCCATTAGGTTATTTGTCTAGCTAGGTTGACAATATGCTGTGCTGCGCAAAAAAAAGCAAACAGCTATAAAAAAATTAACAAACAAAATGACCATGTTCAGATGAGTGCAGCCGTGCGGTATGTGGTGCTGCAAACATATCTGCAGCGCCATATACCACGCGTTCAAATGTTCTGCACACTGCAGGGGAGTGCTGCCCATGTGTGTGCTGCTCCACTTTTTATTTGCACAGGTTGTTTGAACCCCTGGACATCTGGGGGTCAAAAAACACCCAGGGAAAAAAACAGGTTTTTTTAATAAGCATTATAAATTCACTACTTACTGACCTCACAGAAGTACTGTTTTTAGGAAGGATTGGCAGGATGGGAGGGAGAGGAATAGGGAGACTTAAAGAATCTAATGATTCTCCAGCTGCTGATTCCTTGGGAGGATTATCCCCAATTAAAGAGGGTCACTCAGTCAATAGTGGCTCTGGGAATAGTGCCATGTACTGTGGAGCCTTTTCAGGTTTTTTTAGTGTATGTTCAACTTCTTAAGGTAGATGTCCTCCAATGAACACCTTCACTTCCATGCTTTACTTTCCCTGTGGTAGCTGTAAGACTTCATCATGGGAAAAAAAAATAGGAGGAGATAATCTCCTTGTAATGTGTTTGCTGTCTCGTCCACTACACAATGGAACAGCTCAGAGCTATGGGTCACTTGCTTTCCTTATATCCTTATATTATTATATGTGGGTTTATGCTCACTTGCATAAACCCATATACAGGAAGGAAGATCATGAAGATTTTCCTTCTTTGCACTTTCCTCATATACAGAAGAGAGTCATGGGTGGGATTTGTCCTCTCACTTCTATGATCTCACATACAGAGGTAAAGGCTGACAGGCAGATTCTCTCTTTCTCCCCATTCTGGCATTGTGTGCCTAAAACTTGCTCAAGTACCTTCTATAAGCAACTCTCACACACAGTTTCTATTCACCCACTGGCTGTTAGATTTGATGTTTCTCCCTCCCCACATGCTGTGCTGTAAATTACTCTCATTACTTCTTGCAGCAGCTGGGTTGTCCTTGGAAGTTTTGTATCGACATATTGCTTGGAAATTAAACCCTAACTTTCGTTAGTGTATCTATGCTAATTTGTAGTGTGAAAACTCATTATCTATCTAGCAAGTTGTTACTCATTTCACAGAGGATTTGTGGGAGTCTATGTACTCCATATTGTCTGCAGTTGTAAGACTGGAAAAGCATTTGGGAAATCAGTAAGATACAGATGGCTTAACAGGCTCTCCTTGTTCATGGCTGCACTTCATATGCTAGCTCTTTCGATCCTGAGCAATGGGTTTATTCCTATAAACCTCACCACAACTGGGTGTGTACTCCAGATGGCACAATATAGAGCAGGAGTGGGCAATTATTTTGGTTGGAGGGCCACTATAGGAATTTGGAGGAGCTGTTGTGGGCCTGGGAGGGAGGGGAGAAATAAGATATTATCCAACCCAGGCCTGTCTGGTCCATACCCACTGCCAGGTGTGCCAGAGGCAGTGCACAGGCAGGATCTCCATGGAGACTGCTCAGGACCCCTGCAGGCTGGGTGCGTTTGGCTGGGTGGATGGGATGGAGCCGTAGGCAGGCAGAGCGGCAGGCAGGGCCAAGTTTGCAAGGCAGTGACAGTGCCGGGCTGAGGCCAGGGGCAGGGCTGTGATCTGCTCCTTGCACGTCCCTGCTGCGGCTCTGGCCCAGGCTGCAGCCCTGCGCTGTCACTGCCCTGATTTCCAGGCCCCAGCCGCTGGCTGCCTGTCCCACTCCTGGATGCTTCTCCCCACTTGCTCCCGGCTCCATCGCATCCACCCAGCCAAGCGTGCTATGCCTGTGGCTGTGGGGGGGAGGGGTACCAGGTGGTGTCCATGGAGAAACCACCTGCCCGCTCCCTCTGGCGCCCCTGGGGGTGGGTGCAGGGTGGACAGGCCAGGGTGCCCAGGCAGCAGGGCCAGGTCTGGCAGCAGGGCCAGCTGGAAGGAACCACAGTAGCGGAGGCTGCCAGGAAGCAGAGTCCAGCCGCTGAGTTGCCCATGCCCTGCCATGTGCTCAAGGGCAACAGGACTGACTACACATGCCACAGCCTGGGCTACCCCCCTGCGCCTGATCTGGGTGGGTCCAAAGGACCTGCTGCAGGCAGGATAAAATCCCTTGGCAGGCTGGATCTAGCCTGTGAGCTGTATCTTGCCCAACCCTGATGTAGGGGCTTTGATCCTCGCGCTGAAGTCAGGAGTAGATTTGTCTGAGGCAGATGGATGCTGCCTGCACAAGAGGCAACAGTATGCTGGGCGTTTTTTGTGACTCGCCTCTCCTGTGTAAACCTGGTCACTCTTCTGCTTATGCTCTAAAACATTTCTGTAGTTGAATTTACCACATGAAATCTTAACTTTCCGTAAGTACTGAGCATTAATGAGGTTAGGAGACAACATGCCTTTTCTAGTGTTTCTTTTCCTTTATGTATTTTCTGTGGTAATAGACACACTTCCTCAACACTTATGGGAGCTATATCTTGAGTTGGGATGGGAGTGGTAGGAGAATAATGGACTGATGACAGAGGGAGAGTAACCTGGAATCAGCTTGGGAATACAGCTTGGGTACAGAGGCACTGAATCTGATTCATTGGAAAGTAACACTTGAAATCCTTGGCATGTAAGTTGTTAAGCACATGAGATGGAATGGGAATAGGTGCTGAACAAGCAGAAAGAAGCTGTTAGCTCTGTACAAAATGGTGACATATGGCCTTTACTCGGAAAAGTAGTTCAAAATCCCCTAAACAGTTGTACAATAATGCAATACATAATAGTTATGGACACAGCTTCCCTCGGCAGCATTTCCAGGCCGACAGCTTCTAGAAATCTCCTACTCAGCAATGCAGTAAGTTTGTCTACCTGCGTGGGGGTCTGGCATAAGATACAAGGTCAAGTGATTCTTGGCTGCCCTGATAAAATCCTCCTCTTGCTTGGACTTCATAGCACTTGTGGGGGTCAAGTGACTTTCCAGTGGGTTTTTGGGGAAGTTACTGGTTTTCATGTTGGCCATGGCCATGTTGTTTTGCATGCTTTGTGGGAAATGAGCCAAAATGTGGTCCAGTTCTTCAAAGTACGGACACATAGTAGGAGCATTAATGCAACACCTGTTCTGCTCTCATGTCTTTAGCTGCTTCTCCTGGAACTTTTTTGGATTGACTCAACTCTGGAAACTGCTCTAGGACGAGCCCCTGTCTTCAATTGCCCTCACAGTGTTTAAAAAATGGTGACTTCTCCAAATGAGACTAAACATGCTGTTTCCTAAGAAGGGCAACTAAGTCCAGCACTTTCATAGCAACAGATGAGGGCGTGGCTTCTTTACTGAGCATATGAATTCACTGCTATCTTTTTTTGTTGTAAAAGGACACTCATACCAATATCCATCTGATCAAGATGACCCCAGAGCAGCAGAGCGCACTCAGGGACAAGCTGGTTCCAGTGTGAAGCAGTCAGTGTAGGACTGTAGTTGGAGGTAGCTGGAGTTGTAGCAAGAAGTGAGAGGGTCAGGAATGGGTTTCCATGAGCAGGCTGACTGGGAAGGAGAGTTAACTTCTGTTCCAAAGTGAACTTGATGTGCCCAAAGACACCAAGTAATTTTGGTTTATTAAAAATAAGTTGCATGTGGAAGCAAGGCACTTAAGGCAAACCACGCTAATGACAGCCGTTCCAATGGGAGCAGGGGATCACGGCTCTGCCCCAGTTCCTTGCAGTGGTGACAGCCTTGTCTGGAGCAGGGGCAGAGCAGCAATCCTCTGCTTGCACACCCCTGCTCGGAGTGTGCAGGCTACAGATCATGGCTCTCCCTGGCTCCAGAGCAACCTGCCCCCATCACAAGATCCCAGTGGCTCCAGAGCAGTCCACCACCCCACTCTGCCACATGCGCTGCCAGCGTGGCTGCTTTCCATGGCAAAGCCAGTCCTGAGTTTTCCCACACAGCTGAGGCTGGGGTCTCCATGGAGACCGGCCCCAGCCATGTGGGCAGGGGCTGCTGGGAAATGGTGTCCGGCTGCTGGCCAGATTGACGATTTTGCCCACCTCTGGCCTAGATGACGAAGTCTTTTCTGGTTTTAAAACGCTATAAAAAGAATGAGGAGGAGGACAAATTGTGAAGAAACAGGAAAGGATCCGCTCATGGCTGCACAATAAAGACTGGAACAGTTGGAATTGATTAGTGCTGCCTCTGACACTATTTAGTCCTAGGAAGATGCGTCTCAAACATCTAAAGCAGACTAGACTAGCCAGGTCAGTGCAGGGACTGATGCCCTCAGATTTCTCTATAGTCCACTGGCTAGTTTCAACTCTTGGCTAGAAATGCTACAAAGGTAATAAATTACCTATCACTTTATGTGTATTATGGACAGGGTCCATAATACACCCTGGAAGTGGTGTATTAATACACCACTGGAAGTGGGAGGGTCATAATACACCCTGGACGTGGGAGGGTCAGGGATGGGTTTACATGAGCAGACTGACTGGGAAGGAGGGTTACTTCTATTACTGTTTCAAACAAAAGGTCAACAGGCTGCCAAGCTTTAGCTGCAGTTAGACTTATAAGTCTAATATGGAGTAGATTCATGGCATCTACTGACTTTTCAACCAGTTCAAGAGGGACTATAACCTGTTGCCTGTAGGAAAAAAAATCCTTTAAACAAAGTAGCGTGACATTCCAGGTGCATTTGTATCAAAAAGAGATATACTCTGTATGCCCTGGAGGAGATACAACGTCAAAAAGGGGTCAACGGTCTGCCCTTACCCTAGCAGTCCATAGTGGTTATACACCAGTGGCACAACAGAACGATGCTTATCTAGCTGCTTTTGGCTCCTGCATAAATTACCTAGATTTACTGCTGGGTCAACTGAGGTGGACAGTACAAGTCCAGCACAAGTCCATGCTCGCACTCAGACTTCTGGAACTGCAGCAAGATGCCCCAAACTCTTTGGACTTGAAGGAGATGCAGGGCACACAAAAATAAACCTGCCAAATCGTGCATGTTGAGATGTTTCAGCTATAACAGTAGTTTGTTTTCTGATGATATCCTGCTCCATATTAAGAAAAAATAACCCAACATTTTATTGATGTTTTTCCTCTGATCTGGGTCTGCTAAGAGCCCACCTAAAGTTTGTGCTATTTATATAAGTGGGACTGTTGCCATTGCTTTATCAGGAGCTGGATTAGGCGCACACTTTTATAATTTTGGATGCATAATCTTGCGTTGAATTAATTTTGCAACCTCAAATAATGCTGAGGTCATATTGAAAATGCAACCAAATTTCAAAGCAAGTGCAATTTATCTTCAGGCCCTGCCACACATTCAGCTGAAAGCTGGATAGAAACCAATGATTGAGTTGTTACACATTTTCAAGCACAAACTTTGTATCTGGTTGGCACTCCTAATAGCTGGATGGATGTTTTTATGGTGTGGTAGTTACTTTGCACAGCTACATCTATTGCACAATTCAACAGTGAAGTTCATAACTAAGGCCAGCCCTTATTGTGTGATTCACCACTAAATTGTGTGATAACTTTAGATGTGGTTCATTTACAGTGCTCACTTTGCACATCTGGCCAGCCTACATTTATTGTGCGAGTCACCAGTGAACTGCATGATAATACCTTTGCATGCGTGACCTGTCGACATTTACTGCACCATTCACCAGTGAATTGGATGCTAACAACTTTGCACATGTGACCCATCTCACTTTGCACATGTGGCTAATCTACATGGATTATGCTAATGGTTCCCAAACTGTGGGTCATGACCCCAAATGGGGTCACAACATCAGCATTTGGGGTCAGAGCGGCTGTGGGTTGGGATTGAGGTGCCATGTTGAGGAAATGTGGCCATAAATGGGGTCATACTGAGAAAAGTTTGGGAGGCACCGGATTATGCATTTCCTCAGTGAATTGCATGATATACGTAATGTCTGGCAAGGGCCTTCAAAGTCTTATTTTTCTGAAGGGTAGCATCTTGAGACAGTCGTTGGCTTTGCAAAGCAGGCTCCTTTTTCAAGAGGCCAGGAGCCTGGTGGGTGGGCTCTTTTACTGGACCAGGTGCATGGCTGGGAGAGGGGTGGGCAAGCTTGCCCATATGCCAGGACTCTTGCTCCAGTCTCTGCTCAGGGCCGGGTGCTGCGCTGCCCCCAACACTTTGCCCAGCGCTGCTACGTCTTAAATATGAAATGACTGTATTGCAAGCTCAAAATTATTGTACGTGCCAAAAAACTACCGTACACTAGAAAAAATATTAAGATAAATATGCAGGTAAATCTTCATATTTACTTTCTGTTGCTCACTGTAGGTCCCCATGGAGTGATTGAGACCCAAAAGTCAGTTAAGACTCTCTGAGAGTGACTTCCGCTTTGCAAATGCTGCATCAGTTGGCTCCTTCAAGAAGTCTCCTGCATTTTCAGCACTTTTATTTTTCGTACATCGTACAAGGGGCGAAATTATCGTACAAATACAACCATTACGGTACACCCAGACGCACCGCCCCCGCCTTTCCTCCTCCTTCTGGGTCAGACCCAGGGGAGAAGCCGCGCACGTGCCGAGACTAGAGCCCACGCTGGTCCCACCGCTTCCCCTCCCCACCCGGGCTCTCACACCCCGGCCGCAGCCTCCCATTGGCCGCCGGGCAAGGTGATGCCCCGCCCCGCCCCGCCCCGCCAGCCTTAGATCTGGTGGGGGCTGAGCAACCACTGCTTTCCTCCAAACCAGCTGCGGCGCGCACTAGTTTGTCCGCTCTGAAGCGCCGTCGCCGTGCTGTCACGTGAGCAGGGGGTAGAGCGGGCATGATGGCGGAGCCCATCCAAGCCTGAGAGGCGCGAGTGCGGCAGGTGAGTAGTAACGTCTGCCTCTTCCGTTGCCACCCCCCCTAGTCCCTGCTGCGGCCGGGCTGCGTCTGGACCCCGAGTGCCCCCGCCCCACGGTTTCAAGCTCCAGGGGCGCTGGGGGTTCCCCCCCGCCCATGTCCTATTCTTGGGACGGCCCAGAGCGACCGTTGGGGCCCGCGTGAGCGGTTCTGTTTTTCCGGGGGCAGGTGAAACGCACGTGAACGGTTCCATTCCCGGGGAGGGGGGTGTGGAACACTCGTGCAGCCCAGGCCAGCGGCCCCAGCCGCCCTGACTTGGACTGGTCCGTCTTGGAACTTTTCTTGCCAGGGCCCTGCTGGGGGTTCCGGTGGGCACGTGGGGGCTGGAGCTGAGGCTAGGGCCACTGAACAGAGATGGTGCCTATGCATCCTGCTTGCCTTTGCACTCCCGTGCTTTTGGAGCCCAACTCCCTCATGGGCGAGCTCCCTCCCTGCCACCTCCCCACAGGAATAGGGGTGCTGGGCTCTTTGGCCAGAGGCAGGATGGATTTGCACTTTATGCCCTCCAGCACTGTTGTTACTGTGCTATCCTTCAGCACTTCCTTTTGGCAGTGCTAAATGACAGCCAATGCTGCACAGTCCAAGTATTGTTATTTTTACCCGCTATGTCGCCATAGTGATGCACTATACTAAAGGAGCGTGTTGCTGCTGCGGTGTAGCTGTGGCATCATGGCTTTTGCCAGCTGATGCTGCGTCACTGTCATGTCTCATGTAGACGTGTCCAGGGAATCTCAACCGGGGGTCTTGGGAGGGTGCTGCAGGGAGGAGAGGGGAGGCAATTCACAGGCAAGGGAAGGCTCAAGCTCCAAGTCGAAGGAGATCAGCAGAGAGGGACTGGCACAGGCTCCCTGTGCTGCCTGGCCTCTCTGTGAGGAGGTAAGCACTGTAAATGAACCAGTTTCTTCTGGCTAAGATCAAGCAGGACAAGGGGCATCTGATCTCCCATATCTGCAGCTTGTACCTAGGATACCTGCCTGGATATGGGGAGCATCTGAAGTCCCAGACTGATGGGTCTGGGAGGGAAGAGACTTGCTCCATGGTAGAGCCACCCAGACTTGACAGTTGAGTTTTGCTCAGTCAGATTTGGGAACTTGACTATTGGGCTTTGTCCAATTGAATTTGGAACAGATTTTTGCCCTTGACTAAAAAGAAAAATAAAATCTATTAGCATTTGAAAGGGGTGCTGCTCAAATCGCCTGAGTTCTGGAGGGTGCCTGGGGTTGAAGGAGGGTTGCCTTGGGCCTAAAAAGATTGAGAAGCACTGTTACAGAGTTACTAAATCAGAGATGCATAAGCTCACCTAAACAATGTCTTACTTCTTAGATGTGTCCCATCTAATGAAGTAAGCTGTTGCTTATGAATGTGTAGGCATCTCTGATTTAGGTTTGTGCTTGCATTGTCAGGGGAAAGCTGATAGTAGAAACACAAACACCTCCCCCAGCTTTTAACAACTCTGTCATCACACCTCTTCCATCCTAGCTTTCTCTTTTCAGTCTGAATATTTATCCCTGGCTACAGTAGTCACTTCACTACTGGAATCCATGCATGATCATCATGTGTCAAATTAAGAGATCACATTTGTAACCAAAGCTCTTGTAGCTGTTAAGCCACCTGTTTTAAGAATTTGATCAGTGTGAAAAAACAGCATGCTGCCTGTGACCAGCGCATGAATAGGCTTATGCTAATCTTACCTTTAAGAGCTTTTTTTTTTTCTTTTCTTTTCAGATTCATTAATCAGGAGGACTTAAAAGAACATTTATTGGAAAGGTATTTTTGGATATGGTAATTTAGAATGTGTGTTAGAAGCTTTTGAAAATAAGGGGTGCCTAATTAAAAAGCTTTATTCAGTAGTTTTGTTCACTCTTCACATAGGCCAGAGGTATCAAACTCATCTGGCCTCTGGGGCTGGTTCCGGACTGTGGGGCTTGTGGGCTAGATCTGGACACAGGTGGCAGTGGGGCCAGCGGTGGCTACAGTGGTTAATACAGCTGTTGTTTGCTCCCTACCACTGAGAGATCCTCAGTGGGGCCCTGTACCATTGATTTGCGCAGTGGGCCTTGTACTTGGTCCCTCTGGATGAGGCCTGCAGGGCGCACATTTGGCATCCCTGACCTAACGTGTACTTCAAAGAAGAGCAGTAATGTCATGAGCCATTTGTTTTTTAGGGGTGTATTCTGTGCCTTTAGTGCTCAAGTTTTTCAGTGTTGTTTTTGTACAAATTGCAGTGATTTGACTCTAGCAATTAGGAAATGTTTGATTTTTTTTTTTTTTTTTTTTTTTTTTTT
>NW_017728992.1:62440865-62443681 GCF_001723915.1 Gavialis gangeticus
TTTTTTTTTTTGTTTTTTTTTTTTTTTTTTTTTTTTTTTTTTTTCATCTAACACTAGGCAGATGCAAATTGTGTGTTGAATATTTATGTATATATTCTTAAATCAGTTAAAACCTGACTTGTATTTATTTAGCTAAAGTCAGTAAGCAATTATTCTAACTAGCAGTGCAACAGAGATTTGAATTGGATTGAATGTCTACCAGTGTCTTCAAATCTGTTTAAGTTTATTTAAATCACATATTTTATCTAATCTTTTTTGCGTCTCTGAGTGAAGACTGGGCCTGTGTGATATTTGATTGTATGCTAGAGAAGAAACTTCAAAGCTGGGAAAAATGCATCCGATAAACTTAATTGACGAAGTATGAACTTCTTCCACAGTGTTTCTTGGTACTATTTCCACTTGTTCTTGATTATATTATCTGATAAGCAGTATATTTAGACTTTTTAACTCAACCTTTTAATTGCTCTCTGTGTTGAAACGTTCTTGTATTCTTTTTGTATGAACGTATAATTTTAAATTTTAAAAAAGTAGAGAAAATATTGGTAAGAAAAGCCTTAAGCCAAACTTAACTCACAAAAGATATAGGGGTCATAAGGTGGTACATGTTCTGTTGGAGTGAGATTCTTGAGACCATTTCTTGCAAAAGGAAAGAAATGAGATGTTTTGTTTTTAAAGACCCTGTTTGGTAGTATTATTATTTGTTTTAATATGGGTGTGTTGCTGAAAGAAATATCGGTGTTTTTTATTACCCATCAATTTGGGTACCTTATGTATTTAAGGGTTGGCAAAATCTGGCCTGTGGGCTGAATCTAGCTCGCCAAAGGGTTTTTATCCAGCCATTGGAGGGACCTCTGGCTCCACCCAGCCCAGCATGAGGGCCAGCCCAGGCCAAGGTGGGCAGGGAGAGGCGTCCAGGAAGAGGATGGGTGGACAGGGTCGGGGTCTTAGGGCTGTGACAGCGTGGGCCTGGGGTAGAGCCCCAATCTGCTCCTCGCATGGCCCCCGGCATGGGCACCTGTTTTGCAGGCAGGGGTGCATGAGGAGCAGATCGTGGCTCTGCTCCAGGCCCTGGTCCCATGCCATCACTGTTCCAAGATCCTAGCCGCCTGGGATGTGGGTGTCAAATGGTGGGCCATGCTGCCCACCTGTCCTGCTACAGGATGCTGTTCTGCACCTGGTGACAGCCCCATCCCTTCTTCCCAGTCACGTGCCCTGTCTGCACAGGTCCCTGCCTGTCTCCATGAAGATCCTAGGATCGCAGGATGGTGATAGCGTGGGGCATGGGGCAGAGCCATGCTATGTGCCCACATGCCCCTGCTCACAGAACTGGCGTCTGTCACAGGAAAGTGCAGGGAGTGGATCGTGGCTCTGCCCTGGACCCTGGACCCTGGTCCAGTGTTGTCACAGCCCCAAAATTCTGGCCCCACCCATCCTTCCCACTCCCAGATGTCACTCCCCATTTGCCCACAGCCCTATCTTGTCTGACTGGTGGTGCATGGAGCAAAACCACTTGAGGGCTTTTTGACTGTTGCTTGGGGAGTGGCAGGGGTGCTGACCTGGCCTGCAGCAGCTCCTCAAAACACCCTAAGTCACCCTCCAGCCCAAATAATTGCCTACCCCAATATATATTCAGGGTTTGTTACTAGTTGTGGGGAACTTGGAGATCTAATGGAAGTGCCATAGCTGCTGACTTGATCTACTGCAAAGGCGGGATGATTGATCTTTAATCAGATGTTTTAGGCTTTTGGGAAGCTTCACATCTACAATTCCAGTTCCTCTGAGTAACAGTGTCTCTAAACATCCTGTAGATTCTAAGAGCTCGAGGTAAAACTCAAGAACCCCCCTCCAGCTTTCTGTAGAGGGGGCTGGTCTAGTATGACTGCTTCTGAGATGAATTGGATTTGGCATCCTTCCCGGTGACCATCTGTCCCGTGTCCATCATCCCCTGAAGCTTGACTTTACTCAGGTTTCCTAAGCTAGTTAGTAGGTCAGACTGAGTGGAAAATTCAGTTACTTGCGGTATTTCTAAAAAGAATTATTTTGAAACACTGTAGGATTCCTGTTATCCTTTATTGATTCAATTTGCAAGGCAGTTCCCTATGTAAATGTGGATGTAAAGGTGGGTCAGATAATGCCCTTAAATGTTGTATTAAAAATAGATATATTTTCCTTGTCAGTTCAAAGAACTGTGAATCAGTTTGAGGCAAGTTCCTGGCTCTGCTTCTCACTTACCTTGGTTTTTGGCAAGTTACTTAATGTGGCTAGAGTTAGCAAAACAAGTGTCTAGTGTTGCTTGAATCCTAGAAGGAAAACCTTTCCGTTTTAAGTCTGCCTATGCTGCTAGAGCAATTTGGGTTCTGTTGTAAACTTCTATCCTTTGAAACTTTTATTTCTATCAATCATGTCTAAGACTAAGTACACAGGTTGCTTCAAAGATCTTGGGGCAAATTTTCAGGATTCAGTTAGTGTATTTTGTTTTGTTTTTTGTTTTACTTTTAAACTGACTTGGACTTGTTGAGACATAAGAAATAAGAATTTTCTCAACGCTATAGTTCAGAACATAATTGTCCTTTATCTCTACGTGTCAATTTTTTCTCATTCTCCAAAGTTAAAATGCTCCATCTTTTCTAATGTATTGAGAGGTGGACTTTTCTCATCTCAAGGGCTGCTTGCAGATGTTAAAAACAAAAACCTAGCCCACCCCCCCTCTGCCTACCTCTGCCCAAAGAAAAAATGTGTTTTATCAGAAGAAACAGCAAGTTACTGCAACTTGGGTCTGCATCTTCTTCAAAAATCAGGAGCTTCGGCTGGGCTAT
>NW_017728992.1:62448681-62465468 GCF_001723915.1 Gavialis gangeticus
AAAACAAAAACCTAGCCCACCCCCCCTCTGCCTACCTCTGCCCAAAGAAAAAATGTGTTTTATCAGAAGAAACAGCAAGTTACTGCAACTTGGGTCTGCATCTTCTTTAAAAATCAGGAGCTTCGGCTGGGCTATTTGGCACTTTTAGCTAAAGCTGATTCAATCAGCTATTAGATAACAGTGCCAAAAAAGCCCTCTTAAAGTGTCTTATTTTTACAGGCAGCAGATGAGCTAGGTTGAAGTAATGCACTGCCTCTTCTGGGCATGTGTGAGGCTTGGTGTGGGAACATGCTGATTTTAAAGTAAAGCATGGTTTTGTGGGACGGCTTTTTTGGGGGGGGGTGTTGTTTTTTGTTTGGTTTTTTTTGACTTTTTAACATCTGCAGTCACCCAAGGATTTGATGGTACATGGCTGGAGAGAACTTCTGTTCTGGGAATGTCAGTATTTAGGGATCTCTGCTGGTATCTTACATGCAGCTAGTGACTAGCCTCACTTAAGTGTCATATTTTAAGCATCAGAAGAACTTGCCTTGAAATAAAGACACCTTTTCATCACATGGGAAATACTGAGAATACCAAAACAGAGATGCCAAGCAATGCTATTATCATCTTGATTTTTGTCTGTACCTAGGCAGATTCAGTAGCCCAAAAATTTAGCCCAATTTGCTAAAGGATGTGTTGCATTAATTGTTTATAGTAGGAGTGCACTGATAGAGAATTTTTGGGCTGATACTGATCTGATTCTGATATACAACTGGGCAGCATGGAGAGTGGCATCCAGCTGGTAAGTCTGTTGTGGGGGAAGGGGCGCGGGAAGGGCAGATTGAGGCCCCCTCCAGTGAGGAAGGGGAAAGCCACTCCATGCCCCACTCCACCCCAGCCTTCCACTACTGCATGCACCCTGGGAGGGTATGGGGGGCATGTACCCCTGGATCTGTGCACTGGGTGAGGATGGGCTGCCACTGTGGGCCGGGGTCAGGGTGGCGCCGAGTTCTTCCTGGTGTCAGCCTGGGCCAAGCTGTGCTTGGGGTGGGTAGCAGCAGCGCTGGGAGCAGGGCTATAGAGGGGGGCTGCAGCCACCCTAATAATCACTGTAACCCCCCCCCCCCCACCGTAGCCCTCTCCCAGTCAGTGCCACCCTGGCCCAACCCCTGCTGGGAATAGCCTGGTGCTGCCACAGACCCAGCCTGCAGCAGCAGCCTGCCCTGCCCTGTGCAGCGGTCTGGGGACACATGTCTCCCTGGGGGTGCGCATACTGGCAGGAGTGGCTGTTCTGCATACCCTGGATGAGCTGCTCGTGACTCCATCTCCTGCTTCGCCTTGGTTATGCAGCACCTGCCCCAGCCCCACTCCTTCCCTAACCATTGGGGCTTTGATCTGTCTTGTCCTGTTCCACCCCTTCTCCAGCCCCATAACAGACTTGCCATCTGGACCCAGCTGTTTTTCACACTGTTGGGCCAAGCTCCTGGCTGTCTGTGCTGCACTGCAGCTGCTCATGCACAGGGCATTCATCAGGGGCATTATTGGTCATCAGCCAAAAAAAAGCCATTGCAGTCAATTTTCCTTATACCGGTGCCAAGCTGCTATGGGACCCATGTATCCGTGCACCTCTAGTTTATAGTACTTTTCATGTCCATGTTGTTGCTTTTATATAGAGGGATGTTGGCCACTAGGGTTGCAAAATTTCTCTATGAATGCATTTTATTTTTAAATATTGTTGACTTGTACAGTCCCATCTAGAGAAAAGAACATGTAATGGTTTGGTTCCAACTTCATCTTTAAGCCACATATTAGATGGTACCTGCTGTATACCCCATTATTGCACATATTGCTGAACTGTAGTCATCTTACGTACAGCATTATCTAAGGAATAGTTTTTACTCTTGGCCCATTTTTGACATTCTTAATAGTAAATAAGGCTCCTTATTTTGTTTTGAAATTGGTTTATTTGACTTTCCATGTTGTTGAGCACAAATGAAAAGTGAAAGCTCTTGGAGTAAGGGCTGCATCTTAATTTGAGCAGTTTAGGTTTGTGCTGCTGGAATAAATAATTTGTATGCGACATTGCATTACAAAAACCATGGTTCCCAGGATTGGAGATTTACTGGATTTTTAATTTATCTCATTTAGGAGCAGCTGAATTCTGTATAGGTTATTATTGTATGATGTATTGAATATTTTTTTATAAAGTGAAAAAAATATGGCAGTTAACTTAAAACATACCTGCTGTATATAGAGGCACTTGCCATAGCACTAAGTATTGTATAATATTTGTTTATATTGAAGGGAAAACCTGTCCATATTTCTACCAGTAGAAATGAAGTGAATTTTGAATTCTTGAACATAAGAAATGTATAGTGGAGAGGTTCTAAGGCCACTTCCAGCTGCTATCTATTATCATCCTTCTGTGAGTGCTTTATATTGAAAAGAGCTGTCTGATTGCTCTAGAATGAAACTGGAATTAGGCCTGTTTAAAAGTCTCTGTGTTAGGGTCAGAGGGGAGAGTAAGGGTAATGTCATGGTGCGTGTCTGCTACAGACTGCCAGACCAGGGGGATGAGGTGGATGAGGCTTTTACTAAGCAGCCAGCAGAAGTTTCCAGATCACAGGCCCTGGTTCTCATGGGGGATGTCAATCACCCTGACATCTGTTTGGGTGTAATACAGCAGTGCACAGGCAATCCAGGAAGCTTTTGGAAAATAATGGGGACAACTTCCTGGTGCAAGTGTTGGAGAAGCCAACTAGGGGCTGTGCTGTTCTTGACCTGCTGTTCACAAATGGAAGATTTGGTGGGGAATGTAGTAGTGGATGACAACTTGGGCAGCAGCAACTGCAAGATGATTGAGTTCATGAGGAACTCAATCCTGAGGAAAGGAGATATAAGGGTAAGGACCCTGGACTTCAGAAAAGTTTGACTCGCTGAGGGAACTGATGGGCAGGATCCACTGGGAGGCCAGTCTGAGGGGGATAAGAGTCCAGGAGAGCCAGCTGTATTTTGATGAATCCTTACTGAGAGTGCAGGAACAAACTATCCCAATATGCAGCAAGACTGGCAAGTATGGCAGAAGACCAGCTTGGCTTAGAGTGAACACTTCTTGCAAGCTTCCGTTTTGTGTTTTAGCTCACTGAAGTGGAAACCTGGACACGTGATTAGGAAGGAGTATAAGATTATTGCTTGGGGATGCAGGGAGGAAATCAAGAAGGCCAAAGCGCAGTTGCAGTTGTAGCTAGCAAGGGACGGGAAGGATAACGCGAAGGGTTTCTACAAGTATGTCAACAAGAGCAAGGTCAGGGGAAGTGTGGCTCCCTTACTAAATGGGGAGGCAACTTAGTGACAGATGATACAGAGAAAGCTGATGACCTCAATGCCTTTTATACCTCAGTCTTCACAGGCAAAGTCAGCTCCTAGACTACTGCACTGGGCACACAGTTTGCGGAGGAGCTGAGCAGCTGGTAGTGGCACAAGAACAGTTATGGGACTGTTTAGTAAATCTGGATGTATACAAGTCTGCGGGACTGGACGTGGTGCACCTGAGGGAGTTGGCTGCTGTGATTGCAGGGCCATTGGCCATTATCTTTGAAAACTCGTGGAAATTGGGAGAGGTCCCAGATGAGTGGAAAAAGGCAAATATTGTGCCCATCTCTTAAGAAAAGGAAGTTGGAAGATGCAGGGAACTGCAAACTGGTCAGCCTCACCTCAATCCCTGGAAAGATCATGGAGCAGGCCCTCAAGGAATCCATTTTTAAGTGGAGGAGGAGAAGGTGATTAGGCACAGTCAGCATAAATTCACGAGGGGCAAGTTCTGCCTGACCAACCTAATTGCTTTCTATGACGAGATGACTGGCTCTGTGGATGCGGGGGAGGGCAGGATGGGTGATATACCTGGACTTTAGCAAGGCTTTTGATATTGTCACCGATTCTTGCAAGGAAGCTAAAGAAGTATGTGTTGCATGAATGGACTATAAGGTGCAAAGAGAACTGTCTGGATCATTGGGCTCGGAGGGTAGTAGTCACTGGCTTGATGTCTAGTTGGCAGCTGGTATGTAGTAATGTCCCAGGGGTTGGTCTTGGCACAGTTTTCTTCAATATCTTCATCCTGTACTTAGGATGGAACAGTCTTATGTACTACTACCGGCTGGGGACTGACTGGCTAAGCGGCAGCTCTGCATAAAAGGACCTGGGGGTTACAGTGGACAATAAGCTGAATATGAGCCAACAGTGTGCCCTTGTTGTGAGGACTGCTAACAGCATACTGGGCTTCATTAGTAGGAATGTTGCCAGCTGATTGAGGGGTGAGGCCAGGTCTGGAGTACTGTGTCCAGTTTTGTGCCCGCACTACAGAAAGGATGTGGACAAATTGGAGAGAGTCTCGTGGAGGGCAACTAAAAAAGTGAGGGGGCTGGGCACAAGATGTGTGAGGAGAGGGTGAGGGAACTGGGTTTTAGTCTGGAGAAGAGAAGACTGAGGGGGGATTTAACTAGCAGCCTTTAGCTACCTGAAGGGTGGTTATGAAGAAGATGCAGGTAGATTGTTCTTGGTGGTGGTAGAGGACAGAACAAGGAGCAACGGTCTCAAGTTGCAGCAAAGGAAGTTTAGGTTAGATGTTAGGAAAAACTTCCTCACAATGAGGGTAGTAAAGCACAGGAACAGGTTACCCAGAGAGGTGGTGGAATCTCCATCCTTGGAGGTTTTTAAGACCTGGATAGACAAAGCCTTCGCTGGGATGATCTAGTTGGGGTGGTCCTGCTTTGAGCAGGGCGTTGACTAGATGACCTTAATTTTTTAACCGTAATTTTCTATAAATTGTCTACTATCAGCTGCAATATGAGCAGTAAGATTTTTTGCTGGGGGTGGGGGGCGGAGAATTTCTGGAGTGCCAGGATGAGGGAGGAGGGGCGTGTGGGCCAGCTGCAGTGTGTGTAAGTGCTTTGTTGCTAATACACTGATTGTTCCACTGGGATAATTCAGCTCTTTGTGGAATGCCACCATGCAGCTGGTCTGATTTAAGGAAAGGGTTTTTTATAACTGTGGTAAGAATGATTTTTAGTATACAGGGGTGAGGGAAATGGAGAGTGGAAGTAGCTGCATCTTCAGGATTAAAAATTCTGAGCCACATTCCATCCGGGTGTAGCTTGGAGTAAGTGAGCTTGAAATGGAAATGCCAGCCCTTTGCTTAATTGTGTAACAGTTCAATGTTTAAATAAAAAATGCTCTAGGAAGTTGGAGGTTGAAACTGGAACATCGTCATCTCTGCTTGCATTGCCATCTACATGGATGAAGAAATCCACTTCATCCTTTACTCTGGGTTGCCAGCTTTTGCCCAGATAAATACCTTATGTTTAACAGAGGTACTTGATCTCTTTCATAGATTTCATAGACATTAGGGCTGGAAGGGACCTTGCAAGATCATTGGGTCCAGCTCCCTGCCCAAGGAGCAGGATGTCAGCGGGGGTCAGATCACTTAGCCATTTTTGTTTTTTAAACTAAAACTTAATGCTGAGAGATGGTGAAACAACTGAAAGGTTCTTAAGTGCCATTATCTGTTATCCTGAAATAACTGACTTCTCCATCTAAATATCTTACCAACTCTAGATTTAAATGGCATTGAGCTATTGTGTTACTGAAGTGCTGTTGTAGCTGTTGGGTGTATGGATATTGGAGGTGGAAAGGGGTTTAAATTTTCACTTGCAGGTCTTGAGCAAGTGTTCTTGCTACTAGTCAGCTCTTCTACATTTACTGATCTTTCTGGATACATTTTTTAAATCATAGCTGTTTAGTTTATGAATGGTTTCTGGAGGTTTATGTATCCTTATACTGGCTTGGTTTAAAACAAGATCACCGATTGCCGCCCTTGGAAGATTTAGTATGTATGTTTGAAACAAGCCAAACTTAGTTCAGGTTGAAGTGTTATAGCAGATTATGACGGAACCTACAGAAGCTCACATAAAACATGAGTGTTTGCAAAAATGAAGGCTAAGCATTCCCGTCTGTGTGACAGGCTTACAAAATGGTAAAACAGTTATTGTTAAGGATAAAATGTTGTAATCAAGATAAGCATGTAAAGAACGCAACAATGACTTTACTATAGTAAGCTCAGTGAACTGCAAGCATGTGAGAGAATTTTTGAGAAGCCACTTTTGTTTTGCTCTTCATAATGAACAGTGTAGTTTGGCACTTCTGAATTAGATAACTTCATAACTATTCCCTGTGGCTGACACTGGGAAGCCCAAGGTTGCCAAATCATTTAAAGGAAGCTATATACTTGTTAACATTCAAAGGCAACTTACTTTGGTTTTGAAAATCCGACTTTACACGAGTGATATAAACTCATTTTGAAGTTATATGCAGGAAAAGAAAAAAAACATCATGTGAAAGTTCTTGCACCTGCTCCTTCTGCTGTTGGAATTCGTTTTCATCATTTTATAGTAATTTATTTCCCAGTGAAAATCATTTCTATTAGCCAGATTCCACGTTCAGATCCTAGTAAACTTCAGGTCCGGTTCTTTACTCTCTTATGCATTTGAGTGTTTCCTTTCTTCTACAAGAGCTTGTAGGATCAAACCCCTGAGCTTATTAATGCCTTTATGCAGTAGTGGAGTTTGAGGTCTCACTACATGCATACATAATAGTCTATGATATACATCTAGAAACACATTTGCACTTTTAGTGCGATTATCTGAGATCCCATTTGAGCTTTTTCTCAATGTAAGCTGTCGCTTCTGATTTTCTTTCAAGACTTCTCAAAGATGCCTGCTGCCTGTGATTCGCTGCTTGAAGACATTGAAGATATTGTGTCAGCAGAAGATCTGAAACCACATGACCGACAGTTTGTAAGAAAAAGTGTTGTTCCTAAAGTGAGAAAACGCAACTCGCAAAAGAATGTTCAGGCAGATGACGATCCCCCAAGCGACAGGTAAGTGTTTTCTTCTAAAGAAAATTCCCAACATGCATTGCTAATGTGTTTGTTTTGTTTTGTTTTTTTAATAAGATGCATTGTCATTCTTCACTTGTTTTTCAGCTGCATTTAGGTTTTTGGTAATGCATAATTTAGGGTAGAGGCAAGTTTAAAAAAAACCTTACAATTCATTGTTGTGGCCAGTTTTTTTCCCATTAAGATACGTGAACCAGATTTTACACCCAGCATTTCCTATTATCTTCAGAGAAGTACTTGATACTGAATAATTCTGCTACTTTGGCATTTGACTGGGATCTGAGCTCCTTGAAAAATCTGACCCTTAGGTCCCTCTTTGAGGAATCTGGAGGTGAAGAAGTTGAAATTTTAGAGTGGTAACAGTTTACACTTGATTGTCGCAGAGTAATTATTAATGTACATAACTGACTAAATAAAGTGGTGAAATATCAATATTGGGTAACACAAATTTTTAGAGTATTAGTTTTCTTAACAGCATGAAGCTGCTGAATTGATGTATCATCTGCTAAGTGAGAAAAGAAAGGATAAAAATGAGTTTGTTCCTTGAATGCAAACTTGTTTTAAAGAATACTGAAGTACTTCAGCATACTGCATCTATCCTTTCGTCCCTCTCAACTTTTGTATTTATATGTGGTTTTTCAGTTTTTTTTTTGTTTTGTTTCCTATTACCGTGTGTAAAATAACTGATTGACTATACCCAATTTTGTCAAATGCAAAAAACACATGAATACAAATACTTTCATAAGACTAGATAAAATAGTTTTATAGAAATGTGATTTTTTTTTTTTTTTAATGTTAAAGGTGTAAGCTTCAAGTAAGCCTGTCACATGTGTTGATAAACCCAATAACAGAAATAAGTTTGTTTGCTTCTAATTTCCTTAACTACTAAGTGTCAGTATTTCTGGTGGTTTGCAAGACCTTTTAAAAAGGCCTTGCCATGAGGCATCATTATCTAAGTTTAGAGGTGCACTGATACATCAGTCTGATGTTGGATTGGCACCAATTTATAAAGAAAATTGACTGTATTGGAAATTGGCCTGAAGTGGCCAACTAATTTGGCCCACAAAAAGCTCATGCATGTGCACAGCCACCCTGTGCCTGCCCCGCCTTGGCAGGACAGCACCTAACCCAGCTCCACTTCCTCCCTCACTGCAGGGAGCATTGAGCTGTCTCCCCCACCCCTTGTCTCCCCTGCCCCTTCAACCAGAACAGACTTACTGGCTGAACTTGGCTGTATCGGAAATCGGATTGATATTGGCTGATATGCCTCCTTAAAAATCAACGTTTGGTATCAGCCCCCAAAATCTCTATCAGTGCACCCCTATCTAAATTAATGGCTAAATTTGTAAGTAAAGTGGATAATGAAATATTTTTTTTATGAGCAGTTCATTGCTAGCATTCTTTGGTACTGCTTTTCTTCTGAAAGCCTAATGCTTTTATCATTTTAAAGAAAACTTAACCCCAAAAGCTGTTCCCAAACTCTTAATAGCAGAATGATTTACGTTAAAACAAGTTGATAATGAAGTGTTCAGCATCTGTGATGCTATCTCTTTCTTTTCTGTGTTCTGTCTTGCCGCTTTTGTTGCAATGTGTAGTATATGAAATCAGGTAAAGGGGCAATATGTGTCAGATATGCTATGCAAAAATCAGCTAGGAAAACAAACTTAATGTAGATGAACAAGGCTTTTCTTAGCCTAGTCAGCTAGTGGATTTGCTCATTTAAAGATTTTCTTCACGGGAAGACCTGGTTTCTGGGCATCCTTACACCACAACAGGCATAGCCCATCAGCCATGAAAGAGAGAACTGGTATTTAAACAACAATCATGTTTGTTGCTTTGAATCCAAGGGCAAGGGTGTACACATGATTATTATGGCTGGTGTTGGTAGTAAACGCTATGCTGAAGTTGCTTCACCATCATGAATCATAACTGTTTATTTTCAGGGTCTTTTTTTCTCAAATTCCTTTTAGATTTTTGCTTGAAGTGCCCTAAGTCCCAGTTGTACAGTGAATTTCTTTTAGGGAAATTGAGGAATGCAGGTTCAGATATTTTTCAAGTATGAACTTTTCAACTTTTCTCCTGACTTAACGGCTCATTGTTCGTCACTCTACAGGTGTTAATGATAATTTTTTCCTTTTTAATGGTCTTGATGTTCCACTAATCTGGCTCCCTTTCTTAGGGTAATTTTGCTGTTTTGTAGCTGTTTCTGGTCTCTCTTCTATTGTTTCATAGTTCCAAAAACTATTTAGCTCTTTTCAGAATCACAGGTTTACCCATGGAAACCAGTCATCAGCAGCTAGGGCTTCAGCTTTTGTTAAACAAGAATGGGAGGCGTAATCTGAAGATCAGGCTCTGTCTCTGCTGTATGCAGTCATAACTCTAAAAACTCCTTTTCTTCATTCTGCCTTTCAAAACCAAGGTGTGCATTGTATGCCAGGACATGTATGTGAGGAAAATATGGCATTTATCTCAGTGCTCAGTGTTTGGTCTGGATTAGTAATGATGACTTAGTAGAGGTAAATTGTGTGGAATGAATTTCACACCTGGGTACAGTAACCTAGCAGTTCAGTGAAAAACTAGCAGTTCAGATGTACCCGTTTCACAGGTGTACCTGGGTTGCCTTTAGTGTTGTCATTCTGCCAATTACTTCACAAAATTGTTGGGATCTGCCTTTTAGATTTTTGCTTCCAAACAGCTTCAGTACGTTAAGTCTCTTTCCCTTTGCCATCCCCATGTGGTTTTTGATTCTGATGTTGTTATAATTTCATTTTGATTGCATCATTAGAAACTTGTTGCTTTCTTTTCTCTCCAGCTCATTGACATTGAGTAGGAGGTTTGTATATGCAGTTATTACTTAATGTTTTGAAAGGGGTTGTCAGTGATTATTAATGATTTCCAGTGTATAATGGCCAAACCCTTTTGTTCCTGAAATGGCATCATGTTTTTGTTTCATGTTTTAAACAGTCTTTCCTTGGTTTTGTTTACTCTACAGCATTATTCCTGGTGTACAGAAAATCTGGATACGTACGTGGGGTTGCTCTCATAACAATTCAGATGGAGAATATATGGCTGGACAGTTGGCTGCTTACGGATACAAAATTACAGGTAATTGCCTCATCCAGGGTATATCGTTCTGGTTTTTGGCTGACTACTGGAAAAAACTCTCATCTTACTAGTCTTAGTGAGGTTTAGTGAAATTAAGGTAGTTCTTATCTCTGCAAGTTAGCTGTGTCTGGTGCAAATAGACATTGTAATCTAGAAGTTGTGTTGAGTTATGTGAGAGATGTTTGTGAGCTGCTTCTTTTGAGTCGGTGCTTATCAGGTCAGAACTCGTTCCGGGCAGATATCAACCTCCATAAGTCACTGAATTTAAGTTAAGATAGGTGTAATCTTAAAACTTAATATTTTATTGATGTTTAAGTATATTGTAGCTTAACTGTGAACCAAATCCTGGGTTGGCATATTCTTGTGATTTGTATCAATATGAAGAAAATTACTCTTGTCCAGGTTTAACTTTAACTTCTAATAGTTAAGGACCTACTGAATTTGTGATTCAACATTGCCCGCAAAATCCGGGCAGTGCCTGCAAAATCTGCAAGGCGGGGGGGTGGGAAACAACTTGCCAAGCCCCGCGGCAGTTCAGTGCGGAGGAGGGCTGCGCCTGCCCCTCTCTACCAATTGGCAGTGATGGTCAGAGCTTCATGATGGACAGACCTCTCAGCCAATCAGTGGCAGGGGGCAAGGCCAGATGCCAATCAGGCTCTGCAGCCAGGCAGTGGCGAGGGGCCAAGTCACTGGAGCCCTGTGGCCAATCAGAGGCATGGGGGGGAGGGGCTGCCATGCTACAAAATGGGCAAGCAGCCCTAGCAAATTAGGTAGGTCCCTACTCATGCTTGTTGAAGATGGCTTTTACAACAGATACACTGAAACCTTTTTGTTGCTGTAGTTTTAGGAAACTTGGAGAATATTGAATGTAACTGAGATGAAAATGGAGAAACCAAAGATTTGTTATGCTCAGCTGTGTAACTGAGGATGCTAGTTTGATGCCAGTCTCTCTTTCTGGTGTGAGAGGCTTTGTGATATAAAGGTAGAACAGTTGTCTGTGGGGACAAGGGAACACCTTTTACTGTTGTTGATATATGCTCCCACTTGTCTGCTTCACAGCTGCACTGATAAGATTAAAAAAAATAATTCCAGTAGTCACTGGATATATTTTTCTTTCAGTGGTCTCTGGTAGAATAAGTTCATTTTTAGTCTAATTTTTCAAGTTGCTTGAATCTTTTTGTAAGATTGTACTGTTTGTAAACCAGTAATCTGAAAATACTATAATGGGAACACAAGCTGATATGGCTATAGGCAGTGCATTGGAAGGAATGCCCATTTCTTGTGTCTATTTTTGGGTTAGGTTGACTGACGTGGGTACAGATCCTTTTTATGGAGGGATTGACATAGTGATGTATGTGGAATGTGTTTGGATCTCCCCTCATCTCATTTTCTTCCTTCTGAGGTTTTCAAGTAACTGACGTTCTGATCCATTGCACTTTTTCCTTGATACAAAGAGCAGAAGCATAACCCTCCAAATATAGGGCTGAAATAATTGCTAAAGGAAGACGCTACGCCAACATTTTTAAGATATCAAAAGTAAAAGTTATTCTACACTGGTGAGAGTTCAAAATGAAGGACATGATGCAAAACCACAGCAGTTGAGGTAGTACTTTTAAAATAAACTTTGTACTATCAAGCAGTTGCTTTGGCCTATATCAGGATATTTTTTTTGATCTTATGACTGACTAATCAAATAACAGATGAATTGAGAGAGAGAGTAATATAGGTGTAAATTACTAATTGATTTAAGTCCCTGTTAGAAAGACTCTGTGTACTTTTTAGTAAAAATAAATAAATTTTAATCTTTTTTCCAGTAGCATGTTTTAATAGAAACTGTACTTTGAAGTGTAGATTTAAAGAATAACAATTGACAGAGAATAAAATTCATGATATAACTTGTTTCTAACACTTTCAAAACCCCACAAGTACTTTTTTAATGCAGTTTAGTTTGTTTAAATGTTATATCTAAATAGAAAACAGGTGCTTTTGTTAGTGCATGATTCTCTGAAGTAGTGAATTTTTTTCAGAGGGCTCCTAGCTTTTTACTAATTTGAAAGACTCAACATAATGTTCTTTAACTTAATATTTAAATAAATAATTATCCAAAAATGAGATACGAGAAGCTGTGTCCGTTAACATAAATTTATAGTATCCAAAAGTTTCCCTGAGTATGGTAGGCCATTTTGGGCAGAAATGGTTAGGATGTAGAGGTTTATAGTCCAGTGCTTTTCAGTCTTGTTAGACTTGAGGCATCCTTGGAAAATGCCAGCTTGTGTTTTGACTATGGAAAAGAGTAATTTGTCTGTTGTAAAGAACTCAAAATGACTACAGCATGCCAGAATGTTTTTGATACTGGAATTCTGTTTGAAATCACTGGTTTTGTCTTCTAAAATGTGTATGTGTTTACACATCTACATGATAATATTGTGCTGCACCTGAGGGTGTACCCTGGTTGAGAATCACTGTTGTAGTCAACAGCACACAAGGAAATGGCTAGATTCAGGGGCCGGTTTGACTTCAGCATGATGAATGACTCTTCAGCTACTTATTTTAAAGCTGAGTTGATGTGGCTGTCTTTGCAAATCCAGAGCAGAACTTGAACTTGTCTCTGGATCTGTAGTGGCACATCTTAACTGCTTTTTCCACACACACACACTCTGCTTTATAAAGTGTTTCTGAATTACTATACTTTAATAGTTGCCCATAAAGCTGGGTGTGTATTTCTCAGCAGTATGTATAATTCTGGAACATAGCGTCATTCTTGTGTCCCCCTTTAAAAGGCACCAAGGTATCATAAGCAGTAGATAACTTTTATTATATTAACTTTTCTTGGACCATAATTAGTCTACATAGCTCTCTTGCATCATTAGGAGGTTCCTACTTAGAATAAGTTACTAAACAAGGGGAATTACAAGTCCCAAATTCTTATACAGAATCTTTTTTTTTTTTTCTTCTTTAGCGAGTTGTATACGATTTGGGCTAATAGACTTGTAACTAGACGTGAATGTAGGGATAGAATATATAGAACATGCCTGCAGCAATGTGGTGAACGTAATGCGTACGTGGCAATACTGGCAATTTTATGTGACGTATAACTACTAGTTTCTGAACGAGGGATTGCTTTAGCAAAATTTATTTAGAGGAACACTTTAACCTGGCAAGCCTAAAACGAGACAGCGTTCTCTCCTTCTCTGTTGGGTTAGAAAGTTTTGTTTTATGCTGTCTTATTCAGGGACAAGCCTGGAACTTAAATTTTTGCTAAAAGCAGCATAATGTTTTCAGTTGAAACTTAATAATTGTATACTGAATATTTCCCCTTCAAGATCAAGTTGCTGCTGATATTTGACCTGACTTAACCTCCATGCTGGATGTAGACATTGTATGGGACCAAAAGCTGAAAAAGAAAACTACCTGCCTCCTTTAGTGCTACTTATAAATAAAAGCCAGATACCAGAATACTTTTTTTTTGGAAGAGCACATGTAAATTACGGCTCTGCATTGGGACAGGCAGCCGGTAGAGTGGAGATGAAAGGAAGGATTTTTAGCAAAATCTGGTGTTTAAGAAAACTGGTAAGAAAGACTAAACTAGTTTGTTTTTTTTTGTCTTGGGCTTGCATATCAATACATTTGGGATTCTGGATAAATTTTCAGCAACTTTGTGCTTTGGATAGTAAGTAAATTTCATCAATCCAGACCATACATTTCTTTACAGATAGCAATGGCATAGGCAGAATCAAAGGGTATGGACAGACATAACACTTACAACATCCTAACTGCACTTCAAACTGCAAGAGTTTGGATGTACAGGCCACTTCAGACTGGTTTAAACTTCCTGGAATATTTCAAGAGCACACTGGGAAAAATGAGTACTATTTTTGAGCTGGTCAGCAGACAATCCAGCCCCTTAGGAGCCCCAAGCAGGGGTTTACACAGCCTCCCACCAGCATCTGCCAACCTCTCCACTTCAACCCACTGCTCAAAACTGGGTCTGTCTTCCCTTCTAGAAAAATCTTGGGGAGCTTCTTGTAGTCACTGACTTGTGGAAGCCTTGATGGTATGAGAAATTTACTACCCCCTGGTGGTGTTTTGGGAGCAAATCAATCCCTAAAAGAAGGGGGTTCTATTTGGAACCCTTAGCAGTGTGGACACTTCTGTCCAGGGACAGTTGTGAACTGGTTCATAATCTGTGACACTGTTGGAATGGTTTGAATGTTACATGTGTCAGCACCCAAAGCCTGTCATTCCGTGTGTGTGTGTGGCAGGTAATCAGCATTTGAAATAGACATTGGTAGTTTCTGGACTTCTGATCTGTATATTATCTGTTAGAGTTGGCAAGGGGGAAGGAGAGGGTGTTAGAGTGGATTCTAAGTATGTTAACTGATGAAGTGAATTCTCCCATCTGTAAGCTTTGCTTGAGTGCAGATTTAAAAGTGCAAATGCCCTGCAAGGAAAGGCCAGTCAAATATAGTACTAGTTATGAAGGTACTAATGTGCTTTCCTGGCCTAGTGTAGTTTAGCCTAGTGTAGTTTAAAAAAAAAAAAAATCTAGCTGGCTGAAGCTACACTCCAAGGAATAATATATGTTTTGAATGTCAGTCAAATACATTGGGAATTTATGTGTTCAACGTTATAGTTTCTGGGTGGACTTCCCACAGCTTCAAGGATATTGGACAAATAGCATATGCATCATGCAGCATTGTGGTCAAAGCAGACTAAAACAAGGTTGGTGCCAGTGATTACAGGTTCTACAGTTACTTAAAAAAAAAAAAGTGACAGTATTTTTAAATGTCTTTTAAAAATGGCCACATTTGGGTAGAGTAGATCTTGGTGGAACTTTAAAAGTGTGTCGTTCATCAGAATCACTCGTCATCTTCAAGTAATGTATTATGGAGGCTACTTTCTTGACAAAACCTTTCAGTTGTAAGTTTTTTCAGCTGCAGATTGAGCTCCCAGCTCTCTTCTGACCAGAGAACAGCAAAATTGTAAAATGCAAGTTTTGACACAACTTATGCTTTTGTTTTTGGTCTTGTACCCCACACCAAATATTTTTATGGAAATCTGGGACCCTGGCATGTGCTGCTTCCCCCTTCTGCCACCCCTTCCCTCAGCCAGTCTTTACCCTAGGAAGGAAGAGCAGGGCCCAGCCTGTCCCCTGCCTCCAGCCAGTGCAGCCAGGGTGGTGCCAGTCTGTGACTTTTTTTTTTGTTTCCATCTTCACTAGTTGGCGGGGACAGTTTATGAAATCCAGGACTGTCATGGCCAACCAGGACTTATGGTCACTCTAAGAACAGAGGACATGCTGCAGAGAAGGGTTTGCTTTCAGTTCCCGTGGGCTTTGGTCCTGGGGTAAGCAGTGTTCCTGGTAGGCTGTGCTGCTTGAAATTATCCTATAGAATGTCATAAATCTGTTTTGCTCATCCAAAATTAGGGCAGTTGAACAATTATTTGCTAACTGATGATCTTGAAGACTGAATTTTTGTCAAATATTAAATAAATATTTCTGAAAACAATGTTAATGATCCTAATTAATTCTTAGATTCACTGTAAATTTCTGGCATTATAAGCTGTAGCATTGGGAGGCAGGAAGGGATTCAGGACAACCCTCCAATACTTAAATTCTATACCTGGAAAATTATAATAAATGAAAAAAAAGTATAAATTTATAGAATCTAACTATTGGGGATTTTAATATATTCAAGGTCATCTTGCAGTCAAGTAAATACAGTAATTCTTCCCCCTGGAGATAGAGAGAAGCTCTGACACTGGTGCTTGAGCATTCAAATAAAATGCATAGAACATTTAAAAAAAAAAAAAAAAAAAGTATCTAATATCAGGAACTAGTTATTTGGACTGCATGGTATTCATAAATAGAACTGTAATATAAACATGTCTAACTTTTTTTTAAATGAGTAGTTTGGTAACTTTAAAAAATGAGAGCCCAAGTCCAAAACAAATATATTTTCATTCTGTCTTTGCATTCAGAGGTAGGGACAGGTGTGATTTGGGGGCTTGTCTCTACACTGATGCATAAAATTAGACAGTGGCAGCCTCTCTTCTCTGTTTGCTGAGTTGCAGGTTGATCTAGCTTGGAGATCCTTTTTAATATCTGGCATAGCTTTAACAGTATTGCCAAATGGGTGTTGTTTCTGTTGTGCCCACACATTAATAGGTGCTCCTGTCTTTTGCCAGTAGGACATCTTTCCATACCAGTTTGCAGTGAGCTACTGTGATGCCATCACCATGGTGAAGCTGGCAGCTTAGTGTCCCAGGTGGTCTCAATCAGTTGTCTTCTGGGCTTTGGTGGGTTACGCAAGTCGCAGTTATCCAGAGTCACCACTACATGTAATAAATGTAACTATATTTACAGACCAAAGTTCAAAACTACAGGCTTTGAATGTCTGGAGGCTTATTTCACTGTGGTTGGAGCTGAACTGCCCAGGAACAAGTCTGACCCACTCCATATTTTGATGAATATCTTCACATGCAAATTGTAGGAAAAAATATTCATTTATCCTTGCCTGCATGTCACTCCTGACAGGGGCTGCTTCCTTCATCAGTGGGCTTGACTGAGAGGTCCTTAAGGTACCCTTCACACTTCTTGAATGACTTAACTTGATCAGAAGGGGAAAAAAAAAACCCATGGGTGCTGACAGATGTGAAAAAACCCAACTCTTTCCTGGAAGAGGCAGCGCGTTAGTTGGACCCAGCTCTGCAGTGTCTGTATAGATTAGGCACTTCAGCGTGGCTTTTT
>NW_017728992.1:62470468-62471830 GCF_001723915.1 Gavialis gangeticus
TCCTGGAAGAGGCAGCGCGTTAGTTGGACCCAGCTCTGCAGTGTCTGTATAGATTAGGCACTTCAGCATGGCTTTTTTGGTCCTTTTATCTATTAGCTGATTGAATCGGCTATTAGATAAGGGCCAAAAAGCCATGCTGAAGTGCCCGATCCATACAGACATAGAGCGTGCTGTGTCCAACTAATGTGATGCCTCTTCTGGCCATGTCAAGCTTAAAATGAAGTCTGTCTGTCTGTCCATTTTTTTTCCATGTCTGTGAGCAGCCCTTGAGGACAACTGTTCAGATCTTTCTATAGGTCTTGGTCTGGGGCCTGCAAAGCAGGTGAAAAGAGGTTGCTTATATTTGAGAGAAGCTATACCTGGGTGTAGAAGGAAGTGCACTAAGGCATTATACATTTAAGATAGGAAACAGTAACGCTACAAGACCTTATGGAACAAAAATACTTGTTCACAGTCCAATAGCCATTGCTCCAATACATGGACAGTTCCATTTTTCTTGGGCTTCAGCCAGACCAATGGCTGTAATATATACTCTTTCCCAACGGAAAAGAAATCCTGTGACTATCGATGCCAAGGGCCACAGCCTTGGTGGTGCAGAGTTGGCCTGCAATTATGTTGGTGTCGGGCAACTGGGAGCTGTGCCAGAGCCACTTTTCCCAGATCATCCACTTGTTGGGGCAGGAACTCTCCTTCCAGACATAGGGGAGCTCTACCATGTCTGAGCAGCCCTACCTTCCCAGCACCCTTCCCCAGGCTGGAGTGTGGGTGCAGCTGGAAGCTGCCCTGGTTCAGTTGCCCATCAGCCAGAAGCGGTGCCCGTTCTGCAACTGGGGGGCAGGGAGAAGCGATGGAAGTGCAGGCACCGCTTCTTGCCGCCCAGCCTCAGCACAGGCATGGACAGAGGCAAAGCCTTCCAGCTCCTTAGGCCAGATTCAGTGGCTTCACAGCCATATCTTGTTAACCCCTGATCTCTGCTATATTCAAGATGGAGTGGTGAGCCACCTGGTGCTTTGTTTTTGTTGTTTTCAAGGTTTGGGGTTTTTTTGGTTTTTCCTGCTTGGTAAAGACTTACATTACAAAACATTTGATTTATTTACATTCTTATAATACAGGTGTGCATCATGCTGAAATGATAAAATATGTTAACTGCTCATGTAAAATTAATGTACAATCCTGATGCAGTGTGTTCATGATATGGAGAAAGGAGCATGCAGTCTGTCATAGACAACCATCAATCCCCTGGATCATGGTGTACCACAAGAGGTCTAGTCAGGTGCCTGATGAATTGGCTTGTACAGAGTGCTGTGATACACCAAGACCTTTGGGCAAGAGTATGGAGGAGTGGAGGCTCCCTAAGACCTA
>NW_017728992.1:62471962-62475402 GCF_001723915.1 Gavialis gangeticus
TCCCCCCCCCCCCCATTAGACCATTGAGACAGAATGTAAAGGCTAAATCAAGTGTCTCGGTAGTTCCTAGCTTTTGCCAGAGAGCAACAAATAAGAACTGCTGCTGACTTCCTAACACCTCAACGAGCACACGTTTCTGTCAGGGTGGTATCTTTCAGCTATTCTCCAACCAGGGAGTACCTACAGTGCAGTGGGGGCTAGGGTTTTGGGGTGCTTTATACTCACCTTACTTTAGAGGTTGCAACATATTTGGTATTTTTATAAGAGATATGCTGCCACAAGTAGCCCTACTAATTTGCCACCAGGCCCTCCAGTCGGATGTAGTTTATAAGCATACCCAGGACCAGTCAATCTCAAAGTGTCAAAATGTGCTCATAAGGCTGCTGTCATCCATACTGTACCTTAGTACATGCATGTAATTGCCTTTCAGTGTGGTTGTCCAAAACAGGCAGACCATTTTCCTTCTGGCTCTATCCTTTCTTAAATACCTTCTCACATAAGAGATGCAGTGATAACAAGAAGGATTTTTGGCTTGCTGTAATCTTGCTGAGTCATGAGGCATCTTCAGTCTCCATTTTGATTTACTGAATTCACACGGAACATTTAGCATGAAACTTTTTAAATGCTTAAAGTTTTCCTTGCTGGCCAGGTCTGGTGTATGGTTTAATGAGCTAGTGTTGGCTGGATCCTTTAGAACTGCCTATGGCATTGAAATCCCATCAGTGCAAATGTACCAGCGTGGTGGAAAATGTCTGTTTGGAGCTTGAATTTGTGTTCCTAAAGATGTGAGCATCTCTTACCTTCTATGACCAGCATAAGTTAGTCACTGAATACCACCAGGTCTTGTGTAGATATAGAAACACGTGTCCTGAATAATTTGTATGTATTCACAGTTTGGGAAAGGGGAGGGGAAGGGGGCGGGGGAATACAGAAATGCGTTAAAATGCAGTTTTCTCATGACAGCACATAGGGTATTTCCTGCACATTGCCCAGAGTCTCAATCCTGTGCATCGGCTACTCAAATCTTTAAACAAAACAAGGAAGAGCTGTATACAAGGTTCCCTTTAGTCTTTTCCCAAGATCTCTGGTCCTGAACTGCGTCTACTGCTGTCTCGAGAGTGAGACATTATTCTCTGGAGGGATATTTAGTTCTTAGCATGGCTTTTGATGTTCTTTTGGTCTCTAATTCCTCCAGCTGAAGCAACTTGCCTCCTGATTCCTCAGTAGCCAAATGTCCTAAAATAGTGTCACAACTACATTTTAAAATACTATAGTCCTTAAAAATATTTGTTCAAGCTTAGAATTTGTTTAAAAACATTAATCAGTAGTACTGTAACTATGGTTAAAGTGAGGTCTAAATTAGCAAGGTTTTAAATAATTTTTTACCAGCTATATTTGCTTTATTCCTGGGAGCCAACAGGTGGCAGCATTGCATAACTAATGACACCTTTTTCATGTGCTGTTGCATACATGCTATTAATTTTGTTTGCCTAGATCAGCTTGATAGCAGTTTCCATTTATCCTGGTTTTATAGCTATTGAAACTTTGATTTTTAAAAATATTTTGGTTAACTTAAAAATCTAAAATTTTATAATCAGAATTGTGTAGTTCAGGTTTTTATTTACGAGTTACTATCTGACTATATCAAATATACAAACAATACGTTTTGCATAGAGTTAATCTCTACCTAACTTTAAATTCACTGTTACATTTCTTTATCCCTGTAGCAAAAATCATTAACGGATAGCAATGACCTAAAACTAACTTCATTTTAGAGCATTGGTTTTCAACCTTTCTTCACTTGCAGACCCCTTTGAATTGCAAGTGGGTATTCACATACAGTAAAATCCCTGTTTTCCAGCATTCTACTAGCTGGTATACTCTATTAACCACTGTTGCCATGCCACTGCCATCTACCACTCCCTGCCACTGCAGTGTGCAGCCATCCTGTGCTGCCGCTGCTCCACCACCCTGCGCCACTACCGCATGCAACCGTCCTGTGCCGCCGCTGCGTGCAAGCTCCCCACTTCGGCTTCAGTTTTTTTAGATAACGGGCATTTTTACGTTGCAGGCAGCTGGCATTCCCAACTCATACTGGATAATGGAGATTTTACTGTACTTTGATCATAGTCATCTTTTGCAGATCCCTTAGACAATAGTCTGCAGACCCCTAAAGATCCTCAGATTGAAAGCCACTGCATTTGAGGTTTTCTACGTTTAGAGTCCCTCTTAGTGGCTCCCTCTTAGTTAATTCTGGGGCTTATTAACTCCTGTTTTAGACAGTGAATGATCATTGCAAGATTTGTTTTGCTTTGTTTAAAGTAGTTACTCCATTTAGATTCCCTCTCCATTTGATTTTTCTGTGTTTTTTTAAGGTAAAGTATATAACAGGCTTGGTTAGAAACATGCTTGCAGGCATGTTTGTTTATAAATTATTTAAGTGACCACCTATACCTCTTTAGATTGTGAGTGAAAAGAACTGAAGTTTGCTTAAAAGTGCTCTTGTAAAATATTTTAACCTGTATATAATAGTGCTGATATTACTAAAATACTTAAAACTATAGATATTGCTAAATTGCTACCTGTTGGCATGGAAACTAACAGGTGTTTGGCAGTGCATGTGTTCAGGAAAGGAGCGAAAGTTAATATTGCAAGGTGAAACGGTGTTTGGGGATATAAGTGTTTTTTTTCAGTGTTTGGGGGGATTATTGTTATTGCACTAAGTGCTGTAGGATCTTGATTTCTCTCAAATGATTAGAACTTTGTTTTACCCAAGTAGGTTCTGAATATTATGTAGGAGCTTTTGATTTAATATCGATTCAGAAGAATGAGTGCCATTTACCTAACTGGCACAACTGTCATAGGTTTTCATTTCCATGGGCCCTATTCAAATACTGAGGAGATCTGATGCTGCTTAACCTGTGGGGTAAGAATACTTAAGTCAGGATTTGGAAAAATATGCTTTTTGCTTCCCATTAGTGAACAGGAAACGTTTTCCTTGGGATGCTTGGCTTACCCAGCTGTTTTTACAGGTAGCTTTTTCCTTTTTTTTGCCTATGTAGTTTCCCAGAACCTTCCACATGTGAAGTGAACAGGAAGTGATGCTCTGTTGCCTCCTTAAAATTTTTAGTCTGTTTTAAATAGCAGAGGGGCACACATTCCCTGGGGCCCAAATTCTAGCCTCGGTACACATCTAGAGCAATAAGGTTATGCAATGGGAAGCCGCTTGAAGACTTATGGGAGAGAACTCTGTGCTGGCTTCTGTTCCTTTGCCAGTTGTGTCTTCTTCTAAATGGGTTAGAATTATGTCAGGACTGAGAGTCTGTCCACAGTTTCCTACTGCATAGCAATGCTTATGAGTCCTTTAGGGAAGTGTGTAGATCGGTGTGGGCAAAATGCGGCCCGGGGGCCAGATGCGGCCCACCAGGCCATTCTGTTTG
>NW_017728992.1:62475599-62482924 GCF_001723915.1 Gavialis gangeticus
AGAAAATGAATATTTATCTGCCCCTGGCTACCTGTCATGCAGCCCTTGATGGCTTGCTAAAACTCAATAAGCAGCCCTCCGCCTGAAATATTGCCTGTCCCTGGTGTAGATGATGTACAGGCTCTTCAAATTCTCTGCATTCTGCACAAGTTAGATTCTCTAGTTCTGCAGTGAGATGTAGTGATTGGGGAGTGGGGGGAAGAGGTGAAATATGCCTGTGTGTCAGACAGGGTTTTTTTAAAACACTGAAGCTCTGTCTGTTTTGCCCTTTGTTGCATCTCTGAATTTTTTTAGAAGGCTTCATTCATCCTACTCCCCCAGAACCTATGTTTATTTCAGATACAGGTGGCAAGTTGGACAAATCTGAGGGCTAGTTCACTACTGGACAGCTTGGCAACTTGGCTTATCGAGCATGTTTTTTGGAAGGAGTTTTACTTGTCAGTAGTATGCCTCTGCAGAAAATGCACATCTGTGAATTTTAAAGGATTTATATGCTACCACTTGGAGCCATGATTAAGCGTTAGAGTTCAGGGAGAGGCTCCTACTATTAAGCAGAAGACACTAACATTTGTCTTGTGTGTCAAATTCTTGGCATTGAAAACTGCTTACAGAGAAAAACTGAACAGCAACTTGGTCTTGGATGACTATAAATAGACTCTGACTTAATCCAGCCAAAATTGAATTGCTGTTGATTGGTACAAGGCACTGGTGTATAAAAAAAGTCAGTTTCTTTGGCTTCCAGTTTAATAGAAGACAGATCACTTGGCTGCTGAATTTTTTAGGAATTTTGGACCCTTAGCTTTTGTTGGCCAGACTTTCAGGGTAAAAGTGTGCATGTTGTTGTTGATTCCCTGAGCGATAGTTGACTTTCAAAATGCTGCTGCTTGTTTGTAGGATGGCATTTTTCTGTTTGTGCTCCTCATCCACGTTTGAAAAATCCACTTGCCACTGGTAATTGGGAAACTTCTCTGGGAAATGTAGTGGCATAAACAATCAGTTTATATAATTCAATTCAGTGTACGATTACCTTCCTGAGATGGCTGCCAGCACTATTTCCATGGTAATTGTGTTAGTTGCTTCCAACTTTACCAACCAGTAGATTAAAATGAACAAGACTTTGGTTTCATTTCTACTTTGGACAGTAGTTTTAGTGGTTAAGAAGTCTGTTAAGTTTAACACTGTTCTTGTTACTTCAGGAAGGTCAGAGAACCAAAGGTAGGAGGACATTGAATTATTCTGGAGGGAGGGGTGGGTTGGGGAAAAGAGGTGGAAGTTGAGAAGAACCCAAGCAGGAGATTAAGTGTGGCAAATAAAATGGGGTCTGCTCTCCTTAATCTTCCTGTTCTCCATCAGCTGCTGAGGGTGGGGAAGAATAAGTGGCTTACCAGAATATTGCACCTTACTGGTAGAATCCCTTGCAATTTTATTTTTCTTTTACTAAGTGAAATTTTGCTAGTGGATAAAAGTGGATTTTTCAGGCCTTACTCCTTTATGGTGTATGTCAAATCCACATGTGTGATTTTTGTATATAGGTGCCAGAACAGTTCAACACGAGATTTAATTGCACTAGTGAACGAACTCGCTTTATATGGTGCTTAACCTTTCATACAATGGTTAATACGTATTTAAAATCAAATTGAAAATGTTTTGTGTCCTAAAAACAAGCTCTGTCTCTGCCAAAGGCTTACAGTATTAATTTCTTTTTCTGTAATGTTAATTGTGCATATGAGTGCTAAAGGTACAACAGTTTACACATTTCTTGAACAGCACTTATGTAATAAAAAGTAAATATTATCTAACTAATTTAAGTTGCCAGTGGTTCAGTGTATAACAGCTGGGGATGAATTAACTCTTAGTCTTTACCTTAAAATAAATAAATAAGTAAAGCATCGCTGCTGGGGAGCTATTTTGGCTCCTTTGATATAAGCTAAGAACCCTTATAAGTTAGAACCCTTAAATACGGGGGATTTTAAGGTTCTCTGTTTTGCCACTAACTGGCTGTGTCTACACAAGATGCTTTACTGCACAGTAAATTAGTCTACTGCACAGTGAAACTAAATAGCATTAATTGTACGTGTAGATGCACCCACTGTGTCTGAGCAAATCAACTTGCCCTTCTCTGAATATTTTTTTTCTCTGAAATGGAGACACATGCCCACCTAATAGGGCTATTGTTGGGAGGTTTCATAGTTTTTCTAAAATGTTTAGAAGGAATGCTATTAGTAAAAATGTATTGGGGACTGGAATTTGACTTTTGAGAAGTTTGAAGCATTAAACTTTTCCAACTAAGTTTTATAAACAGCAAAAGCAAAGGAGGTAGTAAAACAGAGTAAGATGATACAAAGGAGGAGGTATAACTAGCATTAGTGGACTGAATTTGGCAACAGAAAACTTGCATATCATACAGTGTCTTCTTGTGCCAAGCTCTGTGGAGAGTTTCTTGATCTCCCAATGGAAGTACAGGCAACCCCCGCTTAGCGCTCTTAATTGGTTCCAGAAAAACCGAGCACTATGTGAAACCCATTTCCCCCTAAAAATGAATGTAAATAGAGATTAATTGGTTACTTCCTGCCCTGCTGCCACCTCTCTCCACTCCCCAGCCTACCTGCTGGTGCTCCAGCCCCATGTACCAGCCCAGGCCTGTGCTTCTGCTGCCCTGCTCTGGGCCCCGGCCAGTCCTGGCCCTGGGCCAGTGCCTAGGCATGGGTCCCACGCTTATGCCTGCCCCTCCCCACCCCCCACTGTTTCTCACTGCTGCCTCCTCTTCCCTTCCCCCTCACCTACCTGCTGGCCTCTCCGGCCCCACTTGCTAGCCCCGCTCTGGGCACCAGCCCCTGTTGCCGGGCACTGATGCAGGTCCCGTGCTCCTGCTGCCCCACTCCGGGCACAGGCTCCTACCGGCGTGGGCTCGTGCTACTCGGCTCTGTTGCCACTGCTTCTCCCCATCCCCCTGCCTGCTCCAGCCCAGGCTCCTTCTGCCCTGCTCTGGGTGTGGGCTTCCACTGGCCCTGGCATGAGCCCCACACCCTAGCACAGGCCCCATGCTCCTGCCCTCCACCCTGGGTGTGGGCCCCTGCCAGCCCTGACACTGGCTTAGGTCCCGCACTCTTCCCCTCTTTTGCAGCCACTTGTCTCTACCCCCTGCCCACTCTGGCACCATGTGTCAACCTGGGCCTGCAATCCCGCCCTGGGCCCTCATACCTGCCCGCCTACTCACTGCTACTCACCTGTCTCCCACTCGCTGCTGCCGCTGCTTCTCCCTGGCTGCCTGCCTGCTGAAACACTAGATTCTGCTGAGTGCTCAGCCAGTTTCACTACAGCGCTCGGTGGAATCGGAATCAATTCTGAATGAGTGCTATAGCGAAATAGTGCTAACAGAAACCACGTTAAGTGAGGGTTGCCTGTATTGTTGCCCAAGTCGTTAAAAATGTTGCTTTGGCTGCTGCTGAGTACTAGTATGCCAGCCTTGCTTCATATCCTAGGCAGTTATGGACACAGGAAATAAATCTACTTTGAAGACTGGAGCAGGGAACATAACATTGAGGCAGTGGATTAGGTAGGTGTCTCGGAGACTGTAAATGGAAGGGACGGGTCCTTCCAAATGTCAGTGCATTTTTTTCTAATTATTGATTTTTATTTTTATTTTTTTCTGGAAGGTAATCTTCACACAGAAATCAGATGGCAGCTAGCAAACTATTAAGGTTTGGCAGATCAACTAACTGTTTTGTGAAATTGCTTTGCATCATAGCCCCTATTCTTTCTCTTTAACCCATCCAGTATTACTCAGCTTCACATTCACTATAGGGTTCTATTTTCTGAGTAATTTAACTTGTTCTTGAAGGCAGTGGCATTATTCATCATAGCAGGTTTTATGGCTTCGTGTAAGAGTAGGTTACTTCCAGATCAGCAACCCTGAGATCAATTTCTTGCTTTTGTGGGTTGCTTGCCTTTTGTTTCTTCCCCTCAGAACAGCTTTTCTTTGTGGAGTCTCTTTTTCACAACTGGCATCTAGGCTGGAGTCCTGTGACATTTTTGCAGGAGTGTAGTAGCCTTTGTGGCTCAAGGTATCTTCTTGCAGTAATTGTTGTGTTAGCAGCATACTCAAATGTATTGGAGAGTGGGATTCCTTGTACCTGAACAGTTTAGATGAAGGCATTCATAACAGAACAATGTTTTGTCTTGCTGACTTCAGTGAAGAAAATTTAGCAAAATAATTAAAAAAAAAAAAATAAAATAAAAAAAATCCAAAACAAATTTAAGATTTGATCCTGCATCTTGCCCTTGCTGATCCATGTTATTTGTTAAACTCTTCATTTCACAAAATATAGTAATTTATCTAAAACCAGATTTCCTTTGGACTGGAAGTACACTTAAAATAGTTGCAAGTACAAATGAAAAAGTTAAATAATAATATCTTGGGACGCATATGCTTGATCTGTGCTGAATGAGAAATTTTCATTGTTTCTCAGGTTTTATTTTGGTTTTTGTTAATAGCAAATGTAGACTGGCATTAAGGCCCTAATCTTGCAACAAGCAGTCCACAGTCACACTTGACATCGTTGATGTGCTATTACTGATTCTTATTTACTTTCCCCGTGAGGGGCTGATGAAGAATAAATGACTGCAGTACTAAGAGTAATTCAGCCTTTTACTTTCTTGACTTGTTTTAGGCCTTCTGTACTCTAAAAGGCATATATGTTTGCCTCTCTCCCTCTGCCCCTTCCTTCTGGTTTTGTATTAAAATTTCTCCCTCCTTCTTATATGCAGCTTTGTCTTTTCACAGTATCTGATAAAGTGAGCTTCAGTGTGTGAAAGCTTGTGCTAAGTGTAGTGTAGTCTATAATAATAAATCTACTTTGGTTAGTTTAGAAGGTGCAAGCCTACTCAGTCTTCTACTCTAAAGGTGCTCGGGAATCCTTTCTGGGCAGGTCCAACACCAGCAAAACTGGAACTGCTGCTTATGGTGGTGGAAATGCTGTTGTAATATGGTAAAGTGGTAAAAATGTCCATACCCTCTTCTGCTGGTGCTTTCACCCATCCAGTGTTTGATGCAAGTTGGAGAACTGTCTGGGCATAGCATATTGTCACGGAGCGGGCCCTAGGAGCGGCCGTGATCTCCCTAGCGCCCCCTACCGTGCCAAGTTAATTGTTTAGCACCCTCTGTCTTGCCCGCCACATCTTGCTGTTATAAGGGAGGCTGCCTTACTGTTCTCTATGACACGGTGCTAGGTTCGTACTGGCCCATATCCTCTAAGGAGTGTCCCTGTGCACCCCAGTCTTATGGGCTACGCGTGCCTCCAACCTTCCCTTTAGCATGCCCCAAGCCTTGCTGATGTCCCGGACGTTGACTGGTCAGTTTGCTCTCCGCGTCCTGACTGGCGCTCTGGGCTTGCCACGCAACTGGCACCTCCCATAGGCACTCTGGCCTTGGACTTGTCACACAACTGGTGCTTCTTGTAGGCGCCCTGGCTAACGCCCCTGGGCTTGTCACGCAACTCGTGCCCTTTTGCCGGTTCCCTTGTATTCGCTAGCCCACTCAGGCCGGCCCCTGAGCTGGCTCCTTTAAGTTTCTCGCCAAGCTCACCCCTCTGGCCTTGTCTGTACACTCGCCTGACTGAGTTTCTCCCCAAGTTTGCCCAGCTGGGCTCCCCCAATAGCTTTGCCCTCCCTGGGGCTTCTCAATAGCTTTGCCCTCCCTGGGGCTTCTTAGGTAGAGGCAGCATCCCACTGGGCCTGTCTCCCCGCGCTCACGTGCTCTCACTCCCACTGGGGTTTTGTTGCCCGCGCTTCCCGCGGTTGGTTACTCCCACTGGGGTTTCGTCGCCCGCGCTTCCTGTGGTTGGGGCTCAGGTGGCCTGTAGCCGTGCCTGGCCCCCTGACCCATCTTCTGGGTTGTATGCCCTGCTTGGGCTTCTCATGGTCCTGCCCTCGTCGCCCTCTCTGGGCCTGTCCCGCGCTTCTTGCGCCCGGGGCTCAGGTGGCCCGTAGCCGTGCCTGGCCCCCTGATCCTTCTCAGGGTCCTATGCCCTAATGGGCCAGATACCGCCCTCCTGGGCTGGGGTCTTAACCCCCCACACGCAGCGCCACACCGGCGCCCCACAGCCGTGCCTCCCAGGCACTGCTTGCTGTGCCCGTACAGGGCACCCAGGAACCCCTTGACTACTGGGGAGTTCCCGTGAGGCCTCCTCGCACCCCTACAGCCTCACTCGGTCCTCCGGTGTAACAATAACAACCAAGAAACATAAAACCATAAGCCGACCGGCTACAACACAAATAAGCCTCCTGGCTGGTCTTACATAAACAAAACACAAGCTATGAGCCAACCGGCTACAACATACGCTCCACGCTGCCCTGGCTACTCCTCATCTCCGTCGGGGCCTCTCGTTTCCACACCGTTCTCCAGACTATCGGGTAGTAGGGCAACAAGTCTGGTTTACTCTGCCTTACTCTGCTTTGCTCTACAGCAGAGCTGTTACTTCTTTGGCTGCCAGAGGGGAACTGCTCTGGCCTCAGCCTCTTCTGTTTATATGGGCTAGGCCCAGCCCCTGGCGGTCAGCTGACCCAATCAGCTGCCCTAGCAACCGCCAGCTGTGTTGTCCTGTTGATTGGCAGCTAAGCCCTCTCACCAATATCAGTAGCAGGCACCCTAGTGTCTGCTACACATATGCATTACAATTCTAGAGTCTACATGTGGAATTTGCACTCCTTGGGCACGTCCACACATGCAAGCACATGCGCTTGCAGCAGCTCAGATAGAAGCAGGGCAAATTTGAGCCGGGGCTTTTTGCCTCGGTGCATGTGTTCAGACATGCACTTTGGTGTGGAGCAAATTGTGCCACTTGGGGCAAAATAACCCTTCCTGGCTCCTCCCAGATCTGCAGCCAGGGGGAGCTAGAGCCCAGGGCCAGTACCTGTGCTGTCCCCAGCAGTATAAAAAGCTGCCCTGTCCTGGCCCCATCAGTACAAAAAGCTGCCTTTGCAAGCAGCTCGGGGCTGCTTGCTCTCTGGAGCTTTTGGTGCCAGTTGATACCTGGAGACACTACCTCTTGTGCCAGCTGGACTGCTGAAGCAACATCCCAAATCCATTTTTTAAAATACCCCAAAATCCATGCTCTTCAGAACTTTAAAACAAAAAACTACCACACGTGCACGCGCACACCCCCTGAGAGAGAGAGAGAGAGAGAGAGAGAGACTGATAAGTTGGGTTGGTCTGTGGGTAGGAGTGGGGCAGTGGCTGGGGGTATGGTGGGTGTGGGGGACCTTGTGTGGGAGCTGCTCAGGAGGAGTGGGTCCCCTGGTCTCCACAGGGTGCAGCCCCCCCCCCC
>NW_017728992.1:62482991-62484368 GCF_001723915.1 Gavialis gangeticus
CCCCCCCCCCCACCACCACATGGAATGCCCCCCTGCCCAGGGCCCATAACTAACGTTCAACAGCAGCAGCGGGGGGACCATGCGCCAAGCCCAGCCTGGTTCTGCCAGCCCTGGGGCTGCTCTTGCCGCCCAGCCGGGTTAATTGTGTGGCAGCAGGACCCAATGTGGCATGTGGAGACTGCGTGCCAGGCCCAGCCGGGTTCTGGACCCCCTGTGCCGCCCAGCCAGGTTCTGGGCCCATGGTGACAGGACCCGGTGCAGCATGTTGGGACTGCGTGCCAGACCTGGGTCCTGGGGCCCCTCTGCAGCCCAGCTGGGCTGGGCCCAGATCCCTGAGGCTCGCTAGTCTGGCTTTGCACTGGAGTGGGTTGCATGGCTCTGGAAGGCGCGCGCAGGAGCTGCGCCTTCTGAAGCTCTGTGACTAGCTCCAGTGCAAGGCGGGACTAGTGAGCCACATGGGGCTGGGCCAGGTCCTCACCCCGCTGCAGGCACAAGGGGCAGAGGCAGGAGCTAGCCCTGGGGCCCGGTCCGTGCTGACAGGAGCTGGCACGGCATGCGGTTCCCGTGTGCCACGCTGGGTCCTGCCACCTGGCCGGGCCCTTCCTATAGCTGCAGGACCTGGCCTGGTGCACGGTAACCGCGCGGAGCCATGCTGGGTCCTGCTGGCCCTGGGGCTGCTTGTGCTGCCTGGCACCCAGGCGGCATGAGCAGCCCCAAGGTTGGCAGGACCCGGCTTGGCTCTACACAGTCTCCGTGCGCCGGGCCGAGGAGCATGAGCCACCTGGGGACCGTGCAGCTCGTGCTGCCTGACCTGGCTCAGCGTGCAGGGACTGGTGCGGAGCCGAGCTGTGTCCTGCCGGCCCCAGGCAGCTCGTGTTCCCTGGCCTGGCCTGGTGTGTGGAGACGAGCTGGGTCCTGCCAGCCTTGGGGCTGTTCATGCCAGGCGGCACAAGCAACCGTAGGGCCGGCAGCACTTGGCTCAGCTCCACACAGTTGCCACACGCAGGGCCAGGTCCTGCAGCTATAGGAAGGGCCCAGCCAGGTGGCAGAGCCTGGTATGCCACGCGGGAACTGCATGCCGTGCTGGCCCTTGTCAGTATGGGCTGGGCCCCAGGGCCAGCTCCCACCTCTGCCCCCTGTCCCTGTGGAGGGGTGAGGACTTGGCCCAGCCCCATGTAGCTTGCTAGTCCAGCCTTGCACTGGAGAGGGTTACAGGGCTCCAGGAGGCATGGCTCCTGTGCGCATCTCCCAGAGCTGTGCGACCTGCTCCAGTGCAAAGCCAGACTAGCGAGCTTCGGGGATCTGGGCCAGGTCCTCACTCTGCCCCACAACCCCAGGGACATCCACGCCACTCTCTGAACACCCCCCCCCCCCCCC
>NW_017728992.1:62484589-62488882 GCF_001723915.1 Gavialis gangeticus
CAACTTACCTTGGACAATGCCGGGGGCAGCAGGAACACAAAAGAGACACTCTGGCCAAAACCAGAGTGTCTCTTTTGGAGGACTAGCTCCAGGTATGGTCTTGAACTGTGCCTTTCTCTGTACTATTGTGGAGCAGTTTCTTTAGATCCCTGGATATCCAGAGGTCTAATTTTCTCCCTGTGCTGTAAACTTGCAGTGTGAGAGACATTTTTTTTCATTCCTGCATGTGCCTGTTGCCCCGCCTCAAAGGGATTTGTGGTGGGACAACAGGCATGTGCACGCTCATCTGGATATGCCCCTTGAGTACTTACATGACCTGTCTTATTGACTTGATTGGCATATTACTCATGAGTAAGAGTTGAACAATTGGGCCACTAATGTTGAACGTGCCAAATCTTTTTGTAATGGAGAGCAGCAGCTGGGCAGTTTTAGGAGTTGCCAAAAGATGGCAGTGTCTAACTGTGCTTACACTCAGTGTACTGTTAAATATTTTTTTTAAAGGTTGTTTAAATACATTAATATTTAGGTTAAAAATTGCATTTATTAGAATTAATTTTCAGTTTTGTCACTTTAAAAGAGCACTACAAATGACCTCATGTCTCGGGGACTGCTTTTGCTTGTTTGGAATGAGTGCTGAATTTCAAAGCAGCCCTTTTTAGGTAGAGATAAGATTCTGCTGAGTTTCCCACATGATTATTAATAAAGCAGAGGAATTGCATACATTAAGCTTATGTAAATATCCTGGCAGATATTGTTTCTTAAGGGGGAAAAAATCCAAACCTGAGCCATTGTTAGTTCAAATATAGCCACAACAAAAATGAACTAATGTTTAATATAGAAAGTCTTCTGAGAGCGGAGGGATCTCTTAATTGCAGATCTGCATATAAATATTCTCATTCGGGAATCTTGACTTTTTCCCTAAAATCCTAGATGAAAACTTAAACTGAGGTTAATGTGTTCTGATTATTGTCAATATTAATAACAATAATGTAATGATAGTAATAAAATAATAATAATGATTATTATAATTATTAATGTATGCATTTGCATTTCAGACTATGGGGAGCATGATGGCTATGGTATATTATGTGCAAGCTCAGTAATTGTTCATTCATGAAAAAGATCATATCCAAATAAAGCTTATTGGTGTTAAGACGTTAGCAACGTAATGCAGCTAGGGCTTTCTGTGTCCAATCAGAGCGGCATAAGGTTTTTTCATAATGATCAGCGTTAGCTACTGGTTTTCACTGATGTGCTGGAAGTAGAAAGTACTAAGCAGTTTTTTTACTTGATTTGGGGTCTTGAAATAAAAAATAAAAAATTTGGCAAAGCAGATTTTCATAATTCTCAGGTACGTACACTGTGAAAGTTACATCTGTTAAAGATGCAGATACTTCCAGCCAAGAGAAGAAAAATCTTTGGGCTGCAGCTTCTGCTATTTTTTCTGTCTTCAGAATAACTCTTCATAGAGGTTGCGTACTGCAAAGATGGAGCTTATACATTTTTGTTACCAGAATGCATGCTTTCTGTTTTGGCATTGTTGTGTGTTTTACTTGCTTTCGGGAAATGGGAACATCCTTGTTGTGGCTAAATGATATATTTACTTACTGTAATGCTCACATCAATTCATGTAACCCTGCATCAGACATTTGTATGTTACTTGCTCAAAGGATGCCCGTTTACCTGGCTTCATTCATACCTTATTAGTGTGCTTGCAATTGTATGATGTGTACAGCATGTAACAAATTAGGTCTCCTGGAGTACTTTTGGTACTAACAGAAATGGCTAAAAGGTAATTAAATGCTGTTTCATAGAAGGTAGATAGTGTGTAGTTTTTAAATTCTGAATTTTCATTTGGAGTTCCAAGTGACACACTTGCCATGAAGAACAAAACATTTTTAACACAGTATTAGAGTTCCTGCACTTTAAAGACAGTGATGTGTGCACAAGGACTTTTTCTAATGGGAAGGTAGGAAAGAATTTATTATGTCTGAGGAGCATGTGGTAGTTCCTGTTAATAAAATAAGTTGCTATCTGCACAGCTTTGAAATGTAGAAAATAAAGAACAAGGTTTTCAGTGAGGGTTGAGAACTTCACTGACGAATTGTTGTTGTGGTTGTGTACCATAAAGGAACATATAAAGGATTTCATAGTTGTTGAATCATGTTGCACTAAATTCAGCTGTGTCATGTAAAATTGGCTGTTTAAATTTGTGAATTATGGGTACTAAAACTGAGGGAAGTTACTGCTTGGAATTAACTTTCTTTTTTTCCCCCTAGTGATTTTTAGGTGAGGGTATGGGCAACTTTCTCAATTTATGGCTTGTAAAGTCTGAATTTCCTATCCTTACCTATGATCCCATGACTTTTTGATGTAGTTGAATTTTAATTTCACTACTAAGCTGTATTAATGGAACACGTTTTGTTTTGTTTTGCTTTGACAGGTTTCCACAGGCTTTGATTTGAACCAGTAAGACAGCTTCTATGATATGTTTATAACTGTAGCAGATGCAAGTTAAGAATTTTTTTGGCGTATCTGGATTTGTACAGTTCTCCATGAAAATGACTTGGTATCCAGAGTCTCATTCCTGCTGTGGACTGGTTCACCAGTACTTATTTACTCTTGGTCTACAGCTTTTTTCGCCAAACTACCGATGGTGGGAGACGAACAGGAGGCCAACCCTTAGAAGCATCAACTTCTTTCTCTATAGAGAGTTCATCACAATAAATGGAAAAGGGAGTGTTTAGAAAACATTAGAGATTTAAATTATCTGTCTTGGTGATATGCTTGCAATATTGTTAATGACATACCGAAGAGAGGAAACTAGATTTAAGTGCTGTGTTTAATAAACAAGGAACAAAAAAAAGAAAAACCAAAAATCGTCTTCAGTAAGCAAAGTGTAAATTAGCTTGCTAGTGCCATCTGAGAGTTTTTAAACTCCTGGAGACATTTGAGGAATGCACACTAACCAGCAACTGCTAGTATCGCTTGCTTATCTTATAGCCTGGATTTGATTAGTGTTTGCTGTGTAGAAGTATGAGATCATCACAGAAATGTGAATTTGAGCAAATGAAGAAGCATCTAGTCTCTGACTGACCAGAGATAAATGTTTTTAAAGATGTAGGCATTTTGTTCTAAATATCAATGGGAACTGAAATGTTTTCTTAGGTTATCATTGGGGTTCAAGTTGTGGTTTTACAAACATGCATGTCTACTAAGTAAATTCAGTTGCTTAACTCCTGCCCTAGGCCCCTAAAATTTGAATCTCATCTGCCAGTCAAACACTTTCTACTGCTTGGAACTGTTCAGTCTGTCACTAATATCCAGGGAGTGTTCATTTCAGAAACCTGTTTCCTGTGGTATTTAATCCCAAGCTGAACCCTGTCACTTTATAGGCCTGGTAATATTTCCTGTCTGGTGAAAAAGGACACCGCAGCCTGCGTAGTCTTTTGGAAAGGTTTGTTCAAATATTTTTCAAGAAGACTCCTTTAAAATGAGAGAGATCTTTTTAGCTTTGTTAAAACATCTAGATCTCAACAGTTACATGACGACTCTTGCATTTTAAGTGTCTTCCATATGTTGAAACAGGCAGACAAAACTCTTGGTGTAGGGGTGATATCGTTTATAATAAAAAAAAAAAACACTTATTTCTTTGAACGCTTTTGGGCCCAAATGCCCTTTCTCACACAGAATTAAAAGACTGTAAAAATTCTCCCAGGTAGAAATAAAACTTCATCTTGCACAGGGGAGGTAAAAGATGGTAGGGTTCCCCTGGGTATAACAGTCCATTTTAAAAAAGGTTGCTCTATGAGCAACCTCAAATGATGAAGTAGTAGGGAATACTCTGGTTTTCTCCAGCACAGGTACACATCAGGTTTTTCAAGCTTTGTCATAGTTGCTGTGCCACTGTTTTACTTTTGAAACAACACATTTTAAACAGTGAATTGCCTGCATTCTTTGGCAAAGGCAATAAAATACGTTGTTGGAAGTATATTTGTTAATAAGGGAACGGGGAAGTTGGCTGGCTGTGGCTAAATCATTTGACAGTTTGGTGTAATACATAAGGGACCACCTCCATAATACTGAATATTCACTGTTAAAGTAGATACTTAAGGCTAGATTTTATTCCACTTATTTGGCATTTAAGTTCATACCTATTTATACCTTGTTCAGTTCACTTTAAAAACTGTTAATGCATACATTTTTTTGAACTCTGTTCATTTATCTGGGTAGCAGCAGTTGAGACATTATGTGGTTGTAAAAACCTAAGTTTGGAATCCTGTAAGACTGTTT
>NW_017728992.1:62493882-62502218 GCF_001723915.1 Gavialis gangeticus
CCCCCCCCCCCCCCCCCCCCCCCCCGAAAGGAATATATAAATTAAGGGCAGTGGTCTCCCATCTCAAACACGTTAGCACTATACAGTTCTGTTCTTAAGGTGTTTTCTTCTGCCATTAAGTGCTTTGGCATTGTTCACCATCACACTTACTAGGGATATTATAACCTGGATATGCTTTTTTCCCCCCCTTTTTAATTAAGAGACCACTTTGTTTCTCTTCCCAGCCTGACGAACATTAATTTTTAAATGCTAATTATGTGCTTTGTGATGTATGTTGAGTGGAGGTTCCATTTGGATGGGTGATGTAGAGGAAAAATCTTAAATGCATTTTTATGTATTATAAATTTTGGGTGTTGCATGCAAGTAGAACGTGTTTCACTTGAATTTTTTCTAGGCTTTCAAAAGGAGAGCCCTAAACGTGAACTAAACTTTTTTTTAAATTAAAAAGTAAATTGAAAAAGACAAAAACAAATGTATGTTCCTAATTTGTTCAAGACTTCTCTAAAATTTTTAGGAACTCAGTACTGAACTAATATTCACCCTGTTTTGTTCATAATGAAATTAAACTGTTGATATTTGCTTTTGCAGCAAGAGCTCAGGAAACCATCAGTTTGCATCGAAAAAAACCAAAATGCTCAATTTTTCTTTGTTTGTAGTTACCAAGACCAGTTTTTTTTTCTTTTTTTTCCCCGACTAATATCTAAGGTAGTGCAGTTATGTTCTTTATGCTGTCCAAGGACTGATGATATTCAGTTATTGTGGGAGAAGGCACATGCTTAAATTTTAGCCCCAGCTGATGTATTTTTGTTTAAAGCTTTCATTTTTGCCATTTTAAAAGTATGTGTTTGATTTATTATTTAGCATTTATGGCACCTTGCTGATTTTACTTTAGTAAGTCATGCAGCTGCAAATTGCCCTGAAAATGAATTGGTAAACTTGTAGGTCACTGAAAAAGATACCAGTGGTTAAGGGTGCTTGGGTGAGTAGTAGTGCTGATGAGATCACATTCTTTGCTGATAATCGGTGAAATGTCATTCCCACTCAGTCTAATCTTAAAATCCAGTAATGCAAAAGGTGTGAGGTAGTTAGATTGGGAAGGCATGAGCTTTGTGTGGGGGCATGCTAAGTGTAAAGTGCTGGGTTTCTTGTTTTTTGTTTTGTTTTGTTTTGTTTTGGGGGGGGTGGGGGGCGTTCCGTGTCTGCAAGCAGCTTTAGTTTCCAATGTGGGTTCTCCTGGTAGGTGAAGATGGTGCTTGGAGCAGATGGAAAAGCCTGTAAGGAGGCAGTTGCCCCATCTTCTCTTTTTAGGCAGCTCTTGAGGTTGTTGTTATTGCTTCAGTACTATACTACATAGGCGAGTTCTATCCAGGGGGTGCATCCAAAGATGATCTTGCTGCCAGCCCATTGCTTTGTCCTCTGCTTCTTTCCGGAGACTCGAAAAGAACCTATGACTCCTAGTACTAAGTACCTGCAGCTTCATTTAATATCTCCCCTAAGTCTATGTTGAATTTAGCTGGCGGTTGCATTGGAGAGGGACAGCAGCACTGAAGCCACTGTTGGAAAGTGGTATAGTAGCTGCTTTTACAGGCTTTGCTTCTGCTCCATATATCTCTGTCAAGTTCTTTCTTGCTTCAGAAAACCCAGGACCTTTGCATACTGTGAACCTTGCCATTGCTTACAGCCCCAAGGAGCAACAGCAGTGGCAGAGAGGATGAACAGAGATTAAGAGTGTTTTTGCTATGTTCTACGCCAAGGCTGTCCAACTTCCAAGTGCCCCAGGAGGGGAGCCCCAAGACTGGCTGTTGCTGAAGCTGGAGTGATGGGGGTTGCAGTTTAACCCTTTGTGGAGTGCCTGTGCCCTGCCAGTTGCCCCAGAACAGAGTTGTGCATCACAAATAGCCATGGTTACCCCTGTTTCACAGGGTCCATGACTACATAATCCTGACACTTGCTAATTTAAAAACTGTACTGTTCCGTTGCTGGGTTTTTATCTGGTAGACTTAAATTTGGTCTAGATTTGAGTGGTCTTCAGTCAGGAAGACAAATAATGCACAACTTGTTTGGTACGTAATGATGCATCTTCAGTCATTTTTGGAAAGTGACGTTTCAGTCCAGCATAGTGGCATTAGGGCTTGGGTGAACTTGTTAATGATCTTGATCAGTTAAAAAATCCTGTCTAGTGGAGTTCTCCTTTGAGTTTCTGACCCAAAATGGTAAAGCTTTACATGAGCTATCTTGGAAAACTGTCAGTGACAGGTTTGTGGAGGAGTCAAAACCACTAGTGCTTCCAAGCTGCTGTTGGCAGTAGCTAAATTAGTTAGTATGTAGTTTGAGTGAGAGGTCAGTTTTCCTCAGACTTCGAACAATTAAAGTTTTGGTTCTGGCGTATCTAATGCTTAGTTTGCAAGGCTATCTCTATTTGGGAGCTGTTCTTGGGAGATAACCCATGTTGAACCTTATAATGCATACATTTTAATGAGTACATTACTTTTACCACCTGCTGAAGTAGACTTGAATGACTACTGACCTGAAATGAATTCACATGTTCAGTATTAATGCTGCATGTCTGGATCCAGACAGCAATCTTTCATTTTGACATGCACATAGTCAGACTAAATTAATGTTTAAAATCTGAACACTTAAAGTTCAGCTAGAGTGTGCATTCATAGTAATCCTTTGGACTAGTTAAAATAGAAATGCTGACTGCTTTTTATCTTTTATTTACTGTATGTGCAAGCAGAGTTTGCAATATTAGTAGATGAGCAGACTTACTTAAATTTTATATATATAATTGTACTCTTCTGGAACTTCGTTGCCAACTATTTGATGAAGGATTTAGGGATGGTCCAGTTAGCACAGGGCATATGGATTTTGTACGTTAGAATTTAGTTTCCCCTGTGTGTAATTATATACATCTCAAATAATTGACTTCAATTTCAGTATTTAAGAAGGCACTGTTTTAATTCAGATTTCCCTCAGCCTAACGCTTCCAAGTATTTCAACTAACTGAAATTTGAGTTTGGGGATTTTTTTTCTTTTGGTGCAAACGATCAAGACTTCTCCATGTTTACTTTAGTTTAAGTCAGGAAATAATTACATGGGAGAGTTATGTAGAAATGGGGAAGCTCATGCATGTATCGTAGGCATTGCCAAGGAGAATGATGATAGACATTTTTGTTATGAACATATGAAAGAAGGCACTTGCATTTAAGGTTGTTACTGTCATGGTATCTCTTCTTGCATGACTTTTTAACGAGTGTCTTTTTTTTTTTTTTTAAGCCATGCTGTCTTTAGCATAATTAAAATATGTATTCTTCGGCATTTCTGGGAAATTTGAAGTGTTAGACACCTTCCCAAGAGAGGGAGCATATAGTTCTTCCAGCCTGCAGATGACCCTTCTCACCTTCTCCCCATGCTTTCCCCAGACTGGGGTCACTCTTGTCTGGGGAGGTCTGGGAGAGCAGCAGAAGCTCCCAAGCATGGGAAGAGTTCAGCTGCAGGGAAATGCCCCCAGATCCTTCCCAGACCAGTCTGGGAATGGTGGAGGGGAAGCTGCAATTGCAGAGATTCACCTGCATCCTGCTCTAAGGCCTGGGTCTCCCTGTGCTTGGAAAGGAGCAGCTCAGATGCTTCAGAAAGTTGTACTGGTACATCTGTTGAGGACCTTGTTATTTTGGTGTAGTTTACTCAGTTTCCCCATACAGAAATAAGGTATACTGGTATAGGATGTTCTTCTATATTGGTATTGCAGTGTCTAAACTAGAAGGTTTAACTACATGACACAATCCCATGTGGACACTGTCTTGTGTGTGTATCTCTTCCTGTGTGTATACCATGCCTCAAAGAAAGAATGACTGTTTGGGTTACAGAGGTATTTTGATTAAAATATGAGTAAAATAAACCTTATATCTGCCATTTTGCCTTCTACTCCACAGGCCAGATCTGCTGAGGGGTTGGTCCTCAGGTACGAACCAACCATGACCTGACCCTGCATATTGGATCCAGTTATGGAGTAACTAGATGCTGGTGCCATCTGGCACACAGGGCCATGTCATGCATGGGGCTCCCTACAGGTCCAGAAAAATGGGGCTGAGGGAGTGGTGACAGTGTTGATCATGGATATGAGAGCAATTAACACCATCTTTCTCTCCCGCACTAAATGTCAAATTTTCAGACCTGTAGGGAACCCCACAGGCCCAATGACATGACTCAGTGGGCTGGAACCAGTGCATGGGTCAAAGGTAAAACACCAGTGATGAAGGCAGCAACTAATTTTGGACTTTTTTTTTTTTTTTTTTAAATACAGCTTTGTGTTTGGTGGAAAAGAGAGTGCGTTGAATTTTGTTTTCTCTCATCTTAAGTATTCATCAAGTTTTAATTTTTTGGCCTATATAAAAGCAGGCTTGATATTTATTCAGAGATGCACTAATGTAAAGGTTGAGTGTTACAGGTGAAATTCATCCTTGGGCAGAGGGCCAACATTGGATTTCACCACCACTTTGCTTTACTTGTGCGTTTTTTTAGAAGGCTTGTGTAGATTTAACCTGCTGCATAGGGGTGAGTTTTATGCTCATGCGAAATACTGTATATGCACGTTCTAAAGTACGATACAAGTGATCGTATTGATTGCTGAGAGGCTGTTCTTGTTTCATACAGAAGTAATTTTGTGGCTGATTTTTACATCCTAAAATTATTCAGATGTTCTTTACTAAATTCGTAATAGCAATGGATGGCTGTGTTGTGGTTATCAAACCTTCGTATGAATTTTTTAAGTTCTCTCGTGTCAAGATTAATGGTATAGGTATGGAGAAAACAGTTGTCTTTTCTAGGTCGAGTTACTTATCATTTGGCAGATTCCACAATGTCTGTGATAATAAATCTATTAAGGTATTCTCTGGTTAGCTCCGGTATTCATTCCAAGTTTATATAATTTTTGTTTCTACATACAACAATTTGTGTGCTGATAAGTATAAATCGGTCTATATACTGAATACAGAGAGTTAAATCTGGTGACAGTTTACCTCTGAAATTCGTGATAGTTTTACATCTCATGACCAGCCGTGGTCTGCAGGCTGTTCAGTGTACTTCCTTACTGGCCTATTTTTCTCATTTAATTAGAGGAAGTTTTGCTGCTGCTGCCACATTTGCTGTTCTGTTTTATGCTCCAAAACAAGCTTCTGCCTCTTGTACTCTTCTGTCAACATTGCTTGTCTGAATTAAAAGCTTTTGTTTGTTTGTTTTTTTTTCAGGAAAAGAATATATATGTTTGAAGTCTTTCTTTGAATAAGGGATTTATTTCTCTTACTGCAGATACATTTCTTGCAGCCCAGCAACATGGACTTTCTTACCCCATCTGTCCTTTCATTTTGAACTTTGCTTCCTTCAGCCAGATCCAGATGTATATAACCTTTGCATTGGTCTGTGGCTGTGGGGAAGTTCTGCTGCATGTCAGATGCAGCCCATTGGTTATTATCAAGTGGAAGTGCAGAAGAACTAGGTTATTTAGTAGCAAGTTGTCATTTTGGGTTATGAGCTGGCAGGTTTTCTTGCTGCCTGACCTAGCCTTATGTTGTAAGGAATCAATTAACAGCTGACATCCAGCAAAAAAAATAGTTTCTGTCCTACTTACCTGATCTTCATGTTTGTATCTCTTTATCATTCCCACATCATATGACATCTGAGCTTGCATTCAATGTTTGTTTCCTAATAGGAGGGTATTGCAGATACTGAGGCCTCTTAATGATGGAACCGTTACAATTTTTATGCTTCCTTTTTGTGGTGCTGGTATATCACTTCATCTGATATTACCTCTGAAGAGGTGACCATAGAAAACCTTGTTACTTTCAGCATAAAGCATGAACAGTGAAAGTCTTCTTTGCAAAGTAGAAAAACAAAGTTGCTTATCTTAACATTTGAGAATGGCTATCTTGATAGCAGCTTCCAGTGGAGGCAAGGCACTGTGGAAAGTAGCTGGTAAAAGTCAACCCTATATTTCTCACCTGGAAATTAACTTGACTGCCTACTTTGAGGTGCAGACTATTATCTTGCTATAAAATGCCAGTGAGGGGATCTCAATATGACAGTGCAGTAGACATAAATATGCTGTTAGAACTGAAGAATGCTTTCCATTGTAAACCATACTTCTAAAATCCTCACTTGTGGGGTTTGGCTGGGGGAAGGAGAAGCCAGACACTAGCAAGACATGGAGAAAGAAATCAAGAGGAAGTGCCATGAATTGAGAAACCTGATTAGAAGTATTGGAGTAAATGAGGACACGGACTGGGAAAGACTAGGAAAGACTAAGCTTTTTAAAGATACAGATAAAATTCTGAGCTCAAAGTTCCAGCTCTGAAACTTTACAGTCTAAATGTGAAATATTTGCTCTCACACCTTGCTTTCTCCCATGTTGACCTTCATATCAATAAAAAAACTAGAAAAAGCTTCCTTTGTACCCTCCTTCAGATCCCCAGTTCACTCACCTTTGCTGTCTTAGCTACAAGAAACTCTTAACTGTCTAAGCTGTTGGTATGCTAAAACCTATTGCCACCTTTTGATTAGATATTTTTCTTGGTTATCTTTACCTCTCCATCTGTGCTTAATTCTTTCATCTTATTTTTAGACTGTAAGCTCTCTGGGGCAGGGATTATCTTTGATTTTCTGTTTTGTACAGTGTCTGGTGCAGTGGGATTCCGATATATAATTAGGACTCCTTGTTACAGTAATACAAATAAAAAAGAATATTGCAGTCAATGGAAATAAAAGGAAAAGTAATATTATTGGCAATCCAGCTTCTTTTGGGCTGATGTGGCTGATAATGTGCTGATAAATGTCGTGTGCATGCATGCAACCACAGCATGCACATTGCCAGGAGTGCAACATCTGGCTGGTAAGTTAGTGGGAGGGAAAGGGATTGGGGGGGGCGTGCTGCTGCAGATCAGGTCCCTCACAGTGAGGGAGGAAGTAGGGCTGAGGCAGAGGCAGGCACTGCCCAGGCGGGGCGTGGGACGGCTGGCAACTAGTCCGCAGGGGCTGGGAGCGATGCTAGTCACTCCATGCACCCCTGGGGTAGGAATGGGGGGGGAGGGCATGTGCCCCCTGGATCTGTGCGTGGGATGAGGGCTGAGTGCCTGCTCAGGGGCTACCCTCAGCTCATCCTGGTGGCTGCACTTGGGCCGGGTGAGCATTGGTGCTGGGAGGGGGGCTCCAGCAGGAGCTAGAGCCCCCCTCCCAGCGCTGTTGTCCTGCCCTGCCTGTCTTGGCCTGAGCGCAGCCACTGGGAAGAGCCCAGTGCAGCTCCTGAGCATGAATATGCTGCCTGCCCTTGCCCTGCACACAGATCTGGGGGCACGTGCTGCCCATGCCTGCCCCAGGGGTGCATGCGGTGGTGGGAGCCACTCCCCTCCACTCCCCCCAGGACAGGCTGCCAATTCTGTTCTGCACCCTGCCCCAGCTGGGCAGCGCCTGCCTTTGCCCCAGCCTCACTCTGTCCCTCATCATGGGGGCCTTGATCAGCTCCATCCTCGCACCCCTTCCTTCCCCACACCCTCCACTACACAGTGCCATTTTAATTGTATTACCTCGGTCAGGGTACTTACTGCCCCTGCCACCAGTGTGGTCATGGCATTTCCCCTGCCAGGGTAGTTTTGCCCTGGAGAGAGAGATCTCTCCTCAACTCTTCAAGCTTCCCTCCCTCCTTCAGTGACCTTTCAGTATTTGTTCATTCCAACATATGTATAGCTTTACTCCATCTACAACTTTGGTCTTACTGAAGTCTAGAAGAGAGGAGCCCTGCTTAGATAAGGCTAATAAAATCTGTTCGAATTATACACTTAACTGGGTTAATCATTCAAAAACTGAGAAATTGATGTTCTGTGTTAGAGGCTGTTAATTTGCTGGGTGGCTGCTTAATCTGTCAGGCTGTGACCTTGAACCTAGGGCCTCAGCCTGACCAGACTAGATGCTTATCCCAGCCGGCCTCCCTACAGCTTGTCATCCAGGCTTGTCAAGGCTGTCTTGAAGCCTTTTAGCAGTTCCTAGCCATTTGCCTACCCACTGGTACCAGACTGGCCACCTGGGATCAGCTAGTCCTCTGTATCTCCCACATACTTCCATTTATCTGGGCCACAGGGCTCAACCTGATCCCAGACCATTCTGCTGTTCTCTGATCTCCTGGGTTCTCAACCTGTCTTGCTCCCTGGCTCCACTCTTTCCTTGACCTCCTGGCTTCCTGACTCAGCTTGTTTCCTCTCCCTTGCAACCACAAAAACCCAAACCCTGTCTCACAGCTTTTAAAATGTTCACATCTCTGGGCTTGGGTAGTCGGGGGGGGGGGGGGG
>NW_017728992.1:62502306-62518207 GCF_001723915.1 Gavialis gangeticus
AAGCTGGGGGGGGGGGGGGGGGGGGGGGGGGGGGGAATTGAGCTAGCTCCCAGTTCCATGTGATCCTTCATCATTCATTGTCCTTATACCTGATATGCACTGCCCACCCAACCTTAAAGTTTTCTTAAAGATCTGTGGAACATGTCAGTCAAAGCTAGATTATTATAAATTTGTTTCCTACTTCTGAACAATTTCTGATTGAATAGTATCGGGCCTCGAGGTCAACCAGTACTATACTCTGTACTGACATTTCTGCACCATCTTAGCTTCCTTCTTTTAAAATGAAGGTCTATTAGCATTATGAATAGTATCTCAAAAATGTGAACCAAACAGACAGTCTGCAGAGAAACTTGAGTAATAGTACTCTGAGGTCTAAACAGTTTGATTCATCTCTGAGTGGTCAACTTGGATCCACAGTTGGGATTTAATTGTGAACCATAGCTGTTCCTTCTCCATGTAAGAGAGAACGAGAAGTGATGTCTCATTTTGATGCCCCAAGTGGATGCCACTTTGGAAAAGTTGCTACTTTTTTCACCCCACTCAGTTGAGGAGGAGCTAAGCCAAGGGTACCTGATAGAGCTCTGTAAACATTTCAAAAGTTTTCAAGCTTTGCCAAAGGAACCCAGTGGCACTGAGCTGGTGTGTGATCACGTGCTGAATATTTATACAATCAACTGGGAATGACATCTCATTTTGGCAACTTGCATAGAAAGAGCTTATTTTGTGGGTGGAGGTTGGAAGAGTGCTGTCACCCTTTTTCCCAATCTGACCTCTAAATACCAATACATAAGATGCTTCTCATTACAAAAGAATTGCATATGTTGGTTGCTAAAGAGTATAATTCAAGAGAGACTGGGAAAGTCTGTGTGCAACACCCTATCTATGGCTCAGTTCAGAGTACCAAGCTAATAATTCTAAAAATATTCTACCCGAACACCCTATTTACTGTTTATTTTTTGTGGTGTGTCCTGTGAATTTAAATACTTAAGTAGTCATTTTCATTACTGGACAAAACAGAGACAGTTAAGATTGGTGGACAGTGTAAATTGGTTGGCGAAATAATAAGTAATGAATGATTATACTCAGTGGAGTATTGGCTAGAGTCCATAAAACATCATTTTCAGATATTCAAACATTTGTGTATTGAAGACTTAACAATTTTTGCCATGAACTTCATAAAAATGCACTTTCAATTTTCTTTCTTTTAATTATGTTTTTTTGAAAAGGCACTACACTTGTGAGCAAGTAAGTACTTTTACTGTTTCTTTTTAGAGAAATACGCCAGCTATGTATGCTAGCAAACATTTTACACTGTCATTCAGTTCTTCAATTATAGATGGAAGAAAGCTTTCTCTGTATTTGTAGAAAAGGCTGTATTTAATTCAAATGATATAATTTGCCAACTCAGGATGATGCATTGCATTATATCCTATGGTTAGATATATGAATAGTTTGATAGAGATGTGTAAGATTGTACACTGAGCAAGAAATTATAAGCTAAAACATTTTCTTGACTTTCAGTTTTGACTTCACGACCAATTCCTCTGTGGCAGGCAGTTAGATGGAAATTTCAGTGACCTGTTAAAATACCATACTCATTGGTTTCTAAATATTGACTTTTTTTGAACCAACTATTAACTTATAACATTTACCTTTACCAAGTTTGTATCCTTGTGTTCTTTTCTCTAGTGGTTTTAACATGTACATAATTAATTTCAGTTTTGATTAGTTTCATGGAGTTGCAGGTTCTATTTAACTGTTGTAGTGACTATATTGTAAGATCCAGGATTTCCTAAAGTAGGAATGGGCATGCTTCCTCTCGGACTATAAGGGGATGGGGGTAAGTGTGCCTGGAGCCCCTGGGCTGGTGGGGGACACTAGGGAGATGAGCAGGTGCACGAGGAGGGGAGGAGGACTTGCCTTCACTACTGCTGCTGTTCTCTCTGGATGACCTGGAAGTAGGGAGAGCCCTAGAAGAGCTGTTCCTTCCCCATGCTGCAGAACAGCTGTGTGGGGTATTAGGCTCAGCAGGGGACAGAGACAGTGACATTCAGGGTTCCTCTTTCCAGTGCTTGCTCCCTGCACACTTCTCCTCTGCAGCTGTCCTCCACTGTCTGGGAGTAAGTTCTAGAAGGAGGAACCTATAGTCTGCCACTGTCCCTCACTGACTCAGGGGCCACAAAGCTACTTTTGTCTGGTGCTGTAGGAGCTTCTGTACTGGGGGCTGGACTTGGCTGAGGTTAGCAACAGCGGTGGTAGACAAGTTCCTCTTTCTAGCACCTGTTCCCTGCAACACCCCCCTTCCCCCAGGTATTCCCCTGCTGGTTGGGAGCAGTGCTGAAAGGAGGAACCAGTGTGCTGCCATTGCCACTGTCCCCAGCCAAGATCAGTTCCTAGGTCTGCTGTGGGTGGTGGTGACAGTGTGCAGGTTCCTTGTTCCAATGCCTACTCCCAGCTCGTGGCGGACAACTGTGGGATTGCTGCAGGCAGGGAGCAGGCATTGGAATGAGGACCCTGAGTGCTGCTGTCATTGTCATGCTGAGCTTGGCCTCCGGCACAGCCATAGTCTACAGCTGGAGTGGAGCAGGAGTGGCTCTGGGGCTCTCCCTGCACCTGTCAGCCAGGGACAGTGGTATTGGCAGCAGAAAAGTGTCCCCACCACTGCACTGCCCCCACTTCCCTTCCCCACCTCCAAATTTGCCCTTTAGTAATGATGAGTAAGGCCCTAATCATCGGTCACGGTTTTTCTTTGGTGCTCCATGCAGTTGCCGGGATTTAGGCATGCAAAGTTAATTGCAAGGTCAGACTTGTGTTGTGTAGTTTAAGGTAGTGGTTACAATACCTAATAAACATTTGTAGTTTCTTTTTGTGACAACCTTGTGGTGTTGCGGTGTATTGGTCATTAATCTGTCTGTGATAAATTGTGATTTCTGAGCACTTCAGTCATAAGAGAAGAAACAAAAGGGCTTACTGCATGGAAAGATAAAGTGGTCCAATACTTTGACAACAGAATATGGTAAAACAAAGCTGACAAAATCCTTACTCTCCTGGGTTACCCCTTAGCCCTCAAAATTTCTGTGAAAATCCCCTGGGGTCAACTGCTCCTCAGTTGCAGCCAGCCCCTTCCATAAGGCATCTCCAGTCCACCTCCCTTGACAGGGAGTCCTCCTCACTGTCACTCCTTCCAGTACAGTCCACCCAAGCCCACACCCCATTTACCTTCAGGGGAGCCAGAAAATCCTCTCGAGTGTCTCTGCCTGTGGCTTTGTGACGCCTCCGTGCTGTGTTTATGTGTAAAAGCAAAGATATTTCCTTTCCGTGCACAGTTGTTGAGCGGGTCAAATACGTTTTTCAAATCACTGTACATGAGTTAAGTTTTTTGGGTTGAAAAATGTAAACAGGCTAGGTTTGTGAAAGGGGGCATGTGCACAAAAAGTTTGCTTTCAACATTTTGAGCCAATTTCTCTTTCATTCAAAGTATCTTGGAGTTAAAGGATTTTTTTTCAAGTTGCTACAAGGGAGAATACGCACTGTGTGAGTACTGCTGAAAGAATGTGATTTCATCATGATGGTCTTTCCCAAGTTCATTGCAACTATGTTCCATACTGGGTATTTTTTTTCTTAAATACCAGATAATCGTCACTACTAATACGTAATTACTAGTATCTGCCGATTTTGAAGTTGAGTTTCTTGCCAGTGGTGTAACCCAAGGTTTTCTCTGACAAATGCCACTGCCTCTTTGCCATGGTCTGACAAGCATGACCTACTTCAAAAGAGCCCTGTGGGTCTGTCTGGTGCATGGTTGTCTGCTTGCTTTTTTTGTAGATGTTTGTTTCAGATGCTTCTTGTCAGGCTCCAATATTTTTGGAGCCTTGGTACCATGGTGGTTTGGAAATGTGTGGTTGCCAGATGGAGTGAGTGAATATGCACAGTCCTTGTGCAGTTTTAGATGCACATCCCTGTCTTCAGCACCAAGAAATTGGGAGCCTTTTATTTATCTTACTGAGTTGTAACCTCCTATAGATTTTGTAATAGCATGAGTGTAGCCTACTCCTAATAGTCCGAACCCAGGTAAGGAAAGCCATTTTTAGTAAATTACTTGAAACTTGCTAGGCTTACCATTTAGAATGTACTCCCTACGCCAGCAAGGGATCTTCCAGTATCAAAAGTGACTTTTTCCCTTTTTCTTCCTTGTTAGAAGCAGACAGGAGTCTGCGATTTAGAAAAACCTTTTACAGGTAGTAACAGTTCCAAAACTAACCAATACTCTTGAATTCGAAACACTGCTGAAAGATTGTCGTCTGTCTTACCGCTGTCTCATTTGTATTATTTGTCTTCGTATCTAACTTGCTTAGTAGTTAAAAGGTTAAGCAGTTCAAACAGTAAGAAAAAGCAGTTTGTGTTTTGTCAATTTTCAACTTCAGATATCAGTAAATCATTGCTGCAGCCTTCTTTATCAGTTGTTTGCACAAAAAAAAGCCCTGCTAGAATTAAGTCTGAGGGGACCATCTGCTGTGGTTCCCAGTGTTGTCAGTGTGATAAGGGATAAGCTGTGTAAACAGTGGTACCACAAAAAAGGCAGGCCCCATTCAGGGAGGGAAAAGTGTGATTTGGATTTGGGTTGATAACAGGCACAGAAAATCGGGGGATTTTTTTCTCAAAGTCTTTCAGGCAGAGGAGTGATGTATTTAATCAGAAACCCCAGATGTAGCCTGTTAGCACAAGTTTTTATTTAGACTAAATGTTAAATTCTACAGCATGGTAGTGATTGAAACATGCCCAACTTTCAATTCTCAGAATTTTCATATAATGAACCTTTCAAACGTTGTAGGAGTTACTTCAGTTAAATGCAGTGGGGTTTTTTTTTTGCTTACTGGTAAGTGCATGTGATTTGTTGAGGCCACGTGTGTGTTTGTAGGGGAAAAAAGGACATTTGATTTGCTTGGCATGTGAAGTAGGTCCTCGTGAAGTTTTGGTTCCCTGGCAATTTCTATTCACAACTTGTTTAACACTCCCTTCTTTAGCAAATCTCTGACACAGCAGGTATCTAGGAACTCTTTTGCAGTTGAGATTTAGCAACTGGTGGATTATATCTTTTTATTACAAAAATCTTTCATCTGCCTCTGGCAGGTTTAGGCTCAGGCATCTTTTCATCAGGCATAAATTCTAGATTTGAATGTTTAACAGTGTTATGGACTGGACTTCTGTAAGTTTTGCCCTAGGAACCATTACCTATCATTCTGAGGGCATCAGGGGTGGTGAGTTAGGGGGAGGACATGTGAAAAATCGGATGTTTTCATGATTGGAATCTAGACTGCTAAGGGAGTTAATTAGCACCTTGCTGTGAGCTGGCAGCCAGTGTACAGTATGGAGCACAACTGAAGTGCATGTTTGTCGATTTTGGCTAAAAGATGAACAGCTAGAGCTTTCTGTTCCATCTGGAGTCTGAGTAGCTTATTTGAGTTTAACCCTAGGTAGCATTTATTGGAAGAGGTCTGGCCTTCAGGTGACTGAAGTATTGGGGGCAAATGTAGTGAGGTCTGTTCAGATGTCTTTGCCCATTCCCTACCTTGGTGCTTTGGGCAATCTGTGTACAATCTATGTAGAAATTTTGGTTAATCTCATGAAATTTAATATGAAAATTTGATGTAGGTCATCTTTAAATCTGCTTGCTTGCTTTCTAGTGATTTATACAGAAGGCATTGGTTTTTGTGCTGATCTCCTATCTCTTTGCTGGAAAACACTAATTTAGATTTGGATGCCTGGCAGAATTTTGTTACCATTTTCAGACTTTTTTTCATGAAGGCATGATAACAATTGTCTGAAGTAATGGCTTGGAAATGGATCCCGTCACTATTGAAACTGGAGTCTGTCCAGGATGCATGATTGCACCCAAAACTCTTTTTCATTCTGTGTTGCAGCCATTCTGCATCTTATTACTGATAGACTTCCATCTGGAGTCGGCATCCAACGTTGCACAGACAGGAATCTCTTTAATGTCAGGCTGTTACATTCCAAATCCAAGATAAGAAGCATGTCTGCTACTGATCTTCAGTGTGCTGACAATTGTCATGTGTGTCCACTCAGTTGAAGAGATCCATCCAGGTTACTCTTGATTACTTCTGTGGAGCATGCGCAATGCTTGGGCCTCACTATCACTTCACGAAAATCAGGATTCTTTGCCAACGCACAAACCAGGCACTCCTCCACATATTACAGTTGGAGGGCAATCCTTGGAGAAGGTTGAGCATTACCTGGATAACCACCTTTCTCAAAGTAAACATAGACAGTGATATTCAACACTGATTAAAGTCTTCCAGTGTTCCTTTAGGTATCTCTGAAATCCATGTTTTCCGTGATCGTGACACTAGGACCAAAACCAAACTTCTCATGTACCAGGCTATTGTCATCCTTAACCTGTTGTGTGGGTAAGAGACTTGGATGACCTATTAGAAACATTTTAGCTTTGGAATGTTGCCATCAATGGTGTCTTCAGAAAATCTTCTATCCCAACGGGAAGGACAGAAGAGCCAAATATCAGCATTCTGGCTCGAGCAAACACCACCAGCTTTGAAGTCTTGTTTAGATGTCCTGTTCAATGGAGTTGTGTTCATGTCATAAGGATGCCTGACAAACAGCTCCCAAAAGAGACCCTATGCTCCCAGTTCACCGATGGTCACTGCTCTAGAGGTGGGGCAAAAAGAGATTCAAGGATTCCTTGAAGGCCGATCTGAATATTAACAGACTTGAGCACTGAATTGTTCCCAATCCTTCTGCACCAACTCATCTCACTGTGGATAGACAAAAAGAGACTAAGGGAAATAGCTGTGCCCTGACATCACCTACACCTTCCTTCTGGAACTGTTTGCCATGTACATAGACAAACATGTGGATCAACCCCCTCAGTCATCTACAGGTTACCAACAACCTCCCTATTTACTGGAAAACCGTCATCCTCGTTTTGATGACCTGCCAACAAAGACAAATTGTTGACAGGATCATCACTGCTTTGCTCAAATCTTCTTCTCCATGTCCAAGTTAAAATCCATCAAATACTAGAAACCATCTTGAACATGTCCAGATTGGGATGTCAGCAAGATTATGACGATGACAGATAAGATGTGTTCTCTGGAAGAGACAGTGCCCTCCTGCACTCAGGTTCACTCTCCCCTTTCCCCCTGGCCCCTTCCTTTTTGTGTGGATTACTTATTTTTCAGTTTGCCTTTCAAATCCAGGTTTTAAAGATTTTCTGCCTGAGAACAGCCATGCTCAGGTCACAGATGCAGTTCCAGGCAGGTTAAAGTGGTTTGCCACAGGACTGAGTGTCTTTCTGCAGCTGATGTCAGATCAGTTTTCAGTCATTTTCTTTCAGTTGTCACTTGCTTTTCCTCCTGTAAATTTGAGTGAACTCTGTATTGCCACCTTGTGGTAGAAACCAGACCAGCTGGACTGGTGACTTCCTGTAGTGAAGTCCTGAAGTGAAGAAGATATTCTTAGGGAAGGACAGGAGTGGAAGGAAGAAGTGGGAGTGGGTGCGAAAAGCCAGGCAATTAGATTCAAGTGTTTTCCTTAGTGATAGTTGAATCCAGGGTTACCATATTTACCTGAATGCAAGGCAACTTTGAATTTAAGAAGACCTTCCAATAATTTTCCATGTATAGAACCTAATTATCACAATATTTATTATTTTCTGTGTATAGGATCTGATTATTGGTGGGTCATCTTAAATTTGTCCCAGACCATTAGAGGACCACTGGTAGCCTAACTTTCGCAACTTGCTCTCCTGCCACTTGCCCCACATGCCTGTGTTCCTGTTGCCAGTCCCTCCCCCTGACTTGCTGCCCTATCCCCTGTGGGTACTGCTGCCATATCCCCTAACCTGAATTTCTGATTGGCAGTAGCTTGCTCTCCTACTCCATCCTCCCCATATGCACTGTTGCCTATCAGCAGTGTGGGTCACAGGATGGGGAAACAGCATGAGCTACTTCACCATCTCCTGATCTGAGCTGCTGTCCAATTTCGCTATGCACTGATGCCTCATCTCCTGACCCATGCTACTGATTGGTAAGGATCCTGGTTTTCTCTGTTTAAAAAATCCCAAATTCTCTAATAACCCTCAAGTTCCCTGATTCAAACCAACAAAATCTGTGTTTTTCTACAATTAAAATGAAACGTCACTATATATAATATAGAGTGTGAGTGTGTGTGTATGTATACAAGTATCAGTTGAACACAATGTTTTATAGATACATTTTTGAAAGCGTAGCAGTGCCTCAATCACTATAATAAAATAAATTCCGAATACCTATAGATTTTGGCATTTGATTTTTTTGTTTTCTTTTTATCATGGAAGATCAGAGCTCCCCTGGCCCCCTTTGTTTACCAGGATGCGGGTCCAGCTGCGACTGTCCCCCTTGTTTTTTTGTGGTGCTGAGCAACCAGCCCTGATCTGCTGGTGCCTTGGCCCTGCCCATGCTGTTGCACCTCACCCCCCAAGCACCTCCCCCCCACGGGCAGCAGAGTTTAGTGGCGTTCATGGGGAGCAGGGGCGCATGTGGGCTGCCCACTACAGGGCTTGGAGCTTCTCACTGTGGGCATATGGGCTGTTCCCCTAGGCATCCTGCTCCCCTAGCCAGACCCTGTGGCCATGCATTTCTGCCCCAGCCTGAAACCACTGCATTAGTCTCCCTCCCCCACGCATTCCCTGTGTCCCCTCCCAACACCCCCATGCTCCTCCCAGACTTACTTTCAGGGAGCTGGGGGAGCTGCTCTCTACCACTGCCTGTCTATATTGCTGGCCATTTGCATATGTTTGCATACACATGTACACAGTGCTCTGTGCGTCCTGCTCCACCCATTCCTAAACATCCCCTTGCAGGCTGGAATTGTGCCAGCCTGTAAGGGGAAACCTGCAGTTTCCCATGGTTTTACTCCTTTAAAAAAATCTGTATTTTCCTGCAGCAAACGAAAAACCTGGCTTCCTGCTGATCAGGCAGCAGTGCAAATGGGGTGATAGGGCAGAAACACAGGTCAGGGGATAGGGAAACTGTGCACTGCTGCCCCATTCCCCATTATACTACTGCTGCATCCCCTGACTTGTACTGTGGCCTGTTCAGCAGCATGGGTCAGGAGATGGTGCTGTGGCACATTGCTGGCCAACTCACCCATGCTGCTGCCCCATCTCTGCCTGATCCTTGATCTGATCTTCCATCCATGCTTCTACCTATCCCCTGCCCACTCCCAACTCAGGCTGCCACCCATTTTCCTAGGCCTGGCTTTGGGTCTGAGCTGAGATCAGGCCCAGGGCAGGGCCAGAGTACTGGTACTCAAATTTAAAACTCAAATCTGTTTTTATTTATATAATCTGCACCCTGCTTCCTTCCCTCTTTGTTGACAAAGGGAAGAAACCTTTTCAAGAGGTGGGATGGGAAATCAGGAACCAGGTTTTCTGGAGAGTACTTTCATGGATAAAACTGTTTTTGTGTAGTATTTTCATGTGAAAATAGTAGATGTGGTCTTTACAACCTGAAGAGCAGCAGCATCAAACAGCTCCTTGACAAAAGCTTACTTAAGTCATTTTTGCTCTAGAATGGAACAAAAATTGCTTTGCTTTTCTCCTGGCTTGAACAGAAAAACTAATTTATGCACACTATTCAGCTGAGAGACAAGGAGGAATGTGGCAAGTGTTGCATAGGCATATGTATAACTTTTAAAGTTTATTAAATTTTTCAAGAATTTCACTATAATAATTGCTAAGGCAGCGTTCAGTTGTTTAAAACTAATTCTGTAGCAAATTTGAAACATTACATTTCTTTTCCTGTATAAAAATAAATGTGTGTGGGTATACATATGTATATAAATATATTTATATATTTTCACCTGGATTTTGGAAGAGTTCCATAATTTACTGACAGATTTGTCATGCTGTAATGTTTCCCCAGATTGAGAACTTACATCCAAACTTTTTTGGAAGCCACTTGAGATGTAGAGGTACTCTTTGGATGACACTAACTAATCCTAATCTGACTGAAATAATTGGAGTCTTGCCACACAGTGGAAATCGGTGTTTTTCATAGATATTGTAAGAAGGAAATATCTAGGATATAAACAGCTTGTTTGTTTGGGCATGTGTTTAAAAAATGGAGATGAGTTCAGCTCTAGTCTAACTCTGCTAAAATTAGGAGAATCAAATCAGGTGCAAAGAACTTGGCTTAAAGAATTTCATCTCTTATACCGTGTCAGCATCAGGATATGACTACGAGTGTTACTCATTCTTTTTACATGGTCTGTTTTAAAATATTGACTCACTGTATTGTTTTTCAGTGACCGTCTGTTAAGATGAAAAGAATTTGGGTATTGTCAAAATTAATATAAACAGACATAGTTTATATTCTGCGGATCTGAATTTGTCTGACTACTATGTTGATGGATAAATTGGTGATTTGGTTTCTAACAGAGTCTTAACAGGTTTGACAGAATCTGGTGTAGTGAGATAAAGCAGCTGCAGACTGAATTATATATATAAAATGCCTTATAGATCATGCTTGCCATGGCTACTGTATATATTTTATAATTTAGGTCTTAACCTATTTTGGTCCCATTTTCTTTCATATAGGAATTGAGTTACTGCCTAATCATGCCTGGTATCATTTGGTACAAATTACTCATGTACATTATGACCTAATGGTCTCTGTTTCTTATCTATAAGAGGAAGGTACTTTCAAAGATGTGCCTTGTATCTTGTGTTACGGTACAAAAACATTAAAAAGGAAGTTTTATATATCAGAAGTTGACATATAGTTTTTTTTATCTGCTCTGGCATCTTAGACTATAATGGTGAATTTGAAGGTCTCTTTACCTGACAGCCTGAATATAAGCTCATTTCTTGTGCAATATTTCTGGGAGCTATGTTAGTTCTGTTATGTACTGTTTTCAGTGTAAAAAGATAAAATAGAAGCTGAAATATAGGTCTTGGCTGGTAAGTTAAGGGTGAAGTAAATGTTTTTCAAATATTTCAGTTTCCCAAAGGAAACCTAAAGAGGTTTTGTTAACAATTGTTAACAATGGTTTTGTTAACAAATTGAGGCCTAAAATAATTTGAAACGCTGCACTTCAGTGGATTTTTTTTTAGTCCTCCTTTATGGAGTCAGGAGAGATTCTGAAACACCTTGATGCAGTAGCATATTAACACAATGTGAGATGGAGCAGAATACTAATACTAATTCTCACTAATACTATTTCTCCTTACTGTTTTATCTGAAACCATTTAATTTGGTGACATTCTCTACATATAAGTTGTTATTCCCTTTCTTCCACTGAACCCCAGATATGCCTGTTTTGTACTTTTGTTGTGATGTTCATGTAAGATGTCTTGAATGTCTGAAGTTGTTAGAGTAGTGGAAAGCTGTTATACATATATCAGTGATCGTTAACTGAACATGACCGACCAATGCGACAATAATTTTAGTTGTGAGCAGAGGGGATCCAGGAAAAACAAATCTGTCAAGTCAGGTGGTTAGACTCTACTGCTGATGAAATGAGGTTCCAGTGAACCATCTTGCAGAGAAACAGAGATGGGTTGTATCTGTTGGGGAAAGATGCATTTTAAAGTTAGTAGTCCAGGTATTAAAAGAAATACAAGTTACCTTAAAGTTGAACCATGGAGCAGGAGAGGAAATAGTTATGGGCAGTGTCTCATAAACCTGGCTGGGAGGGGTGTGTGAGTGGATACAGGGGGATTCAAGTCAAAGCTGAAATAAATTTTGACTTCACTTTCTATATTTCATTTCCCTTTTGAAATATTCATGGTAATTCCTGAAGTGACTCCTGAAAATGAGATTACACGTCTTCAGAAAAGATGATTTCTTAAAATACTGCACTATTAAGTGAATTTAATGAATGGAGGAAGAAAATTTTGCGGAAGTTAAATTATTTCTAAAATAGCTGAGAGAGGCACTGTGCTCAGGAACCTCTGCTTCACTCAATTTTCACAGTGATTTTGGTTTTGACTTGTCAAGCAGTCTTTGAAAATTATTGTTTAAAGAATTTGTATACAGTTTGAATTGTCTTTGTTTGTTTTGGGGCTTTTACTTTGGCTTCCTGACGGATTGTTGTTTTTTCAGGTATATTTTGTATTGTAATTATAATTTCATGGTAGTCTACAGTTTATTTTTTAGTATTTTATTGAAAAGATTTGTGGAGGAAAAATATTCATTTATGCCTAAATTTAAAAACAAACATACAAACCCCCTTAGAATTTATGCAATGAGATACTCAGTTGAAGTTTAAGCCATGGATATATGGCTATGAGAAGACCTGGTATTAGTATATTAGTTTGTAGATGGGCTTTGACTGCCTAATATATTGAGTTAATGATATATTTCAGGTACTGAAATGGCTTTTGAAACCTAGTGTGTCGGCTAGTAGAGTCCAAGAAGAAGTAATAATACTTTTTAAATCGCATAAGGCTTATTCTAGGTGCATCATCTAAATATTATTTTTAATGATAAGCTAATAGTGATATCTGTGATGTTAAGCATTAACACAATTGAAAAAGGATAATCAGAAAAGAGATACACTATTCCCTTGCAAGTGCAAGTTCATTTACTCTGTTGTATTTTCACATTTAAGTCGGACACTACTATCTAGTTTCAGTAAGTTGTCAAAATTATTTTGACGACAAAGTTTTAACTGCACTTCTATTATTCACATCTGTGACATCCAAAATAACAGCATAAGAGCAAAACCCAGCATTCGGGCGGGGGGGGAGGCAACATGCTTAGCAGACATTATTTTAACTCATAGAAGGTATAGATTCTATGGTCATGGTTTTGGTGCCAGGTAGGCCAAATCTGAAAAAATAGTTTTTTGAATTTTAGTCTCTAGTTCAAAATTTTTGTGTTCGATCATTCATACCCCGACTGTTTATGTGTAGTACCTTGAGGGTTAAAAAAGGCAAAATGGATGAAGTAAATAGAATTTACATTACAAGTTCCCTTTCAGTGATGATTGAAAAAATGGTGACTTCTCTAAAATTTAGGGTTGGATACAGAGCAGGGGCACACATTTTTCTTAAGAGAAGGATGGCTCAAGCTTATAATGCATGTTGCAGAATGTTGGAGTACTGTGACTTAAATTGACAGGTTGTCTTTAATTTTCAGCACTATTATGCAGGATTGATTATAAGTTGAACCACTCTGACAGTATTAGACGAGCAAGACTAGGATCCCAGTCGGCTGGCTTTTCTGAGGTAGTCTGGAATTCCTGTGAACCTATTTTGAATTAGGGCTTGAATGCCAATTGCACTACAGTTACTTTTGCATACCCTGGTGCTGTGGTTCCCTCCCTTTTTTTTTTTTCATGTGGAATGTCATGTGGGTGTGTTCAGGTTCTTGATAGCTATATGAAAACATGATTAAAAGGATGGATGGGAGACTGCTTTCAGTAAATTTGGACCTCAGTGTTTATGTTAGTTTTTTGTTGGGGGGTTGTTTTTGGTGGATTTCTGTGAAACCTGCAAAACCACAAATTAAGTAGGTCACTATTTATTTACCTGTATCGGGACCCTGCTCCCTTTCAGAGTTTCACCTGAATTCTTGGAGTTGCCATTCCATGTGTGTAATCAAAAGTACATTCTGTCCTTTCTGCTGATATGAAGCTATGTCCAAGTGTCTGGATTGGAAGATCTCAGAAAAAATACTAGCCAAGACATTTTTTTCACATGAAGGGAGTGATTCAGTTGTTTCTTAACAGGAAATGTCATTGAGAAATGTGGGCTGTTTATTTTCAAATCAGTCTGCAAACATTAATTCTCTGTGATGTAGGGTCAGTACTGTCATAGTTTTAGAGGTAAGCAAAGGGAGAGACAGAGATCAGTTTACCAATGACAGGCAGGAAGTCATTGCCATAATTAGGTTAAGTACTCTTAATTTTTGGCTTCTAGTCCTGTGGCCAGCCTGCTGTTCTGTTGGCTTTAACTGTTAAATAAAAAATGTCTGGACTACTTTTAAACAAAGTAGGCTTTTTTATTTACGTGCTAAAGAACTGCTTTACTGATAGTGGAATTGGCAGGTGTGGGTGTGGTACTTCATTCCCTAACATTAAACTACTGTTGATGGTAGGAAAAAAGAGTGGGTGTGTTGCTTCAATCAAGGTCATGAGAACTTGTAAACAGTATTCTCACCAAAGCAACTAGAGGTACTTAATATATGTACTTCATGGACATCTTACCCTTGTTTTGATTATTAGAATCAAGAAGCTAGACAAAAGCAATCATTGCATTCAGCTGTATTGCTATGGTATGAAGAGGTGATATTGAAAATTGTGTTTTTTATATCTTTGTTTCTGTGTAATTTAGTAACAAAAAGAGTGAAACATCCTTAAATTAACACTTAAGTTGAAAGAAAATGATTTCTATTATTAGAAATGCAAAACCCTAGAACTCTCGGTTCACAGATTACCTTTTATTAGACCAACTAAGAAATTGCAAAAAAAAAATAAAAATATTTTTTTGAGATTTCTTAGTTGGTCTAATAAAAGGTATCTTCTCTGAACCGAAAGTTCTATAGTTTTGCATTTCTTTGTGTCTCGGACCAACGTGGCTACCAAATACATCCCTTTTATCATTAGCACTTGTTATGGATTGCTTTGGATGTATTTAGTGTTGTACAAACAGCAAAAGACTTGTCTACTGAGGAAGAAACTTGGAGTACATAGTGCCACAATAGCTCAAAGTAGTACCTAGGCTGTAAAAAAACAAAAACAAACAACCCCCCCCCCCACTGCATATAGACACTCTTATTCCACATTAAGAACAATTCTTTTTTGGCTGTTTAAGTTCATCTAGCATTCTAGCTGGAAAACAGGATTAAATGACACCCAAGTCGCATTTAGTACAAAATGGGGATGAATGCTACAGGGAGCTAGTGCTGAATAGATTTTTTACACTGAGTTATCATCCTAGCTTTAAATACCCTAACTATATTTCTCAGTAACTTCCTCATTCTTTGCATGGATGGACTCTGAGTCTTTGGTTTTAAAGATCTTTAGTGGTCTAACACAGTGACACCTATTAGATGTTTTGTGCTGTTGTAGCATGTGCCATACTTTAAAAACAAACAAATAAAACTCCTGCACTGTATTATGGTGATAGAATTCATTTACCTAGCCTCTGGATTATAATAATTTTATAGTAACGTCTGATCTTTTTTGTGGTGTAGTTCCTTAATTTTATATTGCTTGTACAGGTCACCTTTTTGTACCCGAATTCAAATCAGTACTAGGATTTAAAACTTGGTGAAAAAATGGTTTTTGCTTGGATCACATTTCAACTGAATGTCAGATGGATTAAGTAGGCAGTATAAAAAGGTTTAAAACATTTGGTCACCCCATTTTACCATGTACAGAAATAACTTGGCTTGATGCAATTCTTCTTTTTTGCTCTTGGATCCATAGTGTTTTAAGGAGTTGGCCATGTGCACATATAGTCCTTAATACTATTCATTAAGATGGATGTTTATCAGCATAGGCTGGAAATTCAGTTTTGTTTTTTTACATTGTAGAGAGGTTGGCATCATGCAGCCTCTGCGCCAGATGTAGTTTTCAGCCATTTTATCCAGTGTACAGAGCTGGGGACTTCGGTGTTTGGGGGGCCAGGGGTGGTCTTGTTCCAGTTGCAGCTGGATAGCAGGGAGAAGTGGCCTCATTGTGTTGGGGAGCAGTGACCGGTTCTGGTGGTACGACATGTTGGGGTGGAGCTAAGCTCTGTTGAAGTTCCCCCTTGCTCCCAGCTGCTAAAATGTATAAAGCATGAGTGAAGTTGCATTGAGTAGTTGGTAACAGTCTTTAGCCAACAGCAGAGGTGGGTTGTGGCCAGATACCAGCCTGGCATAGTTAACTGAGG
>NW_017728992.1:62523207-62531290 GCF_001723915.1 Gavialis gangeticus
TAGAACCAGGGTGGGCCCCCCTGACAGTGATGGCAGGGAAGTCATAGGGGTAACGTGTGGTGCCTGGTACACGGGGCCGTGTTGTGCTGCTGCTGAGTAGGGGAACAGTGAACAGGGAATGCCCAGCTTGGCACCCGGTGGCCTGGGGGACACAGGTAATAGCACTGGGGCTGAGCCCGCGCCCCTGTGAGGTCTGGTGTCATCCCGGGTGCTGCTTTCCAGCAGGTAGAAGGAGCCACCGAGCAGGAACTTTTCTTCCAGGAACTATGCTCCTGGGTCCTTCCCTCTCCTCGATGGGGCCTTTGCTCCCCGGCTGCCCCAAGTGAAACACCAGCCCCGGCAGCTGGGAAGGCAAAGCAGGATTGCCCCCTGGCTGGGAGGGGGCGGTTCTGGGGGGTCCCAGGCCATGCTGAGCCGTGAGCAGGGTGGAGAAGCCAGGAAGACCATGGCGGGGGTCTCTGCTGGCCAGGGTGGGGGTTTAAACCCCTCCCCAGTTGTATGCAGCCTGCCGGGGCCTGGCCACACCTCCTTCAGTTCAGCTTTCCCCCAGCCTGAAGGGAAGGGAGGGCTGCTCTAGCACCCCACCCCGGCCTGTAGCCTGAGCCACTGCAGATGTGCTTCTGCATTTCCAGAATCAAAAGCTAATGTCTGTTCACTTGTTAATCAGTTCAATCTAGGCAGGTTAGACTAACTTGCAAAGATTGAATCAATTCAGGCTCTGGCTCTTTGAATGTCTGTCCCTAGCCTATAAGGCCAGCTCCTTAGCACAGTGATTCTCAGCTGAGGAGCTGGGGCAGTCTGGGGTGCTGTCGGACATTTTGAAGAATGCCACAAAGTGTGAAGAGAGAAGTGCTGGATCAGGCTTATTCTTGCCTGGCTGGTGCCCTGTCCCTTCTGCTTGGCCCCTCTGCAAGGAGGTGAGCACCGTTCAAAAACTAATTAAAAAAGTTATGGGGATGCCTTGGGTCTAAAAAGGTTGAGAACTGCTGCTCTAGCATCTGTCTGCACAAATGTTTTGAAAAATTGTATTAGGTATTTGTGGAAATTAATGCACAGACAGCAGTTAGTTTTAATTCCCAAGTACATCTGGATATTAGATTTTTTTTTTTTCCTTCCTCATACTATCTCTAACTTCTTTTCCTTGTTGATTGGTAAGTTTTAATAAAGTGTTCATTCTTATGGTTGGGAGTCTGAAATCTTTCCGAGGACTGGCAGTTCCTTTATGAACGAAATAGTGCCATTTGGGAGTGGAGACTTCAGTTTTGGAACTTGTGCTTGTCTTATCTATAATTCATGACAAGTGTCTTTTGAAACTGCACAGTTTTTATCAATTATGTGTTAAAGCAGATTATGTCACAGTATTTGCTCCTTTCTGGTTAATGCCTCAGGCAGCTTAGTGGGGATTCTCTTTTCAGCTATTCCACGTGAAAGATTAAATGTGGCTTTTATAAATGTATAATAAATTAATTTTCCTATTTGAAAAATACCATTACTTAAATAACAAAGCAGCCTTGAAGATCTTATATTTCAGAGTTCATTTTTAGTGCATGTTGTCTGGATAGTTGTTTAAGCTCTTGCAATAACTAAAAACTGAACTAATTGGATTACCTGATTCAGGTAACAGTTCTTTTGTTATGGAAACTTCAGTTTTTAGTTGACATTTTTTCCCCCAAGGCAAATATCACTTCAGATTTACAATTGCATAGTCTAAACCAGAGGTTTTCAACCTTTTAAAACAAAAGTGTACCCCTTCTGGTGGTAGCAGTCAGATGCTGGGGGGAGGGAGGCGGCAGTGCTCCATCCCCGCCTGCACACATGTATCCCCTAGGACCTTTCCAAGGACCCCTAAGGGTATGTGTACCCCCCCAGTTGATAACCCCTGGTCTTAAACCTTGTCGTCTTTTCCTTGCGAGTGAGTTTGGGTAGTATGTAAACTACTGCTGGAAATGTATAGAGTGTTTTAAGTTGGTCTGCTCTTCACATTTCTAACACATTTCAATTACACACAGAGCTCCAGAGTTATTTAACTCTGAAGCAGTTCTAAGTATCTCCTGAGTGTTTGGAACTGAGAATTGAAGTCTCTTCTCTTTCCCCACCTGCCCTCCCTTCTCTCATTTAGTTTTGAGAGCAGCTCTTTGCTTTCACATCAAGTCAAAACCTAAATATTTTATTAATAAATAGCCAACATACCCTTTTCATTTCTAATTTGTAGTAAATATTTACATTACAAATGTTATTCATTTTGAAGAAAATATAAATTTCCACAAAATAATTAGATGTTCATATTAAAATCTAATTTGTTTTTAATTTTTTTGTTTGATTCCAAAATCTAAATTGATGACTACAGTGATTCCTTTGCTTAAAAATGCACTTCCTTAAATTCCATCTTACAGCACCGTATAAGTTCATCTTTTGTGCTAAATAGTACCAAGAAGTATTAGTAATGTAGTACTTGAACAGCAAGATAAATTTGTGCACTTATAGCTCAGCCTAAGGGAGAAATTAACTTGTTTGAAGAGTGGGAAGTCTCTTACTGGATTCTTTTTCATTCTGGACTCATTAAGATTGTTGGTTCATATCTTGTACACAAGAGTGATCTTTTTCCGGAGGTAAAATATCGAGACTAATAAATGCTAATTATGGGAGAATTGTTGCCCCCTGCCATCTGTGACCCCAGCTGCTCAACTGGTTGCTTTGATATGAAAAACTAGTATTGGGAATGTGAATCTCCAGCCATATACAGGGTGCCCTAACATCTCTATGGCAAGTACTTTTTAATTTAACTCCAAGGATTGGTCTGCTTAATATATCTTGTTTTTAACTTGCTACCGCTATTTTAGAGAGAGGAGAATGGAGGGGTAATATAAGGATGCTTTTTACTCGAATCTGTTTTAGCTCCACCATCTTTATTTAGTAAATGCCTGTCACTATCCAGTTTAAAAGACTTTTTAATAGTACACATGTGGAGCAGACCTCTATTAGGTTAGTTGTCTAGAATTTACTTATTAGAGCCCTGGTGCTTCTTGCTCCTCAGTAGCCATGGCTTTAACTGGTCTGAATTTTTATCTTAATTGGAAAACTGTTGTGAATTACAGCTATTCTTTTCAGTGTAACGGGTAAATCCAATTTAAATTCCATCTGAGGTATGCTTTCCCATTTTCTAAATTTCTGAAACAAATCTTACTATTGGTGGATATCCTGCCCAGCATTTTGTGCCAGAACTTGCATGGCTAATGTATTGAGGCCTGCCTTGATGCATGCTATATACTATTTTTTTAAAAAGGGAAAGAAATGGCTTGCCTTGAGAACAGTAGCAGTAGTAATTTTGTACATACCAGAAGGGTGAAAATACATCTGTGAAGTGCTGTTATCACTGTTTTGCAGATTTACACTGAAAGAACATTGCTAATTTGCAAGATGCATTTCTTTGCATAGTAGTGTCATGAATAATGGGATTATGAAGTAAGAAAAAATGTTACCTTTTTTCATACATATTGTTTCCTGTTTGACAGAAGATTGTCCATAATCAATTGTGTTGGTTAGTCATACTTACTGTTTCACTATGCGAATGTGTATAGTCTTCCCTCAGGCCCTGTAAGGAAGTTGTAGTAGCTTTAATGAAGACACTTGTTGCTGTTTGAAAACTAGAGAGGGAGTCCTTTTCGTGAGTCACTTAATAAAGCCAAGGGACCTTGGTGAAACTGGGGTGCAATGGGAGCAAGGCAGCTAGAATGGGAAAAACACTCGCTAGGGAAATGTTCAGAAATTTGGTGCTTTTACTCCACTGGCAGCAGTGGTGGTTCTCCTATTGCAGGTAACAGGAGGAAATCTGGAGAGATCCAATAATAGAAGAGTGTGGGACATTCAGTGAAATTGAAAGGGGGGAAAACTGAAATAGGTGATCTAAGGAAGGGCATTTTGTGCCCAGACGCTTGTCTAACATCTCTCTTCACTAATGCAATAGGTTCAATAAAAGCTATTACTGAACAAATCCTCCCTTGCACATCATGGCTTCAACAGGACTACAAATCTTTCTATGTCATTAGCTCATGTATTTAAAACCCTCTATTATTATTTGCCTTTCTTCCCCCTTCTGTTGAAGATGAAATTTATCTTCACACTTTGGTCAGATGGTCTTGGGCGGCTTATAAACATGGAGGGAAAAACCAAACAAACAGTTTACTTTCAGGTCAGTGGACCCCTGCACGAAGCACAGTGCATGCCCAGAAAAGGAATCACATCAGTTTGACTCTACTTGCCCAGCATCTGTATAGCTCATGCTCTTCAGTGGGGCTTTTTTGCACTTTTATCTAATAGTTGATTGAATCAGTTATTAGCTCGTCTGCTTCAGCAGGGCTTTTATCTATACAGATGCTGGGGAGCTGGGTCAAATTGATGTGATGCCTCTTTCAGTAAAGCACTGTTTGTTTGTTTGGGGGGGGTTCCACCCTACTTCCTCCCACCCCAGATCTGTCCACACCCTTGGTTTCCTGAGTTTTTTGTTCACTTTTGCTTCTGAAGCACCTTCTTCGAAAAATGAGAAAATGGGATTTGCTAGGTCTGAAATGCTGAATCACCTGGTATGATACTCTGTTCAGTTTGTTCATCTACGGTCACTACTTCATTTGTTGGATAAGTCTGTTAGTTTTAAATGCAAAATGCTTTGATGAAATTTTATCTCAGGAGTTTTATCATAGTTTAATACAAATAATAAAAACAGTTCTGTGATTATGTTTTTGTGCATTTTAATTGAATGTTTTCTATCCAAATGCAGTAAAATATCATTGTGCTATTTTTAACAGAAAAAAATAAAGATATAAAGGTATATGCTTGCTTAAATTGCTTATCAGTATCTAATGAATTCTCAAGACTAGCAAAGAGAACTATATCAAATTTTGAAAAACTGTTTACTTACAAACTTACATATTCCAATAGTTATTATTAGCTGATGAGTGTGTTAGCTTATTTGGGAGCATGACTGAAATAAAAGTAATATAACAAACTTAAATTTCTTATACAAGTCAAGGCTTTGTGCTTGTTGGCACTGCTGTATTTTCTCTTTAAAGTTTTAATAAAGTGTGCTGTTTTAATACAGTTCTTCATGAATTTTAGTTTTTTTCATCTTGAGCATCTAAATAGAATCATAGGGCTGGAAGGGACCCTGAAGGATCATCAGGTCCAGCCCCTTGCATGAGTACTAAAGCCATCTGGGGACAGGTGACCATCCAGTCTTCTCTTAAAGACCTCTAGGGTAGATGATTGCATCACCTCTGGGGGGAGTTTATTCCATAGTCTGGACACTCTGGTTGTGAAGAAGTTTCTTCCTAATGTTCAGCCTGAAACTATCTTCCAGGAGTTTGTGGCCATTGTTTCTAGTTTTTCCCCCAGGGCACCCTGGTGAACAGTTATTCTCTGAGCCCATGATGTATGCCTCTGATACAGCAGTAAGCTGCAATCAGGTCCCCTCTTGGGCTTCTTTTCTTTAGGCTGAAGAGTCTGAGATCCCTCAGCCTCTCCTTGTATGGCTTGCCATACAAGTCTCTGATCCTATGGGTGGCCCTTCCCTGGACCCTCTCGAGCTTTAGCATGTCCTTGTTGGAAGTGTGGCACCCAAAACTGGACACAAAGGAGGAGTGTGCAGTGTATGCATCTGTTGATGATATAGAGCTTTTTAATCTCCCTCTTTGCTTCTGTATACTGTCTGCAGCAAACTCCCTATTCATAAGTACCTGTACTCTTACTCTTGATGTTCATGTTAAAAAAAGTACTTTTAAATTAAGCATTTTTAATTGCGTTTTGAAGATCACCAGTCTTCTAAATTTCCTTTTTTGCCAGCACCAAGTCTGTACCAAATGTGCATTGAAATAAATACTAACAGAATCTTAGCCATCACAGTATGAATGGTATTGTTACAACATACATAACCATTCTTACATTATTCTATCTAGTCAGAAGCTATCATTTGTAAAATTCGAAGAAATCCATTTTACCATGTATGTCATTTGAAAGCAGTCTACTTTATTTTTTTTAGTTTTCTAAATGTGTCACAACCAGGGTCTATCCTTATTTTATATATTTTAGCCATTTTACTGAACAAATTATGAAACATTTGGTAATTTTATGTGAAAGGTTAAATTTAGTTAGAGGAAAGCCTTTATTGTAAGGAGTGAAATATTCATTCTTAATTAAGACTTATCATGTACTGATAAAGATTTAAGAAGTGGTTGATAATATATTGAATAAAGATTTATGGAGAACAGAAATTCCTTTTTTGTGGAGGATTTCCATATATTAAAATGTATTGTTTTGGTTGTAAATGAAAGCAGCTTCAAAATTCCCCACAAAAGAAAATTAAAATTGAAATTCCTCCATTTTAACAAACTTTTTTTAAGGGTAAGGGGTACAAAATTAAAAAAATAAATAGTGGGGTTTGACATAGATTAGAACCTGTTCTCTTTTTAAATGAAGTTTAAGTGAAATAAATCGTGACTCACAGTAAAGGTGATATAGACCAACTAGATTTTTGCAAAAAAAAATGTCTTTTATTGCAAGCTATCAGGCATTGGAGACAAGATTGTAAAAGTTCTTCTGGGTAGAAATGAAAGTTCGTATTTCAGAGGATTTCACAGAGAAGTCAATAGTTGGAATACTCCTCTGGGCAGGCATTTCTTAGCTGGTAAGGTGTCTCAGAGTTCTGTTGTGAGGCTCTGTGATGATGCAAATTACCTTGAACAAAGGCAGGAGCAGTGAAATAAATATTTCAATCTGACAGCTGCTTTTTGCAATGTTACCTCAAAATTTCTGTTCTGCTGCAATACCAGCACACGAGATACCTAGATCTTGAACTTAGGAAAGCAGTAAGATCCATTAATAGATACTGTTGCAAGACTGGGACATTGGCTATACATTGGAGGCTGCCTTTTAGGCCAGGGACAGACATTACAGGTAAACTGATTTAAGTGATCAAAAACTGGTTTAAACCTGAAATAAAACAGATGCTCAGTGCACATAAACCAGTTTGAAAATGGCTAAACCAGTTTGAGATAAACGTGGTTGAATGTAGTATAAATCAGACTCCCCCAACATCACAGCATTTGCTCTGACTGGGTGGGGCTCTCCACTCTACAGCAGGGCTGGCCCCTCTCATCTGCTGCCTCACTAGAGCTCGGCAGTCTCTGCAAGCATCTGCCTGGCTTTTGCTCCCCCCTTCCCCTCCCCACTCTGTGCTAAGCAGGCATTCCATCTGTCCCTCACAGACACCTCAGCATTAGTTAACAGACCACTTGCTGGTTACAGTCTGTGCTATGGCAGATGACCAAAGCGGATGGGCTTTTTGGAGCTATTCAACAGGTAGCTTAATGTTCTTCCTTGGACAAGCTGTTTTAAGAGTTGTTTGCTCCCCCACTCCGCCTCACCACTCCCTACTAAGCAGGAATTCCCCCCTCTCCTCTGCCTTGCAGAGAAGGTATCTGTGTATTAGCTAGCAGACCACATTCTGGATCTATGCTGAATCAACAGGTAGCTGGCAATGTCCCTCTGTTTTTCTTAATGGGGCAATTAAACACTGAGAGAGGGGTGATACTGTTATCAGCACCCCCTGCCCCCCCCCCTGCAGACAGTATACAGAAGCAAGGAGGGAGATTGAAAAGCTCAATATCATCAACATATGCATGCACTGCACACCCCTCCTTTGCCTCAGTGCTAGCTGGGAGCTATGGGCTGGCAACACTCCTGCCCCTTGAGCAGCAAGCTGGGAAAAGCCTGGGACTGCAGGTAGTCTGGGGGTTTACACCCCTCCCTAATCAGAGCCTCCTGCTGGGACCTGGCCATACCCCCTTCAGCTCAGCTCTGCAAGGGAAGGGAGGGCTGCTCGAGCACCCCTCGGCTTCTAGCCTGAGCCACTGCAGGCACATGCCTGAATTTTCTCAGTCCAGAGGGATTATCTGTATAGTTGGAAACCGGTTCAGCCTAGCCAGGTTAGACTAACCTGCAAAGGTTGAATCAATTCAGACTCAGGGTTTTTCATAGATTCATAGATTCATAGATTAAGGGTCGGAAGGGACCTAGTAGATCTTCTAGCCCG
>NW_017728992.1:62531516-62531730 GCF_001723915.1 Gavialis gangeticus
AAGACCCCCAGGGTAGGGGCCAGCACCACTTCCCTTGGAAGTTGGTTCCAGCTCCTAGCCGCCCTAACAGTGAAGTAGTTTTTGCGGATGTTTTTGAATCTCTGTCCCTAGCCTTAAAGACCATATGTGTATATCCATATGGTACAGGTCAGTACCAGGCGGAAAAGACCACAAGTTAGCTCAGGAGCAAGGATTGGTATGTATGGGATGTTTA
>NW_017728992.1:62536730-62555414 GCF_001723915.1 Gavialis gangeticus
GGCATCCAGCCTCTTCTTAAAGACCCCCAGGGTAGGGGCCAGCACCACTTCCCTTGGAAGTTGGTTCCAGCTCCTAGCCGCCCTAACAGTGAAGTAGTTTTTGCGGATGTTTTTGAATCTCTGTCCCTAGCCTTAAAGACCATATGTGTATATCCATATGGTACAGGTCAGTACCAGGCGGAAAAGACCACAAGTTAGCTCAGGAGCAAGGATTGGTATGTATGGGGTGTTTAGTCTTCTTTTACAGCTGAGCTACTTTCTCTGTGTTCAGCACTGAGCTGACAGTATGAATAGTGAAGCTTTTGCCTACCTGTAAAATGGACTTCTAACGGTTTGGCTACAGTAATCTTGTTAACAACCCATTCCGGTTCTTAGAGTTTCTGGGGGAAAGCTGCTTCTGTGCTAAGTTTATAGTGTTCCAGGAATTTGGTTATGTGGAAATTTTTTGCTCTTTTTTTATTACTATTTATTTATTGATTTTTATTTTGTTAGGTGATATATAATGACCTTTTTGAAAGTGGAAAGCCTGTTGATTTGAACTTGTGGAATACTAGGAAGCTGTTTTAGATCTGCCGTAGGAATAAGCATACGTTATATATTGGCCAACATTTTTTGCAAGCTGTTGCACTTAAAAAAAAACCCCCAACAACCCCCAAACAAAATGAAATGAAACAAAAAGAATGCCGACAGAGGGGTAGGACGTATCTCACAGAACAAACACAGCAAGCAGGTAGGTGAACATATAGCAAGGATGCTAAAGTAAAATAAAAAGTGCCGTTTATGTCCATTTCAAATTATAGTAAGACCATGCTTTTTGCCTATATGCTGCATGTGTGTTTAGCACACTACAATTTAATTTTGCTCATCTCTGTTTTGTGACTTTTTGCTATGTTAACATAAGGAAAATCATTAAAGAATAAGATGGTATGGTTCTGACAATAGCAGCTCTGAAATGCAATAAGAAATGACACATAAGGAAGGAGAGCCTCTGAGCCATAGGTTACAGGACAGCCAAGTATCAGCTTTTGCTTAGGAACTTTACAGTTTAATGCATTTTTCCAGAGGCCAGTATTAGCTTCTGTACTGAAACTTCACCTTACTATACTTCACATATATTTTTTTGATTTTCACACCAGTGACTAAAGTAGGTCATCATTTTATAAACAGTGATATGCTTGCATCTTGTGTTATTTATAACTTCATAGCACTGCATACATAACACAAAACGTCAGTAATGACAGAACTTTCATACTAAGGAAGCAGACAAGTGTAAGGTGAATTTGAAATATGTAAAGACCTGCTTAACAGAACATGAATAGTGTTTTTAATTGAAAAAATATCTGTAGACATATTTGAGGTGAATTTCTCCAAGTTGTTCTAAATATTTTTATATCAATCTCTAAATTATGCCCTTTTAGATTTCATTGATTAGCAGTTTGTATACGGAACTTAATTTATTTTTCACCTCGAGACTGTCACATAGCTTCTTGCTTTTTTATATTAATTTAATAGCACTGGCAGGTAATGGCATTCTTATGAGGTAGAGAGCAAAAATGGACAATGGCAAATATAAGAGAACTGGTACCAGTTCTGTAAACCTTTTCTGCCCAAGGTCTGTGATCCTGCTGCATGTCCTCTTTGTATCCAAAGCTAATTGAAAATGTAGCCACAGTTTTTTTGCAGTTGCAGGATAGCTGAAGCTTCAGGGAAGTTGTTCTAGTATTTGAAAATACTATGGTTCTCATTCTCATTTCTGCTCGTGTTTGTCTGTCCTTTCCCTGATTTTACAATTTCATAGACAATAAATTGCAGGAGGAAGATCATCTTCTTTGTACGTTTACACCAAATGACTCTAAATATAAAATAATAACAATATTGGCTCTTGAACCAGCCTTTGAACATAGATTTAATTTTACTGAGAAGTGTTATCCAGAGCCCACTTAGTCTTAATATTGCTGATATTTTGGTTGCTGTTTATTGTTGCATAATGATGCAGGAAATTTCCTCAACTCTGAAACTTGTATGAAACTTTACTATTGAGGTGTTCCCTCGCTCTGTTCTCCCATGTGATGTTATGTAGAGAGTTGTGCAGTAGTTCTTTCAAAGACAGAAAATTGAAGGTGGCTGGCTCAGAAGGACCTCAGGAGATAGTATGACGGAAGCTTCCTTTCGAAAAGGTTTGTATATGAAAAAAACAAAAAGAACCTTAGCTCTTGATTTCAGAATACCCATGCTCTCGTGGAAGGATTTAGTTTGACAAGTACCACCCTTTCAAATTGTTTCTATCTGATACATAGCATGCAAAGTTACATTCATATGCAAACATTCATTCCTTTTATACAAATATGACCTTCTGTATTTTTTTATTTGATGCATTTCTCAAAGCATTTTTTAGTATAATTTGCATAATAACCTGGCTCACTTTGCATTTTGTATTGTAAAGAATTCAGATGTTGTAGATATGAAAAAGATTGCAGTGTGCACAGAATAAAAAGGTGCTGTGAGAGGCTATGTTGCCAGGTTAAACTCTTTCAGATATTTACATGCAGTTTGCATATTGGAGCTACTCAGACTCTTATTAACCCTACACTGTATTTGCAGTTAAGAAATTTGCATAAAAATTTGCTTCTTAGTGGAAAAAAGCTTACAGAGTTTAAGCTCTGTAGAGCTTAACATGAACTCCGTTTATGCATAATCAGTTATTGGGGAGAGAGCACTTAAATCAGAAGGAAAAATATATGGCGATTTTTTACCATGTTATAACAAACATTTATGGTTCAGAAAATGAATAAAAGCATTAAATATTTCTGACAGTATGACCTTTGGATAACACATGTGCAGGGTGGGTGGCACGTTTCCAAATGTAACATAACATCTATACCCTAAAAAGAAATTAAAATTTGAAGCTTATTCTTGGTGGCAGTGGCAAGAGAGATCAGGGCATGTACTACTTTCCCCCGCCATTTCTTCTACTTCAAATTATATATTTTGATTGCAAAGGAAATTATTTCGTCTTTTGGGAGGAGGTAGTTTAGTATGTTGCCATTTCCACCATTATCTGCCATAGATCCAATGGGCTGTCAGGATGGTCATACCCTTGTCAGTAACTTGCCATTTGTTTCCTTATGTATTTGTGTCATTGTATGCTACTGATTTATTTTCCCTTTGAATGTGCTGTGTATATTTACTATGATGAGGTTTAATTCAGGTGATTTGATTTGGACTAATTTCAGAGTATAGGCCCACCCGTAAGTGATTAGTCATACCTAAAATTGCTTTAGACTTCAGGCTAGGCTGTTCCTGCTTGATTTAGAATTCTTACTGCTGTAAGTGGAACCAGCTAAGTTGCAGGGATCTGGCTGAGAGGAGGTTGTGATGCACCCTGTTCTTGGGGGTAAGGTTACCCTCTAGGTCAGTGTTTGGCAGTCTTTTGCCTCTGTAGGCTAGAATTTGTGATCTGGCCCCCTTCTGTAGGCCACAGATTTTCTCTGCGCTGACTCTTTATTAGAAACGGGGTTCTGTTCAAAGGTCTGCATGGATTTAGTCCTAAGCACCAAGGATCCTTTTCCCATGATTTCAAGCCTCCAGGGCTAAGGACAGAAGTTACACACAAACTAATTTAAGTGATCAGAAACTGGTTTAAACCTGTAACAGAACAGAAGTTCAGTGGACATAAACCAGTTTCAAGTGGCTGAAACTGGTTTAAGATAAACCTGGTTGAATGTAGTATTAGACTTGATTGATTTGGGTCAAACTGGTTTATGAAACTTCTGTTCCAGGCCCCTTCCTGGTTCAAGTTAAATCACAGTTCCCCAGCATGCTTTCTAGCCCAGAGCTGTGCTGTGCTGTGCTGTCTGCTCCAGCAGAGAGGGGTTGGGGGCGTAAGTAGGGAGGCAGGGACTGCCTCCTACCCAAGCAAACCCTGAGTGGGATCTGATGCTAGGGAGGGAGGGTTAAACTTCCCTTCTCCTGAGTACAGAGCTGCCCTGGCCTGCTAAAAACTTACTGCAAGCTGTGACTGGACTACAAATCCCAGAGGCACCTGGAAGCAGGAAGAGGAAGTGATGAGCAACCTGGAGTGTCCCGCTGCTGTGTTTCTGGACTGCACATCCCAGAGACCTCAGGGGCAGCAGGAAGAAGTGAACACACAGCCCATGCTGGCTTTGTGCCACAGAGCTGTGCTCTAGCGCCCCCGGGCTTCTGGCTTGAGCCACTGCAGGCATGTGGTTGCATTTCCTGAACCAGAAGTCAATATTTGTTCAGTTGTCGCTCAGTTTAATCTCTGCAGACTAACCTGAAGACTGAATTAATTCAGCCTCAGGCTCTTTGACTGTCTGTACGTAGCCCAGCTAGAGCCCCCCTGTTGGAGCAATGGAATTATCTGACAGGGAGATGCTTGTGACTACAGTGGATGGGTTTTTTGTTTGTTTGTTTTTTGTCTGGGAACTAGACCCAAACTGTGGAACTTAGTGGCAGCCCTGGCAACAACTTAATCATTCAGAGTTAAATACCAGTTGTCTTTTCACTCACAGAAATTGATCCTCTTAACAGCTGAAAGCAGAAGTCATTTTGTTAGAAGATGGACTTGGATTGTGTTCCTATTTAGAGCATCAGAGGAAACGGACATCCTTGCTGTATTGGGAGCCTCAAGGATCAAATATTACAGGCCACTCCCTGAAATCATAAATGGAACTGTTTAATCCCCATGACTACTTAGCAATAAAAGAAGAACAAAATCATTTCAGTTTTAACTACTTTTCTGGGGTTGAAGTTGCAACAATTAGCTAACTTGTATTGCTACAGGATCATGGGGATATACCGGTTAGACTGTAACAGCTCATTATGTGTAAAAGTATATGCATACATGTGTTATATCCTAAATGTACCACCTGTATAACTTACTCTAGCATCTGCTGAGGTAGCTTGTTTGGCAGAACAAGGCTGCTGTTGTGTTTCCAGAATGTGATATGAAGAATGAAGTGGCCTGTTTTTCAAACTGATTTATTGCTCATCGTAGTTCTTTCCAACTTCCTTGGTTTAACTGGACACAAAGTGTGACGCATCAGTCTCACAAGAACAATAAGTAGGGTTCGCAAGTTTGAGTTTCACATACTGTGTGCACATTTTACATTTTAAAAACAAACAGCTTAAGTTTACAGAACTAAGTGCAAAGAGTCATAGTGATGCTTTGTACACGATAGACTTACTGTCAGTGCATAAGTTTATTGTATTGTGTAGCAACTTTATCCATCTACCCAGAACTATAAAAACAAATAACAAAAAAATACTTAATTTTTGATGGTTTTTACTGATGTTGCAATGGTGTCAACCAAATTCAAAACAGGCCTGATTTTTATGGACCTAACAGGAAAAAATATTTGCTTCTCTGGGAGGTTTTGGAGGGAAAACATCTTGAAACCTTATTGTATGCGAGAAAAATGGGTATTTCCCTTTTAAGTATTTTATAGCACTAATATGAAATGAATAGTTTTAAAATTTAGCTGAATATTAGGTAAAAATGGTTCAGAGGATTTTGAAGTTTAGCAGTTGTCATTTCAGACTTCTCTAATCTCTCTCTAGTTAACTCCATTGCAGTGATCTTTCCAGTCCATATGAAGAAATTTAGTTTGTATGGCTAAGATGTGTAGCTGTGCTTTTTACAAATGTTTCCTTGCCTGAGCTAAAAAATACTATCAATGGATGAAACTTTACCAAAACCAAACAAATATTTTTCTCTACTTTTTCCCTCAATAGTAAAACCAGCCAACTGGATCACTTCTTCAATAAAGTACACATTTATTTGTAGTATCCTAGGATGACTTCTTCCAGTAGGCCATTAAAGAGTTTGAACTCTTACTTTATCCATGTAGACAATCATGAAGACACCTAAATTCCTGTGTGTTAAATGGCAGTTCTGCTCTTAAAAGTGGCCATGTAAAGATCTCTTCCCTGTGTGCGGTTTTATTTGTTGACTTGAGCAACAATATTTTTGCTTTTTCTACTGCTTGCATGAGAGACTCTCTAGATACCCAAGTGACAGTGCTGGATGCTTCTCACCCTCCTACATAAACCCAATTGTTTACTTAGTTCCAGTCAGTTACACCTGTGCACTCTGAAAAGGCAGACCAGTTAAACAGGTGTCCTTGAAGGTAAAATTTGAGGTCAGTGCCTTTGTGCACTCATAGCTGTAGAACCTTCATACCTTTACTTGTGCACCACAAGTTATATTGTGCTGTTCCAAGCCCAGAACTGTTCTTTTGCATATTACAAGGATGTGGACAGTTTGGAAAGAGTGCAGTACAGAGCAACAGAAATGATCAGGGGCCTGGGAGATGAGACTTGCAGGGAAAGGCTGAAAGACCTAGGTTGTTTAGCCTGGACAAGAGAAGACTGGGGGAGGGGAGAGATTTGATAATCATCTTCAAATACTTGAAAGGTGATTTACAGAGAGGATGAAGATAGACGTTTCTCTTTTGCCATAGGGGACAGGACTAGGAGTAATAGACTCGAGCTTCAGCAGAGGAAATTTAGGCTGGAGATTAGGAGGAACTTTCTGACTATGAGGGTGGTCAAGCACTGAAACAGGTTACCTGGAGAAGTTGTGGAATCTCCATCCTTAGAAACTTTCAAGGGCAGGTTGGACAGACACTTAGTTGGGATGGCTTTAGTCAGGAACGATCGTGCCTTAAGCAAGGGGCTGGATTGCATGACTGTGAGGTCCCTTCCAGCCCTATTCTCCTATAATCCAGTGTTTATCTGACATCAAATCAATTTAAATTTCTGGCCAGGAAGTCTTGATTTAATCATTGTTTTCACAAAATGTGCATTCTTGTTTGATATAACCTTAATGCATATTATTCACAACTTGGAGATAGGTGTAGGTTTCAGTTTTAGAAGGTACACACTATACATTCTAAAGCAGTGATTTATTTGCTAATTTCTCAGATTTATTTTTCAGCTACATCAGAAAACTGAATTATGATCTGGTTATTTAATTTACCAAAGCTAATTGAAGCAGATACTTGTGGAGTCCTTGGGAGGTGAACTATCTCCAATTCACTAGGTTAATTGTGGATATTTGGGGGATATTTTTGCCACGCTATATTAGGAGGGCATTAAATGAGTGCTGCAGCCATATGGTTTTTAGCTTGGGACTTTCTTCTAGGTTTCTTCTCATCTTTGATTTCTTCTCTCTCTTATGGCCTGGCAGCCCTGCTGCCATGATAGGTTTTCCCTTCTTACATACCATTCCCTCTCTAGATCTCAAATCATTGTGAGCCTATCCTCAGAAACTTTATCCCTCAAGACTTCTGGAATATTCTGCTGAAAATGTTTCTCTTTTGTTTTTACGGCCCTTCGCTCCTTGCATTTATCTCCAGATTCCTCCTCCTTGCCCAGATCTACTCCCCCCTCCCTCCCCAAAGTGAAACTGCACTTTTAGAGAGAGGTAAGCACTTGACTCTGTGTACAGAAACTTGCAGAGAGACAATAGGGCTAATGAGTAGGTCATCAGGTCTGTTATTTCTCATCTCCGTATACTGCTGTTAACAAGGATGTTATTTCTGGAGAGACAAATCCATGGTTTGAGAAGAGAAAATAAGGATCACAAAGATGCTTAATGGGATCTTCTAGACCACGCACTGAGTCCCATTGAGTATAATGCTTTTCTTTAATCTTTATAAAGGAGCCTCTGGGAACCCCATAAGATTGGGCCCCTAATATAGTCCATGGCCTGTTGTGATATATTTATAACACTTTTTAAAAAAGGTTACATGAATATATTGTCTCAAATAGTAATATAATATTGTATGGTATAAAATTCTAATATAATTAGAAGTTATAATCCCTATTCTATGATGATATCTTTGAGCTTTAACATATCTTAAATTTAAACCATCTTTATATAGGTTTGGTTTTTTTTCGAAAAAGCATCTTAAATATAAAAAATAGGATTAAATAAAAAAATTGGATTTAAATGAAAAATTGTTTTTTGGGGGGGGGGTTTATTTACTCTTTTAAAAAAAATGGTTGATTTTTATCCATCCTTTTTTCTGGTGTAATACTTCAGAAGGGGAAGTGCAGCATCTTGCTTGAAATTCTTTTAGAGAAAAATGGAAACTCTTTCTGACAGAGTGGCGTAGATTTTTCCAACACCTCATTCTACATCTTCTCCTTTTATATAATATTTCAAGCTCTTCTTTTAGGGTTGTGCTTCATATATTCAGTGTGAAGGAGCACTTAAGGAGAGAGAACCAGAGTAATCATACTTTATTTACAGTTATCAAAGCCCATTAATATAATCTGAAACTAGTCCCCAGTCTCATGTTTTTAAATTTTCCTTTTTCATTTACAAATGCATGGACAATCTGAGGTCTGATAGAGACAACTGCCTTAACATTACCTGTTCTCCCATAGTGCAACTCTAAGCTGTTTGCTGCACAGCTTCTTGGTTTGCTTCTATTGCAGAAGCTGCCACTAAAACCCCTCTCAGTAGGGAGAAGTTGTTTCTGTCAGAAGCAACTTGTACAGTTTTCTTTGTGGGTTTGGGTAGGATGAGTTCATCTTGGAGCTGTTGGCCCAGAAACTCCTTGCTCTTTGTGGAGTGGCAATTAAGTGAAGCTCTTTTGAAAGTAACAGCATGCTTCTTTGACAAGAATTTATAAAACTTACACTGCCATCTGTCCTGCTTCTGGCCTTGCTAGATTGCGTGTCAGCTATTACACCTGATGTTACTTGAGACATTTATTTTGAGTATCAAGTCTTAGGAGATGGAAATTCTCAAGTAAATTATTTTCTACTACAAACTCCTTGACAAGGCTTTTAATTGATAGATCTCAGGCTAACTCTCCCATGTGAAATTTTTAGGGAAACAAACTTGCTTAGTTTTTTGTTGGTGAGTGTGGATCTCTGTCCAAAAGTTTACCTGTATAGCTTCTGTCTGAGTACCTTACTGACAGATGTAATTTCTGCCCTTTTTGTACTTCAGCTGATTTTTTTTTTTTTTAAAGCAGATTTAAATTTCTAAGAATGTACAATAAAAAAATCTACTTGATACTTCAGGCATTTTTACCAAACAGAAGCAGTCAGTTTTAAAAACGGCAGCTGACCCCTGACAATCTGAAGCAAAATAAAACTCCTGTGAACAAAATTTTCTTTTCATTTGTTTAAAAAGAAGCAAAATCTTGTGGAATTCCAAATAGCAAACACCTTTTTGTATCTACAAAAAAAGAGTCAGAAAATGCATAACAATGATGAAGGCCCACTAACATAAGTGTTAAAGAGAAAATGGAATCTATTTAGAGCATGTGTCCACAACTGGAGCATGACCCTTGTACGCCTCTGAATATGCATGATCTATTGTACGCCTCTGAATACAACTTTCAGTGACCTAATATATCATACAATGTGTTATTTGCCTGGTCTCCGGTCTTTTTGTCCCCTGGATGCACAAGGTCAGATGCCCCTACCCTTAGTCATTTTGGGTAGTGTCATATTCACAAGTAGTCATATTTAAATCAAATAAGATAGGATGCTAATCAATATGAATAGGAGTGGCAGTTTGGCTTCTTATGAATTTGTCTAGCTGGAGCCTCTGATATCCAAGAGCGTATGTTAGCAAAGAAGCCTAAACTTCATAAAAGCATTACCAGATTGACCTGTACAATGTATAGTAATTACATTTGTTTATATAGACCAAATGGGCACTAACTATTTATAAAGTTAGAGGCATTGCAGAAGTTCACTCTGAAATGTTAGTATACACTTAGCCAGGAAGAGTGAATAAATAATCTTTTTCTATTTCCTGTCATGGCTGAGCATTGCTGTGGGTGCTGCAAACCCTCTTCCGCCTGTACTTGAGGCATCCAAGTTTAGTCCGTGACTGGTTTTCAGTTCTGTCCTTCCATAAACTAAACAGGCTTCTGTTTCTTGCTGTCCATGCCAGATTTCAACCATTTCTTTAACTAAATTAACCTAAGCACATATAAGGCTTGTTTTCAATATGGAGTTAACCCAAGTTGTGTTTTTCATCTTTTTCTAACTAAAGTTTCATACTCATGCCCAAACCCTGATCTTGTGCATGATGGTGCTTTTATCTCCATTTGGCTCACTGCTTGTGACACAGACAATTTGGGTTAGTACATTTTCTTCTTTGACTGCATTTTGTGTTTTACAGTGAGGGGAGACTTGCTTAAGCTAGACTAATTAGAGATAAGTTGGGTGTAAATAAGTAACATTACTTCAGCTGTGCAGTGAAAATGTAGCATATACTTACTTTACAGGAAGAGAAGCTAGTGGTAAATTAGCCTGAACTCAGCTTTATGCTTCTCAGCTTGACTGCTGCCCTGCTTGAGTTAAGTAATTTAAAACTGATCTGGTATGTCCACACTACATACCTATGGTCTTACCTAGCTGATGGCACTTCTTGACTATGATGGCTCTTTCACATACTCATCTTTACCTCTAAGTTTATAAAGAAGACCCATAGCTCTGACATACTTTACTAAAGCTGTAAAAGTAATAATATATATGTCTATTTCGCATGCGGAAAGATCCAACCAAGGCTTTTCTACAGGGCCAAGAAAATAGAATTAGATCTAGCATTGCTTCGTCAACATGTTATATCTTTGGAGTCCCAAGTACAGATTATTGGCACTGTGAGCTTGTATCACTACATTCTGTCCGTGTGACCGGTGGGTTTTGAATAACCCCTCTTGAGTGATCTTTGCTGTACGGGTGGATGTCAAACACCTCCCGGGATGGTGTCTGTGCCGGAGTAGCTCTCTTCTTCCCATGTCACCAACCCCGCTCTTTCCTGCCACGACTTGCTCCTCCTCAGTAGGAGGGGTCGGTTGACAGGATTCACCTGGCAGTCACTCAAGGGGCTCTGGCACCCCTACACCCCGGCCTCACGCCACGTTCGGTGTGTCACCCGTCCGTTGGTCTTGTTCCCCGCTGTGGGGTAACACCTCCTGGTCTGCCTTTGAGTGCCCGCGGCCCCTAGCCACTGTGACTGCCGTAAGGACCTTCCTAACTGCTGCCCTCCTCAGCTTCACCCCTTCAGGGGGAAAATATTTAAAAAATAAAAAAAAAAGTAAATTTATAGAGGCTTCTCTTCAGCCTCAGCCCTCGGGGTATGTGCCCCTATCTCTCTGCCCCTTTGTCAGGGGTGACTAAATACACAGACCAACAAAATACAGAACGCCAGGTCACTCCCTACCCTCTTACTAGCCTACCCCAAATACCCCCTGGGGCTTCCTTCTGGTCCACCCCGGACCAATCGCGTCCAGCGTTCTTCTTTTGCCCGTCACTCCATCTGAGACTGGCGGTGATGCCTGCCCCGACTGCACCCCCTCAGGGCTCTCCCGGGGTCTTCCATCCCTGGCACGGCTTTCTCCGTGTCCTGTCCCAACACCCCACCTGTGGGTCGCATTGCTCCCAGATGCCACTCCAGCCGCGTCTTCAGGTACCGTGCCTGCAGCTCCCACGTTGTCCGGGACAGGCTCCTGTCGGGATGTTCTGCCTCACTCCACACGTGTCCCTGCCAGCTTTCCTGGCTCCGTGGGTCTTGCGGCGAAGGTTCCTCCCATCGCCGACGGCAGCAGCAGCTCCTTTCCCTGTGCTGTCTGCTGCCGCCTCTGCAGTGGCCGCTGTTCTTATTTCCACCGGCTGGCGTTCAACGCTGATCTCATCGGCTGGCCGTAATTGAAGAAAAAAGGCAGCTAATGAGCTGCGCGGGTTCCTCCTTCCTCCCCGTGCATGTCTCACCCCGAGTGGCTGGTAAGTGCCGCTCATTACTTTGCCTTCCAGGACAGTGTGTTATTTACTTTTTTTTTTTTTAACTGCTCTTTTATCAACCAAGTCTCTCTCTCTCCTTTTCTTAATCTGTTTTTTTTTGCCCATCAATGCTATTTTGGAACAATTTTGCCAGGGACAAATTACACACAAATTGGTAAAAGTGATCAGAAATTGGTTCAAATCTGTAACACAACAGAAGTTCAGTGCACATAGAGCACTTTCAAATTGGCCAAAACTGGTTTAAGATAAACCTGGATGGATGTAGTATCAGACTTAACTGATTTAGGGTAAATCAGTTTATTGAATTTCTGTCCCAGATCCCCTCAGATTCAAGTCAACTCATAATCCCCTGGCATCCCAGGATGCTTTGCACCTCCCTTACAAACCCCTCCTTTGCGAGGTGTGTGGGCTACCCGTGGCCAAAGCCGTCTGCTTCAGCCAAGCAGGGAGGCGTGCTCTAGCACCTGCTGGCTTCTGGCTTGGGCCACTGCAGGCATGTGGCTGCATTTCTGGAATCAAAAGTCAACATCTGTTCACTTGCTTATCAGTTCAATCTACACAGCTTAGACTAACCTGTGAAGGTTGACTCTATTCAGCCTTGGGCTTTTTAACTGTCTGTATTTAGCCTCTGTGTTACTTAGGATGAACAGAGACAATTACCAACACCAATCAGATTTTTGGTGCTGTTTCTTCCCTGACATTTCTTTCCTCCCAGCAGTGAAATGCAGTCATGTTTATGTAACTTGGCAGCTTGTCTAAGGGGGGGATGCATATGGTGGGGGAGCTCTTAACTATATGTTTGTTTCCTGCTGCAGTACCCCTGTATTAACATCTATCTTGGTTTCTCAGGTCTGATAAGTTTGTAGACCAAGGATGTATCATCTTGTAGAAATTACTATTAAATGTGTAAAAGCAACTAATTCATCAGAAATCTTCATAGCTGAAGAGATTTGGAATTGGGTATGAAGGAATTACAATTTAAATGATTTTCCTGTCCTGTTTTTGCATTTTGGTATGATGTGATAGTGTTGTATGCACATATGTGAGAAATGTAAGAATAAGTGTGACTGAAAACCAGTTCTTTGTCATAGGTATGTATTTCTAGATTTAAAACCACCACCTTTCCCATTGTATAGGGCAGAAGTGAAAACATTTGCTTTCATCATGTGAGGAGCTATTTACATTGCCAAAAGCTAGATTCAGTTGAATTGTGATGTCAGGCTGCCTGGAAGCTCTTGATTTATGTGACATAAATTATACAACATGATACAATCTGATATAGCCTCAGATATTTCAAGAAAAAAAGATTACTTCGAGCAAATGCCAAACTGTCCCTGGTGTTTGAGCTGGTGAACACTGATCAGCCAAACTCTGTTTTGGTAGGTCAGTAAGTCTTTAGCATCATAATTCCAGATTGTACCATAGCAGTGAGGGTGGCAGTGTAGTTCTAGCCTCTTGGCTATTAACATAGATAATGATTTGAAGCAGCCAGAATCCTTCTCTGTTTTAATCCAGTTGCATTTCGTGCATGTAAAAGCTGTTGTTGCATCTCTTTTTGATGCCAGAGAATGATCTGGTGGGTTTTTTTTTTTTTGTGGTTCTTCCTTCCCTTTAACTGTCTTAGCCTTTGATGGGTCTTGAAGCCAATTATGTTTGAGTTAGCATTGAGCTGGGTAGTCCCTTCCTGCAGTGCTTCCTGGTGGGTCTGAAAAAGGTATCTGATTACACTTATTCAAATTGCAACTTGCAAGCAGTGACAGTGCGATTTGGTTCCTTTATGGAGAGACTGTCCCAGTGGTAGCAGGGTTATCTTTGCCCTTCTTCACTCTGTTGTTGAAATAGCTGATCTGTCATCTTAAGTTCACCTTGCTAGTGGCAAAGTTTTAGAGCCTTGTTGCCTTTTTTTGTTCTGTAATGTGTGGAATCTTTCTGTCAGCCTGGCGGCATTGTTATATTTTGCTAAATGGATTAAATGCAATAAATGGCTTGAGGTTGTATAGCTATGTGCTAGATAGCTCAGTCTAAGGAAGGCAAATGGCTTTAAGGGTGGCTTTGAAAGAATCTGATGGTCCTTAAAGTGGCAGAGTTGCCAGAAGCTTGTTTTTCTTATTGAGGGGAGTTTCCTGCTAATATTTTTCATTTTACAGTACTACGTTAGTTTTAACCTGTTCGTTTACAAGGCGAGTGCTGTTCCTGCTACAATGAGAATTGCACGTCTCTGTGTATCCCAAGTAATTTTATGTACCCATTACTTGAGTATCTGGCAACTTGTAGTCCTTAGTATATTTACCTTAACAGCCTTTATGAATGTGAGAAGGAAAACACCATTATCCCCATTTTACAGATGGAGTGGTAGTGTGAGATTCATAAAGGGATCTAAGCAGCTCTGATAGTGGAATTCAGCAAGAAATATGTCAAGTGACATGCTCAGTTTCCTATACTCTTTTTCTAGGGAGAGATAAGCACCTCAAACTGGGATTCATCATTCTCATCATGAGGGATTGCCTAACCCATTTAGTAGGAGGGGCAGAAGAGAAAGGTGTGCTTTTGAAATCTTACTCTTCTCCCAAACTATTCAGCAGGTGTTCTTTGAAGCGCTGAGTTAAATGCCACAGTGAGACAGGAACCCACAACTGGAAACCTGATCCTACTGTTAGGTACCTAAGTCATCATTCCCTTTGTGATGAGCCTCTGGTGGTAGTAGTACTATCTGTCTTTTCCACAATAGCCCTTTGATTAGAACATGTGTTCACGGGGTGCGAGACCTGGGTTCTAGCTCTTTTCAGATGGAGTTCACACCCAGGTCTGCCACTTTCTGGGAAAGGTAGGCTATGGGCTAACATAGGGTGAAAGCACCTCCATCCTTTGTCAAAAGTGGCCTTCTACAGAGAGCGATGTGGGCATCATAAAGCCAGAGATAGTAAACAAAAGGAGCCTAATTATAGCCCAAGGAAGAAGTTGGTCCTCTGACAGGGAGTCCTAGCTTATGCTCTCTGCTTCTGGAGCAGCTTATACATTTTGCATCGAATAGTCACTGGATAAAATTCAGGATGAGTAGTGAAAGTAGAGATCAGGGCCCTACATTCCTTCCTCTGGGGGAGTGCCCATTAGTTGCTTGACTGCTGTTTATTTCCACATTCTTTTTTCAATCCCTATCATTAAGACAAACCCTTGGGAAAAGGATGATTCATCATGAGAGTTGGTAACCTTAAATAGGGGTGTACAGCAGAATAAGACTGAAAGAAGTCTCTGCGGGGATCAAATCCATTTGCAGGCAGCTATGTATCCAGTGGGTACACTCCTCTTGAGTGTACACCTTGAAGTGAAATGTGAAAAGGTGGCTGTTTTTAGATCAGTTACGATTAGCTTACAGACAAGTTGGTTTGAAGTCATGTGTTGGCCATGATTATTAGATATTAGTTGACAAGGCTTTACACAGAAGCTAACGGAAAGCTAGCTGAAATCGGGAATAGTGCTGGCAACTGCAAGAGTAAGTTGCTGCAAGTTTTGTTATCAAGTAGATCACTACTGTTCATTTGTGAAGGTTTTGGAAAATAAGCAGGAAGATGAAAATAAGCCAACAAAGGCCAATGATTCTGTAGCTAGAAATCTGACCATTTGTCTTCTGTTTTGTTTTTGGAGGTGAGGCTGGTAGCATTGTCTACTACTGGTTCTTGACACCTCTTAGTTTAGGGCTCTGTTTCAGTTGCTTAAAGTTTTGGCAAGGTGTAACGGCTTGTGCTGGTATTTACCATAATGGTCATCTACTTTGGCCTGGAAGGCCAAGGGAAAGAAACCCAAATTTGGCCAAATTTTAATCCTTTGGCAAATGAATGTACAGATTGTGAGTTCTTGCTGAATTATGTAAGGACTGAATTAAGCACAGGCTCAGACCTGGATGTTCAATTTAAAACTTTTATTGTTTTACAAAGTCATAAACTAAGGAGGTCTGTTGGTTCACAAGGTTCCCAAATCAGGCCCTTGCTTTCTAACCTGAAGGCTAGGTGCAGCTGCCCGATTTTCAGTAGTCTCAGAACTGGTCAACAGCTCAGGTAAAAGGAGTCCCTTATCTTTTTTAAGACAAAAGATACAAAACTGTCTGCACTGTGCTCTGAGTGAGGCCTCTAACATAACTTTTCTATTACTTATATATGATTACACCTATACATATGCATTTCTAATTCTTACTTCTATTGGCTACTAGTTAACTCATCTATATTATAATATCAGGTGACATGCTCTTTATTATAATTCTTTCGCTTCTTATGTTACTTCTTAATGACCTGACTTATAATATTTTTCAGACTGCTTTAATGATAAGCGGTTATCTTTCGTCATTGCGGTTTAGCCATGTGGTTTCCATAGTTCGCGATAGAAGCTGCTTGCTTGCAATTTTTATCAGACTGTCAGCATTCTTATTCAAGGGTCAGATAGTGATCACCAGAATGTCAGTCGCTGACTTCTCAACCTCCTTGAAGCATTCTGGGAGTCTTAGTGCGTTGTTAATTATGCTAGGCCTTGCTTAGCATGAGCACTGTCTCACACAGATATTCAGTGGAGAGTCATAAAAGCAGAATAGCTGAAATCTCTCAGGGCTCCAACCTCAGTGAGGACTTTCCAGCTTCTCATACCTTTTGTAATGGTGGCTAGATTGTACCTGTATCACTCTTCAGAGTTCCTGACTGTACTTTGTCCCATCACAGTGAGCAGGCTGTACATGTACCCTTTTCAAGGAGTTGACTGGACATGTGCCAGTTCAGAACTGCTGGCATTCCGAAGGACTTTCCCCATAATAGTGGCTCTTGGCTTTTCTGAAATGGGGCTTGGAAACAGAGTTTAAGAGCAAGGAGCCTGTCTGCGTTATGTTATATAAACCCCCTTGTTTGCACGAAGGAACTGCCCATTTCAAAATACAAGGATAACCAATAGGAATATATTGGAAATGGCAGAGAGGAGAAACTGGTGTGAGGCTGGAAACTGCACAAGAGAGAGGTCAGGCAACGTGCCTGGAGTTAGGTATTGGGACAAGCTGGTAGGATATGGCAGGGGGTCGGACTTAATGATCTGCTCAGGTCCCTTCCGACCGTACTAACAATGAAACTATGATATGAGGGAGAGAATAATTTGGAGCAGGATAAGTAGAAACTGGGCCTGGCGTTGGGCTTCATTGGGAGACGAAGCGAGAACTTTGTGTGAGGGGAAGGTTAGGACTCTGACAGAAGCCTGCAGACAGAGACTAGGATTGGCTGGCTAATGAGATGGCAATTGGGACGTGATGGGAAGGATGTATAGCAGTGGTAAGGAAGGACTGAAAATGGACAGGTGGGAAGCAATGTGGAAGAAATGGATTGGGGATAGTAATTGCACCATTTCTGTCAGCAAATTTCTGAGATCCACTAGCAGATTTTACATCTCATCACCTTATGGGGCTGGTTGAACAACCTATTTCTGATCAGTTACTCAGTTTAACTCAGTGGCATAAAATTGGATCTAGTAGTTTCAATTCTCCTAATGAAGGCTGCAAATACAGATGTCAATATGATGTCACTTGCAGAATTTTTTTTAGGGTTTTTGTTAACTTGCTTAAAAATCTTATGCAAAATGTTATAATACATTATTCAGTTTGCAATTGAAAATGCTCAAAATATAGAAAATGCCACAGTTCCCTGTAAAATCTTTTATGCATTGCTTTTATGATGCAAGGATGCTCCAACCCCAACTCCAGGGATTCTCAAACCCCACCCCGTGGACCAAATCTGGCCCCTGGTGCCTTGTCATTTGGCCTGCAGGGTTCCCCGTGGGAGGTGGTCCTGTGTACTAGATATAGTGTGCAGGATGGCGTGGGGCTCCAGAGCCCTGATCCTGGCCTTCAGAGCCAGTGTGAAGTCCTGGAGTCCTGATCTTAGTACGTGGGGCTAAAAGGTTGAGCACCACTGATCCAGTAGTTTTAAGTACATGATCACATTAAGTGTTTCCAGAGTTCAGAGGAAGGGTGATGGTCAATTCATGAGCAGCTGTTTTAAATTTCATTATTTCTTATTGCGTGACTTGTGATCCTCAGCTTTATTGCTCAATGTTCAAAACCTGCTTGGAAGATGGAAATAATTTCTCATGGGGTTTTTCTAACATTCTCTATCATCTATAAAGCATATATATAAATAAATTTTTAATATAATAAAAGCCTTACCAATTCCATCTGTGTGTCCATAATGCTCCAGGCCAACTGCACTTGCACAGATGCACAGACAGGTGGAGGTGGGGGCCAAAATGGGCTGGGCCAGGCTGTGCTCCCTGCTGCAGGGAACGGGGACTGGCTGTGCAGGGGCAGGGCTTGCGATCGTTGGTGGGGTGTGGTGTGGCAGCCTTGCGGGAGCGGGCAGGGGCACCACAGGGTCAGGGGGTGGGGCATGCCTCCCTGCCCACTCCCCATGCGGCACCCTGCAGCCACGTACCACATCCCCCATGCCGGGAGCACCAAAACATGGAGGGGTGTGGCATGTGGCCTCAGGGTGCCATGTGGAGAGTGGGCATGAGGGATGAGCCCTGCCCGGTGGTCACATGTTGTAGCTGGCAGGCACTGCCTGTGCCCCCACTACCTGCTTCCTGTGCAGCACCCTGCAGCCACCCCCACACTCCAGTGCAGGAAGCACCTGCCCAGGCACATTGCTGCAGGGTGCTGCAAGAGCAGCGGGCATGGGGGCACGGGCAGCGTCCACTGAATGTAGCACATGGCCGCAGGGCAGGACGCATCCCCTGTGCATGCTCCCTGCAGGCCCCATGCCTGCCCCTCCCCACCCTATACCAGGAGCACGCACTGACTGCGGGTGGTGGGGTGCATGGCTGAGTGGGGGTGGGTGTGGCGTGTGGCTGGGTGGAGGGATGGGGGGG
>NW_017728992.1:62555948-62556914 GCF_001723915.1 Gavialis gangeticus
GGCGTGTGGCTGGGTGGAGGGATGGGGGGGTGGCGTGGCATGTGTCTGATATGTTGGGGGGGTGCATGGGGCCGGACACAGAGCACGGGGGGAGGGGTTGCACGCAGATGGATGCAGAGCGGTGGCAGCGTAGGGCGGTGGGTGGTGCCGCTCTGTCCCCGCCGCCCACCTGTCATTCTTGATGAGCACTTTGCTAGTTATTTTATAAAGCATAGCAATACATTTTGTAATAAAGATCAAGGAGCAAAAGTGACAAGGGCTTTACTGTCCGAGCCCCCAAGGTCTGGAACAGCCTGCCATCAGAGGTGGTTCAAGCACCTACGTTGAACACCTTCAAGAGCAAATTAGATGCTTATCTCGCTGGGATCCTATGACCCCAGCTGACTTCTTGCCCTTCCGGTGGGGGGCTGGACTCGATGATCTTCCGAGGTCCCTTCCAGCCCTAATGTCTATGAAATCTATTTATCTTCAGAAGCCTGTGCCAAGTAAGGTGGTGCCACCCCTACCTTACATGCAATGAACTGACGTACAGAGGTTAGAGAAAAATATCCTCCAATTTTGAGTATGTCAGTTTGGTATGCCTAGGATTTGATTGCTGGTATTGATCACCATTGCAAAGTTTGTGTTAAACAAACTGCTGAACATCACAGAACTGTTGTAGAGACAGTGATGGAATTTAATTCTTTAGGGCATCATTCAGCTTCCTTGACCGTGAGGCTATCATGTCTTCTTTTCCTACAGTCCCTCTGTCTTGTTGACTCTACCCCTTCCAATTTCTGCAGCAAATGATTCATGGGTCCTACAAATAAGTCTCGTTTACTTTCACAAGCCTGATTTAACTTTCAGAGGCCGTAAATACTGTGCGCTGAGTGAGGCAGAGATTCAGTGGAAAAAATAGCATATGTTTATGTAATTGAAGACTGGCATATAGTTTCATAGTTTCTAGGGTCGGAAGGAACCTGAGCA
>NW_017728992.1:62556925-62598158 GCF_001723915.1 Gavialis gangeticus
ATGACTCCCAGATCCTTTTCCACCTCCGTGCTGACAAGGAGGGCATATAAACTACATGCACATAAAAGGGTTGAACTAAGATTGCACAATCTTTACTTTTTTAATTAAAATGCTAGCAATCTTTTATAATGTTTGCCTGCAAACTAAAACTGCATTGTGGACAATAGCTAGTCATCTTCCATATAGCTTTGAAGCAGTAAATCTTACTGCTGTTTTTGGGACAATGTAATGTAGCAGGATAATAAATATTTTTATAAGAATTTTTATTTTGCTACTTGATTTGAAAGGGAAAATAAAGTGATTTAAAGTATAAACTAGATGAACTGTCAGTTCATCTGAAACAGCCAAGTGGAGGGTCACTGGCTTGAGTGCAAGCTGATTATGGAAATTACTTTCCAGTATATATGATTTAAATTGAAATCTTAAGCACTAGTTGAGAGTTTTTAAAAACTCTTGTTTCTACTTCTTGTTATCCTGAGATAAGATAATGATTTTTATGCTCCTTATATTTATGTATTTCCTATGTACATGAGTAATTTTTGGATGTTTCATGGGCTAATTACAAAAGAACATTACATTTATAAGTCATTTCCACATTCATTAGCATCTGCACCTATGTGATTGGGAAGGTCCAGGCTACTCTCATTGTATTGCTGCCCTAAAGGTGTATGCTTGTATAAATTTCCCTGTTCAAGTAGTAGGTCTCCTGATCAAGGTTTGTTTGGCAGAAGACCTTCTTTTGCTTGTTTAAACTGTGAGGCTGGTCTCCTGAGATGAACTCTAGCCCCAGAGACATTGAAGGCTGCTTCTGAAACCGGACTCTTTCATTGTCACTATTCCCACTAACGTTATTTTTTTTCTACCTATCTGCGTTGCTTTGGCTTGCTTTGTCCTCAGATGGTGAAAAAAACCTAGTATTAACTGAAGCAGAGGGATGAGATATCTCCTGTTAAAAGAAATCATTAAACTTAGCAAGGACTGGCATGAAATCCTTAAAATGATGGAACAAAACACTTTCCAACTTTTTGACATCAATTTAAAAGTCAAAAGTTTAAAAAATTGAAATGGATCAGTCACCACTAGAGTTCACTCAAAGCTTTTAAGCACAGCGTTTCAGTACAGAACTTCTGCAAGTGGATGTGCTAGAGCAGCTGGGCTAGGTGTTGGACTTGCAGGGACTTGACACGCTATTTTAGTACTCGTCTTTGAAGGCAGGAAATAAAATTACCAACTGCATGCTGGGTGAAAACAGTCGCAAAGATATTGAAGTCATGAAATATAAATATGAAATTAGGTGGCCATTTCTGGAGATGTAGGATTCAGCTTTTAAAAACTTGATTTGCATTTGGCTTTTCTTTCCCTATGGATATCTTAAAATAAGTCATGGGGTTAACCATAGACCTTACATACCAAAAGGTAAAATACAATTCATACAAACTACCAGGAGTAAAAAGAAAGGCAGAAGTGAGGTTTGGAAATACCTTAGCTGTTCTGAAATAATTAAATTCATTCCAATCTTTCCACATATACACGGTGTCACAGTGAAAGGAATGTTTTAAGCAAATGAATTTGGGGAATGCAGTTCAACTGCATTAGTTATGATGAAGTTTAATTAAGTAATCACAGTTTTAATTACTTCTGAGGGTGAGCCTGTACTGTTTAAACATGTTTAAAATGTTCTAAGAGCATTTCTATATGTAAACTCGTATGCTTTGCTATTGTGCTTCCATAGAGGTCTGTTGAAATCAGTTGAGTCCTACATGGATGGAGCAGCTTGTAGGATTAGATCTATATCTTGCAATAGGTTTGTGTGCATCTTAGTTTAGTCTATAAAGTGCATATCTACCCTGCTTTTTGTCTGAGGTTGCCAGGGTTAAGTTGTATTTATGAGTAATTTGTAGAAGAAAATCTCACTGTCCAAATCACTCTGGCTTTTTTTACACCGATATTTAGTGTCTGTCTTTTTCCACACCACCACTTAAAGATTCTGGGGGCATATGATCAGGACACCTGGAAGAGTCTGAAAGTAAACATCCAAAGATCAAATCTCATGCTAGTACAGGGACTTGTGGATATTGTGGTCACAGTGGATTTTGTCAGCTCTGATGTATCTCACTAAGGACAGGTCCTGCAGCCTTAACTAATGTGATTTTGCTACTGGGAACCAATCCAACCGCAATAGTAAGAACTTGCATTTCACTGTTGGGTCATGGCCTTGCGTATCTGTGTGACTTTTCATGCCAGACACTGTGTTTATGCCAGCTGTGCATACAGCAGTTCCATTGCTTCCCTAAACTTCTGTCTTTCCTAAAGTTATGGAAGGCCCTGTGAAATGATGGAGAAGAGTCCCCTTCATGCCTCCTTTCCATCCAGAGCTGTAGCGATGGAGGCCTTGTTACTGCCCAGCAGAGTGTCACACTGGGACGTGGGCAGCCAGGTCTGGAGTCAGTTGGGGATTGAGGTGCCATCTAGGGTCATAATGAGTGAGCAGAATCCGAGGTTGAACTGGGTCAGGAAGCCAGTAGATCAATAAGAGTGGGGTCTAGGGATGAGGCGAGTCGAGAAGTTAAGCAGAGTGCAATGTCCAGGAGCAAGCAGGGTCAAGGAGCTGGGAGGTCAAGCAGAGAGCACAGCTGAGGAACAAGCCAGAGAGAACAGCAAAGTGGTCTTGGGCCAGGTTGACTTCTATTGCTTGGATGCTTCCTGTTCCAGGCCAGGGGTTTATAAGGGGAGGGTCAGTTGGCCCTGGCTGGCCACACCAGTGACAGGTTAAGACAGAGGCTCAGGTCAGCTTTTACCGGCCTGGGTGACTAACCACAGAATGGCAGGCCTTGGTAAGCAGCAATAGTGCCAATCTGAAGCCCTAGGTACAAGAGTGTGGCCTGACGCAGGGCACCCACAGACAATTTCTAGAGGAGGTGCAAATGAGTATATGTTGTGAGTTAGGGTGAATGGCAAGGTCTTTGAACCTTGATTGTAGCACGTTTCGTAATGGCTGATGGATTCATGAGACACCACTGCAGCTGTTCTTACAAACCAGATGTGGGAAGAAGAAACACAACTTTTTTTTTTAGCCATGAAAGTAGCAAGTAGGGTTACCTAAAAATGTAATGCCATAATATCCCCGTCCAGTATTCAAAACAGGTTCCTGGCCTTGGGTGTCATTTTTGGAGTTCATTCAGACTCTTTAGGCTTTCAAAGGAATGTTCTTGTTCCCATTTGCTCTCTCTTCTTGTTTCCCCTGAGCTGCCCCTCCCTTCTGTAACAGTTTCTGCGGCTGGGGGTATTTGGGGACAGGGCAGAGAATCAGCTTTACAGTCAGCACTCCTTAGCACTGGCAGCTAACTCCTCCTTTTGAATCCTCAGCTGACCTTGAATTTGGAGCCTGGAATACTGGCTTGGACTGCATATCTCTTGGGGCTTTACTGAAACCCAACAGTGGAACCTGGAACATTTGGCATTGGTGAACTTGTAATAAAAGTTGTAAACATGTTGGTTTATCTTTCACAACCATATCAGTGTGGATTGTTGTAGTATGGAGGGGAACCCATCTGGAACGTTTCTCTATTTGCAGAGAGAGGTAGCCAGCTGTGTTGGCCTGAAGTCAGACAAAGCCAGAGTAGAAATGTGCTTTATTGGTTCAGTTAGTCTGTACCCTACCTTTTGCCATTCTCTCTTGGGTTTTGTGTCTGAGCTGATGAGAAGCCCAGCCGGACAGTAAGCAGTGGCTCTGAATATTCTCCCACCTCAAGCATTTAAAATTGCTTTAGTAATTTGGTATGTGGGATGCGGTAGGTAACTTCCATATTTATATATGCTACCTACAAAGATTTCTGGTTCTAGGCCATAATGTTTGTAGTTGATAGAGCATCATTCCTTTTTTTTTTTTTTTTTTCCTTTTCCCTCTGTTCCCTTATTTTCCAGGGCTTTATAAAGGTTATGCAGTCTCCTGTGCAAAATAAGGTATTAGGGTATATAGCCTGACTACTATAATTTGGGAAACATGTTGGGATTATGGTAGAATTGTCATGGACAATTTAATAGGTGGTTGTTTGAATGGTGGGTATTCAGTAGAATTAGTGTAGAAAAAACTGACATCTGGAGGGAGAGGTTAGGATGCATTTTTCACTGTTTAAGTGTCTTGCCCATGTTCTCAAACATGCCTCCATTTCTGTCACCTATCAATTGTATGCACACCTTAACACTCCCCATTCCCATGGGTTAACCCTGTGACCGCTCCTCTGCGTTTTAACAAATGGGCGTGGATGCTACTCTTTCTTTTGCCCTAAAAGGTTGAAGGTCAGGTGGAATTTAAACTAGGGGCTGGGGAGAGGGGGGTGGAGGCTGGTTGTGAAGAAGTTTGCTGCTGCTTTTTCTGCATCTATCTCGTGCATGAATAGTAAAGATTAATTTCTGGTGATGTTATTGTGGGACTTTTTCATAAGCATTAAATTCCCTTAATTCAGCCTGGGGGGTGGGGAGCAGGGAATTAAGCTTTATAAGGCTGTTGGGTATAGTACCTTAAGCCCACATCTCTGTTTTCCTTCAGAAGACTGGTAATGAATGAATGAAGCAAGAAGAAGGTAGTTTTGAGTGTCAATAAATAGCTGGAAGGCACAATTTAATAAGTTTTTGGACATATCTAGCTCTCTCTTAAAAGTGATAGATGGAGCTTAAATCCATACTCCCTGGGGTATTGGGTATCAGAAGAAATAAGTGGAAGCAAGGCATTTAAAATCAATAAATTGCTTCTGGGTACAACTTAGTATGGCCAGAATATACAAAAATAAAGGTTGCGAAATGAATACAAGAGTAAAAATAGCTTTAGCTTCCTGACTCAAGCCCAGAGCTGATCCTGGTTCTTGTGAAAATGAATGTCTGGATATTAATAAGAAACCTTAAGCACTGCAAGTCAGCTCTGTGGCTGCTGGGTGAAGTTAGTTGTATAGGAAAACCAGAACGCTTGAGGAAAAAATAGATGTACTTTGCAATATAAAGTTGAATACCTTTGTATTCTACTTATATTGTCTCAGAGCATTTGAATGTTTTCTTTTTTTTAATGGTTTTTTGTATTTGGGATGAGAGTTTATACAAGCAGCAAATCTGAGTGTCCTTTACATTTTGCTTAGATTTTTGTACTGCATTTGAGTTTTCTTGTTTCATTGATTTTTGGCTTCACTCTGTTATAAGCCTTTTCTGCAATCAGAGCTACAGTGATTTAATAAAATTAGTTCAAAAATAATATCTTTAAACCAGTGCAGCTCTGTATGTAGACAACCCCGTCCAGGTATTTGTGCTGAATACTGATTGAATCTATCCCACAAGGTTAAATTTTCTTCTGGATAGACTAGGAATGGGGGAAGGAGGGAACCCACTAAGCTAATGGTAGGTGAAAAAGCAGAAGCAGTGATAGAGGTCTGGCTTCCCAACAGCTTTACATGGTAAGGACTAAAATGATCTTTGTGGGTCAGATATTGTTAAAGGACACTCAGAGTATTTTTGTGATTCTAAAATACTTTTGTTTACAGCAAGGTGTTGGTGCATGAAAATTAAATTTGATACTGTAAAAATATGCTTTTCTTTCACATTTTACGTACTTTTTGCCTTTTAGAAGCCTCCAAAATATATTCGTATCCAAATACATGAAGGTGGTGCTATCACAAGATTTATTTTTTTATTTGATCAAATTTTGGGGTTTGTCAGCCTCAGCCACATCAGTAGAAAGTGTGTATTTTTTTCTCCAGTCTTTTAAAAATTCTGATATGCTAAATGTCACAGAAATACAGACATTTGAACAGTTTTAAAGAGGATTTTGCATATGAGAAAAACCTTCCTTTTGGAACCATATGTAGGTCATTCTAGTTCATTTTATCAAGCATCAGAACCCAGGTACTTTTCAGTGTATATAACCATAAAGTTGGGTATTGAGTTTCTAGGATTTATACATTACCTAGCAGTCTTCCATGAAAGACAGTTAACCTGATATGTTTATAACTTTTAAGACCATGTCTATACAGTCAACTTACTGTCCTTGGCAGTGGTGTCCCTAAGCTCTCTACACTGATTCAGGGAAGCTGCTTTCCAAACCAGAAGCTCTGTAACAGTATCTGAATATCATTTGGAGCAGGCTAATTAGCTTGCATACTGTCACATGGATTGGGCTACATTGCTTCCTGGGTACAAGGCAGCACACTCGGAGTGCAGCAAATTTGAGAGAGCAGCTGCTATTGAAGATGCTCAATAGCATTTTTGTATAGGGGTATTAGAAGAGGCTTATTGGGGTTAACTTTTTAAGTGTTCTGAAATCCGTTCTTTTACTATAACTACGTTTGAGATGCCCAGATGGCTTCAGGGCTACTGGGGTGCCAGGCAGGCTCTGCACAGCAGATTTGCTGCTCCTGCAGCCCCAGGCAGCCCCTAAAACCGTAAGTAATGCTGCTGGGGCCAGCCTCCCCTACTGCCTCTTGGGTAACTTGCCATGTGCCAGAGCACAAGTGGCATGGGAGTTCCCGTGTACAACTAGCAGTGGCACGAGGTATGCTGCTGCTAGTTGTCCCTGAGGAGCCAAACATCCACACCACCTATGGATGTTGCCAAGGGGTACTTTAAGTTAACCTATTTTGATAGTTTCTTATCATTTTCATTTTAATCCTGGTGCTAAGGCTGAAAAGACATAAGAACTTCAAATGCCTGATGGCAAATGAGTTGGTGTGAAAAATCTGGACACTTACTAACTGTAATTGTTTAAAGACACTTCAGTTAGACATGCAAGTTTGACTTGTTAACAAGCTGTGTGCTTGCTCCTGCAGTGCCCTCCTAAACATGTCCTGTCATCATTCATTTTGATGATAAAGCCTAGGAGTAATAATGAATCCAGCTTTTTTTTAAATTTATATTTTGGCCAGTAACAAACTTCATGTTTAATTTTTTTTTCAGGATAATTCTTTTGAAGTGCTTTGTTTAATGTTGGAATTTTTAAGACTCATGGATTATAAGCACATTTTTATGGCATGGAAGCACTGGTTGTACAAACCATTTGGGAAAGTCATTGAGCTGCTTATACTGGTGGAATGGGTTATAATTCAAGCTGGCCTGTTACAAAAGGACATGGCACTGTGTGTAGACAGCACTGTTGACACTTCAGGCCCCAGCACATAATGTTTTTTCCCAACTTGATATAGTAGAGAAAACAGACAGGCAGCCGTAATGCTAAGTGAGACTCTGCCAGTTAAATGTATATGTTTGGCAGCAATTTGGAAACTAAATGAAACTCAGTACTGTAGAGAAAATCCAAAAGATGGTTATGGCACTGTACAAAGGCCTGAGGGAAGCCATAACTGGAGAACTGCACATAATTTTGTCAGCAGAGTTATTGAAGAATTGAATAGACTACAAAAGAGATCAATCTTTGTGGATTGCAAGAGATGCTAGATATTAAATGGTCTCAAGTATTATAACTTCAAGACAAGAAAAAATGGGGGTGGTTCCTAGTGAATATAGTTTTTTCCACTGAAATTGTTGTTTTTCCCTATTAAATATAAATTTAAGATGCAGTGATTGAAAAGACATTGAGTAGTGCAGATCCAGATTAAATTACCTGCCCTTCATTATAAATATATGCTTTGTTTCAGTAACTTTTTGTTTTAAGATTAAAACCCATATTTCCTTCATATGTGGAAAACCTAAAGATTATGAAAGTAAAACTAACTTATGTGCTTTTATTGTCTGACTTGAGAAAATGATGAACAGTAAATCAGCAAAAAAGTATAAGCATGTTTCAAATTAAGTCTCCGTAGGTTCATAGTTGCCCAAGGGTGAACTCTAGACTACTTTTAGTGTCTCTTGAGTGTGTGCCTTAACTGGCATCTGATTTCCCGCACCTGACTTTGGATGAGATTTATACAGTCCTACTACTCTTAGACCAGATCTCCAACTACAGGATTCAGGTTCCCAACTATGGCCACAGCATAGGCCGAACTTAGTTTTGACACCTACAGGAATTTCCCTTTGAGAGCCTGTAACAGTAAACTTGCAGTAATGCAGAAAGTCCTTCAAAACAAACTGTTACTTGTTTCTCAAAGGTACAAAGCATGTTGAGTTAGGATGAAATAATAAAGACCGATATGCCTGGCCCTATTTTACAGCATTAAACTTTCTATCAGTGTTTGTAGCTATCCATTAATTCTGATGTGGGGGGGAAAAGTACACTGTTCATGCTCTCACTAGCTTCGCTTGTATGTAAGCTCTAATAGACATCATCTTGGTAGCCTCTGGCCTCTCATTTAAGTCCTTTTTTTCTTGACACTTTTGAGGTTTAAGATTCACTTTGATTCTAGGTTCAGTTTTGGGATGGAGCCTGGCGAGGTGGAAAATATTCTTCATTTCATAGACATAGACATTTGGGCTGGAAGGGACCCTGGAGGATCACTGAGTCCAGCCCTGCCCCATTTAATAATTCTTTATTATTCTTTTCCCCCTGAAATGGCTTAATTTTTGTCTTTTCCCTACCACCACTACTTTCCAGCCTCCTTTGATTTAACTCTCCCAGATTGGTTTATATTAAATAGGCAGCCTAAAGGACATACAGTTGTGGTTTAAGATGAAACAACAAAACAAAACACCACTGTTATAGGCAACTCTCACATTCTGCACAGCTCTCACTCCAGTAGGCCTCTTGCAGCAGAATTCGGTTTACACTTTGGTCTACATCTTTGTGTCTGGCCACACTGTGCTGAGCATAGAGCCCCAGAGCTAAGGACAGACATTCAAAAAGCCCGAGCCTGAATTGATTCATTCTTTGCAGGTTAGTCTAATCTGGCTAGGTTGAACCAGTTTGTAACGGTATAGAACAGGGGTGGGCAAAATGCAACCCATGGGTCAGATGTGGCCTGCCAGGCCATTCTATCTGGCCTGCTGGGCCCCTAAAAAATTTAGAAAATGAATATTTATCTGCCCCTGGCTGCCTGTCATGCGGCCGTCGATGGCTTGCCAAAACTCAGTAAGTGGCCCTCCGCCCAAAATAATTGCCTGCCCCTGGTACAGAACGCCAGCCAGATGCTGCTGTGCCTGCTGTCTCTGCCAGAGCTCCAGTGAGGGAGCAGAGGGGCAGAGAGCCCTGCCCAGGGCTGCAAAGCATCTGGGATGCTGGGAGACTCTGGTTTAACTTAAACCAGCAAGGGGTCTGGGACAGACATTGCATAAACCGGTGTGAGCCAAATCGGTTAAGTCTGATACTGTGTTCACCCAGGTTTATCTCAAACTGGTTTCAGCCATTTTCAAACTGGTTTATGTGCACTGAGCGTCTGTTCTGTTAGAGTTTTAAACCAGTTTCTGGTCACTTAAATCAGTTTGTGTAATGTCTGACCCTAGCCCTAGGGATTCAGGGAAAGGTAGCTTCCTGTAACCCTAAGATGTTTCTGGGTTAGGATAAAAGATATTTGGAGAAAAAAAAAAAAAAAGGTTAACAGTTTATAAAACCTTGGTGTAGATGGGCAGTGTGTTAGATGGTGTTAAGAGTCATTGGAGGGTCATAGTGTTTACCTCTAGTTAAAAGAGCAAAGTGCATTTTATCTCCTTCGTGTTCCCAAGGTTGTGCATTCAGAAAACTCAGGGTTTCTATTTAATATTAGCCAATCTGAATGAGTTAAGTGAACAGCTGGCCAGGGCTGTAAATTTTCTGTCTGAAGAACCCTAATCCCACATTAGACTCATCTCAACCAGATAGGCCATTTTTGATGTACAGGTTACTCTCCCTGCACTAGGTTTTTTAAAATGTGCTGGTTCAGGTGTTAGTTGACATGTTTTTTAACCTTAGTCCTAGTTTAGAGACAGTTTAGAGCAGCACCCCTAGAAGATAATTTATGCCATGGTAATAGTCATAGCTCCCAGAATTCCTGCACTACAGCAGGCTTTGGCTTGGAGAGAGAAGTTATGTTAGTTGGAAAGAGAAGTTATGTTGGTTGAAGACAGTAAGTAGACCACAAAGCTGGCTATAGTGCCAATTGTGCCTGGTGTAGAACATTGCTCTTGGCACTTGGGATCTGATCGAGAGTGTCCTGAGAGCCTGCAGATTACCTTGGCACTACTCTAAGTTGATGAAGAGCCTTATAGTATTCAACACCATTAAATCGTTGAGGGATATACAAGTTGAGCACATAACTGGCCATTGTCAATATGAAGATCCAGCCAAGACCACTTGCTAGAAGCTAGTTGGGGGAGAGACTGAAAGGGCCACCTCCCCTTTAGTATACAGTATGATAAAGACTAAGAATGCTACAGACAGTACTTGACCGTGGGCAAATGTAGACTGCATGCTAAAGACAATGCCTAAGAATTTCACCACTTTACACTTTACTATGTACTATTGTGGCTAACATGTGCAGTCTTATGCCTCATAACCATACTGTACCATGCAATATATTTTTTAACTTTAACAGTACTGTTTCCTGCGCAAACTTAAACCACATGCTTAACAAAATATCTAAGACTGCTTTACTGTCCTACAGTTTATGTATCAATGTGGTTACTATGTTCAGGGTTCTGTTCCTCTCATAACTCTGCCTTAGTGTACATGTTTAACATTTTCTTAATAAACCTTTTAAATCTGTTGTTGTGGATATTTATTATTGACTTGAATGTCCTGGTTACTGCCCTGCTCTGCCTGAACAGCTCAAAGTTCCCACAGGAAGCTCAGGACCTACCCCATCGTGATGGTTCTCTGGATCTCATTCATTTGCTGTTGAGGAATGTGTTTTAGAGACAGCTGAAATATAGAAATAAAAACTTCTTGGCTGTAGCACAAGTACAGTAATTTAAATAAAATCAGGAGGGATTTATCTATAGCAATGAAAAGGAGAGAAACAAGGGGACAGCTAGTGTGTTTGAATCTAACACTGTTTAATGGGCAGGGATTGAAAGTCTTGTTTAACAGCAGCCCAGTTTTTATCTTTTGTGTATCTTCATTCTTTTGGCCTTAAAACTGCCCTTTTTTTATTTTCTGATATAAAACTGAGCACAACATTAATAATCCTTGTCCATATAACACCGGTGGTATTTACTCAATTTTAAGACGAGGTTTTCTGTCTCAATCAGCAGCAGGGTTGAGGGGAGCATGAAGAAAGCTCTTCATCTTACATTTGTATACAAGAAAACCTCAGTAAATACATTGTCTACCATTAGTCTGCTGCCAAAAGTACCATGTGCTCTATAATAGAAACTGACTATGAAATCGAGTCAATGCAGCCCACACAAAGCATGACTATAAAACACATGGCCCATATTGGGCAAACATGCAGATGGAAACCTACAACAGGATAGGTTAGTGCAGGTCATCTGAATAAAATACACGATAGTGCCTGTTGTATGTAATTCCTCCCCCGGTGCCAACTCTTTTTTTTTTCCCCAAGTCATGGTGAGCCAGTATATTGAATATGTTTTGCCTCCCTTTTCACTCCCATAGCTGAGATGCATCTTTCTTTCCCACTTCCAGTGATTTACATTTCTTCACCAGCCTTAAATGTCTGGGAAGCATCACTAAATGGGGCCCCAGATGGTTCACCCAGATTTCCTCTGTTGCCTCCTCTGTCAGCCTGTCGGATGTGATTAGTGTGACCCTGCCCTCCATGAGGTAGAGCCAGACCAGGTTGCCCTGTGCCTCATCTGCATATAAATTTTTGGAGGATCCAGGACTTGTGACGACAACACCCAGTTCTAGTCATGAGTGGTGGGCTAGTTAGTACATGCATCCTTTGTGGGGGGTAGGGGGGTGCAGGGGGAGGTATCCAGAGTACCCACACATACCCGGTAGTGCTGAGCTGTGGGGTTGCCGTGGCTTGAAATGCTGTTGACTCTTCTGGGGCCCAGCTTAATGAGCTATATGGTAATTTATGAGCCTTTTGGCTTTGGACTAATATGCATACCTGGCAGGGAAAACACCATGTATCTGGGTCTATGAAGGCATTTTTCCTTAAGCATTCCTGGGAATAACTGTTCTTCTGCTGTGGTTTAGTACCTGCCAAGGTGTTGGGGCTTGAAGCCCACTTCATGGAAATGGGAGGCTCCTCCCTAGCTTGCTCCTGTGGCCATATGGCTGAGGGCAGGTAAAACTTGGGGTCATTCAATACCCAAGTCTCCAGGATTGGGAGTGCATGTAGGATGCCTGCCAAAAGACTTTGGAAATATCTGAAGCCCCTGGTGGGGGTGGAGGATGTTTGCCTGTTGTAGGGCAACTTATGGTTCTGGACTGACTCACGGATATGGACTTGAGTTGGCTGATTCGGCTTGGAACATGAAAAGTTTCTTTAAAAAAAAAAAAAAAAAAAAAAAAAAAAAAGTACTCTTTCTTGGCACAGGAAAACCATGAATGTGGCATGAGGTAGTACCCTGACCAAGGTAATGCATAGTTACCCTCCCATTCTCACTTCCAGCAGGAAGATCCTGGCTATATTCTGACTTTATGGAAATGGGAGATTCCTTCCTAGCTTGTTCCTGGAGCCATATGGCTGAGGGCAAGTGAAATGGCATCTGAACCCCAAGCCTCCGGGTTTGGGCCTGTATGTAGGATACCTGCCAAAGGATATGGAAGCATTTGAAGCCCCAGGTGGGTGTGGAAAATGCTTGCCGGTAGTAGGGCCCTATATGGTTCTTGAATGACTTGCAGATTTGGAATTGATTTGGCTGATTTAACTTGGAATACCAACATTTTTCTTTAAATTAAATAAAAAGTTTGTACTCTCTCTAAGTTAGTGCTGAAGTGCTGTTTAAAGGTGCATTTATGGAGTACCTGTGCTAAAACTTGTAATAGTTATAAAAAAGTAAAATACACTAATTCTGGATGAACTAAGCCTATGGGTAACTGTAGTAACTTACCTATATGTAAATTACTGCAGGCTTGTTTACTTAAAACTACTTGTTTTCAGATTTATCTCTCTCTATTCCATGCACTCAGGGAGAGCAGGGTTAAACAGTAAGGGGTGTGGGGAAAGGGCTGCAGGGGGAAGAAGTTGTGGGGGGCAGAGGGCATGGGTGTTACCTTCTCCTCCAGATTTATTTCCTCTACTGTAGCAGTGGGAGGGGGACAAATTCAAGGCCAACCTCCAACGATTAGATACTATACTTGGAAAATTAGGACCAACTTGTTCATTTTTCCATATATATAATTTAATTATTGGGGTGATCATCTTCTATCTGAGTAAATATGGTACTTTTATAAATGTCCCGTAATTCATCAGTAGCTGCTGTATACATTTTTTTTTAAGACCCTACATATCTACTCAGGCATGCACCTATTAGAATTTTTATCTCTTTTTAACAGCAAAAGAAAGCAGAAATGTTTGTATTCTTAATTCAGTAATTGAAAATTAAGGGAGTTGCATACAAGCTTTGCATGTTTACCATTTAAATTTGGGGGGAAGAGATGATGGTAGAAGTAAATGTACTGCATCATAAACAGGTGCGCTTTGCTGCCTGATTTGATAAGCTACTAGACTTCCTCTGTGAAGCCAGTGGTTTTTAATAACATTTGCAAAGGGGAATAGGTTGAAACTGTTTGATTAGATCGAGTAGATTGTCATAAACAGAGTATATAAAAGAACATTAGTGAGAGAACAGAAGTTTAAGTTGATCTTCTACTCTCTTCCCCCCCCAACTCGTATTGCTGCTGATAAGAGACCAGTGAGATTGTTTTGAAGCGTGCTATCTCAAATACTGGTACTTTCAGCACAGGCTTGTCTGTGTGATGGGCATAATCAGTGAATGGGTGGTATAGCTTCTAAAGTGGCAGCTGATATGCTTTGAAGATTTCAAGCAGCTGTTGTCTGGGAGCTCACGATAACTTTTTTTTTCAAATGCTGCAATGGGAACAGTACCAAGAGCGAAATCTTTTTTCCCCTCTAGGGTGTTTTGAATTATAGCTATATAAAATGTTGTGTGAAGTTGATGTTCGCTAAATGTTGCATGGAATGGTATACATCAGAGGGCTAGCAAATGGTGCTTGTGAAGAACATTTCTGTGCTGACTACTTAGCATTACATTTACTTAAAATAGCAGTGCTCATGGCCCACTTGCACACCTCCCTGTAGTGCTGGTTTGGGGGGGGGTGTAATTAAAAAATAAATAAAAGGACCTCCTTCTTTCCTGTCTTCCAGTGATAACATGGTGGCTAAAGGACAGAGATGCCAGAGAAAGAGGAACATTCCTCCTTGACTGTCCCTGGCCAATTTTTACAAGATGTGGGGCGGAGGGATTAATTCCCAACACCTGCTGTCTCTGCAGAAATATAATGGACCATTAAAGTAACCAGTACTTAATTAAAATAATCCATGGTCTGAGAGGGTCACCATGGCCAAGGACTCTTGAAAGTAAATAGCAATAAAACACTGGAAAATCTGTCTGTGTGTTGGTACGGGGTGGCTTAGGTCAGGAGTTGACAACCTGTGGCCCACAAGCCAACTGGGGCGTAGAAGGACACTGGATCTGGCCTGTGGCAGCTCAGGGAGTTGGCAGCATGCTCCAGCTACAGTGGCAGAGGAGGCACCCCTAGGGTCTTAGCGCCTGCGTTGTTCTCTCGATTTTCTGATCCCTGGGGGATATGGGTCTGTGGGCAGCAATGGAGGCTATGTCATAAACAGCAGCCCCCAGTGACAAAAAGGTTGCCAATCCCTGGCTTACGTAATTGGCAATATGATAGAGAATCTCTGCTGTTTTTCAAATGGCTGCCCACTGTCTTGGTCTACAAGCGCTCCATTCTTGAGATCAGATTTTTATGATCAGAAGTATTATTGTGAATGTATTTATTACCACTGGTGTTGAAACTCTGGCCGGTGGGCTCGTGTCATAAAGCCTGCAGAGCTGTCAACAGTTTTGGAAATTTGGCAGCAGGGAGTGGTGGAAGCACTAATTACTGTGGCTTTCAGAGCATGTTTCCAGAGCGGGGCTGGACTGCAGCAGTTCGATTCAGCTGGCATGCAGCTGGAAGGTTGAGCACCGCAGGTTAATAACCACTCACCATGCTTGATACACATGGATTAATGGTTTCCCCAGGCTTAATCAGGGTAATTAAGCTGTGGTTTCAGGCCTTGTGGCAATCTGTGGGGAGGGGTGGGGCTGCTGGGGCCCCTTGGCCAAAAAGAGGCATGGGGCGGGAGGGGGCGTTGTACTCAGCTCATAAAAATGGTGGTCATCTCAAATTTGGTACACCTCTATTCATAGGGGCCGTGTGACTTGATATTTGGTCCCTCTCTCCCCTCCCTTTGCCATGTCCTCCAATATGCTACTTTTACTAGCTGTGCTCTTATTGCACCCTTACATGGGGTATGCAGCCTTACTATGGAAAGTTGTGTTAAGCAGGGAGGACCTCAGTGTAATACAGGGAATTGCCCATGAAATTACCACTAAAAAACCTTCTTCTGAATCTGTAGAAGTTTAAAAAAAAATAAGGGCATATATTTTCTAATATGCCGTAGTTTTACAAACTAATATAAATGTTTAAAGAAATGGTGCATACAGTTGATGTTAAGCTTTCTGTGGGTACAAGTGTAGGTACATCTGGGAGCGAGTCCCTGCAAAGAGGGTGAAGCAGGGCTGGTGATTACTGGCAGGGCTTTGGTAATTTCTTCTACTTTCTCTGCATGCTCTAATTTTACATTGGTCAATCTATTTTAAAGAAAAAAGATCCTGTTAAGTTGTAGGCTGAAGCAGTTGATTTGATCTCCCGTCTGTAGCTTTTTCACATGACACATTGCTGCAATCTGCTTGAGGAGAGCTGTGCTGAGCTGTGACTTCTAAAGGAACAAAAACATAAACAGAGTTAAAGAGAATTATAAGTATGTTTTTGTGCTGTCTGTAGGTATATTGATGAGTCAGAGTTTTACCACGTTACCCTTTTGTGGGTTGCGTAATCCTGACAATTTGTTTTCCCGAACCTCCCAATTAAGTTAGCAGTGTTCAGAAGTTTCCATGACCTTTTTAGGTTTCTTTGTACTATGTTGTTTTGCAAAGAGAGTGATAGATTTTGTGGTTTACTTCCAATGCAGCTTTTCTTTCATGGAAAAGATGTCACAATGCGAAAAGGCAGTGGTTTTGAGTTATGTCTTTGAGCTTAAAAATAATGCTGATTTGACATACTTGCAGGGTTATTTGTTACTATCATAACATAGAGAAGACTTAGTTGAGGTAATACTTGACTTCCAAGTTTGACAAGCATGAAATATTGCAATTTTTAAAAATATTGACAAGCTGAGTATCTAGAAGGTTAAGACTGGGAAGGGATTGATTTGACTCTTTTCCCAGCATAGATCATGTTGCTTTTTAGAAGCAATGCTGTGTTGGAATGCAGAGGGACATCTCGGTGGGCCACTGCTCATTCTGCTTATGACTTTTTCTCCTGATCTTAGAGGGTGATGTGATGTCATAGAAAGCCCTTTGCTCTGTCGGTGGTCAGATAAACCTTCCCACAAAGATCCCTGAAGAATTACTAACATCAGCCTTCCCAGTTATCTTGTGCTGAACTCTTCACCCCACTTACACCCAGGACCTATTGGCATCATGTACTTGCCCCACCTCTCCAAGATGACAGCTCTTGAGACGCCATTACTTCAGCCCTTAGGGTAGGGTGGTTGCAGATGCTTGTGGCAGATAGAAGATATGCTGTCTTCTACAGTAATGAAGTCATGCTAGGGTCCCATTTGAGTTTTCTTTCCAGGATGCTTCTGTTCTGGGCAGAAAATCAGCTTTCCCACTTCAGACATGTAACCCAATTTTGGGGGTACTGATTTTGGGAGGGAGAATGTGCTTTTGGTATGTGAACAGATATGGTAATTCTATCCATTAGGTACAGCCTCCTAGCCAGGACAGACATCATGCAGCTTCTTACAGGACCACTCCCACTGCTGAAATGTGGAGAGGACTTCCAGGGGATCTGTACGTATTTACAAAACACTCTTCCCTTTCAGTGGTGGCTAGGTCGGATCCCTGTTTTAGAAGATCTGTTCCACAGTTTCCTTCTGATAGGTGCACATCTCTTTTACCTCAGGACACTATTTGTGAGTCACCAAGAGTGGATTATATAACGAACATAAGCAGACAAGGTTCTTTGGATAAATCTGATATCTCTTATTAGACCATCTCAGATTTACTCAAAGAACATTGTCTGCCTATGTCTTTAGACCAACATGGCTACAACATATACTCTTATTATGTGGATAATCACTTGACAGAAACCTGTAGTAACTCATTACTTGATACATTTTGCCCACATATCTAAGTTTCTTATCATAATTAGGTAAGTGGCTCTTTTAAACATGTCCTTTCACATTTTGAGGCCCTGCGTTTAACACAGATTAACATAAACTGCCTGGTTCATTGCAACTAATACTACTATTACATAACTCTGATTTAGGAAAACAGAAAAGCTAATGACTGTCTGGAAGATATTGTTTATAAATATAACTCTGAAGTTTTCCATTTTTTTTCCAAGTACACTTCAGCTATGTTGACCAGTTTGATGCCAGAGCACACAACTACTTTTTTTTAATGTGTGTACACAGTGGTGAGGGATTAGAGACATTGCAGAAAGACATTATAGTGGTTATAACCTGGCCCTTACAACAAGAAAAGGTGTACGTTGACAGTCTCAGAGTCTAAACGTCTGCATCCGAGGTACTTCCTTAGCTCCCATCACCATAGTAACTGAATGCCTCTCAGTCTTTAACAAAGTCAGCTTCACAGCACCCCATGAAGGGGGGAATCTTATTCCATTCTAATAGGTGATAGATGGACTGAAGCACAATAACAAGAAGTTACCTGCAGGAAATGTGGCAGAGCAGGGGATAGAACCCTGATCTCTCTCATTCTGGGTTGCTATCCTCGCCCTTAGGCACTCCTTCCTCTGAATGAAGGGTTCCCAAGGCTTAAAAATAGTGACAAAATACAATGACAATATTTGTCTTCTCATTGTGTTGTTCAGGTGTCTCTCAAGTGCATTTATGTCCCGCTGGAATTACACTTCACGCTGTCAGTCTCTTGGTATATCATGCCCCAAAGTCCTCAACTTCCAAGGATGTTATGAGGATAGAGATGCATATAGCTACATGCAGAATTTGTGGCTGTGGAAGTAAACACATTTAAATAACATTAAAACAGAATTGCGGCAACACTTTAGAATTCACTGTGTGAATATACTCATTTAAGCAAAACGCTTACTGGCTAAACGGCACAAATTATAATTAATTGGTCATTGTTGCTGTTGTCCTGAGACATGCCCTTGAATTTATGATGACTTTAAGTAAAAGAATATAATTGTTGGGGATTCAGGTATAAACACTGTTTTTATTTTTCTCACACTGCTTCCTGAGTGCCAAGAGGTTTTGGGTCAGCCTTTCTTACTTTCAAAAGTAGTTTAATGTATTCCCTTCCTTCCCTTTCTCCCAAAATGTACTGATGCTTATATTTAGGGCAAGAATTGTCTATTGAGTAGTTCTAAAACCTTGCACACAATACTTGAACCTATAGAGGTTATAGGAACTAGCTTCAAAGAAAGGTCCTTTAGGTTGTCCTAGTCTGGTTCTTTTCAGTAATAAATTAGAACTTACTGTTCTTCCCTGTTTGTGAATGGACGCTGAAAATACTTGCTTCTTGGGCATTTAAGTTAAGCCTCTACACTTTTTTTTAAGTAGCATTTTTTATAGTTGACTCTGAATAATTATTCATTTGGCACAGAGAATGGGCTAGTTGCCTGATTCCCTACAACATTTTGTATCTGAACGTGACAAAAGATGTTAATTATGGAGCCTCTAATAAACATGGATTAAAAAATAAATCCCTCAGAACCCTTTTTGTCATTTTAGGGTAAGGACTATTACAGTTCCTGGTTTGCATATTTGCATCTCTACTGCCTGCTTTGGTTATGCAGCTGACAGTTAACTGAGAAGTGGAATAAATCTCTTTATAGGAAACAGTGAGAATACAGATACCTATTATTTTTAGAGCTTGCAATTGTATTAGGTGTAGAGGAGGCGGGAAGAACTGTGTGCACCTATGTGACATCAATTCAGGATTTTTTTTGTTAGTGATCTGTCAGCTAGTTAAAAATGAGGTAACCTCATTGGTTTGGTTTTAAACTATTTTGTCTTTATTACTTTCTAATAAATTATCTTGGCCCCAGACTGGCTAAAAAGTAATAGCAAAGTAAAACCGAAGCTTGGTCAACCAAACTGATACACTAAGCCATCCTGAGAAGTGCCGTGGAGCACTGGGAATGTAAAATGGCTCTGCTGAGGTCTTGCTCATAGGATTTTCTTTTAGAAAATGAAGCGGTATTCTCCTAGGAAAGTGATCTCATATTATTCTGCTTCTATGGTGTTTTGCCAATCAGATGGAGACCAGATAGAGATAGCATTAGTGAACTGTTTGGGAAAGTGCTAGATTATCTTCCATTTATTTTGGGAGGCTAAATTTTGTATTAGATGATGATGAAGAATTGCCTTTCTCCTTTAAATAGTTCATTTGAAATTTTATTTTAATGTCAGGTAAAAATAAGTGTTACTAATATCATACTTGCCATTATCATACCATATAATACAGGGGTGGGCAAAGTCTGGCCCGCGAGTGCAAAGTCAGTGCACTCCATTTCCCAGCATCCCCTGCCCGTATGGCTAGGGCTGGTCTCCATTGACAGTCATGTGATGCTGCGGCTAGTAAAGCAAGCAAAACACTGGCTTGCATTCATAGATGCTTCTCAAGCAAATCCCGGGACGTCATTCTCCCGTTGCGCTCGGCCTTGGTGAGGCCGCAGCTGGAGTACTGCGTCCAGTTTTGGGTTCCAGAATTCAAAAAGGGTGTGGAGAAGCTTGAGAGAGTCCAGAGAAGAGCCACGCGCATGATCAGAGGGCAGGAAAACAGACATTATGATGAGAGGCTGAGAGCCATGGGACTCTTCAGTCTGGGAAAGACAGGCTCAGGGGCGATCTGGTGGCCACCTATAAGTTTATTAGAGGTGTTCACCAGAATCTGGGGGAATGTCTATTCACCAGAGCACCCCAAGGGATGACAAGACCAAATGGTCACCAACTCCTCTGCGACCATTTCAGGCTGGACATAAGGAAGAACTTCTTTACTGTCTGAGCCCCCAAGGTTTGGAATAGACTGTTGCTGGGGGTGGCTCAAGCACCCACTTTGAATGCCTTCAAGACACTTGGATGCTTATGTTGCTGGGATCCTATGACCCCTGCTGACTTCCTGCCCCTGGGGCAGAGGACTGGACTGGATGATCCTCTGGGGTCCCTTCCAGCCCGAATGTCTATGAAATCCCAGTTGCACCTGAGGTATGATAGCGCAAGGCTGGGGTTGCCATGGAGACCAGCCCCAGCCACGCTGGCAGGGTGCATGGCAGGGCAGGGGCTTGCTCCGGAGCTGCTGGGATCTTGTGGCAGGGGCAGCTTGGTCTGGGGCAGGGCAGAGCTGCGATCTGCAGCCTGCATGCTCTGGGCAGGGGAATGCAGGCAGCGGACTGCAGCTCTTCCCTGCCTCAGGACCAAGGAGCCACGATTCGCTGCCTTCATTTCCCCTTCCTGGAGCACGCAAGCTGCAGATAGTGGCTCTGCCCTGGCTCTGGACCAAGCTGCTCCCACCACAAGATCCTAGTGGCCCTAACAGCATGGCTGGGGTCGGTTTCCACGGCAACCCCAGCCTTGGTGCTATCACAGCGTGGGTGTGGCTGGGGTCACCATGGAGACTGGCCCCAGTCATGCCAGCAGGGTCTGCTAGGAAATGGAGTCTGGCTGCTGGCCAGCTCCACCATTTTGCCCACCCCTGATATAATACCATGCTTGTTCATAAACAGAATGGGAGTGCCTGTAAGCATCACTCCAGGCTCTATCTCGATTAATGTATTTAGAATGAATAGGGGTGTGAACTCTACGAAGAAGTTCAGTTCTGGCTGAAAGTTACAGGCCTTCCAGTCTTTAGGGGACTACTCTTTTAGCAATGCAGCTTTAGTTTAAAAAAACAAATCTTCAGGGTGTTCATGATAAAATGATACATCAGTGCTACAAAACTATAGGTTTTCCTTCTAAATAGCTAATTATTTTCCCTCCAATGAATATACAGGATTAATTAAAGACTGAGATGCTTACTTGATAAAAAGGTTACATGATAACATTGAGGTATGCCCTCTTGCCCCCAGTCCATCTGTGATGCCAGTCCTCGTGGAGTGGTTGTTTATATTTTTAAACAAGTATTTTTGTGTTTTTCACTGTTGTTGCCTGTTGTGCATGGAACTGGCTTTTACTCAGATTGTGAATTCTTTGGGGCAGGGACTGTCTTTCTATTGTTTATGTACACAGTACATATGATGGCATCCTGGGCTATTCTGGGGCATAGTGGGGCACAAGTGTGTTTACATCATTACAAATAATAGCAAAGATATGTTTTCATTAGCCAAGGGCATGACATTTCCAAAACTGTTGCACTAAGGTTTGACTATTGAATCTGAGGGTATCTTTGAGAGCAGGCCATTCTTTATAATTGGTTAAATCTAATCTCTTGAATGTGATATAGACCAGAAGCTCCTAGTTTGAGCTCTAATTCTTTAATGTAACCTTCTGTCTTCCAGAGAACTCCACAGAAGCAGACTTATGGCTGCTGAACAGTTGCACGGTAAAAAGCCCAGCTGAAGACCACTTCAGAAACTCAATTAAGTAAGTTGAAGTCATTTTTTCCAAAGAAGAGCTTATCACATTTATCTGTGATAAGTCTTTGGTTTTAAATTATACCTGTTTTCAATCTAAAAGTAAACCCTCCCTCCCTGGTGTATAGCAGAAGGGAAGTGTGAGTTTGAATGTCATGGTGATCTTCACTCACCCAGCTGCAAAGGATTTGTAAACCCTAATGTGGTAATTGTCAAAATAGGTATCCTGGGGTTTTGTAAGTGTTTCAGTAGTCCAGTTGCTTGAGAGATCCAACCCTCTATTACTACAGTGGTTTCCAATTAATTTTTAAGAAAGATTTGTTAGTGTTTTCCTTTAAATAGTTGCATACATGTTTTGGAAAGTTCTGTGAATGACTAACTATGTTAGTGATACAGAATAGTAGTGATAGTGTTGGGGACTTCCACCTTTTTGACTTCAGCAAAAGTATAGCTGTAATGAGAGTTAATGGAAAACCTGAACATTCATAGGTGGATTGTGTCGAGTATAAATAAAATGTGTTATTCCCCATTGCTTATATTACTTGTGTGATGTTCCTTTTACTAAACAATCCCATGGATGTTTCTGGAATCAGTTGTTTGGGGTAGCCTATTGATTGATCATTTGCTGAAAATTCACTTGGCAAGGAACATACAGTTCTCATCAAGCAGCTGGCACACTAAGTGGGGGTGGGGAGGGAGGGGTAGTAGAGATGGGAGCTTGATTGAAGCTCTTGGCTTGCAGTCCTACAGCTCCTAACAACTCCTCAGTGCTGTGCCCTGGAACAGAAACAATTTGTCCACAGTGGGTGAACAATTAAAATAAAAAGATTCCTCCTTTATCCTACAGAGAAGTTCATTTCCTGGTTGCCAGTGCAGTGTTCTGTGATGAGATTAGCCTCATGTGTTGCCAAGAAAAGCTTGCTTCTTGGTTTCCAGAACTGGCAGTCAGTGTGTATGGGCCAACTAAACAGATGACAGGATCTCTTCCAGTTCAGTTGTGGTGATCTTTCTGCTGTACTGATCACAGACCAGAATTGACAGTAGAAGTGTGTGCCTTGCTGATGAAGAGAGGGGCCCAACAGAAATACTCCCTGAACTTCATGTTTTTGCCTTTCCTGCACTTGTGAACCTCTGTCTCAGTTTTCTGACAAACAGATGTGCAAAATAGTCTCTCTCAGTTGATTCCGATTGCTGGCAGCCCTTTCTTTCTGCTAACACATTCATTGTACTACAACTTTTTCAGTTTTTGACATTCCTTAATTTTAGGGAATGAGGATTTTTTTTTCTGTTTCAGTATTTTATAACGATTGCACTGAGAGACGTGTTTGAGATGTTCTTCTGTGGGGTTTATTGATTTCTCAGATGCATTGTGGAAATCTTGTTTCTCTCTTTCATATTCAAGTTAAAGAGGAGGTGAAGCATTAAAATGTTTCACAAATAGCATTTCATAGCAGCAAACTTGAATGAGTAAAGCTACTTGTTATTTTGTCATGTCAGAAGTAGTTAGCTAGGTTGTGGTCATAGGGATCTTTGTTCCTCGGGTACGAAACAGTGAGCAGTCTGTGCTGCTTTTTGGGAAGAATTTAATCACTTTGCTTGATAAGGTTCTTTTGCCTGAGGAAAGATGTTGTAGCTTTGGAGTTTAGTGTTTGCTTTTAATGCAAAATATTGAAGACTGTTTATACAATTGCTAATCTTAATCATACTACATGCGGGCAAATACTTGGATCTTTGTAGCTTTGTTTATTCTTTGGCTTCTATAACAATTTCTCATACTGACTTTTTTGAGTATTTATGGCTTATTTAGAATTTCACTGATTCTAAACATTAGCAGCATGTGGTTCCTCCTCTTTAAAGAACTGCCTTGGATCAGTGACTAATATTCCTTGGCCAAATAATGCATTTGAAACCAGCTAGTAGAATTCAGCCTCTCCAATGGCAAACTAGTTATATAAAATAGATGTTTTTTTCCAGGATGCTAAATCACAAGATACAAAAAAATACATGAATACTTTTTTTAAAATCCCAAATAGCTAAGTGGAAAGAGTCTGTGGGTTAATTGAGTTAAACTGTACTTTAGAAAATGGAGTATTGTTCCAGGAGTAGCAGGTAAAATGTGTGATGGGAATTATGAAGGAACTACTGTATTTACTTGAATCTAGACTGTCCTCCCCCCCCTCATTTTTCCCTTCCGCTTGGTTTTGAGTACAAGTCAGTGGAGGGGGGTGCTGGTGGCAGTTCTGGCTCCAGCTGTGACTCAGGGTTGGGGTCGGATTTGCAGGTGCTGCCTGCCCCACCCACCACCGCTGCCCCTGCAACCTCTGTCCTCCCTTCCCCTTACTACTTATCTTCTGGCACTGGCTGGGCCCCAGAGCCTGGGCTGGAGCTGCTGCCACTGTTGCCACTGCTACTGGGCTGGGGTGTGGCCAGAGCAAGCATGCTTTGTGCTCCAGGCTGAAGCAGAGCTGGAGTCATGCTGGAGTCAGAGGGTTAGTGGCTGGGAGGAGGCTCTGGGGAGTGGGGGAGGCATGGGGCAGGTACTGGTGGGAGGTGCCAGAGAATATAGGAATAATGGCCAAGTAGCAGGGGGGAGGGGAGCAGGCATGGGGAGGTCAAGTCATGGGGGAGACGGGTAGCAAGGGGTCAAGCTGCTTGACGCCTGCCCCCCTGCCACTGCTTTCCCTGCTGACTGTGGGGGATGAATTAAAGACAACCCTTCAATAATTATATTCTGTACAAGGTAAATTATAATAATTTTATGAATTTTCTATATATAGAATGTAATTATTGGGAGGGCAGGGTCATCCTAAATTCAGAGTAGTCCTGCATTTGGGTAAATATGGTAGTTACGTAGGTGTGTTAGTTTTCCAACAGTGCAAAGGCCATTTGTTAGTGAAGTGCAAACTTGGTGAGTTTGTTTGTTATCCACTGAACACTAAATAAATAAAAAAGAATTTCCATCAAATGGCATTTCTCTCATTGCAGGAATTTGTTTATCAGATACCATCCCAGTAGCATTAAAACAAGTAATGAAAAGGAAGAATATTTGCTTCTGAGCAGCACCTGGTTTTCATACATGGACTATTAATTCTGTGGAGTAATGTTTACGGTGCAGATATGACTAAACTGACTGACACAAGCAAAAGAGTCCTTTAAGGCATATATGTGCCAAAATGACACAGCAGGTCCCTTAATCAGATTTATGCTTTGGCACTCGGTTAAAACTGACTGTAGAGTTTTATGCCTGTTGGACATCTACATAAACTTCACATTTATCCTATAAAAGACATGACTACTTACTAGAATGGGCATACGGACTGTTTGACGAGCAGGTGGGTCCTTGATCATAGGTATGCCTTTCATACTGCAGTCCTGAGCAGCTGTTTACCAAAGGGCAGCCTGCGGAAAAGCTCCAGAATCTGAGACTCCATTTGACAGATAATTTTTTGTTTCATAGAACTCTTGCTGGAGGGGAAAAATAGACCTTGGCCATAATGTGAGTGCCTAAAATGTGATCCTCTAGGGCTACAATCAGATTTTTTTGGGGGTATTACACATTGACAATTTTGATTTCATTGGACCTTTTGAATAGTTAGTATGGGGGGAAAAAAAAAAAGAAAGAAAAATTTAAAAAAAGCAGCTAATAAATGACATAATGCTCTGATTTTTTTCAAGATTTGATGGTACAAGTGTTTATATAAGTAGTATATAAATTGGGTAACTGCTGTCACAGATGGCTGGCCATGTGTACATATAGTGATGTTTGACTATTTTTAAAATTAAGATGGTTCAACAGTTAAACTTTGGGTGTTACATATGATGAAAAATGCCTTACCTCCCATTTGGGATTCAGTGATTCTCCCAGCAAGATGGAAACAGTTTAAAATGCTACTTTTGAAAAGGCTTCCCATTTTGTACTTAATTTATATATAACTGCTATAAATGTCAAATTTAAGGTTTTCCTGCTGATCAATATGATCTGTTTTCTTTTAAGCCCTAAGTTCCATAGTGTCTTAGATGTGGTGTGTGGGGTTTTTAAGTGCATTCCAGTAGGCTTGATTGAAGTAACGTCACCTTGCTTTCTTAGAAGCACTAAGCTGTGATAGGTGATGAATGCCAAATGTCTTTAACAATTGTCAACGATTTCTACAATTTTGTTTTAGAAAAAGAGGGACCTTGGAAGTAATTGACAACTTCTTTGTATTCTGTTTATCCTAGAGACCTAACCAGACATTATATCTTGAATAAAACTCAGCATGTCATTCAAGGAGCTGTCAAATATCGTCTGAATGCATACAGAATTTTTTTCCTGCTATACTAAATAGTGCAGTCTTCCCCCTCGCCTGCCCTCCCTCCCCACCACACTCTGTAGCCTGACAGCTCTGTTAATCATATAGAAAAGACATTTTATGAAATGGAATTTTTCCTCTGCAATCCATTGCATTATGGCAGGCATATTAAACTTGCTCCAGCTGGATCTGTGGAACCAGTAGCAGTTGTGGTGGGGGTCTGGTGGTGGTAGGGCTAAGCAGCTACAGAGGAAGCAAGGACTGTCTGCACAGCCCTCAGTCACCTCCTCCCTCTCCCCCCCCAACATGCCAACAGCCAGGTCCATTGGGGTTTAGGGGCCCCAGATTTTGCAGTACGCCCCACCCCTAGCCCTACACCCAGCTTCTAGCACCCTGCCAGTAGCCTAGCAGGTCAGACTGAATGGCATCACAGGCTGGGTCTGGCTCATGGGTCTCATGTCTGACACCCCACTCTCTTATGCTGTTTGTTGATGTGCCACTAGCCTGGATTAGCTCACCTGATTGGGGACAGAACATTTGAAAGATGGTAGCAGAGAGAGCTTTCTTCTTCAGCCATCCTTCCTCAGTCTTGCACCCCCCACTTTTTTTTCCTTGTGTTCTCAGTTGGCTTTAAACTTGAGGTTGACATTGGCTGTGACACTTAATTTCTGAGTAGTGGCCTCCCTGCTGTTCCTTACTTTAATGCAGGGGTTCCCAAACTGCAGTACATGTACTCCTGGGTGTACACAAGACATTTCTGTGGGGTACACAGGAGAAATTGTATAATGGCAGGTTTAATTTTCATAATAATCATTAGCATGTAAGGAGTTAAAATATAAACCATGTGCTGGTAGGAGTCTGTGGGCAACTGGTAAATCTGGAAGAGGGTGCTCTAGTGCTCTAGTGGATAAAAAAATATTTGCTGCAATTTATTTTAGAACGTTGATCTTTTCCTCAGGTTTGGTTTTCTTAAAATTAAATATTTAGTAGCAAGACAAGTAAATTTACATGAGCTGTTCACTTTTTCTTGTTGTGGTATGCTTCTTAAAGCTGGTTTGTGAATCAGACTAAAGAATGGACATTACCACCCTTAATGCAGGTTGAGATTTTTTTAATTAGTTTTTTTACAAGTATAACCACTTAATTCTTTGCCCCCCAACATGTCCCATTTCTCATATCTGTTTGTGCCTTCTCAGTCCTTGGAAGTTATTTTTAGGTGAATAACCTTTCTGTGCTCAAACCTGTCTCTGAAGAGCTTCAGGAAAGTTGATGACTTGAACTAGTCACCTTTTTCTTCTCATCCTCTTATCACCACTCTTTTATTTTACCATTATTAATTGCTGGGGTCAGGAATCTTTGGCTTACCCTACATAAGCTTTTGTGCCAACTTATTTAGGACAAGGGTTGGTAATGTTTTTGGGCAATGTCAAAAACACCCATCTTATAAGATGTTGGCATGCCAGGGGTGGACAGCAGGGCGGCCTGATCCTTGTGGCAGTACAGCCCCAGCCTCTTGCCCACTATCTTCCCTGAGGTGCACATGCCAAGCAAAGTGCCTTTTGCATTCCATGCTCTGACATTCGTGCTAGGGGTTGCCTACCCCTGATTTTAGATTATAGGTGTGTGGCATGTTTCACTGAAATAGAGAAATACAGTTGCAGTGTGCTTGCAGCTCTGCTGCTATAAAGGTGCCTTATTTCAGTGTAGCTAATATCTTCTTCCCTTTCTCTTGTGACACCAAGCTGTGTAGCCTTGCTAGCATAAGCATATTTAAAAACATCCTTGTATTGGTGTTTCCATATCCACAGTAGGTATACTTTTGTGTGTGGATAAGCCTTTTCTCTGATACCTGTGACTTGTGAAGGAGGAGAAATTTAGGAATGATTAGCTTTGGAATAGCACTGTTAAATAGTTTAAGGTTCTGTCTTTGCCTTGGTTTTTACAAATTCTTGATTAAGCAGTGTGGAAAAATTGGGGCAAAGGGTTGGAAGAGAATTCTTAGTATCAGCTTCCACTGTTTTAAGGCACTGTTGCTGCTGTCACTTATGCTTCTCTCATATATTGTTTATTACATGAGTCATGTTAATCGCACCATAAATGGCAGCAATATAAGGTGCCATAAAATGGCATACCAGCCACAAAAAGTGGTCCGTGTGTAATGTTGAACATCTTTGTGACTTGTTTGACTAGCAGCTTAAATTGAACATGTGGCATGTGCACGCCTGGAGGTTGTCTGGGGCTAAATGCCGAAAATCAGCTGCCTGTCGGAACAAGCCCCTGAGAACACTGTCTCCAACCAGTCTAGAAGGGATGTTATGTGCACAGGTCTGGGGCAGCCCCTAGTCTCCAACCAGCCTGAGACTTCACTTGTGGTATGGCAGGATGTGAGATTGTTAGGACTGAGGATCTCGTCATGTGACTATTTGAATGTCTGCTAGTGGCTTTAATGGCATTGATGGACTTGGGTGTTCAATCCAAAATGGAAAGCATTATGAACATATTGTATGAGAAGATTTAGCCTGAAAGGTAACATTTTGACAGCCAGGCTTTCCTTTCTAAATCAGTCTTTTCAAAAAACGTAAATGTTGTGCATATGGCTGCTATCCAACTTGATATGAATCAGAGTTGTTCCTAGTTCTGATATTTTTTTCAAAGACAGTCTTCAGTGTGATCTGTCAGAGTTTGTTTTCTAACTGCAGCTATGATGTTCCTGGTCAGTATGAATGTATCCCCTTCAGATCTCAGGCTTAATGTTAACAGAGCCCTTAATGTTTGTGGGCAGAATTTTATACAATCCTCCTACTTTCAGTCTGGTCCCTGGGTTACACTCCCATAGTACTAACAGTGATTGAGTTAGCACCTGCAGACCCAGTGACCAGCTGGCCTTATTACAGCAAAGTCCTATTTAGATTCAGAACCAAAGAATTGTAGAGAGAAGAGAGAGACAATGCACAGAGTTTATTTAATGAAAAAAACTATGTACAACTGGCCTTCCTGGTGTTTGTCCATCTTCCATTTGAGGATCCTGGTAGATGTAAACTCTCAATACCATCATTATGCCACAAACTGCAAAATGCTAAGACCTGTCAGGTTCAGGTAATACAGTCTGTACTCCTAACTTTCAAAACAGCTCATTCTTGCTGATTTGAGGAGCATATTTTTAAATCCTGCTCTGTCTTTTAATCTCTCCCTGCCTCCCCACAATGTCCATGTCACTTCAGCTATTTCAGGTGCTTTGATCTGTTAATTCATAGTATTGATGAAGAAAAAAACATTACTTGCAAATTTACAGAATTTACATACAGGATCCTTGAATGGGGAAACTTTTAGCTTCTCCATTGTCTTTCATGTATGTCCTGGGATGTTCATATGTGGGAAATATTGTCTTCTTTCTGGTGACAGTTTCCACTGACATAAAGCATTGTGGATAAACACTAAACATGTCCATTGGTAATCATTTAAATGTAGGATAATTCCATAATTAGGCCACACAGGTTTCCCTCACTTTATGCTGTACATGCGTTCCTGAAAAACAGTGTATAACTCGAATTTGCATAAAGGGAACCCACTTTACGATTTAACAAATAGGGATACATTCCAAGACCTCAACTGTACTGACCCCCAGACCCACCAAGACAAGTTTGGTACTCGCCAGCAGCAGACAGTACACACAAGCACAGGGCACTATTGTAACGGGGATGTCTACTACAGAAACACATGTCGCAGACAACAAGCGAGGAGCACAGATCCACACAGGAGACTATATTTTCATGCGCATCACTTCCACAATGTACTGCACAAAATGGTGGTTCCACCACACCAATCGTGTAAGAGTGAATTTACTCACACAATGAATTTTTGGTATCAGTCAGGTCATTGCATAAGAATAAATTCACACATACAGAACCTACATAAAGCAAGGGAAACCTGTATATGGTATTCGTGTAGCTGTTACACAGGAGCTAGGTATTTGTCATAAGGCATATAATTTTATTGACGTTGTTAGAAAAAAAGTATTCCAATCTACTGTTTATAAGTGACATGGTTGGGGTTCTGAGAATATTGTAGATGACAGAAATAATAACACCAAGCTCTTAAGTAGCTGGTGATGCTACAGGAGTTCTGTTCATCTATTGTACTACTGACATTTGGTACTAATCTGTTTCAAGAGAAGAAATAGATTAGTGTTTGTGTAACCTGAACACTTGTTCAGAGATGCTAGGTGAAAGTAAACTGCTGGTACTGCTCATCTTATAAATGATAGAAATCTGGGGGGGGGGCGGGGAAACCTTATTGTGCATGTTTACTTGTGTAACATGCAATCCACCTATATGCATTCATACTATGCTCCACTGGCCAAAAATATAAAGCCTGCTTTTAGTTCCATTATAAACTCATTCAAGCCTGTTTTACTTTTATTAATAAAGTGCCCAGCATAAGATTTTGATTTACATGTGTTCATACAGAAATTTGTGGTAGTGAAGAAGATCTGAAAGAGAGAGCATAACAATTTCAAACCTTAGTTCTTATGTATTTTACAGCTCATTTTAGCACAAAGAGATTTCCATTGCATTTAAAGAGAAATGCCGTAAGCATGCTTTTAATCTTATTTCACAGAGATGCAAAATTGCTTGTATTTCATTGTTTTTGGTAGAGATGGTTGCTTACAGTGATGGGGCAGCTGTAAGGATGTGTTGTCACTGAGGATACCGGCATTCCCTATGCTAGTCTCTCCATTCCAGGGTGGGGAAGTTATTTTTCTAAAAGTCTAGAACAGAGTGTAGCTGGGGTTATCTCTGGGAGGAGTTTTTTGGAGCAGTAGTAAAGTTCAAATACACATGTAGTGGATTTATTTGTTTTGTCAGCTTGAGATTATCAGCAACTTATACCAACCATATAGTTGGTCCAATAATAGATATCAGTTACCCACAAGAACTCTTCCTCTTGCACAGCTTCTGCATCATCTCAGCACTGTTGGCAGTGTCATTTCTAGATCAGTTTCTTTTCATTACTCTGCAAAACTCTGAATTGTTGATCTTTATGCCACTAATAAATAGCAGTGCACTCTTCATATTTGGCAAACTTTTGGTTGAACCTGTTTACTGCAGACTTGGACTCCAAGGGGGAGAGACTTTTCCAGGGTACAGGAGTTGACCCCACTTCCCCCTTCTCATCCCTGACCTCCAACCCCAAAAGAGGGATAAAGTGATGAGGCAAACGAGTAGAATCTATGTTAAATTCAGTTGAGGAGAACCTTTATGCTTTAGCAGAATTTTGGATGCTTTGCATGACAGGTGAATCAGGTCATTGAAAGGCCAGTGGAAACAAACAGTATCATGTGGTCTCCAACATAAATGGCAACAGAAGGGAACGTCAAGGGATCTGTGATCATGTTTTCTCATTAATTCTGTAGGCAGGCTTGTTCCTGAATAGATAACGGTCCAAGTAGAGATCAGTTTCTTTCTTTTTTTTTTTTTTTTATTTGCTTATAGGGTGAATAGTTATTTCTCATCCTCGGTTTTATCACATATTCGCTGTATAAAATGCTTGAGAATGAACTCCAAGTAAAATGTAGAGTTAGGTTCTTTAATAAAAATAAAGGGGTATCATAAATGAATATTATTGCATCATGGAGAAAATGGTTGGGGCCATTGGGCAGTTTCCAGGATTGCCAGGATGGTATTATAGTTATGCTAAGGTAAAAAATGATGACTGGACAGATTTGACCAGTATATCCTATTGCATTTAAAAGTAGAATGCTGCCTTTTGCAAAGGAGATTTGGGTTTGGGGATAAGTATTACACTTATTACCCCCTTGAAGAGGGTAGGGGAATGACTGAGCCAGAAGAATCTGACCATTTGAAATTAGATTTTACATACTTGCCTGAGATCTAAATCTTTCATGCAACTATACTGTTTGATGAAATGTGCCTTTTTAAATAACCTGTTACTGGTGAAGTCAGTGGCGAGGCATAGGGGGTGCAAAGGCACCCCCTGAGAGCACGGGTGCACTCTTTGACAGCCAGTGTTCTTGGGGGCGGGGGCAGGCGAGAGTACTAGCACCCCGCCGAAAGCGCTGGCTGGGGAGTGGGGACGCCAGGAGAAGCGATCCCCGTGATTACCCCGCAGCCAATTGCGTTCACTCAGAAGTGTCAGTGGCATGCCCGAAAGTGCCAGTGGTGCATCGCTGCGACTTGCCGGTCAGTGGGATCGGCCCCCCCCCAGTTGCTGACTGGCTGCTGGGGGGCAAGTGCCCCCTCCCCCAACTCAGAAGGCATCAGTCACCCATGGTTGACGACATATAGGCTTTTTATGGTTTAGTGGTGCAGTGATCATGGTTATATGACATTTCATTGACACTTTAGTTTGGATTAATCAGCATAGTTGGTATTCTATTTTTTTATTTCTGCTACAAGTCTGATTATGAACAATAGGACAATTTTCAGATACCCTTTTAAAAATGACCAGCACATAAGAGGTTAATTCTGCCTCCTTATCTTGCTCTAAACTTTTGAATTCTGAGCTATAGCTATGGTTTCTTAGTTGCCCAGGAGCCATCAGTATGTTGGAAACTTTGTTTATAAACTTTGCAAATTGGGTAAGTTTATTAAGTGAGTATATACAAGATACTTTTCTTTGAGGACATATAGAAATCAATTACAGTTCAGTGCCACTGGTAAACAATAACTCTGTAAACTTTTGGCTGGGAAACTTGGGTCACTGGGTAACATTTAATACTTCAACCTTGTTTGCTTGCTGGTCAGAAAAGGAGACAGTGAGAGAATTGGGTTTGCAAAGGATTACAAAGGTTATCTAGTCCAGCCCCCTCCAAGCATTCCCACACAGATATGTCTATCCACCCTTTTCTTGAAAGCCTCCAATGAAGGAGATTCTACAGCTTTCCTGTCCAGCTTAGTCCTTTGTCCTTGCTGTTTTGTGGGGGGGGGGGGGGGGGGGTTGGTTTTTGTTTTTTTTTTGACATTTAATCTAAATTTCTTTCCTGCAGTTTAAACCTATTGTTTTGCATCTTGCCCTTTTGTAGCAAAGGAGAAGAATTGTTTCTCCTTTTCTTTATGGCAGCCTTTAAAGTATTTGAAAACTGCTACCTGCCATGTTCTTCCATGTCTTCTGTTCACCAATCTAAAAATACGTAGCTATCTCAACTTTTCCTTGCATGGTTTGCCTTCCAACTCCTTTATCATCTTTGTTACTCATCTCTGGATTGTCTTTAGTTTTTCCACATCATTCTTAAAATACATAGCTGAGAACTGGACACAGTACCCCCAGGTGAGGCCAAACAGTAGTACCAGCAGCTTTTGTGTCTTACTATACTGTTAGTAAAGCCCCAAATTACATTTGTTTTTTTTAGCAACTGCATCACGTTGCTGGCTCATGCTGTGTCTGTAATCCATCACATTCCCAGATACTTTTCAGTAATGCTGCTGCCTAGCCAAGAAAGTGAGCACCCTTTGCGATATGGCCTACTGGAAAGATTTCTTTCAGGACTGGAGTTGACACAACATACAGCAGCCATGGCCTTAATAGGAATTTGAATCTTGGACCATCAGATTAGGAGTCTGAGGCTGTACCAACCGAGTTATCTAGTTGGTGCATCTCTTAAAGATACACCAATCATTCCTATAAAGCTTGAAAATAAACGGGTTAACAGTATACAGCTACCCTTAAATCATTTTTAAAACTGCTTTTTTATAAAATAATTCAAAATAAGTGAAGGCTAGATGTTGCTTTTTTAGAATATCACTGTCAATTTACTGGTGAAAGAAAATTTCACATGCGCTTAATTTAATTATCTCTAGAATCCTTTAGCAAGGATAAGTGCAGCAAAAGTAAGCTTCAGAGTTTCTCAGTAGTTCTCCAAGTGTAGTCTGCAAAATATGTACAAGTAGTTTGTTGAGTCTTTCCTGGTTACCTCATTCTGGCTGCTCCTGTTTTCTTAAACCAGTGAGAAGATCCATGAGAAGCTGCCAGCAAAATCAGAGGTAGGAAATATCAAACATACCAGATGGGGAAGCTGAATCAGGAAGGTAGTCTGGAATGAGTTGGAAAACAAACAGGAGCTGAGGTTTTTATAGCAGAAGTTCAGAAAAGAGTGGAATTGAGCAGGGAGAAAGAAACTAATTTGATTTTCTTTTCCTCTGCGTGAAATCAGTCTATTGCTGAGGCATGGCATGAGATTCAAGTGAGAGTCTTGTGAAGAAAATGATTTGAGACTCTTTAAATGGGCCACCCTCTGATATATGTGTCCTTGTCTTAGCAATGAGGGGCCAAGAATGACACAGAATGGCTAGTTAAATGTAGCAAATCTCGTATCTCCATGTGTGGTATGTCTTGCTTTTAGGTTAAACCTTTCAGGGTTTTTTGTGTAATCCAAACAATGTCCATGCTGAGGTCTTTTAAATTAAAAATCTTCATAAAAGTATAAAGATGAAAGAATTGGTGTCCTCATTTCAGTTTATAGTATTTCCACAAGGTGCAGTTAAGACCCTGAATGCAGGATGTCACATAATTAGATCTTACTATCTGGTTCCATACTTAAGCATGTTTTGAACTGCTTTCTTGTGAAAACAGAATTATTTTAAGCATACCAGCTGCTAAATCTCTGGTGCCTTTACTTGGCACCAGAAATTATTTTTTTCAACAACTGAAGTGTAATTCCTTAACTAAAAAGGATAAAAATAAAAATGGTATTAATCTTCTATTTATGTGTTTTTAAATTTCTTCCTCGTTAATATTTTGGATTTATCAGGTTGTGTTGGTCTGTTGTATAAGAAAGGTCCTGTGCAATGTCTAGTGCTGCTGCTGCTACTTCTGATATTAGTTCTGATCTGATATAACATCTGATATTTGTCACGGCCAGAAAGTGGGATTGAATGGCACCTTAGAGGCTACTTCAGAAGCATAAGCTTTCAGAGGTGACAGTCTACTTCACCTGCTGTGAGGGTTGTCTTACTGTGTCAATACAGAAAAATCTACATGGATCTTTTACTGATTCTTAGTATATTCTTATTTCTAACTTTCTGACCTGAGCAGGAATTTTGCCTTGGATCTTCCTATCCTGTGCTAAAATGTTGTTATTTAAACTCTTAGATCTACCTCTTACCCTCTTCTAGAGGAATCTGAGATGTTACTTAAGCTTTGAAGAAACCAGGTCAGAAAATGCAAGTCCCCTGGATCTTGCTGTGCAGAAACTAATAGAAAGCACCTGGGCTGTACCTTTCTCTGACTTTCGTTCTTCCAACTAGCTCATCTGAGCTTTAGAGATCACCTTGTCAATGAGATAAAATGTAGAGTGTAACTCCCACTTACACTTAGAGTGAATTTAGCTTACAGCTGTGAGGGGAAAAAAAGAAATCTTTACTGATACAGGGTAATGCATCCCTGACCCTTTTAACTGAGTTTTCATAATGACAAATTTGTTTGCTGGTTTTATCTATATATTACTTTTATATAAATCATTTTTATATCTTTTCTCTTTTTTTCCCCATTATGAAGCATGAGGGATCCTTAAATAAAACACAGGTTATGTTGGCTTGGGCACACACTCTACCACATCCAGGTGGCACAGATATTGTAGAATGAAGAGCTGTTTCAGGGTCTCTTGCAAGAACTTTGACAACATTTGTATATAGGGATGATCAATTTATAATAGTGCTGGACCTGCTATAACAGATTGTGTAAACACAGCTATGGTTCAGACTTATCAGTTGACAGTAGAAATAAACCTGAAAGGAGCCAGCACTTCGGAGTCTTAGTGGCTTTATCTTGTGTCAGTACTGTTTGCACCGTAGTTAGTTGCTAAGCTTTTGGCACCCAGCAGAGACCTTGCTTTCAGCATCCCATTCTTTGCCAGCCCTGGTTTTCTGCTGTCTGTGGTAAAGGAGGTCCATTGTCTTCTATAGATGGTTCCCTCTGTCACTGACATCATGGAAATTTTCACTAAACCCCAAAATGAGAGGAAATCTTTCAGGATGTAAGTGGTCCAGTTCACTTGGAAGATGGTAGGCCTCGAGGATGAGGCAGTCTCCCAGCTTAGTGTGGGTTTGGTCTTGCTCAATTATGGGGAGGTTTCCATTACTACCTTTCTGTTTATGCTTTGATGCCATTGTACAAACATACATTGACAAACTATTATTGGCTTAAACCAATGAAAATTATTCCCAACACATAGGTAATTGGATTTCTCTGAAAGCAGAAGATAGACATGACCAAAGGGGGGAAAAAAAAAAACAACTAGCGGGACTTCAAAAAATAGTAGTGGGAAGGAGCAAAGAGAGAGGATGGTTTCACTTGGGCAACATTTCTGTTGGCAGTGGTAGCCATTTAAAGGGTCTCTCTACGAGCAACAATTTCCCTTGAAATACTAGCTAGATTTGTAATAATTTTACAAGTGACTTCTAAGAATTTGAAGTTATGTGTCTGGAATAATAGGGAATAAATACTGTAACAGGAATAACAGGCTATCCCTTTTTCTCTTCACAGAAACATTTCCCAGCAGTACAGAAACCTTCCCTCCCTCCACCCACTATTGGCATGGTGGTGCTAGTCTCAAAATGATCCGCCTTGCAAACTCCAGGTTTTCTGGTTGTTTTTTGTGTTTTGTGCAGCTGAAATGAAATTCTGCATTGACTCATACTCACAACCATGGGCAAATCTATCATTCCTGTTGATGATCAGACTCTATTGTAGCTCATTACAAAGCAGCCTTCTACTCTACCTTGTATCCGAGGTGAATTACAATTACGTCTTATTGATGATGAAGAAAAATCTTCCAACAAGATTCTTCTGTTGATGTCTCTAATTGACCGTATTTGTGCCGTGTTTGAAAACCTAGGCTGTTCACATGGATATGCTGTTCAAGTTCTTGGTCACCAAGGTGCAGTTCTGATCCTCTTCCACTAATCTCAGCTTTCAGCAGAATTTCTGCTGGAGGGGAAGGCTGGTCCATGGCTAAAACGTTGGATTGACTCTTACTCAGAATGCCTTCCCAGCTGTCACTCGCCTGCTCTGTGGCCTTAGACAGATCATCTTCCTGTGTTTGTGTTTTCCCTTTCCATCTTTTATCGTCTTGTCATTGAGGATTGTAAGCATCTCAGAGCAGTTTTTTGGACAGCATCTAGTTAGTATAATGGTGTTCTGGTCTTACCTGGAATATATAAGCACTGCCATAGCAAAAATGGTGATAAACTAATCTTTGCCACATTGAAGGGAATATTAGATCAGAAGGGCCTCAGAGTTTTAGATTATTTATCTTGTTTAGACTAAGGTAAATATATTATACAGCTCCACCTGTTATAGTCTTAGCTCCTGTTCTTTGTGATACTTGAAAGTGTTGCTTAAAACTGTTCAGTGCTCTTCAGTTGCTGTGCAGAAGGTTTCACCTCTCTGGCTTTTGGCATCTGGCCACAAAAATCAAGTGGCGAAGTAGCTGCATTTCTGTCTATTTGGATCTGGGACTTTGTTCTAGGATGAAAGACATGTGCCATTACTTTTATGTATTAATTTGATAAAACTTTATAAACTTGAAAAAATGACACAAACACAAAAAGGGTGGCACTTTACACACAGCATGATCTTCCTTTTTGATGATTTTTGCCATGACATTGAATAGGCTATTGCTGCCGATTCCATTTTACTGTTTAAGATGAAGTGTAACAAGTGGATCCATATTGTGCTTAAAGATTATACTAGTGGTGCTCAATCTTTTGGCCCAGTGGGCCAGATGAGTGGTGGACTGCACAAGGCCCCATGCACCAGGATAGGGCCCTGGGACCCTGTGTTTGCCCTGCTATCCAGCCTGTAGGGCTCCCCATGAGTCTGGAAATTTGGTGGCAGGGGAACTGTACAAAATTTGGCCACAACCAAATTTTCAGAGCCATAGAAAGCCTTATAAACTGGATGACAGGAAGCCAGGGGCTAAATCTGGCCTGCAGCCTGGGTGTTGAGCCCCACTGGCTTACATTAAATTAAGATGGACTATTTTGTGCTTCCTGGAAGCAGGATTTTTTTTTATTATTACTTGATTCTGCTCCCATTGATGCTGGTGGGTGACATCTTCCACTGAGTTTAAAGGGAGGGTTCAGCCTTTGAATTAATTCACTGACCATCACATTTACCTGACTATAAAAACTTAAGGTAAACAATAATTTTGTACTGTAGCTTGGAAAAATCAGGTGAAGGATGCTTACAGTGTTTCTCTAGTCTAGTTGGTTTGCAGTTAATGTTTTCGTGTAAAATCAAGCTGAACAGTAGAAAGATTACATAGCTAATTGCAAGATTACTGCTATAACTCAAGTGAACAAGAGACAACAAATGGTTATTGGGACAATGATAAATATGTTTTGTGGTTAATAGAAAATTCAGAAAGCAATATAAAGGGCAGATGCAAGAAATGTTTTTGTTGTAAAAAAAAAAATAGTTGCTGGTTAAATCTAAGGACTTTGATGTCAGATTATTAGGACAAGAAGGTGAGGGTTATTGGAAATGGAAGGATATGGCTATCTTCGGGACTCCTAGCATTTGATCCTCTGACCCTCCTGAACATTTGAAGAAAAGTAGTACAGATGGTATCCTTGGGGTCTTGGTATTGCAGGTCCCTCATTCATCGTGAAAAACTATCCTGTGTAGACTTGGATACATCCAGGCCAAAACGGACCAAAAATGATATTGGACAACTGCCACTGAAATTGTAATGGTTTAAAACTCACTTTTTGCAGGGTAAAATTTGAATCTCATCACTGGGTTTTGCCAGACACCAACTTCATCTCCCTTTCCTGTCCACTGTGGCTTCAGTCCACTTCAGAAACTAATTGAACCCTGTTATAAAAGGCACAAGAATTTAGGGCACTGAGAGCAGGTTTGCTTTCAAAATGAAAAGAGTAATGAGAGGGGACCAGAAACCATGTTCAAGAACCTGTCCCAAAACCACAGGAGTGAGTGGCCCAAAGTATACCTGTCCCCTTGGTCCAGTTGTACAATGGAACTGCAAGCATAAGAGATTAACACAATTGTGCCTATTTATTATTATCATTTTCTCTCTTGCCTCACAAGTATTTGTCTAGGCAATGAGAACTTTTTCAGTAACTACTGACAAACAGTCCAAATGCAAATTGGCTTCCTCTTCCCTCTCTCCAAAGATTCCCAAACAATTAAAATTAATTATTTTACTTTCAGTAGTACAAATCTTATGCTGAACTTAAAAATTAAATATTTTTCAAATTAAATAAGCACTGCTACTTTTAGATTTCAAGTAAAAAAAACAAACCCCATTAGGCTATGCACAAACCACTGGAAGTATGTGGGGAAAGTAGAATACTGAGGGCTGTCAGAATGGTATGAAAAGAATCAAATCTGCTTTTGAAAACATGAATACAAGGAATGTACATGGTGGAATAAGATTACAATATTAACAGAGACTTATTCTTTTCTTGATCTTTGCATTACTGAAACACAGGAATTTTCTTCACAGAAGTTACTCTTATTTAGTATGTAAACTTCAGTTTAAGACTTGTTGTATAATCTTTACAAAATAAGTGTTTTTCATATTACGTGCTTCTCCTTCACTGTTAACTCAACAGTTGTTTTGTTTTGTTGTTTTAAGCCAGCTGAGTGAGCATAAGAAGTTAGTGTGCTGGCAACAGGTGGCTGATAGCCTTGAATATTTACGTAATTAAATATATGTTGGCTTTTATCCTAATAGCTGGGAGCTTTTGTAGGTGGAGAGCATAAGAAAGCGTGTAGAAACTTGCTGTAGCAGGATTAATGCAGAAGTCAACATGATCTAAACTTGCCCTTACTGACTAGAGTTTGTATGTGTTTTTGGTTCGTGACAGTCTACTAATATTTAATGAGTATTTGTCCAATAACAAAAAAAACCCTTGTTTCTCTGGGTGTACATAAGTACAAAAAGCATCCTCTTTCATACTTATGAAAGACTGCCTCATGCTGTATTAAAAGTTATTTTAGTGACAGCATAATGTAATTCAGGTAATTTTATTTTAGTCCATAGATTGTAAGACATTTGCTTTTAGCTAACAGACTGTAATGGTTTGTCTTAGCTTCTAATAAATAGTTCTAAAGAGGGTTAAATATGCCAAAGTAGAATATCATGGTTCCATAGACAGGGAAAATTGGGAGATTGTTTGTCATTGGCTTTCATTATATGCAACTATCTGTGGTTTGGCTCATTATCTCTTGTAATAAAACTTTGAGGGAGGAGGCATTCATATCTCTTATTGCTGATGATAACATTTGGATGGAGTCTGGACTTTGTTTCTTAAATTTAGATGATAATATCTATCTACCACTTTGAATTTTTTTTGCATCCAAGATTTCTGTTAATTGAAAATTTCCATTATTTTCCCCAAGGAATCAATAAATCAACAGGACTTAAGCAGGAAATAGTTGGTCATGGAATAATTTTTCAGCCTGAGTATGTCCCAGTATTTTCTTTAAGAGTTCACTTCCAATAAGTCCTCCTAGCAAAATGAACTGTAAACTCTGCTTTCAGTGGTTTTATAGCTCCTAGCAAAGGGAGCTGGATCACCACAAAAGTACATTAAATGTATATGTGATGACTCAAAATAGAAGAATCTGTGGTTGTCTTAAAGCATGTTGCACTTCTACTGTGAGATCTTCAGTGAAATTAGGCATTATAGATACAACAGTGCCTTATTTTCCAAAGAGCAGCATCCAAAGAAATAAAGCATATTGCACAACCCCTCTTAATGTCCTTTTCTCAATGTCCAAAGCCTCTCTTACCTATACTTACAGCTTTCTTCTCATCCTTGACTATGCTTTTTCCCTTGTTGGAAGGCAGGCCTTATGGATGTGTCCCATCCATAACAAGACATGAAGCAACTCAGATTTTCTAACTGTATGTCCTCATTTGTGCCTTATTTCTTCTGAGGAACCATTAACTATGACATCTGTATGTCAGGAAGATTAGAAGGAAATTCCATTCGGAGGTGAGGAAATTACCATCTTGTTAAAACATTTGTGACTTCTTTTGAGTCCTCTTCAAAAGCTTAGGTTTATTAGAAGCCTTTCAAGTTTTGTTATATATTTAAGATAAGACTAAATCAAATTCCTTCTGACATAAGTTTACAGGGCAAGTTTACAAAATAAATACTGTAAAAAATGCTTATGCTAGTTGTCTTCATTTTAGATCTTGCCACTTAAATTTTTGTACTTGAAATATCGATTTTTTTTTTTTTATTTTTTTTTTAAAAATTTTATTTTTACA
>NW_017728992.1:62598235-62601629 GCF_001723915.1 Gavialis gangeticus
TTTTTTTTTTTTTTTTTTTTTTAATAATTGTGATATTTCCTGCATCTTGCATGTTACTTTTGATAGTCATAAGTGGCCACTTGTCTTAAGTGTTCTGTGGACATCTTCACGTCCTCAGCTGTACAGATTGGATTGCACTTAACTAGCTAAGGTGAGGGTAGCTATTCTGAAGTTAGGATTGTTGGTCTAATGTAGAATGCTGAATAAAATAGGTTAACTTTGCAGTATAAGTCTGTTTTCATTTTTATGTTTGTAAAAGATGAAAGCATAAGTGAAAGTTTTTGGTCATACGGTTTTTAGGGGCCTAAGGTATGAATTAGACATATGATAGCATTCATACCCTAGGATATGTTTATTGCATGAGCATGTTTATTGCATAACTTTTAAAGTTAAGCTCTTGTGAAATATTTCTGACCTAGGGTATGAATGATGGTGAGGCCTACAGATCCCATTCAGAGCTTGCAATTGAAGTAACAGATCTTCTCATTTGACTTTTTCTTCACGTTTTCTAATGCTGGACCTATTAATATAGGTCTGGAGTTGATCTGCAGTGAACAAAAGTTCATACTTTGAAGCATACAGAAGTTCTGACTTTGATCAGTGAGGCAAAATGTTTTAGTCATTAACATTCACTGCCTCTTGCAGTACAACTTGTTTGCTGGGCTCTAGTGCAGCTAAGCAATGGGAGTAGTGTGGATGCCTGTCTCTATGTGAAATGGGTCACTCAAGCACGTAAAAAGCAGTTGGTGTTTGGAACTGGTCTGTCAAACATTTATACGCTTTTGACTGGCACATTCAGATCTAACTTCCAATTAATGTACATTAGAAGTTACTTTGCTGCAGTCTTCAAGTGAAACTAGTGTAAGACTAGTATAAGATCAAATCGGGCCTTCAAACTCTAATACCTTTTTAAGATGTAGAGTTTGCTTTAAATCATTAAACAGAAGAGTAACATTTGTAATATGGGTGAATATTACTGTTTGGCCTGTAGAACAGGCAGTAGCTGGTATTCAGAAATGCTTCCACAAACAGAGTTCTGCAAGCTGGAGGAGAGCTTAATTCATATCCCACAAAGGTCTTCACAACGTTTGAATTTTCTAAAAGTGTTTTGATAATTTATAAACATTAGCTTGGCCAGCGGGGGCTGTGAAGACAGAGATCTTGGACAGAGACTGTGTATCAGCTTTGTCTGGAGCAAATGTTTTTGTGATGAGGGTGGGAAAGGTTTTTAAGATTTATTATGGAAATATTGAGCTATCATAAAACTGCAAAGGCATTGCTGTAAATTAGATGCAGATCTGTAAGGGTCATGGAGAAGATATACCATAGGTCTGACTGACCTACAGTGGACATGCAAAATCTGTTGCCAGCATTATATGAAAAGCCTACATGAATTTTATTTCTCTTTTATTCATGTTGTTGTTGTTGTTGTTATTGAAAACAGTATGACAGCTCAGTTTTTACTGGCTGTGTTCCCTGGTTCCATTGACTTAAAGGCATGTTGATGTTTTCCTGTGTAAGAGGGTTATTCTTTTTTTGAGTCAAAGACATTAGTATACAGTGTTTATGCCATAAATACGAATTAAATACAGTGCTAAAGTATCTCTTGAGCAACATGTTTTCTAAGTCAAGAGCTCATAGTTTAATAGCAACCAGTTGCATGTTCTCTAGTTTGTGGTTTCCATTTCTGTTTCATGGAAGATATCGGTTAAACATGTTTATTGCAAAACTTTTAAAGTTAAGCTCTTGTGAAATAGCTCTGAACATTTTTATTGTGACTGAAGGAACAATTAGTTGAAAGAAGCCAGGTCTTGCCTCGTCTATTGTTGTCACTCCTGAATGGAGCTGAGCTGAGGATACAGTTTGCCTTGATTAAATTTCCTTATGATTCTTGCTTAGAAATCCCATGTTAAAAGGACACTGTCATATTTGAGAAAATTGCTATATTGTGAGTAGCTGATTATTGAGTAGAAGGGCCTTAAATGACTTCAGATAATATTCTAAATTGTATTACTTTCATAATAAGGTTTCTACTGGAGCCCTTTGCTTAATGCATTGTTTCCATGTGGAAAGAGAAAAACAGGTCAAGTTGCCCCATTTCTCTTCTCTTCCTCTAGTCTGTACTATAAACCTTCTGATAATGCAGCTGTGTTATCAGCTTCACCATATGCCAAAGATATTACATTGCTTTGTAACTTCAGTAGCAAGTGACAGGTGGCAGGATGGAGACTGCAGCTGTATTTTATCTCCTCCAAAATATGTTTCAAGTAGCCTTGCTGTGTGATGTAACATGTTACCCACCTGCCCTTACCTTCCCCAAAAGGAACAAGTGGTCAGATTAATCTGTTTTTCCCCCCCTGTATGTTTAATTTGGGAGGATCATTTTGACACTTCTGGGCATCTGGGGCAGCAGTTTGAGAAAGCAGTGGGAAGTTCCCCCATACTGCATTTTTTGCATTGGGGGGGAGAGTTCCCCCAAATTTGTATTTTTGTTGCTGTTCTGTAAGGCACATCTTTATAATGATTTAAACATTTCTTGGCTCTAATTTTTAATGTCTTTCACTTTGGTACACCTATATACTATCCTATTTTTTATACATCAGTAGAGGTAATTGTTTTCTAATAAAGCTCTGGTATTCAGTTCTCCAGGAATATAGGGTTCCTACAGACATACAGCAAGGCTGCCCTAATATGCTGTAAATGTAGTGCATCAGAACTGATTGATTGATTCTGCTGGAACACGGAAATTAACACACTCTAGCAGCCTCCAGCGTCGTATGCATCAGAGGCCCTACATGGAAAAATGGTGGACCCCTTTGAATTGTAAGTGTTGGTGTTCACATACTTTTGATCGGTCATCTTTTGCGGACCCCTTAGATATAGTTTAGACACCCAGGGGTCCATGGACCACAGGCTGAAAAACACTGTCTTAGAGGATAAGTGCTTAGATGTTGAGCAGGAAGTTTTAAGTTAAGCCAGGGTTATGTGGAGTTCATATGGGTTAAGTTAATATACTTTATATACTAGACATGCGCACAAAAGAGAGCTGAAAAGACAAACATTTTTCTTAAGGAAAAAAAATCTTAGAGGTAAGACTTCCCCTGCATGCGCACACATTATACAGCATTAACATAAGGTTGTTTAGTTAAATGAATGGAGAATATTCTTTTTACAGGTCTTTTTACATGTGACACATCTATTTAGTTATTTGGCAGCTAGTAATACCAAATGTAATCTTATGCTAATTGAACCTATAGCCCATTTAAGAACATCTACATGGGTTTGCAAGCTGTGCATGAAGATGAGGCTTATTTAAACTGGCCATTCTGCTGTTTATATTGTAGCCAATTCTCCTTCTCCTTATCTTGTCTAGTTTAAATTAAGTTAACTTTTT
>NW_017728992.1:62602412-62613742 GCF_001723915.1 Gavialis gangeticus
TCCTACCCTGGGGGTTTTTAAGAGGAGGTTAGATGAACACCTTGCTGGGGTCGTTTGACCCCAGTACTCTTTCCTGCCATGGCAGGGGGTCGGACTAGATGATCTTCTCAGGTCCCTTCCGAACCTAGAAACTATGAAACTATGCATGTATGCCTACATGTAGTGGCTAAGTACAGACAGTCAAAAGGCCTGAGGCTGAATCAGTTCAGTCTTCGCAGGTTAGTATAAACTGCGTAGATTGAACCGGTAAGCAAGTGAACAGATGCTGATGTTTGATCTGGAAATGCAGCCACATATTTGCAGTGGCCTAGGCCAGAAGCCAAGGGGGCGCTACAGCAGGGGTGGGGAAAATGGCCGATCCAGCTGGCAACTGAGCTCCATTTCCCAGCAGCCCCTGCCTGCCTGGCTGGGGCTAGCCTCCATGGAGACCTTAGCCACACGTGTGCTGTGATGGCACAAGGTTGGGGTTGCCATGGAAACCGGCTCCAGTCACGCTGGCAGGAGGCTGCTCTGGATCTTCTGGGATCTTGCGGTGGCAGTAGCTTGGTTCGGAGCCAGGGCAGAGCTGTGATCTGTCACCTGCACACTCTGTCTCAGCCACGGCAGAGCTGTGATCCAATGCCAGCACATTCCTGTGCGAAGCATGCAGGCTACAGATTATGGCTGACTCCAGAGCAAGCTGCCCCATCACAAGATCCCAGCAGCTCTGGAGCAGCCCCCTAACCTGCTCTGCTATGTGCCTTGCTAGCACAGCTGGGGCCAGTCTCCATGGCAACCCCAGCTTTGTGCTGTCATGGTGCAGGTGTGGCTGGGGTCATCATGGAGACTGATCCTGGGGGCAGGGGCTGCTTGGTAATGGAGTCCATTGCTGACCAGATGTGGCCCACGGGCCAGACTTTGGCAGCCCCTGCACTAGAGCATGCCTCCCTGTTCTGCTGGAGCAGACAGCTTGGGCCAAAGCTAGCTGGCAAACCCTGGTGGGGGGAGAGGTTGTAGGGGAGGTGCAAAGCATTCTGGGATGCCGTGGGGCTGAGTTAACTTGACTCTGGAGGGGATCTGGGACAGTAGTTGGATAAACCGATTTAACCTGAATCAGTTAAGTGTGATACTACATTCATCCAGGTTTATCTTAAACTAGTTTCCCCATTTTGAAAGCAGTTTATGTGCGCTGAATTTCAGCTGTGTTACAGATTTGAACTGAATTCTGATTCCTTATATTGGTTTATGTCCCTAGCCGGCATCTAACAGACTGGGTCCCTGTTATCACTCCTTGCGTAGGCCAGTTGCTTCTAGTCATGTAGCTGGTACTAAACCTCAGTGACTTCTGGGATTTGTCACTGCTAGTGAAGATGCAGATGCTAATAGTTTTATGTTGAGTTATCACCTCTGTGATTGCTGTTATGTTTTTTATTGTAATAAGACTTCAGTGTGTGTATGAAGAAGAGTAATGGTCCTGGGAAGGGCCACAGTCTTAAACAGTTCATTTCTCTGGCTTGTTTGTTGTTGTGGAGTTCCTTTCCACAAAAGTAGTGTGACCATGTACCTAATAATAAAGTAAACAGTAAAATAAAGCCTCTGGCACAGCCTTTCCCTTAGTAATGACAGTAGTGTTAAAAAAAATTCCCTGTCAATCCTTCAGGAAGTGGAAAAGAACCCAAGATAAGTGCTGGCTATACATCATTTTTTGTAATGCACAGATAGTGTGGTGATATGGGTGGCATAAAAAATGTAGGTAGCTCCAGTGTGTTGCTTTTATTATTGTGATTACAGGTTTGTTATGGCAATTTCTAAGAGAAGTCATGCAGAAAAGAATGAAGCATAAATTCAGGCTTAGCTAAATACTCAGAATATTCTTTACTTTTCCATGAACATGTGCGCAGCTGTGGCTACCCTGCACTGTTCCTTGTGTTGGAACTGACCTCGCAACCTTTCCAGCCTGCCTCTTGGAAGTAGAAAAGTTACTTCTTACCTAAAAGCAGGGGAAGAACATTGGGGGAAGTACCTGAAGCTGGAGGACAAGGTTAAAATAATGATCCATTGGGGAACCAAATCTCTTTATGTCTACTCTTTGATAACACCATGAAAAAATCCCCAAATATCAATTGGGAATCTTTAAAAAATAACATGAAAAATGATAGAATTGGCATGTTTTAGGGCACCCACAACACAAGCCCTGTTTAGTTTTTCATAAAGAGGCTTACTGAGATTGCAGCATTAACTGATAATGTAATGAAGTCTCAGATGTTAAACTTCAACAAGGTTGAACACTAATTTCAGGACTCCAACTCTGATGACTAGGTGGTGCTCACTCAGAAGGTGCAAGCTTAACAAACGGTGCCACGCCTCTAGTGATAAGAGCTCTTTTTAGGTTTAGACACTTTGGTAAACGCAGTCTAACAATGATGCATGAATCAGGTTAAAACCAGAAACTGTTTCTACTTTGTGGAAAGGCAAATATACATCTTAGTTTATCAGAAAATTTCACTGATACTAATGTATCAAATTTCAGGTGGGGATAAAAAGCAGATTTACATAGCAAGTAAAAGAATTTTAGCCTTTATAAAGAGCTTCTCATCTGCAGCAGTTCTCAACCCTTTGCACCTTATGTCCCACCAACCATTTTGTCAAAAAACCCTGGTCCCACCATGATAAAAACCAAACCCCACAAAATTGCACTGTTCGAGATATCGGTTGATTCTTCTATTTGAAGTGCAAACAACCGAGCTTTTTCAATCCGGCAATGAGTTGAAATCCCACCTACATGAGCTTCAAGTCCCAGCAGTGGGACACATCCCACTGGTTGAGGAACACCAATCTAGAGTACTTTACATTATTATTTAAAAGAACGCTTTTAAAATAGTATTTTTAAACAAATAGCAGACAGACTAACAGTGTCTGTGTCTGGGCCCTAATTATTGGAAAAGTTTGGGTGTAGTTTCCAGCCCTTTTTTTTTTTTTAAAAGCACAGGTAATTCCTCCTTACATTCAGATCTGCACTGGATTTGTCAACTTATTCTCATGCGTCTTTGTAGGAGCAAAAGAATCTCTCTCCTCCTCACAGAAACTGGTGAATCTGTAAATGGTACCTTTATAGACTAACTAAATTATATATAGCACAAGCTTTTGTGAACTCGAGTGGATGTCCACCCTGCCTTCTGCCTGATGTCAGACTTAACACAGCTAACTGCCTCTCTCAAACTTGTAAACTTCCATGCACAGTTAATATTACATCAGTTCCCATAGTAAAACAAATGACTGACATTGAGGTGAGAACCCCTTCTTAGTCTTATCTCGCTGGTAAAAGCTGTTTGCCAAAATGTAGTTTCTAACGTTGTCAAGTATCAAGGGGTACAGATTCCTTGATGAGAGAGTAGTTAATTTGCTGATAACTGATTCCAGGAATTGCTTGCTTTTAGACAGCCATTTATTTCCATTTCTATTCAGTCTTTATTAAGTGACTCTTAAACATTTCAGGCACTTAGGGTTATGAAAGAATTTCAGTTCATTCAATTATAAGACAGGATTCTTTTAATTGAAAAGTTCATTGTAAATTTGCATTCTAGTGTATTATATTATGTTGTCAGAGGTAGAATTTATTTCCTGCAAGTGAAAAGCCACTGGATGAAAAAGGAAGTGAATTTAAAAGTAGCTGTGGTGGATATTAAAAGGGTAAATGGTTGAAGGGGAAAAATGTATTTTTTTTTTTTTAAATCAGTAAGTGTGTTACTGTGATTTTTGACATTTTGCCTGGCTTTATTTAAACAGCTATGTGACATGCTTTTGGATCAGAATTCTGGAAACTTCAACATGAGTCTTTTTATACATGAAGTTTGAACTACTTTGATAAAATGATGACAGTGTATATACTACAACAAATCTTAATGTTTTATATATTGTTTTATTTCAAGTATTCCTGAAGTATTTTTGTTTTCAATGTTAGTATTTTTTTTCTCTTGCCCCCCATGAAGTCAAAAGCAAAATTTCTGCTGATCTCAGTAAAGGAAGAATTGGGTCGTACATGGGTGTATCTAATTTTGTAGCATGTTGCAGATGACACACGGCACAGGACTGGGAGGGACCAATTTTTTTTTTAATGCTTGTAATATAGGCTGTATTTAATCTCTGAAGTTTAAACTAGCAAACAATCTCCATGAAGAATAGCCGTTTTATGATGATGACCTGGGATATTGGTTTTCTCGGATTTAAAAAAAAAAAAATCCCCAATTTTCTGATTTAAAAAAGTAACCCAAAATCCACATTTTCCGTGATTTTAAAATGATATATATTAGTGGTGTTTCATTTTAATCAGTGAAAAATGTGTATTTTGGGTTACTTTTTTAGAACTGAAAATTGGGGATTTTTTTATCAGAGAAAAGCAGGATCCCTGATAAAGATAGATCCTTTTTGTATGCAAGACACAAAAACAAAAGTTTGAAGAACTTCAATAAACATTCAAAGTTCAAACGCTCATAAATTAAGAAATACCACAATTAATATTGTCTTTACAACAATAATTTGTCCCTTTTGTACATGTGCATTATGTTATGGTTTTTAATTACATGATCAGACTACCTTTTATTCTGTGGGTTCTGCCCATGTTCAGTACACAGGGTGGACGTACCCAGTTAATGAGCATCTCTGCAACATACTGTTTGAAGTTCATTCACTGAGCAGTCGTAGGCCTTGCTTGTTGCAATCATCCAAGCTCTGCTATGAAGAGATAATTGATTTACTTGCGGGCTTTTCTGTTTTGCTTCTCACTGTAATATCTGAGGAGAGGGCATGGGATTATCTCCCTTCTATACATGAGGAGTTGAGAGAAAGAAAAGAGAGATGAGCCTCCGTTATTTTTTGTGTGCCTAATTTAAGATGCCCAGGACCTGATTTTTCAGTGCAAGTCATTCTCTGGGTAAGATGTTTGAAGCACTGCTCCTGTTGATATCATTTGCTGTGTAAGTACTCTGCATTTTTGCAAACTGGACCTCAAGATCTCAAGTCAGTCATCACTAATTGAGAAATGGACCATTAGGAAGCGCTTGTCAAGACCAGCAGCTTCACAAGCATTGCACAGGAAATCTTACGTAGAGGGGAAAAATCATTCAGTAAGGATCTGGTTCTCAACTGTGAAATGGTCCTTTCTCTTCTGGAAGATGCCAACCTTATTCATAGGATGACCACACATCCCAGTTTGGCCAGGACAGTCCCAGATTTTGTAGGCTGGTCCTAGCTAGTTGAATTACAAGTCCCAGAAACATTGGGGGTCAGGGTGCTGTCTGGCAGGGAGGTGCAGCATGGTGCACCGGGCAGGTGGGCAAGCACTGCTGCTGTTTTGAGGGAGCAAAGTGGGCAGACTGGAGCAGGCACCACCCTGCCCTCATGTGCTCATCCTGTCTCTTCCCAAGTAGCAGCTAGAGGCAGAGGGTAGGCTGGGCTGGGCACTGCTCCAATCCACCTACCTTGCTCCTGCACAACAGCAGTGATTTCTGCCTTCCTTGCACACTATGCTGTTCCACCTCCCCGCTGGACTGTGCCCCATGCTGCTGCCCACCTGCCTCTGCCTGCTGTACCACTGCTGACTTGGGAGGAGAGAGGGCAGTGTCTCGTATTTCCTTAAAAATAATATGGTCGCTCTACTTATTCAATGCTAATAGATGGTCCTACAGACAATAGTCCTCATGTTATACAGCCAGATCCCAGAGGAGGCCCATTGTCAGTAGTGAATGAGAAGGGGAACCTTGTAGAAAAATAGGGTATGTTCAGTCCTGATAGCAGTCCTAATACACACACAGGCTGAATTAAGAATGCACAGGGTCCCTGCCTTTGGCATCCCTGTATTTTGAGTGTTTGGCTTTGCAGTCTTCTCAGTTCTGTTTCTGAAAACTGGTTGTATGTGTAATTTCCTAGTTAAGGGAAAAAAACACTGAACCCCCTCTACAGATTCCAGCAGTAATATTATATCCATGCCTCCATGCATTATCAGCAGGTGTAACATCTCTTCCTCTTCACTGGTGGCTGCTTTGCCCCTGTATTGCTACCATCCCCAGCACTTAAGCATTGTTATGCCTTTGGCTTCCTGTGCTCAGTTTAATACCTAACCCCGCATAACCTGCTGCAGCTTACAGTTGCAATTTCAGGAAATTCCTGCTCAGACCCAGGCTAGAGCTTGTTCAGTGAAGAGGGATTCTCTGGGTTATATAAATTTGAGTCCTCTCCAGAGCAAGTCTGAACTGCAGTTGTTGAAGTGCTTATTGCTTGTCTCATTTTAGGCAAAAAAAAAAAAAAAAAATCCTGAAAAAAGGTATAGTTCATGAAATTAAATCTATCCTGCTACTCTTTTTTTCAAGTTCCAACTTGAAAGTTTGGGGAGTCTTGATATTAGCTAGGAAAAGGCCATAGGAATTTTTTTTAGTATGGGTGTTAGGGGAAACCAGTGTTTTTTAGCATGGTGTTAGGGGAAACATCAGTTTCCCCTAACACCATGCTTGGGAATTGGCTGAAGTATTTTGACTTGCTCTCTTGGGATAAAAAAAATGTAGGCAGACAGTTGATTGACATGGAAAATTTCAGCTAAAATTGTTCAAATTTGCTAAGATTTATGAGTAACTAAAGGGTAATATGTAATAGGAAGTTCCAGGTAACCTTTTTATTCAGTGCTATTACAAGCCCCATCTGTAATTATGAGGAGTTCTCAAAATGGTAAATTGAGTAACTGAAAAATCCAAAAGTTAAGTAGGTACCCACCATCAGGTTTATTTTTAAAGTACATTATATTTTAGAAAATGGCAAGAGAAAGCAGTGTTGTCCAGCTACAGGGAGATGCATTAAATAATTGGTCCTGTTCCCTAATTTTGATAAATGAAAATAACACAAATATATTCTTAAATTATTCAAGCTCAACAGAATAAATAACTGAAGGGTAAATTTAGCAAAAGGATTCCTCTGCCAAGAGTTTGCTGCTGATTGTTATAGCTTTATTCAGGAGTGAGAGTTCACAGGCATAAACCAAGGTGTGCCTTTGAGTTAAGGACAGTTAGGCTTCAAATGTGTTTTGTCTTATACTCGCTTGCTTTGAGCAGATGTAATGGCAAGTGGTATAGGGACTTAAAACATTACCTCCAGCCTTCTTCTCTTTGACTGACACCCTCTCTCTAAATGAATATTTTAGCTACCTGCTCTGACAGATGGTGGAGGAAGGTAATCATAGGAGTCATATGTTTTCCTGCAGATGGAGGTGTAGTTACCAGATGCACTTTATTTACCAAATGTTAATGGTTTCTTAAGGAAATCATTCTGTACCTTCTGGAGTTGAATTTCATAGCTGGGGAGGGAAGCATTTGAACTACAACAAACTGGATTTTTGAGTGCTGGTTGTTTACTGGATCAGTTATGACTAATTGATGGTCTGACTAATTCACATTGCTCAATAGTGGGTGCAGCCTCAAGTGTTTGAAGGACACATACATAGCTCATTTTCGTGGACTGTGGAAGTTTAAAACATAGTTAAGGGAGGTTTGTTAACTTTTGTTTTCACCTTGACCCCTTGGAAATAAGAGTATATTAACTGATATGCAAATGTGGTGTTGTCAGAACTCTATAATGGAATTAGTTATTACAGTTATGTTCTAATAAAGAAAATTGGCCCTTCTTCTTTTGTAGACTTAACTCATTAATTACAATAGGTGTAACAATGCATTTCAGTTTTTCTTTCTGCTTCATTTGAAGTTATTTGTGTATCGAAGGCTGACTGAACTTAAACAAAGAGAGAGAACCTAGCCTAACTTTCAGATGTTAAAGTTTAAACAGAGAGGGTTAACTATCTACAACCCATGAGAAACAAAGGGGGTTTTTCTTAGAGTTTAGACAGGTGCAAAGGTGCAAATAATTACAGTCCTAACCAAAAAGCAAGAAAAATAAGCTGTACAGCAGCTGGCAGGCTTGACCTGTGGCAAGTATACCCTAGTACTGGGACTGAGCATACTGACTTCATGGCACATTTAAGTTTTGATTTGTTTCTAGCATAAAAACCTTTGCACATATTTCTTTTACTTCAGAATAAACCTGAATTGCAAGGAATAGTCCTAGTGGGGTAGGAGTGGAACACTGTCTTCACTCTACCTGTTTCAGGGTAATGTTTCACTCAAACAGGATAAATGCTCTGGATCATGCTCTAGACTAAGTACAGACCTTCAACAAGCCCGATCCTGAATCGGTTCAATCTTTGCAGATTAGTCTAACCTGCATTGGTTGAACTGATAAGCAGGTGAATAGACATTCACTTTTGATTCCAGAAATGCAGCAACATGCTTGCAGTGGCTCAGGCCAGAAGCTGGGGGGGGGGGCACTAGAGTGAGCCCTCGGCTTGAGGGAAGCTGAGCTAGGGGCATGGAAAAGTGCCAGGCCCTGGCAGGCTGAGTATGATTGGGGAGGGGTTTAAACGCCTACCCTGACCTGCATGGTCTCCAGTCAGGGTGTGCCTGGAGAGGGAAGTGGGAAGCAGCCCTGCCAGACATTTCTTCCCTACTCCATTGCTGTCCCCCAGTGCTTCAGGCTGCTGCTGCCATGCCTCCTGCTGCTCAAGCAGCAAGTGGGGCAAAATGCAACTGGGGTCTGTCTGATGGGACAGGGGAGGGAAAGAGGGAATTAAACCCCACTCTGTCTCCCCATTAGCTTCAGGCTGATGCCAGGACTGGACAAGCTGGAGTGGGGGCAGGGGGAGGAGGGGAAATGCCTGACGGTCTGCTACACCCCTGCCAGGCAGACCTGGGATGGAGTCCCGGGGGGGGGAAAGGAGAGGGAGGGGGAAATAAATCCCCTCTCTGTCCCCTTCGCCTTAGGGGGCCATGCTGGGCTGACATCTGGCCATGGCCCCTGCCCTTGCTCCAGCTAGAGAGCAGAGGAGTGTGGCCAGCCCTGCTCTCTGGAGCAGACAGCATGGTCCAGCCCAGGGCTGCAAAGCATGCTGGAGTTAACTTAAACCACAAAGGGGTCTGGGGCAGAAGTTCCAGAAACCAGTTTGACCTCAGTCAGTTAACTCTGATACTACATTCAACCACGTTTATTTTAAACCAATTTAAATTTTGAAACCAGTTTCTGTGCACTGAACTTTTGTTCCGTTACAGGTTTAAATTGGTTTCTCACCATTTAAATTGGTTTATGTGTAACTTCTGTCCCTAGCCTTATTGTCTCAAGTTTTTGTTTATAGAAGCTATTGACTAAAGATGGCAATGGCAACTTGTATAGCTGAACCTCTGGTATCTTCAAAAGTAGCTGCAAAATTGTCAGCTTTTCAAGAGAGAGTTTGAGGAAACTGAGCAAACACCCAACAGCAAAGCAGAATGGCTCTAACATTAAGATAAAAATAAATAGGTTGTAATATCTTAGGCATCTCTGGGTTGTGTAAGTAGCAACAGTGATAACTGATAATCATAATTAGCTTAGCATGCCCAAATACATTTTAAGAGGTGTAAAAAATAAGCCCTCTCTTTTCATGTAATGGAAACAATAAACAGTACTTCAGTGAACGTGCTTCTTGGCCGTGTGTATTTGAGGCCCCGACTATTTTTATAGGTATCATACAATTAACTGATTAATTGTGCAATTGCCTTGAGCCCAGTTACATGTGCAAAGTAGCTACTATCACATGATAAAAAGGTCCAACCAGCTATAAAGTTAAACCTCGAGAATGTGTACTAACTGTATAGGTGGTTACTATCGAGCTTTAATTTGCTCATGTAGCAGCCTCCCCTGAAGCTGGGAGTCAACTCGCAGAGTTTCCAGCCACAGGGGTGCACCCCCAAGCAGTGGGAATCACAGTTGCCACGATCAAGGGTCAGGAGTGCATGCCTCAGCCGCAGCTGTGACCCAGAGACAGGGCTCTGGGGCCCAGCTGTGCCTCATGGGTAGCCACGACCCAGGGTGAGTTGCAGATGGGACCTACAGCCCTGTCAGTGGTAGGGTCTCTGGGTCCTGGCTACCTGTGAGGCAAGGAGGTACAACTGCATGGATCATGCATTATATCCAATCATGCCTTTACCTGCATATGTAGAGGGGGCCTCCATTGAATATTCCACATTTAGGTCTGTTGTGTGGCAGGGGGAATGGCACATGGGATAATAAGATACCTGTTAGATTGAACTACCAGTGTGTAGCATCATATTCCAACAGGGAGGCATAGATTAGAGATTCTTTGATGCTTTGGAAAGTTGTTCTACAAAATAGGATTGTGGGATTCCATGTTCCAGATCCAGTGTTTTCAACCTCAGGCATGCTGACATATAGAATCCAGTCTTCTGGTTCTATATGGTTCTTTTTTTTTTTTTGAGCCTGAAAATTAAACTCTGACTTCTATTTCTTTAATAACCATAACGGCTATAAAATGTAGTTATCTTATTAGAATAAGATTGAGCTAAAATAATCCAGACATAACATAATGAAAAGCATCAAATTTTGTGAGATGTGAGATAAAATCAAAGGAGTTGGCATCACTGCAGACCCTGACCTTCCCTTGAGTTATGTGAAAGTGAAGCTGAGGTCCTTCCCTCCTTCTTTCAGAGTAAAGATTATGCTGAGTAAAGATTTAAAGTAAGCCTCTGTTACAACTCTACAGCCCCACTAATTTCAAATTATGCCTTTTTTCACCCCTGTGTGACTAAATTACTTTAATCTGAGTGGGCCTGGGATAAATGGATTGGGATTCTGCTAACTATTGTTTTCAGCTCCGCAAGCAAACACATTTTGCATCTTTTCTGCTCGCTGCGTTGATCTGGTTAGTAAGAAGCTCCACACACCTTGCTACCCTGGTCAATTTTGTTCAAGCATTTGCTATCTTTTTTCCTTATGTGAAAAAGCAATATGAAACTGGGTACAGAATATCACCAAATTAGAGTTACAGCATTTTAGATTTGTTACACTAATGCAAATTAGAGATGCATTGATACATCAGTCCGATATTGGATTGGTACCAATATAAAGAAAATTGACGATTGGAAAATGGCCTGATGTGGCTGATAATTTGGCTGATAAATGCCCGTACATGCGTGCAGCCTCGGCGCATCACATAGGCGGTGAGGAGCACAACCCGGCAATGTGAATTGCTGTCTGTAGCTGGTAAGTCTGTTGTGGTGGAAGGGCAGGGGAAAGAAAGGGTGTGGGGGGGCAGATCAAGGCCCCCACAGTGAGGGAGGGAGTAGGGCTGGGGCTGAGGCTGGAGCGCAGACTGGGACAGGCACTGCCCAGCTGAGGCAGGCCAGGGCATGGGGCGGCTCCCGCTGCTCTGTGCACCCTAGGAGTGCCCAGGGGGGTCCTGTGCCGCTGGATCTGCGTGGGGGGTG
>NW_017728992.1:62614022-62617815 GCF_001723915.1 Gavialis gangeticus
GAGCTGGGGGTTGGGCCAGGGCTGCACTTGAGTCAGATGGGGGAGAGGGGCTGCAGCCACCCCAAAATTTGCTGTAGGTCCCTCTGCCCCATAGCCCCCTCCCAATGCCACCACCGCCCACCTCGAGTGCAGCCCTGGCCTAACCTGCCCTCCCCGACCCATGCCAGGAAGAGCCTGGCACAGCTCTGGCCGCAGCTGCAGCCCACCCCCACCTTGCCCCGCATAGATCTGGAGGCACACGTCTCCCCTCCCGTGCCCTCCCAGGGTTCACGCATCAGCGGGTGCCGCCCTCACGTCCCTCAGATGAGCCATGGCTCTGTCCTCTGCTCTGGCAGAGTAGCACCTTGATCTGCCTCCCCACGCCCCTTCTCTCCCCTTCCACCACAACAGACTTACAAACTACACACAGGTCTTCATGCTGCTGGGCTGCGTATCGGAAATCAGATTAGTATCGGCTGATATGCCTCCTTAAAAACCGGCCTCCAAAATCTTTATTGGTGCACCCCTAATGCAAATGATTATGCACCAATGCAAGCTTCATAGCAGTGGAAAATCATGACCTATTGTGTTGTAAGCTATATGTGCACAGGGCTGAGGGAACCATTTGACAAAGATCCCAGCCAGTGGAAATGTATGACAGCTGCTATATATGTTGTTGAATAGTATTGCAATACTTTCATGACTCTTATACCCAAAGACCTAAACTATTAATCAGTTGCATGTGCATAAAGAGTCATAGCCCTTAGACTACTAGCATTCATCAGTGACTCTTTTGATTCACCTCAATGAGTAAATATTTTAAAAAGTGAAAAAGCACTAAACATGCTTAGTTTCTGGGTTTAGTGTAAGCACACTTAAGTTTTAAGCAAGATGTGTTGTGTTTGCAATGCTCCCTCTCAAATGTGACCTAGCACACTGAAGGGCTGTGGTGAGAAAAAATAACTGGACTTCTTGGGCGGCATTACTTCATCTGCTGTTTGGACAACCCAAATATTGCAGCAATGTGTTAGTTCTGGGAGACAACTCAAAACCTACTGTTGGAGGGCAGACAATTATTTGCATTCCCATGTGTGTTGATGCAGATAGCTGTGCTAATTCTGTGGGAATGCTCAGTGTAAAGTACATGTTTGCAGGAACTAGAGCAACATCATTCTGAGAGAACTTCTTGTGCAGCTCATTCTGCATGTGCCTGGTTGACGCTGCTGATTTGGAGGTGCTCATTGAACATCATAAAATTGACTGTAAACAAAGGTGAACCTGACTCAGTCTGCTTTTATTGTCTGCACAGAGAGAGGCAGCAGGAAAGATTTGCATCACAAAAAGCTTTAGCAAGAAAAATAAGTGCTTGAAAGGAGGCTTAAAACACCTGCTCTTCAGTAGGAAAATTAGAAAGTTTCCATCAGGGCTAGTTGAAGGTTTAATCACATTTACAGGGTGTGGAGTGAGACCTGAATCTTGGGTTTTAGCAGGCTGCTAGAAGTGGGTGGTTTAAGAGTTATTTCAGGGCCTTCTTGAGAATTGCTTGGTTTTCTTGGAGTATTCAATTCTAGGGATAGAGAGGAAAGGGAAACAGCAGATTTTTACTGCTAAAATAAGACATGAAAAAAGGGACTGTTGTAGCCTATATCATAGGTTATACACTATTTCATTATTTTATAAATAGCGACCAGTATCTTGAAGTGCACGCAGGAGTGAAAAAGGTCGGTTCAGAGCATCATTGCAAGCGTTGTTTAGAATAGCTCACCGGACTTGAGACAAGCAATTGTGATCTACCTTGGCTGGGGCTTTGATAAACTTTGAGCATGTTCTCAGTAGAGTAGGTTACGTGGGGAAATGTACTTAAAGCCATCGGACAGAATTAGTGTCTTTTGAAATATTGATAAATTTGCTTCTGAGGAATGGCAGAGGATGATTAAATTACAGATACTAAATGCAAAGCAGAGGAAATCAAGGGACTTGCCCAGGGTCACATAGGAATTGAAGCTTTGGTCCTGAGTCCTAGTGCAGTGTCTAATTTCTGTATGCGATGGCTTTCCCCTGGGGATCCAGGAACAGCAATTGGACTACAGCATAACTAAGACTGCAAGCTGTATTAGAAAATCTTCAAAAGAAAGTTCCTCTGCAGTCTCTGCTCATTCTTCCAGAATCTTAAAAAATGACAAGTAGCACTTCCATTTCATCTTGGTGAAACGTACGTTAGTTTGTTCCCATCCTTATTTCTATCTGCTGTGTTGTCAGTGAGAGATCATGCCCTGTTCCCAGTACACAGCCTACTGCAGACTTTCTTTTGAAGCAGGTAATTCTAGTCACAGTTAGAGATGAGATACAGGGCAAGGTAAACTAGTGGTTTGATTCACACAGTTCCTTATGTGTTTTCTTACACCAGTGTTACCCATTTCTGTGTGTAGGCCATGCTTTGGAGAGCAGAGAAACTTGCAGTGTGTCAGTGAATGTAATTGTGTTCCTAGCACTGTTTTTTTTTCTCCATTCCTTCCCACTTTTTAATATTAATTTCTTATCATGTCTATAGTGTCAATGCTGTTAAACAATGAGCTTGTGTTACTTATGCTTGTGTATTTCCTAGCACCATAGGGCCCTGGTCTGCATTATGTTTGAGCATAAGGGTAAATTATAGAACCAAGCATCTGTGGTGACCAGCACCATCTATGGTTGCTTTTTTTTCTTAGCATATCAAGCAGTCTGACATAAAGCATGAAAATATTTCCCTGTGTGTAACATTTTCATTTGCTCAGTGATAGAGACAGTTTGACCAGGATTCCTACATACCATGGGTTGTACAGCTAAATAATATTTAATTTTTAAAATAGATTAGTAACTTAGAAGGGAAAAACACCTGGAATTTCATGTTTGGCCATTGCTATTGAATTTGTTTAAATGTAAAATGCAGTGAGATAATCTCATGCCAGGGTAAGCCTGTCATGCTTGGGGAATAGTATCAGGGAACTTCCAGCTCTGCACACCTAAATAGTGATGATGTAATCCTATAAGCAGTCTCCACTGTCAGCTTTGCAATCAGTGTGACAGCTCAGTTACTTCTCTGAAACTAAATTGTTCTCAGAGAAATGCACATGATTCACATATGTGGCTAAATACTTCTAAGCATTGGCTTGGGTCAGTCCTAGCCCATTTAGAATTTTGATTATTAGCGAATGAAGCCATTATGAATGACAATGACTACACTGTCATTGTAGTTTTTCCTAAAGCAGCTTATTTAAAGTTGATTCAGTCTGTAGAGACCTACACCTACTGTTAAAATCTTTTGTTTGTATTTGGACAATGGTTAGAACAGTGTAATTTGCTTGTTAATGAAAATACTTGAAAACACATTTTATGTCGCTATTGACTAATCTAACTCTTATAACAAGAGCTTGATTTTTTTTTTAAAGCGAAGCAAATGTGTGCCCATTAAGCAGAATATAGTAGTATTTCAGAGCATATTATATGCTAACATAATGTTATAGAAATTGTACACTATTGGAGGAAGCAGAATGAATGAGAAAAGAGGTCTTTGGTTTGATTTTGGCTTATCCAGTGCTTGTTCCACATGGCTTGTAAAAAAACAACAAACAAACAACCCCTCCTTTTTTTATATTGACCTAGTTAACATTTCTTAGTATTGTGTTAAAGACTAGATTCGCTTACACCAGGGATTAGTAACCTATAGCCTGTGCGCCAAATCTGGCCCGCAAAGCTGGGACATCCAGGAGATTCGGTGGCGTGGCAAGCAGTGACCTAGTTTCATAGTTCCATAGTTTCTAGGGTCGGAAGGGAC
>NW_017728992.1:62617826-62618762 GCF_001723915.1 Gavialis gangeticus
TTACCTTAGGGGGATCAGCTGCTGCTGCCCCCACTGCTGCTCCATTTGCCTCTGCTTCTCTCGCCTCTGCTCCGCTCCTACCTTCAGACCAAATTGCATCACTTCAGCCTGCTTTTCTAAGAAGCTGCTGACCCCTGACCTACACCATTAAATCATGAATTTCTTATACACAAGAAATTGTCTTGTTTATGACCTGATTCTGTACCTATTGAAATCAAGGAAACGTTTACAGTTGACTTCAATGGAGTTTTTAGGCCTGTACTGACTTCTTGAAAAATGCACTCTTCACATGCCGAAAAAAATCGCTGCGACAACCTCACTGAGGCAGGGTGGGGCAGTGGTTTTTAAACATCCTGTCTGGCCTGCACGGGACCCCAGCTCAAGCAAAGGGTAGGGTAAAGCCCGATGGACGCTGTTTCACCATGATCAGACAGACCCTGGCTGGTATCCTGTGAAGGTCGGGGAATAGGCTTAGCCCCTGCTCCCCCTTCAGTGAGCCGGCCCTGGCTGGGGCCTAGCCAAGCTCCCCACTCTCTACTTCGGCAGGTAGCAGCAAAAAGCTGGGTGAGGCCCACTTCTCCCTTGCCAGGCAGACCCTGGTTGCGGTTCTGTGCAGGCCAGGGAGGGGGTTTAAACCCCACTTCCTCTCTTCCCTTTCACCTCAGCGAGTGAGCCCTGGCTGGGACCTAACTACTCCTGCCCCCTCCCCTCCCTTCCCACCCGCTTTCTGCTCAAGTGGATAGTGGCAAAACCTGTTGGGGCCTGCTTCTCCCCTGCCAGGCAGACCTGTGCATGCCAGGGAGGGGGGGGTTAAGCCCCCCCTTCCCTCACCTCCTCCACCTCACTGAATTCTTTGCTTGAGTGGGGAGTGGGAAGAGCCTGGCTGGGACTGCTCTCCCTCCCTCCTCACATCCACCTGCCCCCCCCCCCCCCCCC
>NW_017728992.1:62618858-62623852 GCF_001723915.1 Gavialis gangeticus
GGCTTGCCCCCTTGCAACCTCCTCAGCCTGCTAGAGCAGTGATAGTGCTCTGGTTATGAAGCAGAGGGGCATGGCCAACCCTGCTCCACTGGAGCAGACAGCACAGCCCAGGCCTGCAAAGGATCCTGGGATTCTGGGGGACTGAGTTAACTTGAACTGGGAATGGGTCTGGGACAGAAGTTCCATAAACCACTTTGACCCCAAATCAGTTCAGTCTGATACTACCTCCAGCCAGGTTTAGCTTTAACAATTTTAGGCCAGGTTGAAAGTGGTTTAAGTGCGGTGAACTTCTGTTGTGTTACGGATTTGAACTGGTTTCTGAGCACTTAAACATGTTTATGTGCAATTTTTGTCCCTAGCCTGAGTGTTGAGGTCATACTTTTCCTAAAAAAAACACAACATTGTTTTAAGTTCTGAAAAACACAAATATGGAATAGTCCATTATTATTATACAGAGCTTCCAGTGTTCTCTGGAATACAAGATGAAATTCTGTCCAGTGAAGGCACACACTTAATAGTATCAATAAATAGAGTGAGAGGCAGCGATTGGCTTGGGCTTGTCTGATTTGAGGCCTACCCTGTCTTCCAGTTTGTTTTTACACAGTGTGACAGGGACTCTTCTAGGAAACTATTTTGAAGTCTGGGTAGGGAAGAAAGTTATGAAGCCAGAGACTTTAATGGCATGCAGCCCCTTCTCTCACCCTCTCAAATTGAGAGACGGACTGTATTAAGCTGTAGTACTAAGAGATCTGCCTCAAAAAAAGGGTGCGTATGAATCTTGGAAGCACCTCTAGAGACTTGTTCACATGGAGGTTTCCTCTGAACTGGTGTGTGAAGCCCATCTCTCTGCAACAGCTGAAAAAGCTGTCTTAGGAGAGCTGGGGATACTTGATTAGGAACACTGCTTTGCTCCTAGAAACTGTTGGATGTGATATTCTTCCCCTTCACCTGATTAGTTCAAAAACTCTTGGAGATGCCATGCAGGGAGATGTGCCAGGGTTTACAGGACTTGGAGATGTGGGTCAACAGACAGCTGAGCAAAGGATGTAGTCAAGAGGATGACTCTTGTTGATAGTGGTGCTATCTGTGATGATGGAGAGAGTGGGTTTAACACCCCAGTAGGGTGTTAATCTTAATTAACCCAGTGTGAATGAACACATTAGACTGGTCCTTCATCCATGAAATCTCAGTTATTCAGATACTTTGGCTATTTTAGCATCTTTTTAAGATAAACTGGCTGTGGTGAGGCTATTTCCAGCGTATTTTAAAATGCTGTACAAAAATTTTCCTCAGTTAGGATCTCGCATATCTGGAATTGAACGGACTGCTACCATTGAATTATACATAACTTGCTTTGATTTATCTTTAGGTAAGGGATTTTTTTTTAAAGAGGCTTAGCAAAGAATAGCTTTGATTTTCAGAGTTGCTTATCCCAATTTTGGGGCAAAAATATTTTTTTTAAAATAGCTCAAGACGTTTATAGTGTATACATGTTGCATACTCCTTCCTCAGGGCAAACATTTGATTTGATCTGATATGCACTTAGTGATCTAGATACACTCTCTGACAAGCCTGACCTAAGGCTGAAAAATAAAAGTTGGCCTCCCACCTTAGTTTATTTGTAAACACCATCTACCTGCAGCTGTGCCTCATGCTGCATTTTAGAGTGAATATGTCATAATTGGCCATACAGTCTCTCCCCAAAGTGCAGTCAGGGTGCAAGTCATTGGGGTGAGTCTGGAAAGACAATTTAATCAAAGCAGAAGGGTGGATGGGTGAGTTGCCTAATCACCTTGGGAACAAAGAAAAGGACTTAATTAGAGATACTATTCTTTTTTTTTTCTTTTTCAGTTTATAGAAATGCTCTACAAACTTCTCTGGGCATGCATATAACTTAAAGCAGATTTCCACAAATATCAGTTAAAAAGAAAAAAATTCTTTCACAATCAAATAATATATATATGCGCCCCTCAAGCTAGGAAAACAGTTTTAAGGTCTGAATTCTATAAACTTTGAAAAGTGCATGTTTAGTGAGTATTATTCTGTAAATGAGGGCCAACCCTTTGACAGGTGCACTCCAAATTAAACGCTATGCCCTCCCCTGTTCTCTGCTTTCTGCTCGCTGCCTTTATCTGCTGCTGCTTCCTGCCCCCTCCATGATCTGTCGTGTACCACACAGGCTGCCTTTGCCATTTGTAGCACACATGTCTGGGGTTGGCCACCATGGTGTAAACAATTCATTTCTAGGTCTCCCAGTCCTGAACACTAAAAGGCAGCATTTGATTTAATCTGAATATGTGCGGGGGAGAGGGGTGTTGTTTTCTTTCTTTTGCCCTGTTTGCGTCACTCTACCTGTAATCTGAATTATTGCATTCCTTCAAATCCTTTTTCTGCTGGAGGATTACTTTGTGGGTAGAACACGTAACAGTAAATGCCACATTAAACATCATTGAATGCCCTTACCACAAGAAGGGATGCCTTTTACTCTGAGACAATTGACTCAAGGTAGCAAATTCAGTGTGCCGTCTTAGCAAAGACGAAGGGCATCTGGTTCTTACCTTGATTAAAGCTGGTAGCCATTCTGTAAATGGTTCTATAACGTTAGCTTTGAATTTTTACAGTGAAGTAAAAATTACTTGTGCTTTGTTTCCACTAGGATATTACACTGGGTAAAAATTGCACTGTTTTGCACTGAAGATCTCTGGTCTCAGGACAAACAAGTGCAGTAGGTATACCACTGAGGCTAGCTTCAGCGTTAAGGACATAACACTTTTCCTAAACAGTGAGTATGGCTTTTGTTAACACCTGTTTACTGGGCTTGGGCTCAGTGTCTAGCACCAATGAACACTTAAACAGGGGTTGCATCAGGACAGAACCATGCTATACCTCTCCACTGATAAAGGCCAGTGAAGTTATTTTAGATGGTGAAATGGAGGAGAAGGCAGCAGAAGCTTGTCTGCTGGGTCTGCTGGCCACAGCACTACACAGGCACATTGTTAGAGGAGCCTGTCCCTGGGAGTGCGGATCCATTCTGTTCCACAAAGACTCTCAGATGTCACACTTAAGCTTATAAGAACTCTGCGCTTTCAGATGCCCTACATTTATAAGACTTTGAATATAAAATCAAATGCATTGTTATCATATTCTTCTGTAGCCCATTCTAAGCTTAGTGCAGAAAAGATGTGATCACAACATAAGCATGCTTGTAGAATTGTGAATGCAGCTGGTAACACAACATGCAGTCATTGGAAATATATTCTACTTTTATATTCCAGAGAGAGAGCGAGCGTAATTAATGTTCCATGAGAAGACATCAATAAGAAAAGGCTATGTTTACTCTTGACATTAATGAACACCAGTTTACAATAGAATTCCTGTAGTGTTTTATGTTACATCCACATAAGTACCAAATAATTCAGCATGATGATAACGCTGAATATCAGCATAGCTGGATTTAAGCATCTGCTGCAAGGCATCTCGTCCAAGCACTGCCTGGTAGACCTACCCCTTCAGGAGTTGCAGAGTCCTCATCCCATTCTGATTGCTTGGGGGAGTGAGTGTAGCAAGATTGGCCACAGACAGTAGAACCTAGGACCCTATCTTCCCCACCACCACCGCTTTATCCCTCCTGGCTTACATCTTCTACCCTCTCCCCTCCCACCCCAAGCTTCCCCCGATTGGTAGCCAAAATGTTGCCAGATTCTTATGCATTTATTATTAACGCTACTAAGTACTTGGGAGTATTCATTACCTATTTTATTTCTAGGCAGAAAAAGTATAATTGAAAGTTGAGCTATTTTTAAAGGAAGTTAAAATGTGTACTGTTAGAACTGAAGTAAGCATAGCCCATTAGTTTGGGCTTGTGTGTGACTTCTGAGGTAGTGTGATATCATCTTAATATAACAAAAATCTTTCTTCATTCTTTTGTTTAATTAACCTTATATTATATTCTAGTGTGGTGAAAAACTATGGCTATAAAAGGAGCCTCGATACAGATATATAAGATATACATTCATCATCATCACTTTAGCCTGCATATCTAAGTGAGATAAAAATAATGAACTGGGGTTCAGTGAGGAATTGAAAATATTTGTTTTCTATTGTATAAATGGAATACATATTCCAATGTATAAATATTACCCACAGTAATGCTTTATGCATGTGTGTAAAACTCTAGAACTCTTGGTTCAGAGATGATACCTTTTATTGGACCGGCTAAGAAATCGCAAAAAAAAATGTGTGCGCGTGCATTGAGAAGGCAGGGCAGATTTGCACCTTAGACTTAAGTAAGGTATATATGGGCTGTGCGAAATTTCGCCGCCAGTTTTGTTTCAAAGCTGTTTTGACCTGTTTCAAGGTTGAAACAGCAAAATCGAAATGGAACAGATATAGTTGAAACAGCCTTGAAACAAAACGAGACAAGTCTAAACATTTTGCCATTTTGACGTTTCACCCATAGGCTATAATGGGGAAGGACAAAACAGTCTATAAGTTTGTCATTTCTGTCCTGCTTTGGATGAAACTTGCAGGAGTGATAGCCCCTTCTGAGGGCATGAAGCCTACCAAGTTTCAAGGAGATAGGTGTGGGGGTTTGGGGAAACTGAACCCCAAATTCTTGAAAGCGAAACTCACATCACGTGTACGTGTTAAGACACAGCAGAGTCAAAACTACAGGTGTGCTAGCCCCTGCAGAGGCCACAAAGCCTGCCAAGTTTCAAGGAGATAGGTGCATGGGTTTGGGGGAAACTGTACTTCAAGCTGCGGACAAGCAAAACTCGTGACAGGGTGATACTGTGTGTGTTAGGGCACAGCAGGGTGAAAGCTGCAGGCCTGCTAGCTCCTGCTGAGGCCATAAAGCCTGCCAACTGTCAAGGAGATAGGTGCAGGGGTTCTGGGGCCCTGCACCCCTAGCTGCTGACAGGCAAAACTCGTGTCATGGGTGCTTGTTCAACTGTGTCTGTCTTGGGACTTGGGGGGGGGGGGGGGGGGGGGGC
>NW_017728992.1:62623862-62633040 GCF_001723915.1 Gavialis gangeticus
GGGGGGGGGAGAGGGGGACTATAGCAGGCCTGGCTGCTAGGCCCTGCTGGAGCCACAAAACCTGCCAGCTGTTAAAGAGATAGGTGCAGGGGGCTTCTGGGGACCTTCAGCCCTAGCTGCTGACAGGCAACACTCATGACATGGGTGCTTGTGCAACTGACTGTCTGTGTCTTGGGGCAGAATCAGTTCCCGGCTCTATTGATTCTTTCCTCTCTTTAGTCTGTGGCTTTGTAGGTGTTAATCCTTGCTCATTGACTTGTTATCCTCATTAGCTATTGTGTATTGATCTGGTCCCTGTGCAAGTCATGATTGATTGGTAACACAGTAGCTAGCTAGCACAAGCACCCATGACAGGAGTTTTGCCTGTCAGCAGCTAGAGGTGCAGGGTCCCAGAGCCCAGTAGCCCCTAAAAGTAGTCTTTGAAAGCTGGCAGACTTTGGCCTCAGCAGAGGCTAGCAGGCCTGCAGCTTTCACTCTGCTGAACCTTAACACACACACTGTCACCCATGTCTTAGATTGTGAGCAGTCTACATAGGGCCTGTCTTTATTTTTGACACATCTAGTCATGAGATTTTTTTTTTAATTCTGTTGCATTACTAAATTTGATGCCTTTATTATAATTCTGAGCCTCCACTCCTCCAAAAATTCTTGCCCAGGCATATCCATCAAAGGACTGGGTGGCCCTTGTGCATACATCGCAATCCAGGAGGATCGACGGTTGCCACATACATAATAATTTTGTGATTATTAATTAGTAATTTTGTGCTAGCCATTACAGAATAAGTTCAAAATACAGTGAACTATTTTTATTCTTAAAAATGGACTGGAGTGGAGGGATAGTCTGAGCAAGATCTGTACATGTTGAGATGGCAGTTTTGTATTGGAAAAGGTTTCCTGTCAAAGATTTTGTTCAAAGACACTGACAAAGATCCAAGAATATTTATATGGATTGCAAAGCAAAATGTGTACTTTTGTTTGTTCTTCAGTTACTCTCCTTTTCTTCTGTTCCTGTATGGTCACTATCACATCACATAAGTTTTAGATGCGAGACTGTTAGCTTTAGACTGACCTTCTGTCTAAGGTGTGACAAAGACAAGTGATCTCCTGTTCACTTAATAACCTTCCATTCCACTATTAGCATCCCTTGACCAAAAAAATATAGCTTGAAACATACACAAGATATGTTTCTGATGCAGTCACAAAAATTAATGCAGTGTAATGTAGAAATACCCAGCTTAATTTTCAACAAGGTAACTGGAAGCACTGGGAGCCAAAGCAGCACGGAGCTTGGCACATAGTAATTTACCCTGCTTTTGCGTATGCTAGCTATTTTAAAGTTAGCTTGGGTAGCTCTGTGCCACCATGCAGTTACTTCACAGTTCAGGTATGGTCTGTATGTAATCTTGAGGGATCCTGGTTTTCTCTGTTTAAAAATGACAAGTGTGTGTGTGTGTGTGTGTGTGTGTGTGTGTGTGTGTGTGTGTGTGTGTGTGTGTGTGTGTGTGTGTGTGTGTGTGTGTATTTATAAAGAAATCCCAAATACTCTGATTAAAGCAACCCAAAATCCATACTTTTCCCCAATTAAAATGAAGTCTCTCTTGAGCTCTATCAGTATCAGTTGAACACAATGTCTTATTGGTATATTTACAATTTTAAAGCAATTTGGAAGTCTACCAGTACCTCGATCATTATAATAAAATAAATTCCAAATTTGCTTACACTTTGGCACTTGATCTTGGGTTTTTTTATCATAGCAAATCAGAACTCATCCTGCTACCTTAGCTCACCAGGATGTGGGTCCAGCTGTGACTGTCCCCCCATGCTTTGTGGCACTGAGCAGCCCTGATATGCTGGTGGCGGTCCATGCCATTGCCTCGTACTCCCAACCCATGCCCCCCCCATCCCTGCTGGTGCCCCTTATTCCAAACCTGCAGCTTCCCACCCCCCCAGGTGCTGCACACTCCCAACCCACATCCCCCCTCCCCCACACTGCTGCTTCCCCTCGCTCGTGACCTGCAGGCCACTGCCCCCCCAGCCCTGCCGCATGGGGCCCTCAGCTGCCATGGCTATGGGGCCAGGGACCCAGATCCATAGCACCTGAGCCCTGACTGCCACCTGTAGCGGAGCACAGAGTCCAGCTCCTCCTATCCCATAGGCAGCACTACCGGAGTGGAGCTGGTGTGGGAGGTCGATGTGGGCTTGGGGCTCCCTGCCCTGCTGCAGTGTCCTGCCCCCCCTCTGGGCTGCACAGGCCCCGGGGGGAGGGCAGTAGGGTGGGGAACCTTGGGTCTGCAGTGGGCAGCCTGCATCCACCCCTGTTCCATGCAGAAATCAGGGGGACACATGCCCCCTCCCCCCATGTCACCTCAGGGAGTGTGTGCAGTGGCGGGGAGCAAATCCCCTGGACAAGTCGCCTGTGGCTCTGTCCTGCTCCCCACCTAGGTCCTGCAGCCACGCATTGTGGCCTTGGGCCCCAGCCCTGCCCAACTCCCTCCCTCCATTTCTTCCTCTCTCATCATGGGGTCCTCAATTCCCTCTTCCCCCAGATTTACCTGCAGGGAGCTGCGGGAGCTTCTGTCCATGCTATCTGGCTGCCATATGCATGTGTGTATGCACACATGCTTGTGGCACCCTTTGCCTGGTTGTCCTCCAAGCAGCCCCTTGCAGGCTGGAACTTTGCCAGCCTGGAAGGGGAAGCCCGCTGTTTCCCACTTTTTTCCTCCGTTAAAGGAGAAAATCCATGTTTTTCCATGGCAAACAGAAAACCTGGATCCCTGATAATCTCTTATTTAAACCCCTTCGGACTTACCATGTTACAAGTTAAATGTTGAATTCTACTTCAGTAAACTTTGAAGAGTTTCTTATTTGGTTCATTCAGCTTGTTTTAGTTGTCTTTGTTAATTGCCAAAACGGGGTGCTTGTTGGGATTGGTGCTTGTGTTTGTGTCTGTATGAGATCGGGGTGTAATGTAGTATTTATTGAATAGAGAGCTCTCTTGTGACAACTTTATTGTTGCTTTAGCTTGAAGTTTTGAATGGTCTGTCATCATGAATTTCTTGGGAGCAAAAATTAAGGTGTCATCTTTGAATATCTTCAAGGGAGAAATAGCAATTTGTAACAGTCATGGTAAAGAGAATATGTATCATTCTGTATGCTGATCAAAAGTTTCTGTTAGGTTAGTTTATACTGGACTTGCTTTATTGGTCCTATCTTTGTATACCTTTGTAAGGTGACTTCTTAAAATAGGATTTTTTTAGTTTATTGGTAGTAATTTTTATAGCAGTTATTTTAAAATAATAAATCATATGGTATTTTACAATTTGATTAATGTTCCATTATTTCGTAGGATTAACATTTCATTTGTATTAAGTTTTTTTCTTCTTTAAAATGAAGTCAAAACCGATGGGATGGATTTATTTGTTTCCAGCTGGAGACAGTATCTTGCTTTGTAGTATATAGGCTGGATAGACAATTCCCAGAAGGCCTTTTGTATTTGGGGGTTGAATTCATATTCTAAAAAAGTACTTCAACTTTGTTTCTTTAATCAGACTTATAGCACCTTCCGATAGATGAGTTATAAGGCAGTTAGCATGTAAATGTGGCTATGGTATGCCCTAGAGAGGAGCTAGATTTTAAGCTTAACTGAAGATTCAAGCAACTTGGTTTCTCTGAGGTAGTGTTTTCAAAAGGCTCTTGTGTGAAGCAGCAAATATTGGAATACATCCCAGTGCTTGCTTCAGTTGTCTTTATTTAAATGCAGTCCTTATAACTAGAAAGGGGGTTTTGGGGGAAGACCCACATCATCCAGAAATCCTGCAGCTGGCTCACCTGCTGCATTGTTTGTCAGGTGAAGTGTTGGCTCAGGCAAGTGGTCATGTCCTATGTTTGAGAATTAGTTATTGTTATATAAAGAGGTACCTGAGAGACTGCCTCACTAGTCCTAGGTCCATGTGTCATAAAAGATGAAAAGTTAGTTTGAGCCATCTGTTGCTTAAAAAAAAGAAAAAGAAAATTCCAGTCTACCACCTGGTGTTTCATTGAGCTTCAGGATTTATTCCAGATAAGCACTGGTTTACTTAATAAATATTGGAGGAGAAAATGGGAGCAGCAAAAAGACAGAGGCAAGAACTCCCCCCCACACACCCGCTCCTCCCCTGACATTTTACTTGGTGCTGAATAATACCATTCAAATCTTAGTTGTTTCCTTTTGTGGCTCATCTGTCATTACAAACAATTTTCTTTTCAGTTTGAAAATTGGAGATGAGGAGTAACATTAAACAAAACCTACATTATACAATGATTGGAATAATGTTCTGAGCAGTATATGATTTAATTTGAAGCAGTGGATGGCCACCTGCTGTACTTTTGTTTGCAGCAATCTGGCAAGTGGCTGCACTGTGTTGGTTCTTTCATTTGTCATGTGTATTTGGAGCCATCTGAGTGAACTGCAAACTGTTTAATCCTGCACAGAATGATGGAGTATTTGGCTACTGAGTATTTGAATAGAGAGAACAACTCCCTTTCTGAAAGTTATGTTTTGAATAATCGCAAGGCACTTTTTACTATTTTGATAAGACTTCTGAATGTTTTAACTTTATCAGAGGCTGGCTTGTGCTCTTAGATAAAATAAAGCAAAAAAGGGACTATGTTACTCTTGGGTGTTGTGAGTACTTAACTATAGCCCAGCACCTGCCTCTTGTACCCACTGTAATTGCTTTGGCTGGCTAAGTGGCGGTTGGAGGAAATTAGCCAATTTCCACTGATAGTTGTCAGAAGGGGCCACAAGTGACTCATGGCACAGTACGGTATTGCCCAGGTTTGTGACTGTTATCTTGAAACATACCCTATACTCTGCAGTGTGTGCAGGTAGCAGTATATCGTGTGCTGCATCATGCCATCTGGTTCAAGGGAAAGGCTGCATGCTTGGAGCATAAGTCACCCTGGATCTCATCCTCAAATTATATTATAGATGGCAACTATGGTCTGCTTTATTTATGTAAATTAGATGTAGCCCTTTTGTGCTTGCCAGTTTATCCATATGATTGTCACTTGAGCAAACGTTGGTGCCCTTAATAATCCAAGGTACTATGATAAGGGGAGCAGTTTCACAGTGCTGATAGACCTAAAAAAAAAATCTTTCTCGAGTATTTTGCTTGCCTTCTTTTTGGTCTGTATGTTTTATATATTGAAACTTGGGAGAGAGGCAGTAGGTTGGAGGAGTTGTAGATTGTGTGATTTTGCTGTGAAATTCACAGCAAAGCAGCTTGATGCCAGATGCCGTTTCACATTATACCTCTTATTGACCAGTAAATTTGCTGTAGGAATTTAAAAGGAAAAAAAGCCCTACTGCAAAACAGATTGTTGGAGGAAAATATACATGCCTGAAATCCTCACACTGGAACAGTTCTTAGCATAATATGTGAGCTCTACCTTTTTGGTAGTTCAGGTTCTGCTGGGTCTGAAACTGTTCAGATATCACTGAGGTTTAGGCCCTTCTCATAGGAGATGCAGTCCTAGATAATGAGAAGGGGAATTAATGATATTCCCCCTCCTTGAACTGAAAATTTGTGTGCACACCTCCTTTCAGAAAATATGTTGAACATTGCCAACTGTTTCCCCTCATCGTAAAATTAGTAGCAAGAACAATGGTAAATTCCAAGATATCCTTTTCTTACTGATGTCCAAATTAGACGCTTAAGAAAGCAAATTTACTTTATAACTGCCTTGAATGTTTAAACATAAGGACTTAAACGCTGGCCTAGATTTACAAAGGGATTGAATGTGGCAGAATCCATCGCCATCGCACACAATGTTTAGATGCTCACCTGACGGAGTAGAATTCACAAACCTGAGTTCAGGTGCCTAAGTTTCCTGCACAGTGAACAGAGAGGCTACGGTGCCCAAGATAAGTATTTACAACAGGTAAGCATGCTGAGCAGGTAACCCCAAAGAGGGGTGTATCTGAAATCCTGCAAGCCCCTGGACTTAGGTTATCTTTTACCTGAAGCCTCAGGCCTGTGTGAGGCTGTGTTCACAACCCTGACCCCTCTTCTGTAGGTAGATGCCCAAATTGTCCCATTGGGTATTGGGAGGAAGTGTTTCACACTTTACAACCTTTACAACATTACAGCCTTTTATGTAATAGTTTAGCTGAGGCATGCTCAACCAGTAGTCTTTGGGGCTTCTTGTGGGTCCGAAAATTTGGTGGTGGGGGAGCAGTGGCAATTAATATGGCCACCCTCCCCTACAGCTAAATTCCTAAGCACCATGTGGTGGTTAGGAGCTGGGTAGCACTCCTCTCCTCCTCTGTCAGTCCCCACTGAATAGCCCAATAGAGCCCAGGCCATGCCCTCTTCCCTCTGAGCAGCAGGATTTTCTTCTCGCAGAGCTGTGCCATGCTCCTTCCACTTGCATGAGTGGATTGGGACTGGGCCATGCCCCTTTCCTCCTATGTACTGGATTGGGGCCAGGTCATACCCCCTCCACTCCCTGGGAGGCCAAACTAAGCTCCCTTCCCCCAGGTGGCTGGATCAGGGCTGGGCTACCCTTCTACATGCGACTGGATGGGGCCGCACTGTGCCTGTCCTCATTTCTAGATTGGGATGACCTGCACATGGACGGGATACTGCCCATCTGTCTTGCCAGGCAAAAGAGTTGAGCACCGTTTGTTTAGCTGATTAGAGCCCTCTCTCTGGAAGTGGGAAACCTAGACCTAGCACCCCCTTTAGCCTGAATGTGTTCAAACCTTCACATCCTGGAGAATGCACTAACCATCCAGCCTGATGCTAGGCATAGGTGAGAACACTCTCCATGCCTGCTGTTAAAGCTACACCACTAAGCTGCCAAGAATCCAGGATCCCTAAGGCCACAGAGTAAGGCAGGAGGGAGTGTGGTTCTGCAGTCTAGTGATGAGGGCTCACACCTGGGTTTGGGTTCTGTTCCATTCTCCAGGGCTGCTTTACATGATTTGTATGAAAGAGTTGTTGGATAAAATACATGAACAGGAAGAGTGGCAACTCAGGATGTATTGGTTTCTACTTGTGTGCTAGGCTTACCAAACCAAGTTGTACCCTTGCTTAGAGCAGAAGCTTAACTAGGGTGGGGCGACTGGGGCAGCTGTCTAGGTAAGTGGTCTCCAAAGTGGGGTGCGCAGACCCCAAGGGGTGCGCAAGACAATTCATTGGGGTGCGGGAAGAAAATATTAGAACTTCTATTTATATTTATTTTTTATCTAAAAAAATAAGAAAGAAATTAAGCTGTACTAATATTTAATATATGGATTGACACTGGCGCCCTCACTCGATCTGTATGTCAGACAGTCACATGTCACGTATGGTACGTGAGGTATCCTGAGGGAAGAGTGGGAGTTCCACAACGTGGAGAGGTTGACAGTGGCACCCTCAGTGGTGCCCCCAATAAATATACATATATTGGGGGTGCGTGCTCAAACATTTTTTACTGATGGGGTATGCGATCAAAAAAGTTTGGAGACCACTGGTCTAGGGCACCAACTTGGGATGGGGACAGAAAATAATGGCTGCCGCAACAGGCACACAATTGGACCAGTGGTGTGGTAGCAATTGGAAACTGCCACTTCCCCTGTGTGTGGCAGCTGTCCCAGGTGCCTGGCCTTATTGGTACACCTCCAGCTTGAGGCACAGGATTATAGTTTTGAAATAGTTTTGTTTGAGTTGGGATAAGATTGTAACACTTCTGTGTCAGCATAGAAAGGAATGACAAGAGCAGCTTGGAGTACTGCAACTGATGGAGAAGCATGTTGAGCGGTACAGCAGCCCAGCCCTTGTCCCAAGTCTCTCAAACAAATGCTTCAGTTTCCTTTTTATGCATCTTGTGATTACTCCAAAACAGAATTCACTGTCTGTTTCCTTTCATGTGGAAACTTCTGTACCACTGTAAGCAAAAGGTCAAGTGACATCTTATTTCCTCCTGATTTACTATGTGTATTATGTTGGTATTATTTTAAACAAAAGTGCTAAAATGCAAACTGATACATATTTTTTCTGATTTCTTATGTTTTTTTGAGCTGTACTTTGGGAGTGTGGAAGGGTAGATAATGAGCAAGTATCTCAGTGGTAGGGTAGATATTGAGCAGGTACTGCCCACTGAGCAAGTATCTCAGCAAGTGAAACTACTGTCCATTACAGGTATGTTTATCTCCATCAGATAAAACCTTGTTATCCTGCCTGTTCTGGAATAGATCATTTTAATATTTAATTTCTTTGATCTGAAAATATAACAGTGCTTTATTTGTTGTTCAGTTCAAAAAATGAACCTGATCATATTGAAGAATAGAAGGCACATTTCATTTTGAAAACTAGCTTGGTTACTGTTTATGAAATAGTACAAAGTCGTGGATGCCTGATATAGTCAGATTAAGTTAAATACATGTCTAAACATTAAGCTGAATACATCTTTGGAAACCAAATTATTATAGTAAGAACATACAGGCCCAAAATAAACCTCTCCAAAATGCATAACTTTACATTTTGCAGCTTCAGTTTTTTGTTAACATGGTCTTGTATATTTTAGTATGATCTTGGTTAAGAACTTTACTTCTGTTCAATCTTAAACAGAAGATACAGGGTTTTCAGTTCCTTCATTTTTTTATTTTGTTGCTTTGCAGCTCTTTCTTACTTAGATAGTGATAGGTCTGCTATGACTCATGTCAGATACTATCTGTTTCAGTATGAAACTTTGCCATCAGGGCCTGAAAGCGCTTCCCATATGTCATGGTTACAGAGTGAGCCTTGTGTTGTGTTGTGTTGTGTTGTATCCCTTTGCGGTCCTTTTCAAGAACAACCCTTAGGCTTTTTGGCTTGGCTTCATTAACCGCTTCCAAGGGTGGAACCCTGCAGATCAACTACTCTTTGACTGGATCTCTGGGTTGCAGCCTCATTCATTTCCCAACTGTAATACTGTGACACGGCCAACTGTACTTGGCAGCTCTCCTGGGCTGTAGGAACCTCTGCCCTATAGTTGATTACAACCATCTAAAAATGACATCTTTAAGACAAATATATTGTTTATTCAGCAAAAGCAGAGGAATGGGTTAAAAATGTATCTAGTCTCGGTTACGTGTTTTTCTCTACGCACAGCCCCACCAGGGGAGATGCCTTGTTGGTCCTGGTGCTGGCCACGGGTGACGACCTGGTGAGGG
>NW_017728992.1:62635146-62643145 GCF_001723915.1 Gavialis gangeticus
TGCTCAGGTCCCTTCCGACCCTAGAAACTACGAAACTCTCTTAGCATTTAGCTCAAGGGTGTGCAATTACTTGGGCCCAGAGCCATATACTGAGTTTTGATGAGTTGTCATGGACCAGGCCAGCAACACCCCTGCTTCCCGCCTGCAACAACTCACCAAAACTCCCTATGTGGAATGGGGTTACAGGTGGCCAGAGAGCAGTGTTTGGGAGTAGGATGGGTAAGTGAGGCCAGGGTCATGGGGTGGTGACTGTGTGGGTTTGGGGCTCAGAGCAGAGCTGCGATCCACTCCCTGCACACCCCTACCTTGGGGGCTAGGGCAGTGGGAGGACTGCCTGGGCACTAGGTCTTGGGAGCTGGTTAGGGGGTGGGGGGAGAGAGGAGAGGGCAGGAGGCATGTGCAGCAGAGCTTGCCCAAGTGGTGCAATCCATGGCTGCCCCTATGGTGCTCCAGATGAGGTCCAAGTCCTGCCTGCTCCTGCCTGAGGCAGTCCTGGCCAGCACACACAGCTTACTGGCAGGGCTGCTTCCAGTGCTGCTGCCCAGGTGCTGCTTAACTTTCCTTGCCTCCAGCAGCTCTTCCTTCTGCTCCTGCCTCTGCTCTGCCACTCCCAGTATGGGGGCAAGAAGCTTCAGCCAGGCATCTCCTGCCTCAGTGCACAGTGCTCTGGCTCCAGCTCCCAGCTGCCTTCCATCCACCCAGCCACTGGAGATGGGGGGAGCTGAGCAGCACCTGGGCAGCTGTAGCCACACTGGGAACAGTTCTGCTGGAAGCTGTGTGCGATGGCCCAGACTAGGGCCAGCAAGTGTGGGCAGAAGCATGGCACTGGTTGCCCTGGGCAAGGCTCAGCCCCATATCGACAGCCATGAGGGCAGCCGCAGTCCTGATCTAATCAGTTGGCAGGTGTCCCCTGCGTGCTGGATCCAATCAGTTGGTGGTCCAGATATGGCCCACAGGATATATTTTACGAACCCTGGACTTAGCCCAACTATGTCCTGTGTGTGGAGTGGGGGACCAACTGCATTGTTGCATTCTCTCAGGGAACAGCTAGCCCAGTGAGTTACCCTGAGGTAAACTAGTGTGAATATTTACTGCGCTGTAAGCCACTTTGCCATGTACCAGGGGTGTGCACATGGGCAGTCACCTCAAAGTAGCTAATGTGCTATAAATTTACACCCTATCTTATCTTGCAGCAACTTATTTGTGCAGATATATGAGCATTGCTTTGTATGTCAATCCCTAGGATATGGACAAACAAACACATTACAGTGATGTAAAATGAGGCAAGGACATACTGCTTATCAGCTGCTCTGTAGGTTGAGGTATGCTCATGGGGAAGGATGTTGTTGCCTACTCTGGTATTCAGCATGTTTTTGGCTTGATGATTGTCCAGGTGGAATCAATAAATACTGATTTATTGATGTCCAACTTAAAACACCACTTGTGGAGACTGTCAGCAATAAGTTCCATGTCAGTACTTGGGATTTCTTCCAGTTCTGTCATGTCTGTTCCTTAGGCTGCTATGGCAACATTGTTAGCATACATATATCACTTAGGTGTTGTATGTGGGACGTCTGAGATGTATAGGTTGAAAAGTATGGGTGCCAGCACTAACCCTCGGGGGTCTCCATTCTTTAGGGTTCGTGCTCTGCTTTTTTTCTCTTTTGCTGGTAGTGAGTTAGAATGGTCTGCTGGAGATCATGGTCCTGATAAAAGTGCGTAGCTGTACTCTTGAGCATTAGATCAAGTGACATGAGAAGACGGACCCTAACATCGCTATTGGCAGTTGAGGCAAAAGATGACTAAAATCACCAGCTCCATTAGCTGCTAACTGAAGACCCAAACAGATGGAGGCTTGAGAGACTTAAAGGTTCTAAACCATTTTTACATGAAGGCCACAAGCTCCTGGCAGAGAATGGGAATACTGAACCAAACCTGTGGGCAGCAAGAGTGGGAAAGGTCAGCCCTATTCTTATAGCGTTTTGTACCAACATCAAATGAGTACTGTCCCGTCTGTGTCCCGTCCCCCCACCCCCCCAGTAAGTACAACCTTGACAGAAAAGCGTGGGTCAAGCTGAGCAGACTGAGATCTGGATATGGATGCTTCAAAACAACACTTCAAAAGATGAACATCTTGGATGGCCCCCGGTGTGTGTGCGGAGTCCAACAAATAGCACATCATTTAGTCAAATTCCCAGGCGGGGTAGATGGAATCTGCACATTGAGTGATGATACCAGACAGTGGCTCATAGATTTGGAAGTTGATATCTGATGCCATACAAAAGAAGCTGCTCCATGATTAGTGTTCCTTTGCATGCACTCACTCCATGGTAAGCCAGTGAAAGCCTAAACTGCGATAGCTCACTCCTCAGTAAAATAGGGCAACATTACTGTTGTTTTACTTTCATTTATCCTGAGGTTATAAAAATGGGCACACTGCTAGTTACTGCAGGACAGCTAATGTGCATTCAGTCCAGGGATGGGCAATTATTTTGGCTGGTGGACCTTTTAACATGTTTTGATGAGCTGTCGAGGACCACACATACAAAATCTTTCAGAAGATATCATTTTAACAATTATAGATAAAAAAAAAAAAAAATCATATACTAAAAATCAAACATCTACTATAACATACTTTAATTTTATTTCCAAAAATATTTTTTGTCCTGATTTTACATTTTTTGAGAAGTGTATATAAAGGCGATTTGCATACTAGCTCTGAATAAAGACTTACTCTTGTATATTGTGTATGTGGGGGGGGTGCATGTGTGTGGGGGGGCTTTCCTTGGGAACCAGCTGGGGGTTGGGTGGGGAGGGAGGCTTGCCTGGGTGACGTGGTGCAGTTGTAGTCCTTGCTACCCCTGCCATCTGGCCTGTGACTGCCTCAACAGGGCTCCGCATGGGGCTGAGCCCTGCCCACTCCCGCCTGAGGCAGCCTGCACTGAGCTCCCACCCCAGCCAGTGTGAATAGTTTTCCAGCAGGGCTGCTCCTACTGTTGCTGCAGCCACCTGGGTACTGCTCAGCTCCCTCTGCCTCCAGTGGCTCCTCTTCCTGCCCCTGCTGAACCTCTGTGGGCAGCAGATAGCATGTGGAAGAGGTGGCAGCTAGAGGGACACATGCTAGGCACCAGGCAAGGCGGAGCAAAGCTGCAACTGGCTGGCTCTTGCCTAAGGAAGCAGGGCTCCAGCTCCAGCTCTCAGCTGCCTTCTACCCACACAGCCACACACAGGTGGAGTGCCTTGAAGGCATCACAGGCTAGATACAGTAAATTGGCCAGCCACATATGGCCCGTGGCCATATTTTGCCCACCCCTGAGCAAGTCCTTGTCCCCTTCTTGTAGTAATTTGTCCCCTTTTTTATAGTAATTTTGTCTCCATATTCTTAACTCCCAGCAACTGCTGGTGCCAACTCCTCCTGCTTCATTCCTGCTTTGTTCTAGAGTTTGGCCTTGGAAATATAAATCTTTTAACCTGGCTGGTGCAAGTCAAGTGGGTGATTACCAGTTAATAGTCCCTCCATTGTTCTCTTAAGAATCTTTGAGATTCTCTGTACAGATAACTTATCTCTGACATTATATTGTTTCCTAACAGTTGTCTTTGATTTAGCCCTTTGTAGTCAAACAGGACTGAGTGGGTAAACTGAGGTACGCTTATATTCATAAAAAATAATACAGCTATCTCCCTCATTCTCTGCACCATATCAGAAAATGCACACTAAGAAAACTTCCTTCAATTGATTATTCTTCATTTGTTTAGGTGCTGTTAGAGATTGAGGGTTTGCACAAGTCAACACACTGGCCATGAAAGTCTGTATGCAGCTTTCACATGCTAAGCAGATTTGGGCCTGTGTTAGGCCATAGTGGCTCAAACACTTCCTCAGTCTTCCAAGTTAACTTCCATTCCCTGCTGAAGTGAAAAGGACAATGATAAAAGACAGATTTTTGCTTACAAGCTATTTGCTTATTTTTCTTGGCTTAGTTGCTTGGATGACCTTGGGCAAGTAATTTTTTCCCTTTTACCTTAGTCTTAAGATCTAAAAAACAAGGATACGTGTATCTCACATAGGGAGTGGGCTTCACTTACAAAGGGATAAAAGCTTTGCAGACCCTTGGATGAAAAGTGGTCTATAAAATGCAGAAAATTATGCTGACATTCAACTTGTGCTTATACTTGCAAAATAACAGGAAGCATTATTGTATGTGGTGGGATATTTGGTTCTCCCATATCATGATATATTAGCGTGCCTGTCTGGCATATATGCTTATCAAGCATATGCTCCAAAAATACTGTTGATGGTAAGTACAGCTTTCTTGAGGTCTTTACTTTAGCCAGAGGGATGTCAGGTTGGTTTCCTGATAAAGTGATGCTTCAGGAAAAAAAAATGATTCCCAGATTATTTTTAATGGAGAGAAGATTAGCAGTAGCTCTTACGGACTTTGAAATTCAGTAAACTTAGCAATGTGTTACATAGGTAGTTGGGGAGGTAATTATAGCTGTTTATTTTGGAACAGAGAAAACGGCTTTTAGAACATGGAACTTTCAGGCACTGACTTGATTATATTTGCACTTGCCTCTGGCACAGTTTCTAGGAGACTTATCTTTTTTTATTAATGTGCCAAAAAAGCCTTTGAAAAATGCAACTTTAGATGAACACAGTAGATTGTGGTTAGGCTTTCCCATCTGTCCTACCAACATTCAATTTCAAATTTAAATATGTAAACTCCTCCAAAAATGAAAAGTACATTTAAAAAATCCAGCAACCTCACAATGGAAGCTTACAGAATTATGCACTATTAATGTAGAGGAGATTAGGTGAAAGTTGAGGCTCCAGATCTCCAACAGAGTGCCCTTTAAATGTGGTGATTTTATATCCAGGCTTTCAAGAAACCAAGCATTGATAATGATTTAAAATATTCCTTACTATCTTAATTTTTTTTTTTTTTTTTTTTAATTTTTTTTTTTTTTTAATTTTTTTTTTTTTTTAATTTTTTTTTTTTTTTAATTTTTTTTTTTTTTTAATTTTTTTTTTTTTTTAATTTTTTTTTTTTTTTGCTAAGTAGTTCTAGTAACATTTAGTATCACTGTAATATTCTGGGTGGGAAGAACAATTGTGACAGTCGGGCACCTGTCCCATTCAGGCTCCTTTTAAAAAAAATTCATGCAACATCATTGGCCTTATTTAAATTTTTATTAACGATTGCTCAGGTATACATGATCCAGAGTACTGATCTTACCATGTTTTTCTTAGTTACTACTCAATCCAAATGAGGGATGTGGGTTTGAGTCTCTTCTCACCTAAATCCTTCCAGTGTTTCATATATATTTTTTCCCCTATTTATTTGCTTGACAAAGCTTCTGGGAAGGAATGGAGTAGAGCATACGTTATGGGAACAATTCCTGTGATTGTTCAAACCTGTCAGAGCTGAGCCACTGCCATTGTGTTTAACCATCATTGAATAAAATGAATGAAAAACTGTGCAGTGGAGAGCAACCAGTTAGGGTAGAACTCAGGGCCCAGTCCCTTTCAGAAGAGCAGCCATATCTCACTGGTCCACACCTCCTCTGGTTTTTTCTTCTTCTCTTGGATGCCCAAAAGACCCACTTCAAAAAAAGGAATGGTGAGGGGACTGCATATTGGTTAATCTGTGGAGTTGCATTTAGAGTACTGTGCTGGGATGTTGTAGAGATGTAGTTTCAAACCCACTGTGGGTTAGGTGGCCTACAATGTGGGTCTCCTAACTTCTGGACAAATGCTCTAAATACTCAGCTGTTTGGGCTAAAAAGGAAAGCATCTCCCCTCTTGCCCACATACACAACTTCCAGGGATTAACACGTGATAACCATGCATTTATGTATGCCTAGAGTATTACATACATAACCATGTACTTGTCTGGTCAGTGTGTAGCTTATTGAGCACATGCATGCAGTAGTTGTGTGGATGTTTATGCATCCTCACTGTGTGGGGAATAAGATTGCAGACCAGACATCAGTGCCAAAAATGTCATTATTTGACTAGAAAACAGCCATTTAGACATGTCACGGGTAATAAAATTTTGCTCTTGGTAGTTAATGGCTTGTTCAGAGTTCCTGTCCTTTTGAGTGATGGACTTCATATAGCCATCTTTAGTGCACCTTCTGTTTATATAGCTTTATATTTCTAAGGGTATTTTAAAGTTAGGTTTCTGATGCTTATCTTATTGCCTTCAGAAGGTGTCACTGTAATAAATAACAGTTGCAACTTAGATAAATAAAAGTGGAAACCTAAATATCTTATTTAAGTGAGTATGATCAGATTGTTTACTCTGGGAATTACAATTACTTGCTATTTGGGAAAAATTATCTGGCTGGATGACACCTGTGTTCAAAGCTAAATCATCCAAAAATGAAAATATATTATATCAAACTATATCAAATATATTAAGAGCAGCACCTGAATTATTTCTGATTTTAAATGAAAGTGATTTAATGTATTAAATTATTCATTGTATACTTTGTACAAATCTAACCTTGCACGTCTAGAGATCTTGGAAATATTACTTATTTTTGAAAATTAATTTGTTATAAAATTACACTTATTTATTCTGAGAAGTACACAACCATGGAAAATATTTATATAGAATTACCAAACAGCAACCTAAATGCCTAGTCAAGTGTAGCCCCTCTGTGTCCACTTTGCACTAGGGCAAACTATTTAACCATCTTGCAGGAAAGCAATGTTATAGAAGAAACTACACTGCTAACAAATTTATACCTGAATTGGATACAGCATTTACCTTCTTACGATCAGTGTAGTTTCTCGCATTCCACATGCCCGCGAATAAGATCTACACCTTGTTTTTGGAAGTCAGGTGGAGGGGAGAAAACTTTTTTCCAGATTCATGGTCTAGAGCTGACCTTTTCATTGAGATGCTATGTTGCAAAATGGCCATCAGCTTCTCTGTCAGCCAGCAAGCTAAGAGAAGCTGTCAAAAGGTTAATACTGGGCTCTAGGGGTGCACTGATAAAGGTTTTTGGGGCCGATACTGATTGCGAATTATTAATGAGCCATTTTGGCCAATACCCATCTGATTGCTAAGATGCAGCCCAGCAGATTGGAGAGCAGCATCCAGCTGGTAAGTTGTCAGGAAGGGGCAGGGGAGCGGGGGACAGATTGAGGCACCTGTGGTGAAGGAGGGAGTGGGGCTGAGGCAGGCGCTGCCCAGCTGGGTTGGGGTGGGGTGCCAGACAGCTATGAGCAGCTCATCTAGGGGGTGTAAGGAGGGGGGGTGGCTTCTGCCACTGCGTGGGGGCATGTGCCCCCCTGGATCTGTGCACAGGGCGAGAGCAGGCTGAGGCCAGAGGTGGTGCTGTGCTCTTCCTGGTGCAGGGGGGCTGGGCTGGGCCGGGGCTGTGCTTGGGTTGGGTGGCAGCAGCACTGGAGGGGAGGCTATGTGGTGGGTTACAGCCACCCCAAAATTTGCCATAACCCCCCGACCCCTCCCCAGTGCCACCACCACCCAGCCTGAGCACAGTCCCACCCCAGGCTACCCATGCCAAGAAATGCCTGGTGCCATCCCCTGCCTCAGTTCTCAGTGGCAACCTGCCCTCACCCTGCACCTGCATCTGGGTATCACACACCTCCTTGTCCCCCCAGATGACCAGGTAACCAAGAGCTTGACCAGGTAACAAAGAGCTTAGATGTGAAGGAGGAAGTTGATTGTCATCTTCTTGGACTTCCAGAAGGCCTTTGACACAGTGTCCCACCCAATTCTGGTGGGCAAGCTGAGGGACTCCGGCATTGACGAATGCACGGTCATGTGGGTGGCAAACTGGCTCCAGGAGCGAACCCAGAGGGTGGGGGTGGACTGGTTGATGTCGACCTGGGAGGGTGTGGGCAGCAGAGTCCCCCAGGGCTTGGTCCTTGGGCCGGTGCTGTTCAGCATCTTCATTAGCGACCTGGGCGAGGGTGTGGAGAGCACCCTGTTCAAGTTTACTGATGACACCAAGCTGTGGGGTAAAG
>NW_017728992.1:62643489-62667358 GCF_001723915.1 Gavialis gangeticus
ACTGAGGGGGGATCTTGTGGCTGCCTACAACTTTATCAGGGGCCACCAGCAGGGACTTGGGGAAAGTCTGTTCACCAGGGCCCCCCTTGGAATCACCAGGAACAATGCCCAGAAGCTGAGGGAGGATAGGTTTAGGTTAGATATTAGGAAGAACTACTTCATGGTAAGGGTGGCCAGAACCTGGAATAGGCTTCCCAAAGAGGTGGTGCCCTCACCTTCCCTGGAGATCTTCAAGAGGAGACTGGATAGGCACCTGGCTGGGGTCTTATGACCCCTGCCACCCCCAGTGCTCCTTCCTGCCCACGGCAGGGGGTCAGACTAGATGATCTGTCTAGGTCCCTTCCAACTCATTGATTCTATGATTCTGTCTGGCGCCCTGCCCTGTCCTGGCTGAGCAGCGTGTGCCTTAGCCTCGTTCCCTCCCTCACTGCAGGGGCCTTAATCTGTCCCCTCCCCTGTGCTCCTTTCCTCTTTCTCCTCCTTCCCTCCACCCCCCAACAGACTTATTAGCTAGACACTGCTCTCTAAGCTGCCAGGCTGACCACATGCATGCTGCAGCTGTGTATGAACACAGCCTTTATCAGCAACATTATTGGCCACATCAGGCAAAAAATGCCAATTGCCGATCATGTCAATTTTCCTTTTTTCGGTGCCAGTATGATATGGACTGAGGTATTGGTGCATCTCTACTAGGCTCTACCTCCCCTGATGCTTGCTTATTAGGAAATGAGCTGACAGTCATTTTGCAGCACAGTATCTTCCTCCTTCTATTCTTGTGAAGAAAATTCAGATTCCCTAATTAAAACATGGACTTGAATTTTGAGGGGATGATTTTTGGAGCAAAGGTGCATGTGGTATGCTGATAAATATAGTAATTCTTAACCTCTTTTGTTACTTGTGTAAGAAATATTTATTTTAATCCATAATATTAAAGCATAGAAATTGAAGTGTTTGTAAATCTCAGTCACCTTTGAATAAGCTTTCATAATTTTTCCTTTCCATAGTTTAAAATCCCATAGGAACTCTGTACTCTCTCCTGCGGTTACTGGGATGATATTTATAGCAAATATGAAAAAGGAAGAAAAAAAACCGGTCCTTAACATTAATGTGGAGAATTTGGTACATTAAACTAAGATATGGAAGATGGTTAGTGAAAAGATGTTTCTCAAAATATTGCTGTAGTTTACAGTACCATTAGATAATCTTTAGTCAGTCCAGAACAGAAAAAGCAGGCTCTTGAAACTCTTCAGGTTTGCCTTCATGTGGAAGTCACTCTGCAGGCAGATGTGATGCAAATTACAGCATGCTACCCATTCCACTCGTGCATTTTCTTCTCAAGCATGTGTGTTCTTGAAACCAACACCTTTCTTTGTATGTGATGTGCAAATAATGATAGAGAGTTTAGTAAACAAAATATTTTTTGAGGCAGCATGGAAATTTAACACTGAAAGCTATACCTGTTATAAGATAGAAAACATGATTAGCTTGAGAAGGATATGCACATTTCTTATTCCACTCCTGGTAAAAAAGAAAGCAGCAAAAAACCTGAAAACCCTGGTAGTAACAATCAGCTTGAGAAGGATATGCACATTTCTTATTCCACTCCTGGTAAAAAAGAAAGCAGCAAAAAACCTGAAAACCCTGGTAGTAACAATCAGAGTTATCAGGAAAGGGGAACAAGGAATGTCAACTGGTATTGAAATGGGCTTCTGAAGAAAATGGCAGAGCAAGGGGTTACCTTGTTTTTATTGTTTTGTTTAATGAACCAAGTAGATTGCTGCTCTTCACACAACAATTACTTCATCCTTATTGAAAGAGAACAGCAAATGCCTTCATAAATGATGAGTGGGATGAAATTTTGCTTGGTTTGACATGCAGTATTTACAGCAATGATCCGTCAGAGGTACTGTTCCTTTCTTTAGCAGGAGGAAGTGTTTTTACTTTTTTTTCAGTGACCATCATGCTTGTGGTGAAACTGGTAAAGAATTGGAGAGAAGATCAGTTGTTTGAAAGGGACTCTTCTTAGATGAGGAGATTGGGAGTCAGGTTTCAAAGTTTTTTATTTCTTTCTCTGTTACTGGCTTGCTGGGTCACCCTGGATTCATTTAATTATTCTGCCCACTTAGGGTGCATCTACACATGCAAGCATGTGCGCTTGTAGCAGCTCAAATATAAGCGGTGCAAATTTGAGCCGGGGCTTTTTGCTTCAGTGCACATGCTTGGACATGCACTTTGTAGTGGAGCAAATTGTGCTATTTGGGGTAAAGTAACCCTGCCTGGCTTCTTCCGGATCTGCAGCCAGGGGGATCTAGAGCCCAGGACCAGTACCTGTGCTGTCCCTAGCAGTATAAAAAGCTGCCCTGTCCTGGCCCCATCAGTACAAAAAGCTGCCGTGGCAAGTAGCTCAGGGCTACTTGCTCTCAGGAGCTTCTGGGGCCCAGCCGGTTGGTACCTGAAGATACTACCCCTTGTGCTAGCTGGACTGTTGAAGCAGCCGTGAGAGTTCCCTGCACCCTCTACCCACTGCAGCAGTCTGGCAGTGGGGGCTGCTGCCTGGCTGTGACCTGCTGTGCACCTGCCAGACCCAGATGGGGACTGCACAGTCAGTAGAGGCATCTGCCCCTCTGTGCCAGCTGCCAGTGGGCTGTGGCTGCAGGGTTGGCCCTTGTGCAACACTACTGCCATGTGTGCCCCTGCCCAGCCACCTGGTCAGCTATCGCCTGGAAGATGTTCCTGGTGTGGTGGCCTGCTTTGAACTGTCAAAGCATGTCCTTCTGGCCCCATTTGGCCAGGAGGTCAGCCACAGCCAGATGGGTCCAAGGTGCCAGCTCTGAGCAGGCAAAGTCCTGCCACTGGCCTCCCTCGCAGGAATTCTGGTGTTCCCTATTGGAAAACTGAAAAATCTCTGATTTAAAAAAAATTCCAAAGTCACTCTGTAAAATACCCCAAAATTCATGTTCCTCCACAATTAAAACAAAAGACCACTATAGAGAGAGAGAGAGAGAGAGAGAGAGAAAGAGAGAGTGATCAGTTGGGCAACGTTTTATTGATCTATCTACAGTATTAAAGCAATTTGGAAGGCTACCAGTCTCTCCTATCATAATAATAAAGTGAACTTTAAATACATGTTTCATGAATACATGAATATATATTTTGCTGCCCCCCACACAGGGGCCAAATGGCCCTCACAGGGTCTACCACCCCCCCCTGCAAAGCCCACATGCCCCACCCCAGCCCGCCGATTGCTGCCCCACCTGGTGTCATCCCCAGCCAGCTGTTGCAGCCCCCGCAATGGCAGGCAGCGTGCTTCAGCACCAGGGTGAGGGCCAACCACAGAGATGCTCTGGCAGCCAGAACATCTCTGTGGAGGACCCAGCGTCCGGTTGCCTCAGGGCATGGTCCAGGACCATGCCCTGCCCTGCTTTTTTTAACTCTTTTTTTTTTAGACCCCTGGATATCTAGGGGTATAATTTTCCCCTGCGCTGCAAACTTGCAGTGCGGGGGAACATTTTTTCGTTCCCGCATGTGCCTCTTGATCCATCTTAAAGGGGTTTGAGATGGGGCAAGAGGCGCGTGTGTGCTCATCTGGACGCTGTCTTAATGTGTAACAATAACTCTCAGGTATCCAAGTTTTAGGTGTATTGGTCTAGAGGCAAAAGGAATCAGAACTCACGGTAAAGCTGATATGTTTTATAAGACCACATCGATTTTTTTTTTTTTTTTTTTTTTTTTTTTTTTTTTTTTTTTTTTTTTTTCTTTTTTTTTTTTTTGAGGAAAAAAATCTGTAATTTCTTTAATTAAAAAAAATTAATGTCTTAAAGCATTTTTTTTGCAAAAATCTAATTGGTCTAATAAAACATATCGCCTCTACCATGAGTACAATAACTCTTATGGATGTAATGAAGTTTAATGTCTCTAAGTTATTGGAACTTTTGGGTGGAAGGCATTATGTACAGACAACTTTATAAAGTTAACAGCCTTCTATTTGCAGAGGGGAAATGAATTTATTTCTGTTTTACACTCCCAACTCAAAACAGCCATGTTATGAACTTTGTAGTATTCACCAGCAAGGTGTTTGGCTGTCCTAGCAAAACAGAACTTCAGAGGCTTCAATGATTTGTATCCTCGACCCACTGAGTTCTTTCACCATGTCAGTCTTTCCTGAAGCTGCTAAGGAGTCTGGCACACTTTTTTCTTGTTAAAGGGAAGGAGGGGAAGTGGAGAGAAAAACAATTCAGATAAAGCAGGTACCTCTTAATTATTACAAGGAGTGTTCAAGGTCCTTCCTAAATTATGCTAACAAATTTGCACAAGATAACCAATAAATCAGTTCATAGTGTGTTGAATGCAGGAGACTTATCATTCTGAACACAATGGTGTAACCTGAAATGGCCCTTTCATTTTGTTTTCCCAACCAGTAGCAAGCAAGAATTGGTCTTTCACATTTTTGGGTATTGTATTATTATTATTTTTTTTTTTTTGAGACCTACTAATGTACACAATGCAATTAAGACAAAGGTTATTTGAAGGGTAGCCATTGTTTCCATTTTTATAGAAGATTAGACGAAAGTACTTCTAAGTGGGAGGTTTATTCTAAGCTCATTCATGCTCCAGTATACATTAAAATGGCTTTGGTTGCCCCCCAGCCAGCTTTGTCTTTTTGTATTTTAAGCTAAACATTGCCAGTCATCTGTTTCTCTAAGGCAGTGGTCCTCAACTTCCAGCCTGTGTGCTACATGGGGCCCTCAAAGCTCATGTAAACTGCCTGTCACCAGCATGTCAGGTCCTGCTGCTGCTCCTTCCCTGCTTTTTCATGCTGCTGAGTTCAGGAGAAGAGAGGAGGAACTGCAATGGTGTCCACCCATGCTGATATGCTGGTAAGCTCAGAGCTTTAATGCAGCTCTGGATCCCAGGAGATAAGTATTGTTTCCCCCTTCCCTTTTCCCTTCTCCCACACTGAATTCAGCAGCCAGGAAAAGACAGGATGAGCAGCAGCAGTGATGGGGCTGCACTCCTGGGTTCCAGAGCTGCATGAAACCTCTGAGGTCACCAGTGTGTTGGCTGGAGCCACTGGTTTGGGGCACCTCTGGAGCCTGGGAGCTGAGCATTATTGCCAGTCATTTCCCCCTCTTTTTCACCTCCACTCATCAAATTCAACAGCAGGAAGAAGAGGTTGAGCAGCAGCAGTGGTGCTCAGCTTCTGGCATCCAGAGCTGCATGAAAGCTGTGGCTGCATCCTGATCCCTGACTTGCATGCTGGTGTGGTTTTCTGTGTAGACCTCAGCCCATTTCTAATTTTAAGGTTGTCCCATTTGTTTGAAGGAAAAAAAAAAAAGGATGAGCACCACTGCTCTGAAGGAAAGGTGATAGACTGTTCAGGCTGGAGATTGGGACATTTTTTTATGTTTTAGAATAATCATAGATCCTGTTTATTATGGAGTGAGAGGGCTTAAGTTTGCAGTTCTGGTTAATGTGGATCAGACAGATAAGACTCCATTGATTCTAGTAGGATCAAAATAGTCTGTGGGAATATCACGCCTAAGCTTTCAAATTAAGTTACTCTACAAAGAGTAAAGCAATCAAGAATTTATCATGGCACATTTTTTAAATTTGCAGCAGCCAGTTTAAGATGTGGCTAATACCTTTGTGAATGTGTGACTTTTTGGCTGACTTTTCACAACCAGATTTTCATCACTAGAAATTACTGTGCGCACATGTACCAGACGTTGCAAAAGTAATGAGATTTATACACACGTTCAAATGTGGGCCACAGGTGTTTTTCTTTTTTTTAGTAGTAATAAGTTTTTTCATAACAAGAACTTGAAGAGAAGATGACAGGGTAATACTCTAGAAACTGCATTGTTTTTATGCAGATTTTCAGCCACTAGATTTTCAGCTGAGAATAGCTTTCCTTTGTATTTAGGAAGATTTGCCCTTTGGTGAACCTCCAGCATTTTAAAGCCTTTGAACTTTTGTTTTGATATTAATGCTTTCTAACAGTTCAGCTCAAGTTCAAACATTGAACAGAATAACCACAATCCAACATCATCTTGTGAGATTCATTAGGAATCAGGCTATTAAACATTCTGACTTCACCGTAAAACTGCCTTAACACAAGGAAGGCAGAGTAATCTACAGAATAAGATGTGCAAAGTTGCCACTTAATATCTCCAGTGGCTTCCAAACATTTACTTTGTGGGATTACACTTAATGCTTTCAGGATGTTCAGCCTAACAGGTTTGCTTAGAAGTGAGGGAGCTTCAAACCCTGTACGGATAGCTTTAGTATCATGGTAATAGCAAGTCTCAGTGTCATAGTCTAAAATGAATAGAATATAGACAGAAGTCTCTTATGTGTTCAGTGTCTTGATTTTCATGAATAATAGTTGATTGAAGTTTTGTTGGTGGGTGTGTGTGTCATGTGTTTCTAAATCACTAATTTATAGTTGACTGTGATAGAGGTGAATGATGTGGAACATTATAGGGTTTTCCTGTTACGAGGCACTATAAAGGCATCTTAGGTCACATTTATTGAAACATTCCTATTATAGCCCAAATCATTTGAAAACCAATAGCAATGGAAAAATACCTGATATTTTAGTTCAGGGGTGCTCAACCCCCAGCCTGCAGGCCAAATCTGGCCTGTGCTGCTGTCACCCGGCCCATTGGCATCCCCATGGACCTAGAAATTTGACAGGGGAGCAGTGGCACCGGTCCCCTGCTGCCAAATTTCTGAACCTATTGGCCCTGCACACTGGATCAGGGTGCAGGGCCTGATCAGGCACTGGATCAGGCATCTGATCCTGGCATGTGAGGCTGGTGCCAGGCCCCAGAGCCTGATCCCAGATTGTGGAGTTTGATCTGGTTTGTGGACTAGTCCTGCATCACTCATCTGGCCACAGGGCCAAAAGCTTGAGCCACCACTGTTTTACTTTATAAGCTGATGTTTGTGCTTCCTACACAATATCTTAATGTAAATATGTTCCTTTAATACTCTGATGGCTGTGATACAAATCCATTCCACAGATAATGATGGAAATAATGGGGAATGTTTAGTATGCTTATGTGCTAATCCAAAATCCTCTGTGATGCAAAACCTGGGGCTTCCATAATGGAACAAAAAAATGTTTTCTTGCCACGTGACCTGATGAATACCTAGAATAGAACACCTGAACTGCAATTCCGTAGTTCCATCAGTTTTTGTTGTATTAATATTTACTCAGTCCATATTGTGTTGTCAAGCCGCGGTTTCCTCAGGATTGGAAATCACTGTGCAGCAAAGGGGTAGAGCTACCAAACAAGGACAAATGTTTTTCTGCTTTTGAAATAGTTTTCTTAGCTTTGATTGGTGTTATGAGTTGTACTTAACCATAGGATTGACTTCTAACTTTAGTCTAATCTTTTTTGGGGGCAAACCAGAATACTTGCTTGTTTATTTTCATAACATTTTCACAAGAAACAGTGGCTCTTTGTTGTCAGTAGCAGTGAGCGACTGCATTGAAAAGGTGTGGGAAGAAGTTAATGTTTGTAGTAATTTTTTAATTCTAGTCTTTCAATATGTCTCTTCTGTCACTAGAAACTGAAATGATTCTACCTAATGATCCTGCAAGGATTACAAGTTGGCACTTAGCTAGTTAAGAAATCTGAACACACCTCTTACGATCTTTTTTTTACCCAGTAATTGATAGTCTTTTACAAGGAGGGTAAGGAAAGTTAGCTTGACTATTTTTAAACCAAACAGCTGGGCAACTTCTGCTGTAATGAGATTTGTTTGACAAATAGAAATTCAGTGTAATAAGGTGCCTCTCTATGCACCTGGCTTTTCTTATGACCCACTGGGATTGGTCATTAACTTTCCTGTGTGACACTGTTTTTCCAGAAGCTTGGAATTTCATATTCAAATAAACAGTCTCTCTGCACAAAACTCATATACCTCTAAGCAGTGATGAAATAGCAATTGATGATAGATGACAAATTGATTTCTCTGCTGCAAGCATGGGTTTTTTACTGTTATGGTAATATTAAGAGGCCAACCAAGATGTACCAGGCACAGTACACATCTATATTAAAAATGCAGTCAGGATTCACGAATGAAGACAAACCCCAAAGGAGAGTGTGTGATGTTACCCTGGTTTAAAAATGCTAGATGTGACTGCAAAATTGGATTGAATGATGATATCAGGCGAATGGGTACTTTTATCCCAGTGGTTAGCCATTCCATGATCTGATCACATACAGATCATGACTTCAGAAATCTTGAAAGAGAGATGAAGAAAAAGAGAATCCTTATGATCTTCTCAGAAATCCTTACGGCCCTACAAGGAAAAGACAACCAGAAATACTTGAGGTATTGATGCAAGAAGCAAGGATTTTTTTGGTGATAACCTTTAATTGGCTTAATTATATAGTTGAGAGAGATGCTAGACAAACTTTTGGGCAAAAAATGCCCTTCCTCAGTTCTGCTGATTTTTGGGCCTGAAAATTTGTCTAGCATCTACTTCCAGCTGTATCATTGGCCCAATAAAAGATACCACCGGAAAAACCTGCTTCTCAAGTTTTCTGGACCATCATAGCTGTGATAACACTCCAACCCTGCTGTAAGTATGGATGATAGGAGTGAACTTGAATGTTTTGATTTTGTGAAATAGTGGGCCCACGTTACAATGGGAGAAGTGGCTGTATAATCTGAGGGGACAGCGTTTCATAGATGGGCCGTATGAACTTGGACACAGTATGCCATAAATAAGCTGAACCAATTTTTTTTATGGCTGATAACAGGTCTTTGAATCTGGTTAAGTGACAGAAAAAAAATGTATACAGTGAATATCCAGTAAAATAATACCTTCTGTGAATGGAAGAGGAAAGTAAGAGTAATTTTGAACATAGTTAAGAGAGTAAAAGGAGGACAGTGTTACTGTGGTGGCATTTTAAGGAAAATGCATCAAGAACCAAGGCTTTTGAGTATTATAAAAGTCATTGGAGCAGAGTTGGCATAGAATTGACACATGTTCAGGCATAGTGAGGTGAACAGACCTTTAGAGGGAAGTGTGTATGTTGCTTTGCTGTGCAGCTCTAAGCTCAGATGCTAAGATGAGCCAAACATGACATGGAATATAAATGTTTAATCTTTTATGGGTTATAAATACGATTAGGGCTGTGCGAAATTTCACCGGCTGTGTCATTTCAACACTGTTTCTACCAATTTTGAGGTCAAAACAGCAAAATCAGACTGAAACAAAGGCCGTTGAAAAAGCCTTGAAACAAAGCGAGGCTAGTCAAAATGTTTCGACCATAGGATGTGGATGGGAAGTCAGTCGAGCTGGGCTGACTTCCCATGCCCAGTGCAAGATCCGGCAGGGGACAGGGAGTATGCCCAGCTGGGTTGACTCCCCATCCCTGGTGCTAGATCCCCATACCCAGTGCTAGATCATGTTGGGGGCAGTGAGGCAGCCCAGCTGGGCTGCTTCTCCATCCCCGGCGCTAGATTGCCTGGAGGGAAGCCCAGCTGGGCTGCTTCATGCCCCCTGCGTGATCTAGCATGGGGGATGGGGAGGCAGTCCAGCTGGGCTGCCTTCCTATCCCCAGTGAAACATTGAAACAGCCTTTCTGTTTTGATGGAATGGAACAGCTGTATTGACTCTAAATGAAATTTGAAATGGAATGCTGTTCCATCAAACTCAAGGCAAAATGGAATGGTGTTGTGTCACACAGCCCTAAGATTCCTTTAAAAATTCCACTGGAACAGAACAGCCACAGATATTAAATCCATATTCTGTTTAGGTCTGTATTTCTCTATTGTACCTTAAATAAAATGCATCAGCAACTATAAATATTTGCATTCTCATAAGAACTAAATTTAGTGCCTGCTATAGGGCTGAAATACATAATCTTTGTTAACTGGAAGAAAGCTTTTTTGTAGAGTATGGAAGAATAAAGCCATAGGGCTTTAATCTGTCTTGGAGATGTCAGGGAGAAAATAAAATGATTAGAATTGTGGTTCCAGCATTGGAATTGCTTGGATCAGAGAGGACCAAATGCTCAGCAATTGTCTTGACAGCCTTGCAGTAGGCTCAGCACTCAAGGGGCACAGACAAAGAGGACAAGAACATTTAATCATGTATGCTGCAAGGCTAATATAATCTAAAAACAAATTGCCGTGCTAGGTAGCAATAAAAATGTGTGCACTTGGTTTAGAGGCCTGGGGTTTTTGAAGAAAATTCCCAGACTTTGGCAGCCAGCTTCCATTGAATTTTAGTAGAGCTGAGCACTGAACTCTCTCAGATAATGCTGAAAAATGCTTCCCCTAGTCAATCAATGCACAATTCCTATTGATGACAGTGGAAGATTTCCCTGTATATACTGACTGTGCAGCTTAAAGACTGAATCACTGTCCTTGTTAGAATGATCTTTTAGAGGTTTGAGCCTCCACAAGTAGTTTGTAATAGGGAAAAAAACTGTCACATTTGGATGTCTATTTAAAAGAGAACTTACTGTGCACATTGTAAATAGGTAGCTTAACGTAAAAGTTTGAAAAACCCTTCCTGAAAATTTGAGTTTTATGATGAAAGCATAAGTTTTTAAAATAAAGTCTCGGATACATAAGTAGCATGGCTTACAGTGTTCAGTGTTCCCATTCTCTTAGATGCTTCAACGATAGGGAATTAGAGAACATTACTTTTTTGGAATTTTAAGAGGCAAGTCATTTTCTTATGATATGGATGGTGATGGCTTATAATGACATTTAGACTTCTGCATCATAATATAGTGGGCTTCAATACAAAGCATTTGATTTACTCCCTCTTCAATCACATAGATTTTTACAGTGTAGCCATCTTGAACACTGCACTGCAGACTCAAGTTCCAAAACTAATGAATAGGGTTAGTGCTTAAGTATTTTCCCCCTCCATTTAAGTCATTATTTTAAGCAGTTAGCTTAAAGGGAAGGTTTGCCTTAGAGACTCTTGAGCGGTAGCATAGGACTGCTGGTATGTTTGGTGCGGGGGGAGAAAGGAGGAAATATTTGATGCAAATTTATGCAAAGCACACGCAAATGTAACATGCTGTAACATAAATGTAACATAATTGACAGCCCTAGCAACTGATATTGTCTCTGCTTAGAAGAGCGATGGTAGGGTACATAATGGGTACACAAAGCACAAGCTTACCTATACTTCTTCCACTGATTCTGGACAACCATCTCTGGAATTAGAAAGTGGCTTGCTATTTAGTTATTGGCTTGTTCATGAAAATGACCTTCTGTGTCTATCATAGTGGTGGTTTTGATTATGTAGATCAGAGTGTCAAACATATGGCTTCATAATCTGGCTGCTTCTGCTGCCCTCTTTGGTATGCCAAACCATCCTGGCATGCAGTGCCTGGGAGAGGCACCACCCACAATACTTGTTTGGACCAGGTTCCAAGCTGTAATGCCCACTCAGCCAGGGCCCCAGGCTGGCTCAGGTTAGGTAGCTGCCATCTTTGTTGGATCAGGCATGCAGGTCAGAGAGGCCCGTGCATCTAATCTGGTCTGTGAACTGGCCCTGCACAACTTGCCTAGCTCACAGGGTCGGTTGAGTTTGACACCCAGTGTAGATGCTCGCTCCCTGAAAACAAGTTTGAGTTCACATCACAAAGTGATAAATTTGTTAGCATATAGTAATAAAGTAGTCTTGAAGTGTGCGGTGAGTGAGAATATGGTAGACACTAATACTTCCTTGAATTGTCTATATCCAGTCTCAAAGGTCAATAACACAATTTGGTTATCATCTAGGACAGGGGTTCTCAATCCCTGGGCCACGGCCTGGTGCCAGGCTGCAGTGGGTTGGCTGCTAGCTTGCAGCACAGTCAGCTGCTAGACCTGGAAGTGGCCATGCACTGGCAAACTGCAGGTCCCCCTGAGCCAGGTTGGAGAGGCTGTGGCTCCTTCTGCAGGGCCTGCAGCAGCGCAGGGTGTGGCCCACCCCCCTGTCCAGGGGCTGGGGGTATCTTTACCTGTCTTCTGGCTAGAAATTCTGGCTGCGGTTGGCTGTGACTGCTGGGTCGCGGTTTGCCGGGCCACGGCCACTTCTGGGCTACGGTTTGCTGGGCCGCAGCATAAAAACTTTGGGAATCCCTGAGCTAGGAGATGCAGAAACGGTCTTCTGTGAGCATTTTTTCCCATGGAACATCTACAGCAGTGAGTATATCATGAATATTTATGTTTCACATACATTAGGTTGAACACAGTTCAGGGGACATATATAAAATCTCAAACTATAGAAAAGGAAAGTCCTGATGAAAGGTTAACTTCTTGAAAAAGACCTGTTTAAAAAGTGCAGCATTTTCAGAACTATAGACAACAGAGACAGCACCAAAGATAAATTTTATTTGAATTTTGTAGCTTTTTGAGGATTGAGGCTATAACATCCTGGCAAGGAGTGATATGTTGGCCTGGCTAATGAGCATACATAATTAACTTTGGAACCCAGCTGGTTTTTAGAGAGGAATAGGCAACCACCAAACAGCCCATGTTGTTTGTATTTTTTTAAATTAGACTGCTTTCTTAGCAGTCACTATTCTGTATGTGCACGTGAGTTTGTGTACAATACATATGAAGATGTGTTTTGAATTGGATGGCATGTATTGTTGTAAGTCAACTAGTATTCAATAAAATCCTAGGAAACATTGGTTTATACCCTTGAGGAAAATTAGGAGGGTAGGACAAAGCAGCCAGTGTAGAATCATGATCTTTATATATTCAAGGTCTTGAATACTTATACATTCAAGATCTTTATATATTGGACTGCAGTTTGTTAGTAATGCTTTGGTAGGAACACAACGCGTGGACAATTTAGTTACTAGAAGTTTATTCTATACATCCTTTAAATCATCTTGACTGAACTCTCTCCAATGCATGACCTAGTATTCGTTATTGTTTCTCCATGAAAATGACTTAAGATCATGCTAAAGAGTGAAGTTTTGTTAAGAAAAGCAAATGGAAGTTACTTTGGTAGACATTAGTATAAGAGTCAGTACTTCAATCTTGAGAAATGCCCATTTTGCTCTAGTTAAAATGTTTCTCGGCTTTTTAAATAACGAAGCTTGAACCAGGCTTGGAAGGTTATCCTGGTATAAATTTTGCAAAGATGAATGTAGGGCGCGTGCTTTTTCTTCCTGAATATTTTCCCCAGTCTATAAACCAGAGTCATAAAATGGAACTGAAGTGAGAGTAGTGCACAAATTGCATTGCAACTTGAGCAGATGCAGCTCCTCTGATCAGAGTCCCGCCTCACAGTGTGAGTGCACTAAAGCCTTCTTTACACTGCTTGATGCACTTCTGAGCTTCAGACTTCTTAATGGCACCATCTCCCATTGCACTTGTAGACATCACAGTGACAGTGGCTGAACTGAGGGAGACTTTTCTTTCAATGTACAAAAAATGGAAGACTATAATTCTTCGTGCCTGTCTCCTGCAAATTCTTTTTTCATATGTCATTTGTTTGTGGCTTGAAAAGACTGTTTGTATAGAAATAAAATGCAAAAAGTTTAGTTCAGAAGTAGGAGTAGCAAGTTAGGTGATCCTCAATTATTTGTAAATAGCAATTCTAAAGCTTCAGTGTTCTTAAAAGGTAGAATTGGAATGCTACTTCATTTATTTCTTTTGTGTGGCAGTTCAGTGGACAACACTGAAATGCCCCTGTTGATGCTTTGTTAACAAATATTTACATTAACAAAAGTTAATGCAGAATGGGAAAATGCATTGTTTTTTCAGAAAATATCCTGGGTGGGTATAAAAATACAAACCTGAAGAATGGCGCTTGTGTCTGAAAGCTTGCAGAAAAAGATCATTTTTTACAATTTTTTTAGTTGGTCTAATAAAAGGTATCATCTCTGAACCTAGAGTTCTAGAGTTTTGCATTTCTTTTTGTCTCAGACCAACACGGCTACCAAATACATCTCTATAAAAATGCATAGATATTTTTATTAATTCAGAAATAGTATCTTCTGTCTAGTTTTCGGTGTACAAAGATTGGCTTTGAATTGTGCATTACATCAGTTAATCTAAAACACTCTGGTATACAATGAGCCAGGTGTTGCTTGAGGATCTGTATGATTTAGCTAAACTGCAGGACTGGCTTATTTTGCTCCATCGTGTGTTGAGCTGAGTCATATATTCAAAGTGGCTTAGAGGTTTGGGTGGTCTGCAAGTGTTGGTTTGAGCAGAATGTTTGTATCTTAGCAGTAAAACAAAACACATTTGGTGCTTGGACCTAATGTTTTGGAAACACCACAGCAACTTTCAAATGTAAAGATGTATTCTTAGAAAAACTTAAGGAGAATCCCTGAAGCTGGTTCACATCTTAAAACAGTTTGCAGTTCATATCTTAAAACATGTGGTTTGCAGTTCACGTCTTAAAAGTCGTCTTAAATTCTTTTTGATGGACTTTGTTCTTTTCATATTTGTCAAACATACTTTTCTCTTTACAATTTTATAGAAATTAGAAATTAATTTGGCAAAATACTTGTGCAGCAGTGAGGGCTGCTAAGATTTTTATCTGGAAAATCAGCGAGTGTGTTCTTTGGGGATGCTTCCAGGATGAAAGTAAGATTAAACAAAACAAAAGTGAGAGAGGAACGTGCTTGGCTGAGGCCATTAGAAGGCTGCTTTTAATATATGTTTGAGATTTCATGATGATGGATATGATATAAGAAGAAGAAATGCAGTGTTCTCTTCCCTTGAACTAGCAACACACCACACCTTTCTGTCAGCTTTTTATTCCAGCGTGAAGTATACAAATGTGGTGTGGTTATGGCTACATAGGAGAAATTCGGCACCACAGAGACTTGGACTGACATCTGCCTGCTGAGTGAAGGAGAGAATGGCTTAAGAGTTGTTTCAGTTTCTGTGCTACATCCTCCTGTATGTCCTTTATTTCTCTGTTTCCTACTTCTGCAATATATTTCCTATATCGTATAGAGCTCCTAATAACTGTAGACATTTTGCAGCTCCTCACCTGCAGCTTTCATGAAGTTAAATGTGTGTAGTTTCCTACGACTCAGTGATAAGTTGTTATTAAATCTCATTCATTTATCTCATCTCACTTCCTACCATTAGGTTTTAGGTAGCTTTTGAAGCAAATTCTGGGAGTAATCTTTTATTATTTCTAAGAATATGTTCCTGTCTTTGGCTTTTACGTAGTCATTACAGCAATCCATTCCTGAGTAATTAAAATCTTCAGTGATCAGAGTTTTGGCCACCTTCCAGTCTTCTATCCTCCTTCCTCCCCACAGCTGTACTGGAGGTCTCCAAGTAAAAAGAAATTGTCTTTGTCTTCCCCAAGTTATGGCCAACCTTTCGATCATCAGATATATTATGAAAGGCTTGTACTACTTCTGTCTGCAGTCTCTATATGGCAATGTTGTCAGTATTGCTTCCTGCTTTGGTGCATGCCCATTCTGTAAATTCTGCACCCTGTTCTTGAAACCTCACCCTACCTGTCTGGAAAAGTACTTTTGTTTGGTTAGTTTTGCAAGAGTGCAGTTTCACTGTAGCAGTTGTCATGGATACACCGATTTTAAAATCAATATGAAAAACCTTTAGCTCTTTCAACATTTATTTCTTCATTTTCTAGGTGGTCTCAAATTTAAAAATAGGCTATGTAACCCTTTGCTTTCTCCCGTTTGAATTCAACTTTCATTTCACTTTTAAGACAGCATATCAGCAGGGTTTGGTGTTCACCTGCTGGTCAGGCCTGCAGGTGATGCGTCCTTGAGCTTTGAACCAGAGAGTGCAGCATTTTATAAGAAAATTAATTGGAACAGTCAGTGATCTTACATTGGGTGTCTAATAGTTTCAAAAAGATGAACAGAAAAGTGAGAAATGCGAAGATGAAATAGATGAAAAGAAAGATGACAAAATATAACTGGAGGAAAATACAATACAAAGATTAGAAGATGCATGGAAGACAGAAGAAAAAAGATACAGAACACAGGATTAAGTAACTCAGTTACTTATGCATGAGACCATAATGATGCTGACTTGCATTGCTATTCATTTTCTGTTCAAAGTGAAGGTATGGCATACTGCTCTTCCACCAACTTGGAATTGGGAGCATCTGATTTATATACCCTATTTGTCTATGCAAACATACTTACAGAATAGAAATGATATATATGTATTCTTCCTGGTCTGTGGGATGCGATGCACATATATTCTCCCCCCCCGGCTACTATGAGCCAGAGCATTCTTCAGATATGTGTTTATATGGCTTGGATGGGGCAAAAGTAGTCTGTTTAAAAGCGATAGTTAAAGGGAAAATGCTTAGTGTCTACAGAGGGAGAATGGTGTGACAGAAGGTGAAGAGAGGTGATGAAATCACCACTGTAGATTTGTTCCTGTTCCCACTGAAATAATTAACAGAACTTTCCTTGACTTCAAAGAACTGGCTTAAATTTTTGCTGAGGAATGGCTAATGTTTAACTTCTAGGAAGTGGAGGTTAAAATAGAGTGGTGATGAGCTATATTTTTAGAGTCCGGTTACAATGTACCACAGATGTGCTAAGGAGATGGGGCTTTGCAGAAATGCAGAAGCTGGCAGTTTTTCCTTTTAACTCTGATCCCTGCTGACACCACCTGCAGCACTTCATTGGTGGTGTGGTTACCCTCAGCTTTCTATTTCTTTTGGCAGCGCTGAATCATCAGCAGTTTAATACACTCAGTACTACTTGCCTATAAGAAATTAAAAGCTAAAGGATCTCAGGCTGCCAGCAAAAAACTGGAGATTGGGAGGATAAAGAACATCAAGGTGGGCCCTGACTGAGGTTCTGCAACTTGCCTCTATTTACTTCTGAAGCCTGACCTATGTGGTTTAACATAATAACAATAATAGAAAACAGATTAACCACCACTTCCCCTTTCTCCAATCCCAGTTAAACAAAATACTAATTATGGTGACCAGTCATTTCACTCTACCTTATTTTCATGGTGCTTTCAGACATGTAGGTATTACCAAAAACCTAAGCTAAATTCAAATTTAATTCTTCTTGTTTACCAAAAAACCAAACAAAGATTTGTGCTTCATCTTAGCTTTTGTATTCATCTATAAGGGCCTCAGGGACCATTGTGTATTATACTGGGCTGAGAAAAGATCAGAGACTGAAAAAGCAGGGGTGTCACAGATCAGGACTGACTAGCAGTTACTGCAGACTGAATGGGACATCTTAATCCCTAAATCAGAAAGTTTAAAGGTTTAAGACTGAAAGCAAGGCATGGGAATTGAATAGTGCAACAATTCATCCTCTGGACAAGGGATTACATCAAAGGTAATATAAGTTTAAAATTGCAGAACAAGAGGAAATAAAATCATTATTTGTTATAATTTTCCATGTATAGAATCTAATTATTAAAAGGGCATCTTCTTCAGTTCTTCCCCCCTACCACTACTTTGTGTGAAAGCAAAGGTGGGGAGGTCAAACAACTTGTCCCCTGCTTGTGCCTGCCCCTTGCTACCTCTCCTCACTAACTGCTCCCTCTCTCTTCCACCTCAGCTCCTGCTCCTTTCTTCAGCTTGCTCCCCTGCCTCCAGCTTCTCTGCCCCCCTGCTCCTTCCCCCCGGCCCCTGCATCCTGCTCTCCCTCACTCCCCCATTCTTGCTTCATGCTGGCAGGCTCCATCCCCATTCTAGTCTGGGACATGGAGCACAGCCCCAGCCCAACCTCAGTAGCAGCTGTATGAGTTGTGCTGGCTGGGGCTGTACTCGGTGCTCCGGGCTGCAGCATGGATGTAGCCTACCAGTGCAGAGCAAGGGTGGGGTGTGAGAGGGAGAGGGGCAGGCAGGGGAGCCAAAGCTAGATAAGTGAGGAGAGACAGAGGGAAGAGGGTGCAGGGAGAAAATGGTAGAGTGCAGAGGTAATGGTGGGTGGTGGTAGGCAGCAGCTGGGACTACGGCTCTGGCCCCGGGTCGGGACTAAAGCCTGAGCTACAGCAGCTGACTGTCCCCCCCACCCCAATCCCTCCTGCACCCCCACTACCCTTTTATGCAGTTCTAAGACTGAGGGGCTTTCCTCCTCCATGTTAAATTGAGTAAATATGATAGCTGTAAGACCCAGAAACTTAATTAACCCGAGTCAATTCTGCTGTGTGCTTTTTATAGAATTGCAGGTCCAAAATTGCTTGCAGTCTTAAGAAAATCAACAATGAGTGTATTGCTAGAGAGAAGGGATGCAACAGAACACTTGCTAATTGGAAAGAAACATAGTTAATAATTTGTATGTAAACTTTATTAATCTACTTCTGAATGTTTTTTTTACCTCCTTTATAACACGTAACATACCTTGTGTATTGTCAGTATCACTTTGTATTAAGGCAAGTACCCAAAACTAGGTTGTTGGTGTGTGTGTGTTTGTTTGTTTTTGTCTATTATATTGTCTTGCATTCTAATCAGCTGTGTTCCTGTAATGGTTTGAAAAGGTTTCCCATTACGTCTGTTTATTGCACACACCTAAATTTCCAAAAGGCTACTTTTCAAATGAAAGTTTTCAAGGAAGTTCTTTTCTTCAGGATCTCTTTTCTTGAAAGCTGCACCACAAATCCTCAAGTGTTTTTAAGATGAGACTAGAAAAATACCCTGTTCCTTCTACTTGGTGAAAACCATTTTTTCACAATTCTTTGTCAAAAAATGACTAACCTTCCCACCCTGCAGTGCTTTCTTAGGCCTCCCTTGTGATTTGTCTCACAGTGGAATTGATGCTTCCTGGGGTTTCATATAGGAGTAATGCTGAAATATGAAAGAAGTTTTTTAAGTGCTCATTATTTGGATTCAACTTGAAAACGTACTAAAAATGTAGGCTTCCAAGGAAGCTTAAAATGAGTACCTTTAGACCAAAATCATGGCCAGTCGTCAGAAGATTTTTTATTATGACTGTGTCCATTAATTGTTCTTAAAACTATTTCTAGTTTCAAAAAAAATTTCTTGGGTTCTTAAGATAATTACCGTTATATAATAAAGCCTTATAAGCATGACTGGTATGTCGACATCCGAGGGATACATTCTATTTCAGAAGGACAGGATTAGGCAAAAAGGTGGTGATGTTGCCTTGTATGTAAAAACAAACAAACAAACAAACAAACAAAACACACACATGCACTTGTTTCCTGGATCAGGAAGAAGAAGACAGCAAAGCAGAGAATGCATTTGGGTGAAGATGAAAGGTGAAAGATGCAGCACTGATCTAAGGGAGTGGATTTGTTATAGGCCTCCTCAGGAGGAGGAGGTGGATGAGGCACTCTTCAAGCAGGTGACAAATCTATCCAGAAATTATGAGATGGCACTGATGGGAGACTTCAGTTTTCTGGAAGAACAATGCATCCAACCTTAAATTTTCAGGCCAGTTCTTAACTTGTGTGGAGGACAAACTTTCTCTTCCAGAAAGTGGAGGATGCAACTAGGGGATCATATGTCTTGGATCTTGTCCTGACCAACAGAGAAGAATTGGTGAAGGATGTGAAGGTGATGGGTAACTTGGGAGGAAGCAATCATAATATGATAGAATTCCAGATCCTGAGATAAGAAAAGCATGAGATTAGCAAAATTAGAATGCTAGATTTCAAAAAGGTGGATTTCATCCAACTCAAGGAGTTAATAGGCATGGTGTCATGGGAGGATGGGGGACAGATAAAGATAGATAAATGATCGTGACATGATGGAAGCGCAAAGAATGGCAAGGGTTCAATGTGGCTGCACAAGGATCTTCGAAAATGCCTCAAATGCACAAGGAAAGCATGCAGGCAATGGAAGAATGTGCTGGTTACCAAGAAAGCATACCAGGAAATAGCAAGAACCTGCAGGGACAGAATCGGGAAGATAAAAAAAAAAAAGAGAACAAGCTGCACCTGCCAAAGGAGATTAAGGACAACAGGATGTTCTGTAAGTATGTTGGCTAAGACAGAAGGACCAAGGAAGCTCTGTTAACAAGTTGGGGGCTACCCAACTTTGTCTCAGTCTTCACAAAAAAGTGTAACTGCAACCAAACGCACTATAAGGAGTATCTGGATAAGGCAGGGGGCAAGCTGAGGGTGGAGATAGCAGGAGATGGACATAGAGCTTTTGCTGGGTCTGAATGAACTCAAGTTCAGCAGGGCTGGGTGAACTTCATCCTAAGGTATTGAAGGAACTGGCAAAGGAGATCCCAGAGCCCGTGACAATGATCTTCATGAAGTTATGGCAGATGGACCAGGTACCAGAGGCCTGGAAAAGGGCCAGCATAATGTCCCTCTTTATAAAAAGGTAAAAAGGAGGACTCAGGGAATTACAGACCAGTTAGGCTCACCTCAGTACCTGGGAAGTTAGTGAAACATATCCAAAGGAAGGCCATTTGCAAGCATCTGGAGGAAGAAGGGTTGATTGCAAGCAGCCAGCATGGATTTATCAAGAACAAGTGTGTCAACCAAATCTGATCTCCTTTAACAAAGTAAATCCTTGGGTGGATGAAGGGAATGATGTGGATCTAGTGTATCTGCATTTCAGCAAGGCTTTTGACAAGGTCCCCCGTGACCTTCTCATAAGCAAAATGGAGAAGTGTGGGCAAGGCAAAAACAGCTACAACATGGATAGATAACTGGCTAAAAAGCTGCAAACAAAGTGTAATTATTAATGGATTTGTGTCAGAATGGCAGGAGATTTTTAAGTGAAGTTCCACAGGGGTCTTGGGCCCATTGCTTTTCAGTGTGTTTGTTAATGATTTGGATGCTGGAACAGAGAACTTCTTTAGCAAGTTTGCAGATGATACAAAACTGGAAAGGATAGTGAACACTTTGAAGGATATGAGCACAATTCAGAAGGATCTTGACAGATTGGTAAACTGGGCTAAGGTTAAGAGCATGAAGTTCAGTGCAGACAAATGTAAGGTGCTCTACCTCAGGAGGAGTAATCAAAAACACAAATATAAAGTGGGTGACACCTGGCTGGATGGCAGCACTATTGAAAAGGACTTGGGAGTCTTTCTTGGTAGATCACAGATTCAATACGAGTCTGTAGTGTAAAGTCGCCCCACAAAAGATGAATGCGGTTTTGGGCTGCATTAATGGAAACATTAGGTGCAGGACAGAGGAGGTAATAGTGCCTCTGTACTTGGCACTGGTTAGGCCTTGTCTGGAGTACTGTGCACAGTTCTGGGCTATATGTTTTTAAAAGGTTGTGGAGAAGTTAGAGGGTCCAGAGGCAGGCAATAAGGATGATAAAGGGCTTGGAAAACGAGTCGTATGAGGAGAGGTTGAAGTCCTCAAATACTTGAAGGACTGCCATAAAGAAGAGGGAAAGCACCTTTTTCCCTTGCTGCAGAAAGGAAGATGTGGACCAATGACTTGAAGCTGAAGCAAAGTAAGCTTAGATTGAATATCTGGAAAACCATCTTCACTGTTAGAATAGTGAGGCCCTGGAATAGACTGCTTAGGGAAGTTGCGGACTCTCCATCGCTGGAGGTGTTCAAGAAGAGGTTGGACACTGGTTGGGGATTATGTAGGTGTAACGATGCCTATGTTCTACTAGGGATATTTCCCATGCTTCTGGGCTTTGGTTGCCCCTTCCTCCCATTCTGCTACATGTCAGGGTGATTTTAAGCCTTACTCGGAGACATTGGGTGTTGGCTACAGCCAAGGCTGGGAACTTGGACGGGTGTGCCAATGCTCCTGCTGGGATGAAAGCTGGAGTTTCCTGGCTAAAGGGTCTTGCCCTTCTACTCAAGGTCAGACAGATTGCCATATTTAGGGTCAGGAAGAAATTTTACCCTATGGTCAGATTGGTATGGACTGTGGGGATTTTTTTGCCTTCCTCTGTAGCAGTGGGCATGGCTTTCTACCTGGATCTCTCAAGCATATAATGACAGTACTTCATAGAAGCACGATGTTGGCTGCCATGGTTCTCCTGTTTTACCTTCGGTAGGTTAACATGTTAGCACTGTGTTGTGTCAGGTTTGATGGTAGTGTTATATAGAGTTTAGAGTGTGAATTGTATAGGAGGATTTGGATTTGAATGATCCTGCCTCAGGCAGGGAGTTGGACTACATGAGCTCTGGGCTAGGGACAGAAATTACACACAAACAGGCATAAGTGATCAGAAAGTAGTTCAGATCTGTAACACAACAGAAGCTCAATGCACGCAAACCACTTTCAAAATGGCTAAAACCGTTTTAAGGATGGATGTAGTATCAGGCTTAACTGAATTAGGTTAAATCAGTTTACTGAACTTCTGTTCCAGTTCCCCTCCAGATTCAAGTTAACTCACAATCCCCCAGCATTCCAGGATACTTTGCTCCTCCCCTGCAAATCTCCCCTCACTGGGTGGGCAGACTAGCCTTGGCTCAAGCTGTCTGCTCCAGCTGAACACGGGGGCATGCTCTAGTGCCTTCCAACTTCTGGCCTGGGCCGCTGCAGGCATGTGGCTGCAAGTGTGGAATCAAAAGTGAATGTCTGTTCGCTTGCTTATTGGCTCAATCTATGCAGCTTAGACTAACCTGTGAAGATTGAATTGATTCAGCCTTGTGCTTTTTGACTATCTGTGCTTATCCATGGTGGTCCCTTCCAGCCCTACTTCTTTCTGATTCATGACCACAACAATGAATAGTTATGGCTGCAGCTTTGCAAGTCTCTTCTGGTCAGCCAGAGTGATCTTTCTTGGAAGGGCAAATGGAATATTGATAATCTACATTTTCAAACTGAAATGGTGAGAAGTTTGTGCCTCAGCTGAGAAGTTTCAATTTTGTAAGGCTGGTTTTAATCTATAATGTTAAATTGATCTAAATTACATGTTCTAATCCTACCCTGCCTGGATGGATGATAGCTCACTTTGGAACTTGTTCTTAAATTAATGTACCTCAAAGGCTATAGAGGCAGTGGCATAGATCCTTAATTTCAGTGGAAAAAAATCCCACTATTCTGTTGGTTAATCCAGTCTTGCCCAGAGCCACAAAAGTTGTTAGTGGAGCAAGATTAAATTTGAGATTTTAATTCTTGACCCCTTCCTTGTTCCTGGAAAATTATCAGTCTGATCTTTTGGGGCTGTAAAGATTGTGTTATATCACCATTAAAGCTTTGAAGTCTGAAAGGAATGCCTTAAGGAAGACTTCACCAATTACTGAAATGTAACCCTATTGAAGGTTAAGCTCAGCATTTGTTTAAAAATGCTCAGTGGCGATATGGTGTTCATATCAAGGGATATTTTGGGTAGGTAGCATGAGAAGATTGGACTGTAGTGTAGTACCCCTGGGGTTAACATTCCTACTGTTACAAGAAGTTCCATGGGATATGCAATAACCACATACTTTCAGGACCTGAGTTTCATGTCTCATGAGACAGGCATTTGTTTGTTTTGTAATATTTTGGAATAAAGACATGCTTACTCTTGTAAAGAGGATAAAATATAATTTTATTTTCCCCTGAGGATTTATGTGCTAGCTAGTTTTTGCTGAGCAAGACATGTTCAGAGGAAGCAGCTTTTTAACTTGAGGACTGCTTTTCTAGAAATTGGTGCTCAGAAAGCAACTGTGAACTCCAACAGTTAGCAGCAGTAGAGTTTTACTTCTTGTCATGTATTACAAGCAAAATCTGTAGAAATTATTCGGAGGCAAAGGAAGAAAATAAGGAAACTGATAACTAGAACCAGATAGTTTCTCAAACTGGCTAGAAATCTGTCAAATCATAATGCTGATGTGTCCTCAGATTTCCTGGACTCAGGATTTGCAGGGAGTGCAGTTGTGGCTGGCATTTGCCCCTGGAGCACAAGTGTTGGTTTCTTGGTGCTTTTCTTTGGTTACTAGTAAACTGAAAAGCTGCAGCTAAGCTTGTATTTTGCTTTTGGTATAATTTTGTTTTGGCCAGAAGTAACCAGGTGTGATTT
>NW_017728992.1:62667445-62669805 GCF_001723915.1 Gavialis gangeticus
TTTTTTTTTTTTTTTTTGCTTTTAAGACCTTTAGATCCCTGCAAATCAGCTATAGCAGACAGACTGGATAGAACTGATAGGGTGGGGAAGTACTGTAAGCACGCTTTGTACTTTTGCACAGATCATTTCCTTTTTCTCCATAGATAGCAGAGAATTGTTTCTACCAGGCTAGAAAGTGGAATTCCCCAAGGCTTGCATAAGCTTTACTAGATGGGTCTCATGACATGTATGGATGTTCATGCAGACCAACAGTTACAGGCATCTTGGCCAAGAGTGTTTCTTAATGACTGATAGATCCTTTCTGGATTTTCTACATGACGCATTTCCCATTATTTCACCACCTTGCATCTTGCTAGGTAGTCTTTTGGGGGTTTTTTTGGTGCATTGAAGCTTTATGTGTTACTTTTCGTTAGGACTTGAAAGAATGATATCATGAGTAGCTTTCAGTGTACAACTTAAGCAATGACTTGAGTCTGATGAAGATCAGGCCAAGTTTGCACTAGACATATTTTTCTGGTATAGCAATGTGTGGTTAGGGAGTATGGCTTGTAAGGACATCTTTATCCTAGTAAAGGCAAATCTTATTGGCATAAAAGTATAATTGTTGGTGCAGCTTCCACCGAATAGGATTCATTCCATCTTATTCTGCTTCCCAGTTCCCATTCCAGATAATGAAGACTTGTTCAACAGCTGTTGTTCCTTTTTATTATTATTTTATAAATATTTTATAACAGTTTCTTTTCCATGAAAAGCAGACAGTAATCATCATTTTTCAAGGGTTCTGTGATCTTGCTGAAGAGTCATTTCATTTCATACACCATTGAATTGCATACATCCAGACTTTCTGTGCTTACTCCTAGCAGGTAATCTGTCTTGCTAAGACCCAACTTACAGCTACCTGATATTTAATGCTTTAAGTATGGGCTGATTTATGTCTGTTTTTGAGCTCTTCTGCTGCTTAAATTCACCAGCAACAGGCTGTTAAAAAACAAAGCAAAACAAAACTTTCTAATTTACATTGGTATTTGTATATTTCTATATTTGTGCAAAACTGGTATGAATGCTTGCAACCTGATAAAAGCGATTTTCTTTATTGGTGGCTCAGAAATGGTAGCAATGATTAATTCATATATGAAATAGAATGTGTTGAGATTACACAGTGGTTTAATGTTTCAGCTTCAAAAATTTGATGCTGTCACATTGCTTTGGAAGTTTTACTGTTTCCTGCAGAACAGTCTACAGTTAACCAACTTTTCTTCTCCCTCAGAGCAGTCTGCTTTTAATTTTGGGTATGTAATATATGTTCCTGCAGATCTGTAACTGAGCACATACTGAGAAGCGGGCCCTGCATGCTTGCTCCCAGTTAACCAGGGCCAAATACCAGAAATAAGGCAATTTAACTAGTTTAGAGTAGCCCTTTATATGTGCCCTGATGCTGTTCTCTGGCTCTTATCTCTGGAAAGCTTCTGTATGCACTCTCAGGACTGCTGTAAGATGGCTGCATTGCCTTATTTCCAGGACCTGGCATTCACTTAATGCAGTGGTTCTCAACTTCTTTAGACTCATGGCACCTTTCAGTACTCGCGGCATCCCTTATTAGATTCACCTTGGAAAATGTCACCTCTTAACTTTCACTTGATTTTTTGACTGCAGAAAGATAGATAATAGAGCAATTTTCTGTTGCAAAGAACTCAAAAACCACAACAGGTCAGAATGATTTTAATGCTAGGAATTCTTACTTGAAATCTCTGGGCTTGTTTTGTGAAACCTATTCACACACTGAACAGTGTTAACATTGTAAGGCACCATATGACACTGCTGAAAGGATCTTAAGGCATCCCAAGGTGCTGTGGTACCCTGGTTGAGAATTATTGACTTAATGGCTAGGGACAGAAGTTACACACAAACCAGTTTAAGTGATCAGAAACTGGTTTAAACCTGTAACAGAACAGAAGGTCCGTGCACATAAACCAGTTTCAAAATGGCTGAAGCCAGTTTGAGATGAACCTGGTTGAATGTAGGTAGTATCAGACTTAACCGACTGAGATCAAACTGGTTTATGGAACTTATGTCTCAGACCCCTTCCTGGTTTAAGTTAAATCAGAATCCTCCAGCATCCCAGCATGAGCTGCAGCCAAGGGCTGGGCTGGGCTCTCTGTTCCAGCAAAGCAGGGTTGGACCTGCCCCTTCCCCCCCCACCAGCTATCACTGGTCTGGCTGGCTGGCTGAGAAAGGGGTTGGGGTGGGAAACCCTGCTCTGGAGTGTTCTTGCCAGGTGTACTTAGCTCCCTACCTACGTTACTGCTCCAGTGGCAGGAGCAGGGGCAGAGCCAGACCCCAGTAGCCTTAGGGGAAGCAGG
>NW_017728992.1:62669839-62673912 GCF_001723915.1 Gavialis gangeticus
GCAGGGATTTATTCCCCACCATTGCTGGGGATGGGGTAGGGTGGGGCATGGGCACCGATAGGCTCCACTCATGGACCCGGGGCTGTGGTGGCCAGACACCAGTAGCCTGAGGGGAAGGGGAGGTTTAATTCCCCCATTGCAGGCAGCAGGGAGGGGGTACCAACATGGTGCCCTGGGCTAAGTCCCTCTGTGGAGTGGCCAGCCAGCTGCAGGGAGGGGCTGCAGGGGGGAGGGGAGGGGACCGGGGGTAGTTATGGAGCCCAAGTCACTGCTGTCTCCCACTGTGGCAGTGTGGCCCGGGCTAGAGCAGCCCCAGGGGGTTGGGGTTTGCACCCACTGCCTCCCATCTCCAGCCCCACACAGGGGCTGCAGTTTGCAGGTGGGGTGCAGCTGTAGCACAGCTCCCTGTCACCTCCCTCTCCCAGTGGTAGCAGTGGAGCAAACTACCACAGTGGGCATAGGTGAAGCATCTGTCACCCATTGTCTGCTCGCTGCGGCACTGGGTGCTCAGGGTGGGCTACTGTGGGCCAGGGGCTTGGGCAGTGGCAGGGGGAGGCAATGGATTGCCGCAGTCTAGCCCCAAAGCCCAGGAGCGCAGCCTGGCCCAGCCTGGCCCCACAGCACAGGGGCATAGGCAGTGCCTGGCCAGTGGCAACCCACCGCTCCCTCTTTTGGTGGCGGCGGCAGAGTGACCATCATAGCAACAGAGGTAAGGCACCTGTCACCCATAGGCAGGCCAGTCACTGCCTATGACCCTCTGCTACAGGGATCAACAAGACTGGGCTGCATTCCTGGGCCATAGGGTCAGGCTAGACCACACTGTGGTGATCCATTGCCTTCTCCTGCCACTGTCCCCCTGGCCCACAACAACCCACCCTGAATGCCCAGCACTGCTGTGAGCAGGTGGCTGGTGACAGGTGCTTTACCTCCACCCACCACAATAGTTCACTTTGCTGCTGGGAGAGGGAGTGGGTAGGGAGCTGCGCTGCAGCTGCAGCCTGCCTGTAAACTGCAGCCCCTGCATGGGGCTGGATGCGGGAGCCAGCGGGCACTGACCCTTGCCCCCTGCAGCTGCCCCAGGCCAGGCCGTGCTGCTGCAGTGGGAGACAGCAGTGAGTCAGGCTCCATAATTAGCCATGGTTCCACCCCACCTCTCTTGCAGCAAGGTTACATCCCCCCTTCATGCAGCCAGCTGGCCGCTCCTTGGAGGGACTCAGCCTAAGGTGCCATGTTAGTGCTCCTGTTGCCTGCAATGGAGGGATTCAGCCCCTCCTTCCCTTCAGGCTGCTGACACCGGGTGCACAAGCGGAGCCTATTGGTGCCTGCACCATCCCCTTGCAATCGGGGGATTAAACCCCCACTTCCCCTCAGGCTACCAGGGTCTGGCCCCACCCCTGCTCCTGCTGCCAGCCAGTGAGTGAACTGGGGTGGCAGGGACTCAGGACCCGTGATGGGTTGCTTCCCTCCTCCCCCTCCAGGTAAACCCAAGCTGGGGTCACTGCAGGCTAGGGTGCAAGTTTAACCCCTCCCCATCATACTCAGGCCTGCCAGGGCCTGTCCATGCCCCTTTCCTCAGCTTAGTTTTCCTCCAGCTGAGGGCTTGCTCTAGTGTGCCTTGGTTTGTGGCCTGAGCCACTGGAAGCATGCTCCTGCATGTCTGGAGTCAAAAGTGAATGTCTGTTCACTTGCAAATTGGCTCAATCTATGCCAGTTAGACTAACCTGCAAAGATTGAATTAATTCAGGCTCTGGCTTTTTGAATATCTGTCTCTAGCCAGTGAGAGCAAGTGAACTGAATGCATTTCTTAACAACAGTTTTGGGCATGGCATGGAGGCATGCCTGAAGAATTCAGGGAACGGTTTAATTTAGTACCGTGAGTGTTTTTTAAAAGTATCAATTTGTAGTTATATGCGATCTTCAGATTTTAAATGTTGTTTATTTTTGGATACAAGTATTAAATTTGAATGAGTAAAGTTTTTGAGTTTATGTGGCATTCTGCAACAGGGGTCCTCAGCTTTTTCCATGCACAGTCCCTTTTCTATAGTGGAATCAGCTTAGGGCTTCAGTTGAAATTTAGGTGGGATTTAGCAATGTACAGGAAGGAGCAAGTGGGAAACCCCAGGTGGAAAAATAACAAAATTCAGGTGGCACTTACCGTATCATGTTCTGTATCTTGGGGTACTACTGACAAACACCTCTCATCAAAATCTGTATTTATCCTTATTTTGATATGTAGGTATTTTTCCATAGCTGCAACAAAATGAAAGAAATGCACAAAAATCAGATGCGCAAATATAGCATGGGGAATGACTCACTATGTTGTGCAGAAAAGGATCTAGGGGTTACTTTAAACAAGCCAAAGCTCTACTACAATGTATTATAAAGGAGTACCATGTAAAAGATATTCAGAGTAATTGCTTTAGTCTCTTCAGCAGTGGCAAAATCGCAGATGGAATGTGGAGTTTTGGGTGCTGAGCTTCAAAAAAGATGTGCCCAGATTGGAGAGGGTCCAGGGAAATGTGAAAAAGAAAAAAAAAATTCAGAGGTCTGGAAAACATGACATATGAGGAAAGATTGAAAGAACTGGTTTTGTTTAGTCTAGAGAAGAGAAGGAAGAGGGGAGACATGATAGCAGTTTTCAAATATGGAAAAGGTTACTGCAGAAAGGAAGGTTAATCTGTCCTCTGTGTCTAGTAGGGATAAGACAAGAAGTAACAGCTTGAATTGCAACAGGAGATATTAGGTTAAGATATGATGGCTAAATACAGATAGTCAAAAAGCCCAAGGCCGAATTGATTCAATCTTTGCAGGTTAGTCTGAACTGCATAGATTTATCCAATAAGCAAGTGAACAGGCATTCACTTTTGATTCTGGAACTACAGCCACATACCTGCAGTGGCCTAAGCCAGAAATCAAGGGGCACTAGTGCACACCTCCCTGTTGGGCTGGAGCAGACAACTTGGACCAATGCTAGCCTTCCCACCCTGCAAGTGATAGGGGATTGTGGGGGAGGTGCAAGCATTGTGGGATGCTGGGGGGACTGTGAGTTAACCTGAATCTGGAGGGGAGCTGGGACCAAAGTAGAATAAACCAATTTAACCTAAATCAGTAAAGTCTGATACTGCATCCATCCAGGTTTATCTTAAACTGGTTTTGGCCGCTTTGAAAGTGGTTTATGTACACTAAACTTCAGTTGTGTTACAGAATTGAACCAGTTTCTGATTACTTATACCAGTTTATGTGTACATTCTGTCCCTATCCTAAGGGAAATTTTCTCTTCACTCTTTTTATGATAGTTAAGCATTGGAAAGTATAAACCAATAAACAGTGCATCTCGTTTCTTGGAGGTTCGTAAGAAGGAGCTAGACAAATATCTGTCAGAGATTATTTAGGTATAGTTGATCCTGCCTGTGGGGCAAGGTGATGGACTAAATTACTTCTGTAAGTCCTTCCCTTTCTCTTTTTTTCTATGCTTCTATCAGAATGTTTTTCAGATAGTGGCTGGGGAATGTTCAGTGCAGATAAAGGCATGCCTAGCTCATGATTGCTTTTCACCCTCACTTTTCATGTAAGTACTACTTCAGTTGCATTTCTCCTGTTAAGGGTAAAAGTCACCATTGTTTTGCAGTGGTTGCTTTTGTGGGGTTTTTTTTGCTGGTTTTTAAAAATCTATTCCTTATGCCCACTGTTACCTCTTTTTTTTTTTTTTATATTCTGGGCAATGGGAAAAAGCCTTGATATAGGGATGAGAGGTGGTAGTAATACTAACAGGTATAAAGGGTGGATTGGAAATCAAAGGCCTTTTGGGGGAGCTATAGCTATAATTTCAGATAAATTGAATAACTGTATCAAAGATTGGACCTTAAGTCACCTGTATAGCATGTTTTCATGACCAAACTGTGGATACATTCCTTGGGTTTTGGAGTATTCCACATCTCTACATTCTAGAGTGCTTTAGGGTTTACCTAAATGTAGGGACCCAGCTTGCTGCTTGATAAGGAGCTCATAGGTAGCACAGTAACTGGAATCCCCATTGAGTTGAAACCCACCCTCACTCCCTCCCCCCCCGCCCC
>NW_017728992.1:62674016-62681804 GCF_001723915.1 Gavialis gangeticus
CAAAACAACAAAACAAAAACCCAAAACAAAACCAGCCAAACAAAAAAACCCAAAACCTTGGTGCTGGCTGGACAGCTGTTCGCTGCATCATTGCTCAGCTTCCCTTAGTTTATTTGTGCTTCTTAAAAGTTCTGATGCTACATTGGTTGATAACACATTACTTGACCTGTATGCTTAACAGTAAGATTTAGGAATGAGAAGGTCTCCCAGCCAGTATGACTGCAAAATGAAACCCACTATAGGAAAGAAAAGGAGAACAGACATTTGCTGGTTTATCTCTAGTCTGCTTTTCCCCTGAAAAGAAGGTGACATTGCTGTATTACTTTTGATATCACAGGCTCTCCATCCATTGACAGACCTTTGCTGTTGTGGTTTAAAAATGCTTTCCATTGGCTTAATCCTTGGGAAAGGTTCCCAATTTTTCTCCATTTAGAAAATCTAGAGGGGTAGCAACATATTCATGCAAAGAGGGGGGACACTATAGACAGGGGTGGTCAAAATAAGTCCTATGGGCCAGGTCCAGCCTGTGGAGGGAGTTTGTTTGGCTTGCAGCGGGTCCCTCAGTCCTGCCTGACCCAGGTGCTGTCCGGCCCCTGCCGTCCCCAGGCATGCTGACCAGCTCACAACAACTTGCCAGAACTGCCCATATGGCCTGCAGGCCCAAATAATTGCCCACCCCTGCTGTAGGACCTACTGCACTAGCTACAGAGAGTCTCACCCAGGATGCTGCTACAGTTTGGAGGTCAGTCTTCATTTTTGTATTTGTGTTGGAGAGAGCTAACTGGACCCTACCAAACAAAAACCCTAGTAAAAACAATGACTGCATAATTATCATATATTGTTTTGTGAGCAGGGTCATGGTGATGTAAATAAGGTGATGTCATTATATGCAAGACAGAAATTATTCTTTCCCATTTTAGCTGTACTTACAGGTTTCTAACAGGAAAAGGCAGAGCGTGATGTAAAAGTTTTATTGTCTGTAGTCTTTGCAAATGATGCATTTTTTATATTTAAAAGTGCTGTATGGTATCCAGCACACTTTTCCTGGTTAGAAGTAGATTTTTTAGGGTTCCAACCTTTTAAAAGAGATCTGGTCTAATTACATTTCTATTCAGGTGCATGTCTGGTAAAACATTTTTAGATACAAATGCATTTCTAGAAAACTTGTCCTGATACAATTAAAATGAAAGTTCAAGGGAAGGTTCATTTAACTTCAAAAAATGTAAAAGAAGTGTAAAAAAAGATGATGAATTTATTCATGCCACATTTAGATTCCATCAAGTATTATTCTCATTAGCATTCATGTTTTTTTAAAGGATAAAAGCTTTTATAACACTGCTGCTGTGCTAGCTGCATTTCTGAAGAACAATTTTTGTGGTAGGCTTTTGTTAATCTGAACAAGGCTTATTAAATAATAACTCTGTAGGGTGGTGGTGTATGTTTTCATCATGTAATTCTCAAAAATATGAAGCAAATACATTAATGCACCAGTTTTAGTGATTTTTCACATTTGTGATGGGTTTTGTGGAATAGCACAGTATATTTAGGGTTTTTAATGAAAACTGACTGAAATTTAGTGTAACTTTACTGCTTAAATACATTTGGAAGCAAAAATTCTCAGAGTGTATGAACTTCTTTATTCTCTAGGCATCTTTAAAACTTTCAAAATGTAGAATTAAGCTAATACTTACTATGAAATATATTCTATTTAACTTTTTTTCCTACCTCCAGTTACAGTCCCGGAAGATCTTACAAAATGCTAAAGCTATGAATAACATTAAAATGCCATTTAATGTGTCAGGGGAAAAATTTGTTTATTTTTTCCTAACTAAAAAGACTTGACTGAAAGCTTTTCCCTCTGCAGTTCTTGCAAGTTTTCAAGTAGGTGGAGAGGGCTGTTTCTAGCAGCAGATGATACCAGATGCTCAGTTGTCTAGGGATGTAAACTTTAGTTACTGGAGACTAGTCTTATCACTTTGCCTTGAGGCAATAGGTTGTGTGTGTAAGGCCATATGACTAGTGTTTTTTTGTTTTTTTTTTAAATTTTTCAGGGTTGTGGAGTTTCACAAAACGGTGCATGATATTTTTGCAGAAAATACAAGCAATATGAGAAAATAAATGGGCTTCTGTTGAAGTTTTGGCAATTACCTTTTTTTTTCACTGCTGGAAGAGCAGAAGTTTCACAAGCATGTAGCTGGCAACAGCCGTCTTAATAAATGCATGTAATTGGCTTTTGAGCAACATTCATTTAATGGTAAAGCAGAGGTGTAACGAGCAGAGTTGGGACTGGGCAAACCCTGTGGGAAAGCCATCGGGGAGGGGAATAGTGCACGCACATTCTGAGCAGGGGGCAACAGTCTTACCCATGCTGGGAACTCCTAAGCAGTCCCTACCTGAGCTGTGGTTGCTACTGCTACGTGCTCTGCCTGCCTCAGCTATTGCTTTTAAAGCAGCAGCAGTTTCTGGGGATTGTTTTGGTGTTCCTGGGTAAGACATGGGCTGCTCCTGTGTCTGGGGTACAGATTCCACTGGGCTGGAGGTGATTCCTGTGCCCCTTCTAACTTGCTGCCCAGGATGGGTTAGTGCCCTTTTTGTCCACCTCTAACTACACTACTGTGTTGAAGAAGAGATGGGAAATGGTATTTTCAAATAGGTTATTCTTGCAAGTCTACCACTGATTAAAATGCCTCCATAAATTACTGAGGTCTGAAATTTCTTGTAATCCTTGCTGTAACATTAAATAATTGAGACTTTTGTACAAATAAGACAAGACGGAATCTACAATTACATTTGACATATAAGATCAAATTATTCCTAACATTGCTGCTAATTATTTCAAAACTTGTTCCTTTGGGGGATCTTAGCCCTTTCCTCTGCTTGTATGGTGTTGGTCATGGTTGGAGACAAGGTAGTGAACAAGATAGCCAGTGTCCTGTTTTATTTGGCAGTTATTGTGTTGTTCAGGGCATGAATAATGTTGTTCTTAAACTTGACCTGTAATTAAATAAGCAAATGTATCCATTTTACAGTTATGAGATGAATTCTCTCAAGCAGCAGGAAGAGAGGCACTGGGCATGGACTTGACTTCCAACATGAGTTTTCTTTGTTAGCAGGCTCAGAAATCCACATCTCAGACATTTTCAGCTTTAGAAGTGCAACATTGCAGACTGCACTCTTGGAGCATTACCTTCCCCCTAAGTTACCCTACAGGACCTAACCTCCAGAGGTCAAGTAAAAGCCTGTACTTCCTCCAAACAGCGTGTGGTTAACGGAAGCAGCAATTGATCTTTGATTGGAGTGCATTTCTGAAAAATGTCATGACATTATCCTATCCTATCCCAGAGATAATAGCAAAACTTTTGAATCTGTATGTTGCTGGAGGAAATAGCAATCCACTACACAGGATGGCTTTGGTGTACCAGAAGCTGCAGCACAGTGCGAAGTAGTTCTCACTGCATTTTGGGACCCAGTTCTAAGGGGAAAACAGTAATAGGTCTGGACCTATGGAACTAATTTAAAATGTTGAATTTCCTTCTCTGTTTGGTTTTTTTTCCAACCACAACTAGAATGGTATAAGACTGTAAAATTACATATTAATCTAGCAGTTCTTTGTAAAGTTTTATTAGCCCTAAACTAGGGTTTCTGCCCTATTTTGTCAATGAAGCAAATGCTTTATTTCAATGCCTTTTATATACTATTAAAGCTTAAAAGTTGCTTTGTATCCAGATGAGTGAATCAAAATGTTATTTAAAAGGTTGAAAGGATTTTAACTATTTGATCTTTGTATTTTCAGGTTCCCACTAGGTGGCAAGGTAGTGCCAGGGCTAAGGAATCATATAAATTAATATTCACATCAATATTTAATTTGGCAAAAGCAGACATTTCAAGCTTGAAAATGTTCAATCCAGTTTTAATATTAAGAGTTTGAAAGACAGTTTTAATTGATCATTCCAGGCAGATGTTAAATAGATGTCTGAGTGTTTTTGGTTCGCAAAAAATGTACTATGGTTTACATGAGCAGCATGAATGGAAATTTATACCTGTATCTTGGCTCCCTCAATCATATATCCCTCTGCCACAGTTGTGGTAAATAAAGGCAAACTAGAGATTATTAAGACTTCCAGGTTAATACTTTTGTATGTTAGCAGAGGGCAGCAATATTCTGGGAAGTGTGCTAGATCTCTTGTATTAACATAGTTTAAAAAAAAAAAAAAAGTAGCACAAATCTTGAATTTGTCAGGTGTTTCATTAATGGAGGACCAAACTTAAATCAGTTCCATTAAATTTAGTAAAGCTTTCAATGACAGTTGCTCCTTTTATGAACAAATGAAGAATTCTCACTGTTTTATCACAACTGCTGGGTAAAATCCACTTTCTTTGTGTGGTTACCATGCAAGTCAAAGAAATCAACTTTGAGGAAAATAATTTTTTTGATTTAATATTTTAGGAAAGCCCAAGAAGAAAACAAGAAAGTGGTTTTAGCTGGATGTGTCCCACAAGCCCAACCTCGTCAAGACTACCTAAAAGGCCTAAGCATCATAGGGGTAAGAATATGCATTAACTAAAGATCTGTTAAAATATTTGTTCCCTTACATTGAAAAGGTGAATGGTTATCCAATATAGATCTGCTCACCAGTTGGCAAGGCTCAGGGGAATGTCCTACACTCAGAAACTTACCACAAACCTCACTGTGTTCTGTGGTGGTCATGGGTTGTCATCCATATTCCTCGAGTTTACTGATATAGCATGTATAGTCTCTACGTATAGGTAGGGACCTACTTCATTCAGGGTTTTATGGTTTTTGTGATTGATGGTAAATATGCAATTGGCCTTGATTTCTTGTGAAATCAACCCACCCCCCACCCCCAACATATTCATATATTACGCTGTTTGACTGTTTGAGAATCCCCGCATCTTTACCATGATACTTAGACAACGCAGCAATCCCTGCAGCCACTCTCATGTGCTTGAGATTTGCTGACTGTCTGCAGTGATGGAGAGGCCTCTCCACCAGTCTGCGGCCAGGGGTGGGGATGCCGGGGAATGCCTGCAAAATCGGCCCTTTGTGCCACAAGCAAGCTGCAAACGACTTTGTCTTGCCACGAGTTAAGGTACATATAGGTAACGCCAAGGTGTGTTCAGTCTTATCCTTATGTTTATATGAATTGTGATTTCATATAAATGTGTTTCGTATAAGTTATACTAGGGCTAGGATTGTATAATGATTTTATACCTGGGAGAGGCTCAAAAGATAAATGGCTAAAGAAAGGCAATCACTGACAAACATTAGCCAACATGGGTGGGCTCAATAGCCAGGCCCTTTCAGACAAGGATGCCTTTACATTTTTAAAGGGCCCTATAAAAGTAACACCTGGCTATTCAGGCTATACTGAGGAAAACAGTTTTAATAGTGGGGAAATTAAGTGAGAGACAGTATCTTTAGGATACTGAATTACTAACCTTCATGTCTGAAAGGAATCAAGTATTCTCTGGCTTGTAATTGGACTTGGAAAGACCTCTAGACTGGTAAACGTGAGCCTTTTGTGGGGGCATAATGTGGGGCTCCCCAAGAATCCTATGGCTGATGCATATGAATGGTCAGATAAACTATATTTAAGCCTTGCCAGGAGAGCAGGTCTTTGTCTTTAAGTTTTCCTGGGTATAGGGAAAAGTTTCAGATCTTCAGTATCTTCAGACTGAGTATTCTGAAGAGGAGGAGAAGTGGTAGGGGAACCTGGCAGAAAGGTCAGAGGCAGGGGCTGCTTTTTAACTTGTTCAGGTGGATAAAAGCTGCCTTCTTGGGTATGAGATGCAGGGTAAAATCAAATTATTGCTCTGATATTCTCTCTTGTTTATTTATTCTTTTATCTGTTGCAATATATGGTTACTGATTTCCTAGGTTTTGTCCTGTATTTATAATTTTTGGTTATCTTTCATAATTTACTTATTGTTAAGGTAAGCATGATTTCAGAGTGTGTCACTATACAGGCAGGTCTCTTCTCTGAAAGTGGGGGTCCATTTATTCTGAATGTATGACCAGACAAGGGTGTGATTCTTCTGGCTAGTAAAACACCCTCTGCTGAGAGTTGGTTAGGACCTAAATGAAGCAGGTAATTTTGAGGCAGTATAGGTCAGGGAGGTCACCTTTAGAGCATCTCATTCTGTTCTTGGTGGTCAGGCAGCAGGGGCGGGAGGGGTTGAGGATCCCTGAAGGTGGGAGAACACCTCAGATGTGTGACTCAAAGGCACCCTGGCTACACCTGAGGTCCGGGTGTCATAAGTATGTCTTTCAGTACCTTGGCTGGCTTGGGTATCTTTGCATGGCAATCCATTTGCCATAAAGACACCCACAGATTTTTCAGAAAACTTTTCAGTGCTGGCAGCTGGGGTCCACTCTTTTCTCCTACAGGGAGAAATAAAGTTCAGTATCTCTCTAAAATCATCTTGTCTTGGGTTTACTCTGGCCTGATGGAAAAAGCATTTTTGCATATACTCTGCAGAGAATTTCAGGTTAGTACCTCATGTGACCCATAGATGGTGAAGAAGAAGGTTTTTCTCCTTTCTAAAATGTTGTAGTTTCATTGTGTAAATATGAAGCATTCTAATATGTCAACATACACATACAAGAATACACAACAGACTATGGTCTATAAATTAGACCAAGGTTGGCAACCCCAAAAACTTGTGCTGGAGCATGGCACACAAGGCCATTTTGCTCGGCGTGCCAGTCCAGGCTCTGGACAGCTGACTTCGGCCATGGAGCCCGGGTTGCTTGCAGCAGGTGGCAGGGAGGCTGCAAGCCCAGCTGCCCAGAGCCTGGCCCAGCTGTAGCAGGTAGCCAGGAAGCTGCAAACAGCTGCACCAGGCTTCGGTACCCCAGCTGGGCTCTGTGGTGGTAGCGGCTGCAGGTATGCCTCAGCACATGACTGGGAAGGGGCCTGGGGCAATGGAGCTCCAGCCCCTTGCCCTCCATGCACCCCAAGGTGCACATACAGCTGCCAGTGCCACAGAGCTAGTGCTGGGGCTCCAGACCCTGGTGCAGCTGTTTATAGGCTCTCAGTTGCCTGCTGCAACTGCCCAGAGCCCAGGCCAACTGTGGCAGGCAGCTAGGAGGCTGCAAACAGCTGCGCTGGGCTGTGGCCAGGCTCCATGGTGGCGGTGGCTGCATGCATGCCTTGGAGAAGACAGGGAGGGAGGGGCTGGGGTTGTGCTACCCCAGGCCCCTTCACGGCTGTGCTTCCTGAGGCCCATGTACAGCTGTGTTTGTACCATAGAGCCTGGCCAGGGCTTTTGATTTTGGTGCAGCTGTTTGCAGCTTCCTGTCTGTCTGCTACAGCTGGCCTAGGCTGTGAGGAGCTGCAGCAGGTAGTGGGCAGGCGACAAATTGCTGCACCGGGCTCTGAAGCCCTGGCGTTGGCTCCATGGCAGTGGAGGGTGCACCCATGCCTTGTGGTACAGGGCAGGGAAAGAGCCAGGGCAATGCAACCATGGTCCCTTCCCCATTGTCCATGTGGAGGTGTATGTGCATCCGCTGCCAGCAGTGTGGATTGGGTCCCTCATAGCTTTACTGCTGCCTGCCTATGGCAGGCAAGTGGGTCAAGGTTGGGGTGTTTTTAGCACTCTGGATGAAAACATTTCTGACCCCTGAATTAAACTGATGCACCTGGTTTTTCTTTGAGTATATTTGCTTACTTCCCACCTTCACCTAAGGGTGGCTGGAAGGAATGGCTTTGTTGGCAGTCCCTTAATACAAGTATGACAGTCTTCTCATGTTTGATTGCAAATGTG
>NW_017728992.1:62686804-62692896 GCF_001723915.1 Gavialis gangeticus
GTTGGGGGGTTTTTAGCACTCTGGATGAAAACATTTCTGACCCCTGAATTAAACTGATGCACCTGGTTTTTCTTTGAGTATATTTGCTTACTTCCCACCTTCACCTAAGGGTGGCTGGAAGGAATGGCTTTGTTGGCAGTCCCTTAATACAAGTATGACAGTCTTCTCATGTTTGATTGCAAATGTGGCAAATAGTTCCAGGAAGAAGTAGATCCTAGTGAGGTTGGGTTGCAGTTCTTTCTTTTGTCTATCTCATCTATCCACCGTCATACTAATATGTTTGCTCAAAATGATCAGTGCCTTGCCTTGTATCACAGTACCACTGCGGATGATTCAGTGCTCAAGTCTCCCAGGTATAGATGATAATACATTTCTTCAGACTGGCCTTCAAGGTTTCCTTGAATCTCTCTTTCTTATGTCTAGATTGGTTACCATTGATGAGTTGGGAGCATGGGACTTGATTTTAACATCCTTGTAACATACTGTGTTCAACAGAGTGGGTGCTGTATGAAAATGCTTTCAGTGCTGGCGATATTTGCTTAAGCCAAAATGCTGGCTTTCATCCTTCTGCTCTTCCAATTGACATGGAGGGTTTCTGAAGACATTGCTGATGATAACATTCTGAACTTCCTAGGCTTTCCTGATGCATCATCCAAGTTTCACACCCATAGAACAGAGTAGGGATGACAACGGCCTTGTAGACGAGATGTTTGGTTTGTGTTCTGATATCATGATCATCAAAGACAGGATTTCAGAGATGTCCAAAGGCAACACTGGCTGATTTTTATCTGGTGCTGAATATCATTGTTTATGTTACCCAAGTAGGAGAATATCATTGTTTGCTACCTTTTCATGAAGATGACAATGATTCCAAATATTTCATATACTTCACAGAAGCAATCAAGAGTGATCTGGAGTTTTTCAGTAGAGTGAGCACACACGACATAATCAACATTATATTGAAGATTGTTATGGAGGTGCTGGTTATCTTAGATTTGGAATGTAACCAATTGATTTTTAAAGAGATTCTTATCCATGAGATATTAGATGCTGACTCCAGATGGAAGTACATCAGCAATGAGATGTGGAATAGCTGCCATATGAATAGAGAAGAGTGTTGTTATAATCACACATCCTTGCTCGATGCCAGGTCTCATAGCAAAGGTATCCATTTCTGAGCCATTGCTTACGATGGTTGCCATTATGTTGACATGGAGGAATCTGATAATGGTAACAACATTTTGGCAGACCTCCAGATTTTATTAGGCTCTTCCATAGGGCCTCTCTGTTGATCGAATCAGAGGCTGTAGTAAGGTCAATGAAGGCCATGTAAAGATCTTGGTGTGGCTCATGTTACTTCTCCTGGAGCTGTATAGGGACAAAGATTATAGCTATTGTACCTGTGAGCAGTCTGAAACCACACTGGGACTCTGTTAGAATCTCCTCAGCAAGAAAAGTAAGTTTACTGGGGAGAATGCAGGTAAAGATCTTTCCACCTATGGACAGGAGTGTAGTACTACAATAATTGCTACCATCCCCTTTCTTGAATATAGTGTCGATTCTGGCATCTCTCAGGTCACTGGGAATCTGTTCATGTTTCCAGATTTTCATAATGACGATGTGTAGTTGGTGAGAGGGCTTTTTTCTACCTTGTAAATTTCAGCTGGTCTCCCACTGGGACCACATGCTTTGTTCTTCATCTGCGTAGCGGTTATCAAGATGTCTTGCTAAGTTGGTGCATCTGCGAGGTAGACCTTAATGGGGTGTCATAGAATGGCTTTGGTATTGTTTTCAACATTAGATTCTCAGTTTAGGAGCTCCTGAAAGAGCTTCTGCTACTGTGCATTGATGGTGGAAACTCTCTCTTAAGGGGTGTTTTTCCATCCTTGCACCTCAGTATGACATTTCCTTGTGTGGTTGGCCCATATATATACATTTGATTACACTGAACCTTTACTTGAAACAAGAACAAGATCTAATTCATCAAATACTCAGAGGTGCTAAACAGTTAGCATGATTTGAAACTGATGGCAAAGCCAAAAATTTCAGATGTTGTGGTTTTTACAGTGTTTTTGCATCTTTTGGGCCCCTTACATGTTACAGGTATCACACAACTAACTGGTTAATTGTGCAATTACATTAAGATAGCTACACATGCAAAGTGGATATCACACAATAAAAAGCTCCAACCAACCATAAAATTAAATCTTGAAAATGGGTACTAACTTTACAGCTGGTTGCTATCAAACTTTAATTTTCACATATAGCAGGATCTCTCCTGTGGCTGGGAGCCTTGTCAGCTGGCAGGGCTCCCAGCTGCTAGGGTGCACCATGCCCAGTATAAAACCCCTGAGCCCTCACAAGTGCTTCCAACACAGCCAGGTCAAGAGTCTGTCAGTTGTGGGGTCTCTTGGTCCTGGTTACTTGTGGCCCCTACAGTTGGGAGCTTCCTTAAGAAAAGGGGCTCCCAGCTATGGATGCCCACTTCTTGCCAGTGCAGGAGGAGTCCAGGATCAGGTTTTCCTTACACCTGCAATAAGGCATGATTGAATCTAATGCAGAATCCCACAATCGTGAATCCCGTCATGCATGTGTAGAGGTGGCCTTGGAATGGAAAAATTACAACTGAATCAGTTTTGATAACTGTCATAAAGAGTTCTTAGTATTTCGTGGTTTTCTGTAATCATTCTGTACCCATTTCATGTTTTTTTGTGTCTCAGGTTTTCTGTACTTACGTGTTTGAATGAAGGCTAGATGGCTTTTTAGAAGATTTGGGACTTTTGTTGGATTCAGTATAGGAACTAAAGGTTGAAGTTGTGTGACCTCCTTTATACATGTCAGAGAATTAGGTTCTGTCTGGCATTAAAAATCTACAAAAATCTATTAACCCTCATTTGCTAGGATGGAAAAAAAACAAAGCTAATATTTTAACTTTGCTAAAAAGTCACTTTCATTGGGTGAGTAGCAAGTGTGCTGCAGCTGATGAATGTTATTAAGTCAAGGGGGAGCTCGAGCATGTTACTAAACTTCCAAATCAGAATTGTGATGATGTGTAGTTTCAGTACTTGCTGGCTTATCTGTCTGAATGGTTTGAAAGCTTCCCTGCTATTGCTGCTGATTCTCAAAACATTTCAAGTGATCCCTAAAACCATTTCCCCTTAAGTACATAGGAAGTGGTTGTGAGATGGCCTCTGTGGTTGCACAGGCTATCAATAAGTTGTAAAGTCCATCTTATTTGCCTGTATTGGTAACTTTCAGTCTGTCACAAGTTGGTGAGAAGCTCTCTGCGCCACTTTTCTTAATTCCACAGAGAGGGGCAATTAGGTAATTAGGAAACTTTCATCACGCCATTCTCTCAGATATGTTTACAGAGCTTCACAGCTATATACTATGTATACTTACATAGAGAGACATAGTAAGCGAAAATACAATTTAATGAAAAGAGAAATGAAGGTGCCTGTATATTCTAAGATTTTAAAATATGGCTTGCAATTTGGTATACTGCTTTTGGGATGCCTTGAGATAAAATAAAAAGACTGGTTTCATGGAATGGTAAGCTTTTTTCTGAAAAATCAAGATTTTTTTTAGTTTTTACTTGCCTACATGAATCAGTAACTAATAATGACAATTCTTGTTAGTAGGTATTTAAAACTGACAGGCTTCCATTAAAAGCTTAATTTATTAGCACAGTGTCTCATACCACTGGAAGTGGAATCACTGAAATGATCTTCACAATAAAGATAATTATTAGAAAGATGATATTAGCAGTGTGTCCAATCCATAGTACCATTAACAAATCATATTTAAGCACATAAAACTGTTGTTCTAAAGCCAAAATCATTGAGTGAATGTGGGTTTGGATTTTCCCTAGATTTCCATCATATTATGCTTTCTATTTCTCTCTTGGTGGGTCCTAGAAAAGTGTGTGTTTGTGTGTCTGCCACCACTATCCTCTACAACATTATTTAATGGTTAGTCTTTCAGGCACAGTGCTACTTTGTCTGATGTAGAATGAAGAATAGTACGTTTTGACACTTCCATGTTTTTAAATGGTGAGAATTAGTGTCTGATTTCAGTAAAACAGTAGTTTTAAAGGGTGGCTTTAACTAGACTGAGAGAGGAAATGTTTTGTTGGCAACCTGATGCTGATTCTGCTGTGAAACTACAAACATTAAAGAAGCGGTTGTGAAAATGTAACCTTGCCATCAGGTGTTTTTGTTGGTTTCATCCATGTGTCGGGTAAGAAAAGTTTGATTTGTCATCAGTTATGTAAGCTGTATTATGTTTAAGCCATGTTATGTCTGAGACTGTGGTTACTTCCTGACAATTATAACTCCCTTGGGATGACTTCGTAGAGGCAAACTGTGTCAGAGTTCTGTTGGAAAACGTAGGTCGGGATATGACGAAGGATGAATGAGCAAGTTGCAGTACATGTGTAACTACCAGTAAGTCTATGGTAATTGAGGGCTTGCTTTGATCCATGTCTTGAAAATGCAATACTAGAATTGTAAAGTAAACTTCTTTCTTGGGGAGTCCCTATTTTTGCTTGATAACATTTTACTTGCTCTCTCAAATACTTGTATTAGTTTAATTATCATTTTTATCCTTTTGTGCTTTGATTTTTCTTTAAAATTAGCACCTATCAGGGGGAAGAGGCATCTGTATAGAAACTAAGCAATAAAGTAGCTTAGTGAAGATAAGTTTTTTATGAAATAAAAGGATAGTTCTTATTAGTGACAGACTGACTCAGAAAGATTTATTATGGAGGGGCACAATTATTTGGGCTGAGGGGTCACTTAAGGAGTTTTGGTGAGCTGTTGTGGGCCGGGGGGGGGGGGGGTTGCTGACTCAGCCCGACATGGGTGGAAGAAGGGTGCTGACCTGGTCCTGGTGGGAGAAGGGGGAGGCAGCTACTGATCCTATCCAGGGGTGTCAGATGGGCAGGTGGGGTCTCCATGAAGTGCAGCGAGCAGGATGCACTTGGCTGGGCAAATGCAGTGGGGCCATGGGTGGGTGGGGAGCGGTGTCTGGGAGCAGGTTGGGCATGCGGGCTGGGGCTATGATCACAAAGTGGTGACAGTGTAGAGTTGGGACCTGGGGCAGAGCTGTGATCTGTTCCCTACACATCCCTCCCCATGGAATTTTGGCATCCATCACAGGGATGTACGGAGAGCAGATTGCAGATCTTCCCTGGGCCCTGGACCTGCTCTGTCCCCACCCCATGATCCTTGCCCTGGCCACCTGTCCTACTCTTGGACATTGCTCTCCCCTTGCCCACTGCCCTATCCTATCCACCTGGCTGAGTGGGCCCTGCCTGCTGGGGTCTTGTGCCAGTTTTCATAGAGACTCCACCCACTCCTGCAGTGGATGTGGGGAGGATAGGCCAGGGTGTCCAGGCAGTGGGGCCAGGTCTGGCGGTGGTGCTGCCCCTGCCCTGCCACATGCCGGGGGGCAGCGGGACAGGCCATGAATTATGCCCCCTGTGACTGGGCTGGACAGGGCCAAAGGATCTGCTGTGGGCTGGATAGGATCCCTTGGCAAGCCAAATCCAGCTTTCTGCCCACCCCAATTTATTAGATACCTACTAAATGTCTAAGTTGGGGCTTAGCCAGCAGGGAACAAGGGCAGTACACTTTTGGGAAGCTCAGACTTCTATTTCTCCTGTTTTTGACTCCTTTCTCTTCAAATAGGAATGGATGCTAGTAATCTTTGCCCTTAATCCTATTGCAATCAGACTTTTAATGTTGCTAATGCGTAAGAGACAGAAGTGCTTATAATAACTTGATCATGTCTCTGTATTAATACTGGAACTGAACACACAATTCCAGTCACAATATGTCTTTCTGTCCAGCAAATAGCTGTGAAACCCACTGGTAAAGCATGTGGCATAATTCCTATATAGTGGCAGTCCCCCAAGGACGACAACAGCCTTGTACTCTGTTAGTTTAGAGGGACGAGGATTCTGCTGTGGTTGCAAACCTCAGTAATGACTCATGTGAAGGATTGGAAGGGTTTCATATGCTGATGCATTGGGTTTTTTCAGTTCAGTTGCCTAAGGTTTTAAAGTTAATTCCCCCCCCCCCCCCCACACA
>NW_017728992.1:62693184-62693663 GCF_001723915.1 Gavialis gangeticus
CCCCCCCCCCACACACATACACACACATGCACACACTAAGAGAACATCAAGGTTACAAAGTCAGTTGTTTAAAATTAGGAAATGTCTGAATTAAGGTTCTCCCTATCCATTTAATTTAGCGCCCTTGTGCATGTACTTTATTCTGTGATCACATTGTATTTTTTCCTACAGAACCCACAGTCTCAGTTAGTGGACAGAATGGGCTGCTCTGTAAATTTATTTAGACATGGGTACTTGACAAAGGTGTGCATTCCTTTGTCCAGACATGGGTAGTTGACAAAGTTTAGGAGTGGGTCGAGAACAAGAGCTACCAATACAATGGGGAATGAGGGATTCCCTGTTCCCCCAAGCACTACCAGGAGTGACTAGAAATAACAGTCACAAGCTGGCAGAGGGTAGATTCAGACTAGACATCAGGAGGCACTACTTCACGGTCAGGGCACCTAGGATCTGGAACCAACTTCCAAGTGGTGCTGGCT
>NW_017728992.1:62693946-62695752 GCF_001723915.1 Gavialis gangeticus
AAAAAAAAAAAAAAAAAAAGTTAGTTACTGTCATGTTTAATCTGAATGTTCCAGAGCTCTCATTGAATTTTTAAATGTATATGACAGGTCTGTCTGCCCCTTTAATGACTGGGTAGAAGTGATCAGATGCTCTTGCTATGCTAAGTAAAACTGGTCGCCTTGGAGGATCCACTGATTCAGGGCAGGGCCCAGCTAGGAGTCTAAAGAGAGCAGCAATGGGAAGGGAAGAGGGCTGTGAGGGAGTGTATTCCTTTAGCTGTAGATGATCTCCTGATCCAGTTTGTTCCAGGGGAGAGGTAAAGGTCTCGACCACCAAGCAGAACATGTAGAGAGAATGTCACTGTATGCTCAAGTGGGAAGAGGGAATAAAGTGATAAAAGAGTAATTAAAAGCTTAAGAATCTGAAGGTGTGTAGCAGAGTGACTCTGGTTATACTTTTGTCTAATATTAACAATTTTTCCTCTTTTGTGTAAGTATGGAAAGAAAGACATAGTATAGATACTTTCCCTAGACAAGGTACAAATGTTTTGTCATATTTAAATTTGGAAATCAGTATTTACTTCCTCAGTACATGTATGCATATTTTTAAGAAACAACATATTGTATATGTGTTTCTCATAATTTCCCATTGTAAAATGAAAAATACTGTTTTTTGTTGAGGATAACTTATAGCTGAACTTATAAATATGTACATTTCAGAGTTGGATTCAGGTGCAGGATTCTAGATGAGGAACGTTTAGGGTCTGAAAAGGATTGCTTTAGAACAAAAGTTCCAAGCTTTTTAAAAAATAAATAAAGGGGTGAATGTTGACCTGATCCAGCTCCCACCGGAATAGGTAGAAAAACTCCCCTTGACTTCAGTGTGGGGCACTAGATCTGGTTTCAAACAGAACTGAACAAGCCCTAATGTCATCAGAGCACTTGGAAAACCAGTGCATTGCACAGATAACTTATTGTGCAGGTGTTTTTGTTTACCAGAGTTTAAAATCTCAGCTGCTAAAGTAGTGTGAGGTTGAATACCCTTGGATAGATTTGCAGTTTTAAGGTTATATCAATGCTGGTTCTTTGTATGTACTGGGAAATCTAAAAACTGTATGTGTCCTTAAGTCAGTACCTTTTACTAAATTACAATTTTTTTTCAAGTAACTATAATCATTGGGCACTCCTTGATGTAGGGAATTTTGGTACCCAAGCTAACACTCAAATTGAAATTTGTTCAAACATCTGGATTACCTTCAAGGCCATCAACATCACTGAGTGCTTGTGAAAAGTATCATAGGATCTTTAATGGGCTTGAGTGTCAGGGACTTGATGTTTATCTCTAAATTGTTGGTTCTTAAACTTTTGGAGGTTTCATACTTTTTTGTGTTTGTTCTCCTGTTTTGATTCTTTATTATGGACAATGATACTAAGGTAACACCTTGTCATTGCAGTCTCTTCAGTAACCTAAGAGAGATTGTGGTTTAAAGTTTTCCCCTTTTTCCTTCATTTTCCTCCATTTATATTTCCTCTGTCACTGTTCCTTGCTTCTCCTTACCCTGAGGTGACCCCCCAGACCTATCTGTCCCTGTAGGTGCTATTATAGTAGCTGCCTGCAGTAGGTGGTATTACAACACTGTACTATGAGGTTCAGTTCCTTGTGGAATCATAGTTTCATAGAAACATAGAAATCAGTGCACTGTGCCCAGATTCAACTGGCTAGATCTGCAAACACATGACCATATACACCAGTATATATTTACTCCTAACTTGCTAAGAGAGTACTTTACCAGAGAGTAGTAACTGGCACTGGTATGGGGCTTCATA
>NW_017728992.1:62700752-62705611 GCF_001723915.1 Gavialis gangeticus
ACCCAGCAGAGTTTTTTCACATGCTACCAGAGATATACATTCCCCAACTTGAGAAACACTACTCAAAACAACCCAGTATATGCATCTGCTACCCTCATGGTGCTCTCTGGACTGGTACTAAAAAACTGGTACCTGTTCTGTCTCATTCTGCAGGTCCAAACCTGGACATTGAGGTAGTGAGGTTGCTGTGGAGACATGCTTTTGCTGTTATGCCTGAGGACTGTCTCTGGTTTGCTTGAGTGGCTGTGGGAAGAGGCATCCTCAGAGCATGCAAAATGGGAGAGGATGGGCAGGGCTTTGATTTTTGTAGCAATCTTGAGTATCACACAAGGCAAGAGGCAGTGTAGACCATTGAGTCCCTAAGATCGTGCCACAGCATTAGTGCTGTAGTAATGAGGAGATCTGAGCTTATCCAAATAATTACTACACCTCTCCTAACTTAGCTTGCTAGAGCTACAAAATAGCTTGTATAATAATGTTGCTATAGAACCTAAAATTGCTTAAAACAAGTCATGAATCCTTCCCCCTCCCTCCCCCCAAAGGAGGTATTTTTTTTTTTTTACTGCTATGAAACTGAAACTAAGTTGAAGGATACACGAACAATGCTCTGCACTTTTCCAAGGACAAACCAATACATAGAAACATTGCAAATAAATAAACCAAAAGCATTACCTACACCTGAATGAAACGTAAGACAAGAATCTTTTAATATGTTTAGATGTTTACACCCTGTTTATTGATTTGTTTTCTGGTATTTTTTCTAGGTTCAACAAATAGATCATGTAGCACAAGTTGTGGAGGAAACTATTAAAGGTGAGCATTATAATGGAAATGACCGCTGTTACACTGAAAGCTGGAACTATTACCTAGTAACAGCACTATATGCTGTGCTTTCTACTAGGGCTGTGTGAAACTTCGGTCACTGATTTGATTCAGTGGAGATTTGGCTTCATTCAGCGGCCAAATCTCTGAATCCAAATTGAATCAAGAGACCTTTTAATCTCTGTGAATTGAATTGGAACCCTCTGAATCGATTCGGAGAGCTTCAGTGATTCGGACGTAGACCCAGCTTTAAATGTTTTTTCTACATACCTCAAGGTACCAGGTGACTCACGAACACTGAGACAATGGGGCAGATGGAGCGTCCCATGGGAGCGCGGGGGGGGAATCCCGTGCGCTTGGCAGCAGACCCAGAAGTAGACCAGAAGCACTTTTGGTCCACTTGCAGCTTGTAGGGCGTGCGGGGGACCCCTGCCCCCTACTCAGTGACTGGTGCCTCTTGGGTCTGGGGGGGTATCTGGGGCCCCCCATGGCTGATAGCTGAGCTGGGTGGGCATGGGGGGGGTCCCCCATGTGCTCGGTGGTGGACCCCTTCGTGCTCTTGTGGGATGCTTCATCCGCCCCACCATCTCAACATTCATGAGCCACACCTGGTACCTTGAGATATGTAGAAAAAACATTTAAAGCTGTGTCTATGGCCAAATCACTGATTCTCTGAATCAGCATCGAATCTTCACATTCTGCCAGATTTGAATCGGGACAGTGACCCAAATTAACGAATTGAATCACTGTACCCTGAATCGGGCTAAAGCTGAATCCAAATCGAATACAGCCCTCTTTCTGCACACACCTACTTTCTACTCCCCCGCTTACTTTGATCATATTGCTAAATGGAAATGGTTTTGTTCATTCAGTGCTTTACACAAGAATGCAAATTTATTAAAATAAATGAAACTTGACAAAGTCTATCAGTCCTCAGCTTAATGTGGAAAATTCTGGGGAACATTTTGAAGATCTTTTTTATTTATCTAAATATAATTAAAAGCTTTTTTTTTTGTATTGTATATAATCTCTGGCTCATCTTTGCTTAGTGCCATAACATCAGCTGCTTCTAAGCTTAGAACTCTTAGGCTTTCCCCTTTTTTAAATTTTTGGCTCATTTCCCTTAGCTTTCCTCGGTCCGGCAGATAAATTATCTGCTGGTTTAATGACTCTTTGGTAACCATGCTCCTTTTTCTCACTTTACGCGTGCACACACGCATGCAGTAGTTTTCAGGGAAGTGTTGTAAAGAGTGCATTGTTTCTTCAGTCTGACAAGTGAACATTCGTTATTTAATAAATCAGTGTGTCTGGTTCTTTCTGGGTTACATGACTTTGTCTCCATTGCTGATCAGGCTGTAAAAATTACTGTTCCGAGACGCCTTTAAATTACAAGGCTCAGCTAAAGTGGCTCTGCTTTTAATGTAAACAAGTGTCTAGTCCCTGAGATGTTGCCTTTCTAACTTTTGTTCTTGGGTTTTGATAAGTTTTGAGCAAGGCACGGAGCTGTATAAACCATGCTAAGTAAAGAAGTTGCCTCTATTGACAGTTTAGACGTTTAAAGTATCTAGAAATCATTATTTAAGTTGCTTATATTGTATAATTGTATTATTTTTAACTTGTTTTTAAAAATTAAAACTGGCCATTGGCCTACTGCCAACTGAAACCGCACAGTTTGCCATTAACTTAATTGACACGTGTGGACCCTATAAGTAGATGATTCTCATAGCATAAGACAATCAAGGTTTCTTCAAACACTTTTTCTCCCTTATTTATCTTGAGCTGTGGCTTAAAGATCAAGAATCCCCTGAACTTGTTTGAACAGTAAAGTAGTACTCAAATTAGTGCAACTGCTTCATGGAATAACTTAACGTACTATTTGGTGGCAGTGAGAGGGGCAGAATGGGGTCTGCATTGGTGAGGCAGATGTACAGAATAAGGTTTTTAGGGAAGTTTTGTTCCTGTTTTCTTTTCTGTAATTGGCTGAAAAAGAGAGGCAACATACTTATCTATGAAGATCTTCTGGTAATTGGTGGTATTATATGAGTCAAACCAGTGCCCCAGAAGAATCATGCTGCTCATGGTAACCTTTTAGGAAATTTAGCTGCTGTCATCCAGAATTTGACTTGCATCTTAGCAAGCTGTTGCATGTGCTTGTGTAAATAAGACTCTTTGAAGAAGGAGGCAAGATGACATTATTTTTCTAAGTGCACAGAACTTCCACTCCTCCATATCTGCTTATTATGAGGTTATTTTAAAGGGAACTAGGGCAAGATGATCACTTGGGTCAGCTTGTCTTTGCTGTGCAAATAATGGCTTTATGGTGTTTATTTCTGAGAAATGACACTGCTGCTTTCAGGGACATGTGCATGGCTACACAACGAGTGCTGTTCTGAGATACTACAAGCTAACTCTAAGCCAGCTAGTTCAGGTACTGTGCGCAGTATGGCCCTCTACCTGGGCAAATTAGCCTTGCTGAGTACCCAAATATTAACACAGCTATACTGCTTCTAGTACCTGTGCAAATTTTTTCAGAACTAACTCAGGTGTTTCCATGTGGCACTGTATTATGTCATGTAGGTATATGTATGCTGTTTCTGTATTATCAGTATTGAGCAAAAGACAGATTAAAAGAAAGTTCAGAAAATTGGCAAAGGCAAAAAATATTTTTATTAGAATTCATTAAAAAGTAGACTTGTTGATATTGCCATTTTGGGATGTTGTTTCTCATTAAAATAGCTGCTTTGAAGCATCATATAATATTTGGTGCTATAAAACTAAATTTAAAAAGCGAGAACTGAGAGACTGAACATGACCCTGGGATTCTGCTCAGGTATCTAACCAAGTTCCCTTGCTGCTGCTTAGTTATGAAGCAGATAAAAGGATTAACTAGGCTCTTGAACTCAGAGATAAAACCACCTTCTGTGGGATTTACTCAGAAGGTAGTGGGGCTCACAGTTTTCTTTTCTTTTTTTTTTTTTTTGAGAAATCAAAGAATAAAAAATTTTGATCTTTGCAAAACGTATGGTAATTGAGTTGAAATGTACATTTAAGGTGATTTTTAAATCAACATGGGCCTCAAATGTAGATTATGATAGTTTGTTTTTGCAAAAGCTGCCTAACAAAAGAAGTATTTTCATGCCTAGCTCTGTACCTGTATTTGGGATGACTCCAAGGGGCATTCTTAACTATCTAAAGCTACAAATAGTATCCCCTCCTTGTCTCCAATTACCTTGCTGCTCTGCACATCTGAAGCACAGAAGGAAAGACAAGTAATGAAGAGACTGATTCCTTAAAAGGCTCTACTGTAGCACGACAGGAAACTCAAACTGAGTCTGCTTGTCTTTCCTTCTGTTACGGGCAGTAGAGAGGAAGTGGGGTGCCAGAGGGCCACCCTTCTACTTATTGTGCTTCCATCATCTACCTTGGGTTAAGAACACAGTGCAAGAGTTAGCTGCAGAGATCATCTCTGCCTCAAGATCTGATTCTCCAGGAAGCTTGGAGGGCCAGCCAGTGTTAAACCAAGTCAGGAGTTACCATGGTTGGTGGGTTAGCATTAACGAGCCAGTCTAAGGATGGATTTGTCAATGTAGACATATCCCATGTAAGTAAGAAAGCAGCCTTTCAGTTGGAAACTTTTCAGAAGAGTAATATTTCTTTTCCTATTTACAACTTGATCATAGAATTATTCTGCTGGTGTATGAGAATGTGAAGCTTGGTTAGGGACATAAACTGAGGCTGCTCACAGATGTTCATTTAAAGGTGTGATGGCATCTGATCCCCAGTTCCAACAACCACCTCTCCTGCCATGCCTACATGGTATAGAACATGCAGTTTTGGGATTGGAGTTCAGATCCTAAATGTGTTTTACTTGCCAGTGCAGGTGAGCCCAAGGTCATGATCCTGGGCTCCTGCTTCACTGACAAGTTGGAAGTTGGGAGCCCAACCATCAATTGATTGTTGTCTGGCCCTGGGACTGCACTGGGGCTTGAACTGGCTCTGGCATTGTCCCCAGAGCTGGCCGACAGTCAGTTGATTGT
>NW_017728992.1:62710611-62711577 GCF_001723915.1 Gavialis gangeticus
ACTGACAAGTCGGAAGTTGGGAGCCCAACCATCAATTGATTGTTGTCTGGCCCTGGGACTGCACTGGGGCTTGAACTGGCTCTGGCATTGTCCCCAGAGCTGGCCGACAGTCAGTTGATTGTTGGCCAGCTCCAGGGATGGTACCAGGGCTGGATCAAGCCCTGTTGCAGTCTCAAACCAGATGGCAGTCAACTGATTGTCAGCTGGCAGGGACTGCCCTGGGGCCAGTTTGAGCTTCAGTGTAGTCCAGCTAGCTGATTGTTTGCTGGCAGTCCTGGCTCCAGGCTGATTGTGGACCTGACTGAGGCTGGTTTGAACCCTGGTACGGTCCTAGAGGTAGCTGATCATCAGCTGGTGGTGACTTCACTAGGGCTGGGTGGAGACCCTGGTGTGGTCCTATTTTTTGTAGCTTGTTTCCCTTTGTGTGGCAGCATTAATTCCATGAAAGTTTAGCTGGGTTACTATTTAAGATGTGATTAACAGACTAATTGCATTTTAAGTGTAACATCTGCCAGGGGCCTAAATGAAACTGCTTAAGAAACTTTTGTTGTCCAAACTAAATGAGAAAGTACAAAGAAAAGCATGATTGATTAAAAACTTCAAAAAAATAATATTTTAAATGTTTATTTTTGTTTAAATGTTTATTTTGTAAACAAAATAATATTAAAAAAACCCAGGCAACATAAAACATACATACAAACAGTGCAACATACATACAAGTAGAATCTAGCAAAATGCAACTAAGAGATGTTACATCTTTTCACACCGCATCCTTGAAGAAGAGTAAGGGTGAAGCAAATATGCAACACAAGCAGACATTTCAAATCAAGTATCTGCTTTTTGTGTGAATTCCCTTAGTTTGTAGATTAGTGGCAAAAGCCTCAGTTACTATGATTAGATTTTCTATGCTTAATTCACTTGCACTTTTTAAAGAGAAATTCTAACAGATGCTGTATTCCTTTTGGT
>NW_017728992.1:62716577-62720105 GCF_001723915.1 Gavialis gangeticus
TTTTAAAGAGAAATTCTAACAGATGCTGTATTCCTTTTGGTAAAACCTCATGGAGGAATGATTTAAGTATGTAAATTAAAATCATTTTAGACTGAGTGAGTGAAGCATTGAATTTATTTTGGTGAGAATTGGGTAACCTCTTTCTTATGTTCATTCACAAATTGCGGAACATGTTGCTAGGTTTGTTCCAATCAGAGAGACAGATGGCTATAAATGGTAGTGGTTTGGTGGAGTTACTTGAGACAAAGGGATGGTTATAGCCATGTAAGCTGCTTCTGTCTTCAAAATGATGAATGATTTTGCTCTAAGGCTATGGACTGGTGTTATATTGCTGGTGTGATTATACCCCCCCTTTAGCCCTTAAAAAAAAATAAAAAAAAAAAAAAAAAGCAGGAAGGGTAGAGTATACAAACTGTTTGTAGCTCTACAAAGACAGCAAAAGTGCTACAAAATAGTACCACTTTACCTCTATCAAAGAGGACTTCTTGGTAGGAAAGAGGCAAGACTTTCAAAGTGGGGCAGTGCTGACAGAATCTTGCTACCGCTGGTACACCCTGGCAAGAGCTGGGACTGGCTATAGGGTGTGGTGCAGGCAAAGTGAGCTGTTTTCTTCATGCTTGGTATCCCTGCAGGGGTGAAGGACTGTCTTTGGCAGCTGTTGATTTTCAGCAGCTGCCAGCTGGTCATTGAAGCTAAGTACAGACATTCAAAAAAACAGAGCCTGAATTGATTTAATCTTTGCAGCTTAGTCTAACCTGTGTAGACTGAACTAATTAGCAAGTGAATAGACAGTAGCTTCTGATTTTAAAAATGCAGCCACATGCATGCAGTGGCTCAGGTTGGAAACCGGGGGTACTAGAGTGAGCTCTCCCTTCCCTTCAGACTAGAGAGAAGCTGAGCTGAAGGGAGGCATGGCCAGGCCCTGGCAAGCTGAGTATGACTGGTGAGGAGTTTAAGCCCCTGCCTTGGCCTGCAGGGACTGCAGCTGAGAAGTGCCCAGGTTTTGCCCCCTGCTCACAGCTCAGCTGGCCCAGGACCCCCAGAACCCCTCATCCCAGCCAGGGGGCGATCCTGCTGCATCTTCCCAGCTGCTGGGATTGGGGTTTTGCTTGCTTGGGACAGCTCAGGAGCAAAGCCAAGATTGGGGGGAAGGGAGGGGAATGAAATGGCTCCAAGCCCAGGTGGGGAGACAGAGAAAGATTGCAGCAGCTTCATTCTGGACGTGAGCCCCGCTGGACAGAGGGACCGGGGGGTGGGGTAAGGAAGGGGCTCGAGCATGTTGTCACTAGCCTGGAGCAGAGCTGAGCCGGTCACACAGCTGGGGGAGCAGCTCCTGCCTAGCGGCTCCTTCTCTTGGCTGGAGAGCAGTGCCTGGGCCAGCCCTGGCCCCTGCACCAGCGCACATGGTGTGGGCTTGCCCCTTCAGCCCAGTTCTATTACCTGCTTCTGCCGGGTGCTGAGCTGGGTGCGCCTTGCTCACACTTCCCCTACCTGGCACGGTGGTGGAGCATGGCCCTGTGTACCAGTTGCAGGGCACTTCCCCACTGCCACTGTCTGCCCAGCTGGTGTGGGCAGCACCTACCAGTACGGCCAGGGTGGGCTCCCCGATGGCAGCGAAGAAGCCATAAGGGTAGCACCCCATGCCTGGTACGTGAGGCCATGTCACACCTCTGCCACTGGGCAGGGGAAGGGTGAGCAAGGCATGCCCAGCTTGGCACCTGGCAGCACAGGAGATGCAGGTAATAGTGCTCAGGGCTGAGGGGGTGTGCCTGCGCCATATGCACTGCTGCAGGGGCCAGGGCTGACCTGGATGCTTCTCTCCAGTGGGTAGAAGGGGCCATCGGGCAGGAGCTCGGCTCGCTTCTGTCCCGGGCTAGCACTGACACACTCGAGCCCCTTCTTGCCGCCGCCCCCCTCCCCCCCCCCCGCCCTCAGCCTGGGTCCCTCTGCTTGGTGCGGCTCACATCCAGGATGGAACACCTGCAATTCCTGCATGTGTCCCCACCTGGGATTAGGGCTGTTTCACTCCCCTTTTCCCCCCTCAATCTAGCCTTTGCTCCTGGGCTTTCCCAAGTGAAACCCTAGCTCTGGTGGCTGGGAGTGGAGTTCTGGGTATCCTGGGCTGTGCTGAGCCACGAGCAGGGGGGAAAATCTGAGCAGACCCTGGCTGGGCCCCCTGCTGGTGAGAGCATGGAGGCAGGGGCCGGTTTAATTCCTCTCTGCCTGAGCCTGCTGTCCCACACCCTTCCCCCTTCTCCAGTGGGGAAAAATTTGGCAAGGGCTGTTCCACCCCCTCCAGGCAGATAGGGCTGTGTCCCCAGCACACCCACCCCCTTGTCAGTCAGCTGTCATTGCTCCAGCTAGGGAACAAAGGGGTAGGGCCAACCTTGGTCTGCTCCAGCAGATGGCATAGCCCAGCCCAGGCCTGCAAAGCATGCTGGGGGCTGTGATTTAACTTGAACCAGGAAGGGGTCTGGGACAGAAGTTCCATGAACCGGTTCGATCTAAATCAGTTAAGTCTGATACTACATTCAACCAGGTTTATCTTAAACTAGTTTTGGCCATTTTGAAACTGGTTTATATGCACTCAATTTCTGTTCTGTTACAAGTTTAAACCAGTTTCTGATCACTTAAACTGTTTTTTGTGTCACTTCTGTCCCTAACCTGACAGCCTGCTCCCTTCCTGGGAGGTGGGGGAAACCAAGGGGCAATCTCTTATCACCCCCTGGCTGGAGAGCTTACACATGCTGTATTGTGCTATGTTTATGTAGCACTCTGAAGGGCCTTAGCACCTTGGACACTTGTCCATACCCAAAGAAAAAATATTTTCTTGTAAAACGTTGGTATATCTGAACTAAATAAACTTATACTCACAACATAAAGGCTGTATGGGGCAGCTTTTCTAGCATAAATGTCAGCATTCTTGTCCTCCTTATTCTTTTCAGAAATTCAGAAGGAAAGTGTTTTCCATATAGTTTTCAAAGAAGTTGTACTAGAACTTGTCTCCAAAGCAGACTTGCCATTCAAAGATAAAGTTCAGGCCAACTTGGGTTCTGCTGTGTTAGGGATGTCTACATTTTTTTTCTTTGACTCTTAAGCTAGTATAGCACAATATGCATGAATCCTGCATATGTTAGGATAAGGGAAATATATGAAAGAATTTCTTCAGTATTCCCCTCTCATTTTTGCCTAAGACACCGCCGCCTCCACCACCACCACCACCACCACTGCCATTGCCACCAAAAGCAAGCAAAAAAGCCCCGAAAAACATGGCTTCATAGAAGACCATTGAAATCCTACTGATATTAGGAACTATCACTTTACCCTGAAAAAAGGAAAATTTATCAGGGAATTTATTTTGGATTCTGTCTAGAAGACTGGAGATTTTCTTTTAGTTTTGTCTCTCATTATATTATTTTCAGGTAATCCAGCTTCAGGGGAAAGACTTATCCTGCAAATTCAAGAAATAGGTTTCCTTAAAAGTCTTTGACTGAAAAATGTTTTTCCAAACCTTTTTATGACATAACT
>NW_017728992.1:62720259-62725936 GCF_001723915.1 Gavialis gangeticus
TGAGGCCATGTCACACCTCTGCCACTGGGCAGGGGAAGGGTGAGCAAGGCATGCCCAGCTTGGCACCTGGCAGCACAGGAGATGCAGGTAATAGTGCTCAGGGCTGAGGGGGTGTGCCTGCGCCATATGCACTGCTGCAGGGGCCAGGGCTGACCTGGATGCTTCTCTCCAGTGGGTAGAAGGGGCCATCGGGCAGGAGCTCGGCTCGCTTCTGTCCCGGGCTAGCACTGACACACTCGAGCCCCTTCTTGCCGCCGCCCCCCTCCCCCCCCCCCGCCCTCAGCCTGGGTCCCTCTGCTTGGTGCGGCTCACATCCAGGATGGAACACCTGCAATTCCTGCATGTGTCCCCACCTGGGATTAGGGCTGTTTCACTCCCCTTTTCCCCCCTCAATCTAGCCTTTGCTCCTGGGCTTTCCCAAGTGAAACCCTAGCTCTGGTGGCTGGGAGTGGAGTTCTGGGTATCCTGGGCTGTGCTGAGCCACGAGCAGGGGGGAAAATCTGAGCAGACCCTGGCTGGGCCCCCTGCTGGTGAGAGCATGGAGGCAGGGGCCGGTTTAATTCCTCTCTGCCTGAGCCTGCTGTCCCACACCCTTCCCCCTTCTCCAGTGGGGAAAAATTTGGCAAGGGCTGTTCCACCCCCTCCAGGCAGATAGGGCTGTGTCCCCAGCACACCCACCCCCTTGTCAGTCAGCTGTCATTGCTCCAGCTAGGGAACAAAGGGGTAGGGCCAACCTTGGTCTGCTCCAGCAGATGGCATAGCCCAGCCCAGGCCTGCAAAGCATGCTGGGGGCTGTGATTTAACTTGAACCAGGAAGGGGTCTGGGACAGAAGTTCCATGAACCGGTTCGATCTAAATCAGTTAAGTCTGATACTACATTCAACCAGGTTTATCTTAAACTAGTTTTGGCCATTTTGAAACTGGTTTATATGCACTCAATTTCTGTTCTGTTACAAGTTTAAACCAGTTTCTGATCACTTAAACTGTTTTTTGTGTCACTTCTGTCCCTAACCTGACAGCCTGCTCCCTTCCTGGGAGGTGGGGGAAACCAAGGGGCAATCTCTTATCACCCCCTGGCTGGAGAGCTTACACATGCTGTATTGTGCTATGTTTATGTAGCACTCTGAAGGGCCTTAGCACCTTGGACACTTGTCCATACCCAAAGAAAAAATATTTTCTTGTAAAACGTTGGTATATCTGAACTAAATAAACTTATACTCACAACATAAAGGCTGTATGGGGCAGCTTTTCTAGCATAAATGTCAGCATTCTTGTCCTCCTTATTCTTTTCAGAAATTCAGAAGGAAAGTGTTTTCCATATAGTTTTCAAAGAAGTTGTACTAGAACTTGTCTCCAAAGCAGACTTGCCATTCAAAGATAAAGTTCAGGCCAACTTGGGTTCTGCTGTGTTAGGGATGTCTACATTTTTTTTCTTTGACTCTTAAGCTAGTATAGCACAATATGCATGAATCCTGCATATGTTAGGATAAGGGAAATATATGAAAGAATTTCTTCAGTATTCCCCTCTCATTTTTGCCTAAGACACCGCCGCCTCCACCACCACCACCACCACCACTGCCATTGCCACCAAAAGCAAGCAAAAAAGCCCCGAAAAACATGGCTTCATAGAAGACCATTGAAATCCTACTGATATTAGGAACTATCACTTTACCCTGAAAAAAGGAAAATTTATCAGGGAATTTATTTTGGATTCTGTCTAGAAGACTGGAGATTTTCTTTTAGTTTTGTCTCTCATTATATTATTTTCAGGTAATCCAGCTTCAGGGGAAAGACTTATCCTGCAAATTCAAGAAATAGGTTTCCTTAAAAGTCTTTGACTGAAAAATGTTTTTCCAAACCTTTTTATGACATAACTTGAGTTTCCCACAAACTTTTCATCTCCAAGAACAAGAGAAGGAAATTCATGTTTAGGATTAGAACAGCAGCCTATTGAGAGAGCTGTGCTGGCACAGATCATTTGAGATGCATCTAATTTTTAAAGTACTTTGGAGTCTGTTGCAAATATTTTACAGTTCAGTGGTAAATTCTAGAAAGTATATTTTCTGTTTTCAGAGTTGTCTAGGGGTAGTACAACAGTGCGGCAAACTATTGTTTTGTTGCAGTTTAATCTGGCTTCAATGTGTTTATATAGAAATGGTACATATCTCATGTTTCCCTAACTAACTGGTATAGGGGGAGATAGAAGGGACAAATCTGCCCTGCCTTAACAGGAAGATACCAGAGTTGCCTGACCTGTGTGACTTCAGCAAGGAATTGAATAGCTCTGTTGATCTTTTAGGTGGGCTGGAAGTGACACTGACGTCTGGGGGGCATCAACGGAAATGTGCACGCTTGTTGGAGATGAGCATCACTGTGGGTGGAGCAGCCTGAATAGGAGGCCCCGAGAGCTGCAGAATTTGAAGAGGGGAAGCAGCTGAGTTTACTTTGGGGTGTTTGGTCAGTGCAGACTAAAGTTTGGAAAGGGAAGAGGTGAGCTTACTTTGGGGTTATCAGGACTGCAGATTGGAGAGAACAGCTGAGCTAACTTTGGGGTGCTCCTGGCCATGCAAGCTGGTTTGGGGATAGACTGCTTATGCCTTTTGAGGGGGCAGTGCTGTTGCCCTCACTAAATGCTTTCACTGAAGAGGAGCTGTCTGCTTTGGTGTTTGGGACTTTGGGCTTCACTTCTCACTTTGAAATGGTAAAATCCCTCTCTTGGTAGCTGAACTGGAAAGTACTGGAAGGCAGGGGTGTCAAGAGTAGGAGGGAGCTAGGAGCTGTGTTTCCTCCACTCTAGAAGCCCTTCTTGAGTTGGTTTCGAAGGGGTACTTGGAAAGACCAGACAAGGCTTGGAGAGTCCTGAGCAATGCTTCCCTGAAGAAATCTGTGACAGGCAGCATATGTAACTTTGTTGTTTTAGGTTATCCTTTGCAGATATTGTGCAAAAAGATACTTAACTTGAGGCATATATTCTGCACAATGTTAACTTTCAGCATCCAGGCATCCACACTCACAACATGTGCTGCATTTATGAAAGGAGATTCTAGATCTGAAGCAAAAACCTCTTCATGAGAGAGGTCAGCCATTTGGAATTGTATCTCTTCTCAAAGTAGGTAACATTTCTTAAAGTGACATCCGAGAAAATGTAACTGAGATTCCAGCAACTATGACTTGATAGATTCAGTAGTGAAAAAAATAATTTTTCTTCATCCTCACCAAAACTGTAACCTAAGATCTTAGTGCTCTTATATACAGCAGTTAAGGTTCTTGCTGCTTTTTACACCACTGACATACAAACTGCTTATCCATATACTTAAATGATCACAGATCTGTATAGCAAGGTGACTTGTAATGAGGGCATATACTAATGGTGTTTAGGAATTGTTCTATGAATGATTTAGAAGAGAATATAATCATTATACTAATGGTCAACTAAGACAGGTGCTTCCATGATCCAGTATTCATCAAGTAGAGCTATCAGGCATGCATTTGGGCTACTTAGTTTTAGTAGTTGTCTTTTAAGAATATAACCCATTTAGAGAGTGTAGTTAAAAAAACAAACAAACAAACAAAAAAAAACAAAAACAACCCCCCCCCCCCAAGGTCATATAGTGGTCAGCAAAAGAATAAGCTGTACTACTTTTGTAGTGTCATGAAGAGGCCCCAGCTGCTAATTTTAATTTTGAATATCTGATCATAACTAATTTGAGCCATTTTACATGCAAGATATTTGGGGCATTTCTCCCCTAGACAGTAAATTTTCCTCTTATACAGTACTGAAGGCTCTCTGTAGGGGGTATTATTGGAACATTCATATATGATTTATTTCCCTCTTGGGGCATAGAGGGACTAGCAGTGTGAGTTGAATCAGGTTTAGTCTATGTTGTGTCTGTCTGACGTTTTTTACAAAGCACAGTGTTATAATGGGTCATTGGACTTGATTGTTGAAAACAAGCAAAGGAAATTACTTGAGGCTGGAACCTTTCATACTTCATATAACTTCTCTAGATTTCAGTCACGTTGACCTGTCTGGTGAAGTAGCCCATCCGTTCCCAGTTTAATCATCAGCCAGTGTTTACCAACTGCTTAATTGACCTCGTATGTTAACTAATTATGAATCATTGATAGTGTTTTGGCAGCTCACCTAAAGGTGAGTATGTAAGTAGTGTATACATTGTATATGTTAAAATATAGTATTCTAACTGGCAAGATTGTCTAAATAAACAATCTGTTTGTTTAGTGCTGTTGTTAGCGCATTAAATAATGTTTGCATGTGCTGTCTGATATCACTTCAGAGTACTGATAACATTTCAAGGGTAAGATGTTCTCTCACCTTTTTTTGTATCTTTGGAACTGGGAGGACAAGCAGCATGACATTTAGAAAAATGCTGATGGAATAGGAGCCAAAATAAAGAATAAAAATGCTAGGAGTCATACTGAATGAGATGTAGACTCTCCAGGCAGTGCCTAGAACAATGGCAATTTGTGACTGAAGTTCAGGTTCAGGGGAGGATGGAGGGTATCTGAGAAGATGAGAGAAAGAAGGGAGGAGCTCTGCCAGCCCAGAGTGGGAAAAGAAAAATGATGCCAGGTGAGGGGGGGAGAGGCAGCAAGCTGAGGGGAGTTAGGCACAAAAAAAAAAGAGGAAGGAAAAGAGACATCTGACAAGATACTGTGAGAGCTGTGGACAGCAGAAGGAGAACATTTTGCTTTGAGGACAAAAGAGGTAAGACTGGGAAAATGGGGGTGACATAAAGACTTGATGAAGAGAGTCAACACAGGAGTTCAGCCAGAGAGGAGACACAGCACAGGGAAGCAAACCTGTAAAGAGGAGATGGCAGAAGGAGAGAAGCGAAAATCCTTTTTACCAGGAATAGCACCTTTTGTCAATAATGAGCAGTAGATACGGCCTCAAGAAGAATTGATCCAGGTATCCCAGGTAGAAACATTGTAATACAGAGACAAAAAGGAAGACGGGACTAAGGATCATGTTACTTTGTTTAAAGCTAAAAAATTCACATTTTAAATTGGCTTTTAAGAGGAAATCCCTCCTCATCCTCCAGATTAGAAATTCTGAACATACTTGCCAGAATATTCCCCCTTATTTCCTATCACACTGTTTGAATGTATTAGCAATACACTGAAGTGCCTTTGCTTCTGAAACTTTTGATACCCAAGGTATTATCTTCCCATGGTGCTTCTTTAAACTTCTTCTATTTTTTCTGTATTCATTCACCATGCCCTTTGCCAGACCCGTCTCCCCTTACTCCAGCTTCTGTGACATAGAACTGACCTCTTCCTGTGCTTCCTTCTCTGAAGAGGTCTCAGCATTTAATATGGCTTTACTCTCTATCTGGACTGTTCAACACTGGGGAGTCCCACAGTTAATTTGACCACTAAACTTTTTTATCTTTTTAAATAACGGCTGTCCAATTTCTGAGTGATGAGAGACCTCATGCGGTAAGGACTACACACCCCCTGGACTTCATGCTGTACCATATGCATGCCACACACTGCTGCAGGTACCCTCCAGTGCACTGTGCCAGCACCTCTGTTCCTTGCACATTACATCCTTCCTTCTGTGTGCCCTCCACCCCCACGTGGTAGGCTGCCCACTGCACTGTGTCCTTTAGCTTCCCCCCCCCCCCCCCAACCCCCTGCCCATATCCTCTTGGGT
>NW_017728992.1:62726103-62737970 GCF_001723915.1 Gavialis gangeticus
CTGTGTCCTTTAGCTTCCCCCCCCCCCCCAATCCTCTGGCCATATACTCTTGTGGCTACACTGCACTGCACCACCCCCAGGGCATGAGCAGGAAGCAGAAGCCAGAGGAGAGAGGGGGAATCCAGAGACTCTGGTGGCAGCAGCTGCATCTAGAGCAGTGGGGAGAGTGGTGCCTGGATGGGTAGACTTGAGGCACAAGTTAACCCTTCAGTAGGATGTATGTGGACCACAGGCCACCAGTTGGACAGCCCTGTTATAAATCTGTGTTTGCAGTCTATCCTTTCCCCTCTCTTCCCACTAGTGTTCTTACACCCACATTAAGCAGAAAAGGATAACCACAGAACTCTTTGGCCCAACTCTACCCTCTTTGTCTTTTTAAATAATAGGGTCACATGAGAGAGGACATTGATTTCTGATGTCTCCGAAAGTTCAAGGGATGATTTTATGTGAATCAATGGTTTTATTTATAGAAATTGTCTGTTTAACAGAGTTAGGTATTCTTGCAAACTGGAAAGATTTTAACGAGGAGCTGATGATATTAGTTACCGCAAGCAGAATGGTTGATGGTAGCCTTTGTGTACCGTCCCCATATCAATAGAATAAGCCTGTCCTCCACATTTTTTCTTTCACCCACTGGAAATCCACTTGATGAGGAGGTTGGGGGGTGGGGAGTGAAATATTTCTTTATGCAAGTCAGTGGTGTTTAATTTTTGCATTAATTTGGGAACTCCTATAATTCTAAGCCTTCATTTATAAGGGAACCAGTTGATATCCATCCTTTTAAAAATTATTTGTCCTTTTACAATAAAAGATTATTTATAACTGAATAATTTAACATGAACAGTGGTTTGTGTTTTCTTCCATAACTCAAGCTGTTTAGGGAGATTATAAAATATTGTGAAGTGAACATTAAGAACAGGTTGTTGCACTAAGTGCTACTGCTGCCCATTGGAAGACGGTTCCTTTTTCCTTTTTTCAACAGTTGCCTGCACCGGTATCAACTTTTCATTGTGGTCAGCTGTTGTTTTCTTAGACTGAATGTGATTTAAAAAAAAAAAAAGAGTAGGCATGTCCAATGAAAACTGAACTGAAATTAGGGAACAGCTTTGTTTCTGCAGTGATGCCACTGAATTAATCTCTTAAACAAAAGTAAGTAGACTAACAACAATGACTGAAGGGTGAATTGTACCTGTGACATTTCTGTATTTTTCTTCATGCACTTCTGTCAAATGACAGAGCTACATTTACATTTCTCTGAGTGCGGTTTTTCAGTTCATCCCACTTTGACTAGTCCATCAGGTTAGAGCACCCCCAGGTTTCCATCTGTCATTTCCTGCAGGTTCAGTTGGAGTTGTGCCCTGTTATGGCATAAATTCAGCTGGTACATGTAGTTAGCAAAAACAGCTTAACCCAAACAATGCAATTTATTCACAGTAGCATCACAGAAGTGTCGGAAATAACAGAAGCCTAAATTTGTATTATATTGGTTTCTCTAAGTGTAGCTTTTTCTTGATTGTTGAAAAATAACGTGCATCTTTTGGTTTTTGGGGTTTTTTTTGCTGATATCGTTAATTGGACCAACTGTATAGTTGGAAAAGACGTTAAACAAGATTTTGGGGCACAAAAGTGTTCTTCAAGTCACTGTGGCACTATGTCCTAGATCATCAAAGCTACAACAACACTTCAAACCTACTCAACAGTTGAAATCAGTTCCACTTGATCCAATGCTTGCGCGTTGATGCTGGGCAAAGTAGACTTGAAAAAACAGTGCCCCTTCTGTTGCTGCCTCTTTGAGAGTCTAACTCTCCTCAATGATGAGATTTGTCTAGCTGTCCTTTAGGATGCAAGCTGTGTTTTTATCCCTTTCCAAGATCCTTTGTTTGAAAGTTTCCATACAAAGTTCTCTTGAGGTTTTGCTTAGGGTTTCTGAATTTGACCAAACTTCCTTTCTTCAGAGTAGGTCAGAGAAAGAGTCTTTCGCCTGGTACCTATAAAGAAACATTCTTGTCCTTAGTTAGTAGGTATTTCTGTGACTCTTTCTGTGCTTATTGCAGCACTGTCCCCTGCCATTTCAGTACCTATAACAATCACTGTGGTGATGATGAGTATTGCCAGGAAAGATTTGAAGGTTGAAAGAGAAAAAATGTTAAAGCACAAGAAAGATTTTCAAACTTATGTAAGTGCTGTGAAGGCAACCAGTTTCATCTTGGATGAAAAGGAGATGGAGTTGATGCCCTGTGGAAATTTTTTTACATTGAAATTGCTTTAGAAGCCTGCAATGAGTTTGCTATTTCACAGAGATCATCTGCCTTCTGGATGCCCTCATGGCCAACCAAGAAAAACAGTCTGAGCATGTGAACCGAAACACAAAGTTTTCTTTCCAAGAAATAGCCTGTTCACATGAGATGTCCTGGAAATGTTGATTGTTGTGGTCATTTGGCCAATCATCCTGGACACTTTTCTTTAGATGGCAAAGAAGATTAGAAAACACCTGGGACAGCTAGTAACTGAGAGTACCAGCAGTTTGCAAAACACCCCCACTATTTAAAGTCCCTTTTCTTAATAAATGAAAAAGAAATTATTTTAAAAAAGAAAACCTCTACTTTACACTTCTACTGAACATATTCTAGGTTTCTTCCAAGGAAGCTCTTATTGGACGCTGTGTTCCTAAAGTACTACCATTACCATACTATCTAAGTGCCTCAGTCTTCAATGCATTAGTCTTTTAAATATACTTGTGTGGCAGGAAATTAACATTATTGCCATTTCAAAGATGAAATGAAACACTGAAGTGATTGCCACTGGGGGTCTATGGCGTAGCTTCTCCACATACCAGCTTGAAATGCAAAATACCTCTGAAATGTGGCATCTAAAATTGGTAGTGTTAGTAATCAAACTACATAATAACAGACTTTCTAAATGGAATATATACATCTTTCCCAATCACTTAACTATAGTGTTGCCTTGGAATAAGTACAGCCCACTTATTCTGTCTGCCTATAGGTTTAAAATAATGTGAACATATTTAAGACAAATAGCTTAAGAAAATTATCTTCAAAGTTGAGAAAATCCCCTTTTTAGGCTCTCTCTCTCTCTCTGTCTCTGTGTGTGTGTGTAAGAAGTTTCTGTTGTTGAACAGTTGTAAGGCTTGGTTAAGGTGGGCATTTGAACCTGAGATCATGGGTGCTTGCTACTCTTTTAATACTTAAAGCTTTCTCTCAAGTGCTGTAGGGCAAACTGTTCAAAATCCAATATGTTGTTTCAATGTAAAAGTGTTTCTCATTTTTGGGGGATCTCTGTATGCACAGTCTGGGCTACTGCATATCATTTCAGGCTTTGCCAAACGATCTGGGAGTTTGCATGACTTAGAACAGTATTTCTACAGTGTATACTATTGGGAAGGTTGGATTGCCTGCATCAGAAAAATCAGAAAAATTTGAGATTCTACAGGCATCACATTAATCTCCCTAACAAGCTCTAACTAGGTATATATTGTTTCTTAGCAGAAGGGGGAGTCTTAGAGCCTGGAGGTCCTACTGGAAAATGCTGAACTTCTTTGTTTTCACTATGTAGTTTAATTAATATAAATGATTCTTTAGTATACCTTTTCCTCTTAGCCAATTTTCCAATTTCTGGAACGTTGCATTTAAGTTGTGAAGAAATACCTCTTATTTAACTAAATGTATATTTGCCAACTAAGCCTAGCATGCCCTTAAATCTTATTTAACTTGTACTAACAATTGCCTTTACAAATACTTCTCTGGCAAAACCAGTCTCTGAGCATATCAGTCATCCCAGCATCATTTGTGAGCATTGAAATCACTTTAATAGAATAATGTTTTATTTGGAGGCAGTGTTGCTTTAATGCATAGACTATTTTTGGGTCAAAGGGTTTGATGATGTCCCATGTGGTTTTAGAGCAGTGGATACAATGTACTTGGATCTAATGCTTGGGTAATTTACAGATTGCTTAGTGGAGCTGCAAAAAGATTGTAACTTCACTGGCAAGCATGTTTTCAGTATGATTTTTCTTCTTTGGCTTCTATTTTTTGTAATGAGACGTAATCTACAAATCTAAAATTAGGCTTGATTACTGCCTGCAGTAACTAAAGAAAGATTTTGACTTCATCTTCACTGCACTTTTCATTTTTGCTGATCTAGAGGAAGAACAAGAATCTCTTTTAGGTTCAACTTCTTGGCATTCCATATGGGCTTGGTTTTGTTTCTAGTTGTTTTCTGCTCCTTGTACCTACTCAGAGCAAGGATTCTCAACCACGGTGCTGTGGGACTCTAGTATGCCATTAGATCCTTTGAAGAGTGCTGCAAGATATGAGGGGATAAGATTCATAGATTCATAGACGTTAGGGTTGGAAGGGACCTCAATAGATCATCGAGTCCGAATCCCCTGCATAGGCAGGAAAGTGTGCTGTGTTCAGATGACCCCAGCCAGATACCTATCTAACCACTTCTTGAAGACCTCCAGGGTAGGGGAGAGCACTGCCTCCCTTGGGAGCCCGTTACAGATTTTGGCCACTGTAACTGAAGAAGTTCTTCCTAATGTCCAGTCTAAATCTGCTCTCTGCTAGCTTATGGCCATTATTTCTTGTAACTCCCAGGGGCGTCTTGGTGAGCAGAGCCTCACCAATTCCCTTCTGTGCCCCCATGATGAATTTATAGGCAGCCACAAGGTTGACTCTCCTCCTTCTCTTGTGGAGGCTGAAGAGGTCCAGATGCCTTAGTTTCTCCTTGTAGGGCTTGGCCTGCAAGCCCTTAACCATACAAGTGGCCTTTCTCTGGACCCTCTCCAGGTTATCCACATTCCTCTTAAAGTGTGGTGCCCAAAACTGCATGCAGTATTCCAACTGCGGTCTGACCAGTGCCTGATAGAGGGGAAGTATCACCTCCTTGGTTCTGTTTGTCATGCATCTGCTGATGCACGATAAAGTGGTGTTAGCTTTGCTGATGACTCAGTCACACTGACAACTCACGTTCATCTTGGAGTCCACTAGGACTCTGAGATCCCTTTCTGCTTCCATGCTGCCGAGCAGGTCCTAGGCAGTAGGTGTGCTGGACATTTTTCCTCCCTAAGTGCAGCACTTTGCATTTCTCCTTGTTAAATCACATTCTGTTGTTTTCTGCCCATTTGTCCAACCTGTCCAGGTCTGCCTGTAGTTGTTCCCTGCCCTCCGTTCTCCCCACAGTTTTGTATCATCTGTAAACTTGGACAGAGTACACTTCACTCCCTCGTCCAAGTCACTGATGAAGACATTGAAGAGTATCAGTCCAAGGACCGAGCCCTGCGGGACCCCACTGCCCATGTCCTTCCAGGTTGATGCTGTTCCATCCACCACCACTCTCTGGGTATGACCCTCTAGCCAATTTGCCACCTACCGGACTGTGTAATTATCCAAGTCACAGCCTCTTAATTTGTTCACCGGTATGGGGTGGGATACCGTATCGAAGGCCGTCCTGAGGTCTAAGTAAAATATATCAACCCCTATTCCTGTGTCGAGGTGTTTTGTAACCTGGTCATAAAAAGAGACTAGATTAGTCAGGCATGATCTACCTGCTATGAACCTGTGCTGGTTTCCCCTCAGCATAATTTTTCCTGCTGGGCTCTCGCATATATGAGCCTTAATAGTCTTTTCAAAGACTTTCCCAAGGATGCAGGTGAGACTGACTGGCCTGTAGTTGCTTGGATCCTCCTTCCTCCCCTTTTTGAAAATAGGGTCCACACTGGCCCTTTTCCAGTCCTCTGGGACCTGTCCCGTGTGCCACAAGTGCTCAAATATTCTTGCCAGTGCCTGTGCAGTGACATCAGCTAGTGCCTTTGGTACCTTCAGATGAAGTCCATCTGGGCCTGCTGACTTAAATGCATCCAGTCCTTCCAAGTGACTGTGCACTATCTCAGGGTCAACGCTTGGTGGTCTGGAGCCCTGCTGTTGTCTCTCTGATCCCATTGTGAGACTTGTCTTGCCCCTTGTTTAGAAACACTAAGGCAAAGAACTCATTGAGGAGTTCAGCCTTGTCCCACCGTCTGTCACCAATTGCTTTTGCCCATTCAGTAGTGGTCTTATACCGCCCTGGGCCTTCCTTTTGCTCTCTATATATCTGAAAAAACAATTTTCTGTTATCCTTAACTTGGGATGCCATCCTCAGCTCCATGATAGCTTTGGCCTTTCTAACTGCCTCCCTACAACGGCGAGCTGAGGAGGCATATTCCTCTTTAGTAATTTCACCCTAAAGGGGTAAGGTAATGATAAGGGGTAGGTAAGTGCAGGCTTGTCTTCGCTTGGCTGATGCCTCTTCCATACTGCTTGGCCCCTCTGCAAGGAGGTAAACAACATAACACATACATTAGTGTATAAAATGGGATGCTGCTCAGTTTCCAATTATGGAGGAGGGGTGCCTCAAGTTCAATAAGGGATGCCTCGAGTCCAAAAAGCTTAAGAACCACTAGACTAGAGACATTGTCATGCTACAGGTGACCCTAAGGGTACGTCTTCACTAAATAGCATGGTTTATTGGCACCTTGATTTTAACAACCAGGTAAGCCCAATCCAGAAGTGAGTATATCCACAGCAAAAATGTGTCTTGTGACATATCCTTGATTCGTTGTACTCAAATTCTTTCCATGTCAGTTGTGTCAGTTACTGGAGCTATTGTCTATCCTTCTTGGGGAAAGCGTAAGAAGGTTACTAGAGAGCTACCACCTTTCAAGAAGTTTGTCTACATCCTTATTGTCAACCGGGTGGGTTCTAGACCAAGTAAATTGGAACCCAAGTTCTTACCTGACCCTACCGTGGTCAGGTAAGAAAGCCTGGGTTTAAAGCAACTTTCAAACTTGGTTTATGGTGGACAGTAGGGGGTTTGAGACAAGATAAGTGCATGTAAGGACCCAGGTTAACTGTGCAGTGAAGACATACCCTTTGTGTATGGGACATCCCATTGAATCCTAGACTCTGCTTTATTCTGTCTTGTCAGATGCATCATTTAAAAAAAAAATTATTGTCTAAGCTCAGACTAACTTATGTTGGTGTTAGAGTGAGAAACTTGAAATACTCTGATACTGAGTTGGAGATATTTGTTACCCACCTGAACTGGGGGGCAGGTGTGGATCAGAGCCTTTACTTTGTAGGCCTGGCCTAGCTCCCCCCAGTACCCTAGCCAGGATAGGGGGTGGAGGGTGCTCCAATCCACCTCTCCTTCTAGCTCAGGCCAGGCAAAGCCCAGCCAGCGGCTTCCCCCTCCCTCATCCCCACTCCTTCCTTGCCAACAGCACTGCATCAGCCCAACCCCAAACATGTGAAAAATTAACCCTAGGGAACACATGTTCCCTAAGGCACTCGAAAGCAGAGAGCCATCATCTGATACCTTATTTGAGGAGGGTTAATTTTTTTCATGGTTGGTCACTTTAAAATCACTCTGAAGCCATGCATGCATGTCATGGCTGTAGATTACTTTCAGGGCCTTGATTACATGAAAAATGTAACTTCTGTTTCCCCCTGCTCTATGTAGGGGGGCAGCTTTCTTGCTTTCCACTGCAGCTACTTCTTACAGTCACTGATGGAATTAGCTGGTCCAAATTCTTGCTTGCCGGGTTTTTTGGTGGAAGCTTAGTGGGATGAGAGAGCAGCTTTCCACACAATAGGGATGGTTGGACAGTGGGCTTGTATTGGCAGCACAGGGGGGCAGCCAGTTTGGAAGCTGCTTCCCCTGTTAGTAAAATGCTTGTGGCCCCTGTTTTAATGCTAGGTTTTGCTCCTGTCTTCTCTCACAATTTACCCCTGTATTACTGCATTCTTTGTTTTGCCCTCCATGCTGCCCAAGTCCTCTTCTACCCCTTACATTTAGCTTTTCTTTTGAGGAAATTGATATGGTCTCCCACAAAATTCTTTCAAGCTAGCTAAGAAAGTATGGGTTGGATAAATAGACTGTAAAATGAACACAAAGCTGGCTGGATCATTGGGCTCAGACAGTAGTAATTAATGGTTTCATGTCTAGTTGGCAGCCAGTATGAAGTGGATCAGTCCTGGGGTTGGTTTTGTTCAATATCTACATCAGAGATCTAGAAGATGAGATGGAGTGTGGGTGGGTCATCTGCAAAACCACAAGTTTGCAGATGACACCAAGCTGGGGGGTGGGTAGTAGATACACTGGAGGTAGGGCTAGGTTTCAGAGTGACCTAGGTCCTAGACAAATTGGAGGATTGGGCCAAAAGAAATCTCATGAGGTTCAATAAGGACAAGTGCAAACTTATAATGGAAAAATCTCATGTACCAGATACAGGTTGGGGACCTGGGGTTTCCAGTGGATAGTAAGCTGAATATGAGCTAAGTGTGCCCTTGTTGCGAAGAAGACTAATGGCATACCGGGCTGCATTAGTAGGAAAGTTGCCAGCAGATTGCAGTAAATGATTCTTCACCTCTATTTGGCACTGGTGAAACCGCATATGGAATACTGTGTTCAGTTTTGGGCCCCCCACGGGAGAAAAGGTGTGGACAAATTGGAGAGACTCCGGCAGAGGGCAACAAAAATGGTTAGGGGGCTGGGGAACATGACTTCTGAGGACAGACTGAGGGAGCTGGGCTTAATTAGTCTAGAGAAGAGACTATCTGAAGGGTGGCTCCAAAGAGGATGGAGCTAGACTGTTCTCAGTAGTGGCAGATGGCAGAACAGTGGGTTGTGGTCTCAAGTTGCAGCAAGGGAGGTTGAGGTTTGATATTAGGGAAAGCTTACTTACTAAGAAGGTAGTTAAAGCACTGGAACAGGCTACCCAAAGAGGTTGTGGAATCCCCGTCCTTGGAGGTTTTCAAGACCTGGCTAGACAAAGTCTTGGCTGGGTTGATCTAGTTGGTGATGGTACTGCTTTGAGCAGGGGGTTGGACTAGGTGACCTCAGGTTTCTTCCAAACCTAATTTTCTATGATTCTGCAATTGTAAATGTCCTGTTCCCCTGCCTACCCCTGTTATGCTGCTTTTGTATACTTCTTGTCCAGAATTATCATTAAAAGAAGGAAACACTGAGCTCAGTAGGAGGGGGTGAATGTGGAAGGAAATATGAGTAAGAGTAAGTGAGGCTAGTGTTTAATCCTTGTTTTTTGATGATGTAGGAAATTAAAGCAGGTGGGTGAGTGACAGCTGTGAAGTATTGAAAACTTGGCATCCCTGTTAGGAGGAAATAAAAGTGTCTTTTAGGAAATAGTGATTAACTTATAAGAATAGATGATGTAAGTAGCACAGGAAAAGAGCTGGTAATAAACCATATCAAAAACAATAGCAGTTAGTGTTGTCAAGGCTTTGTGTTTCCATCATCCTTGAGGACTTTTAGAGCTGCTTGTGTAGTTTTGAGCTGTTTTAGATAGCTTATTGTTGCATCTTTTTTATAGGTAATAACAAGCAAATACTAGCCTCTGCCCAACCACTTTTCTGAGTGGGAAATTTAAAATTATAGATTTACCAGCGTATAGAGGGCTGGGGTGTGGATTAATGATAGAGTAACAGCTTCATCTTCCAGAGGCTTTATTTTCCTGAAGATACTCACTGATTGCTGAAACAACTGACTGGACAGCTGTGGGGCCACTAGTAAGCATTTGAATGAGCAACTAATCGCCTAGCTGGGGTCATTTGACCCCAGCATTCTTTCCTGCCCATGGCAGGGGGGTGGACTTGATGATCTGCTCAGGTACCTTCCAACCCTACCAACTATGAAACAGTGATATAAACTTGATCATTTTAGACAGAAGAGATTAATCAGTTGAGTCCTTCCACCCAAACGTATCTCAACTTCACACCCTGACAAAACATTAGTGTAAACCAGGGGTAGGCAACGTTTTTTGGCTGGAGTGCCAAAAAAACCACAATGTCTACTTTGTAAGGTGCTGGAGTGCCGGCACGCCGCAAAAACAAAACTGCGGTGGAGGCAGTACATGGCAGTATGTACTGCATATTTAATACAGTTAATAATCATTAATGTTGCTTCTATTTATTTATTTATTTTTACAGTAAATACCAAGCTTTCTAAAAATTCAAAACCTGGTGACAATAAATAAAACTTCATGAACTGCCTTGTACTTGTGAATTTGTATTTTCCTGTTAAGCACATTGTGATGAGGGGGAGAGAGGGAGAGAGGAGCAGGGAGCAGCAGGCACCGGGGGAGTTGCTGTGGGCAGGGTGGCATGGCCAGGCCCTTGGGAAGGCTGCAGCTGGAGGAGAGCTGGTGTCAGGTGGGGAATGGGGGCTGCCCCTGCCCCAGGGCTCCATAGATTCAGGACACAGCGGGAGACCCAGCAGCACTGGAGGTGGGACCCAGCCAGCCCACACAGATGGGGTGTAGCCACCCTGCCCACAAAGGGACGCTGCCTGGATGGGGCAGGACGCTGGGCTGAGGGAGCTCCCTGCTTGGTCTCTGTATGTGCTGGGTATGTTGCAAGTGGGAGCTGCAGCTGTAGGCTGGTCCTCAGGCTCTGGGAACAGCCGGTGCTCAGGGCCAAGCCAGCCGGGAGCCTGCAGCGCAGCGGTTCTGTGCAGTGCCTGCCCTGGCCTCTCGAGGGGAGCTGCGGGTGGGCAAGGCCAGGACCCAGGCAGGCTGAGGCAGCTGCGGTGGCTGTGCCCAGGCTCTAGGGGGCTCCCACTGTCAGGCCTCTGCACTGGGGATGGCTCTGCCCTGCCTGCACTGTGCCCAGCATGCAGGGAGGCCAGTACTGGAGAGGGAAGCCTCCCGAGCCCGGCGTCCTGCCTCAGCCTGGCAGCATCCTCACGTGTACAGGGTGACTGCAGCCCATCCCTGTGGAGCTGCGTGGGCCAGGCCAGGCCCCACCACAGGTGCCGCTGGGCACCCCCACCTGCCTGCCCACCACAGCTCGAGCCTGCAGAGCCCCAGGGCAGCCCTGACTTCCCACCCAGCCCCCACCTTCCTAAGGGCCTGACTGGGCTGGCTTGCCCGTGGCTCCACCCAGACCCTGTCCTGACTGCCAGGCTCCAGCACTTGGCACCTCAGTGTTGCCTTGGGTGGGACAGGGTGTCTGCCTGGGCAGCTCCCTCCAGGAGCCAGCCGGGCTGAAGGGTGCAGCCTGGTAGCACAGGGCGAGGGCAGTAGAGCACAGACAGCCTCCCTGCCTGCGCTGCCCTGGCTCCTCCCCAGGGCCTGCCGCAGCACTGGGACCTGTGGCTGTGCAGCCCAGAGCAGCAGCTTAAACAAACAAACAAACGCTTTTTTTGTGTGCGCCTCCCGGCATGCCAGAAAAAATGTCTCTGCGTGCCACTAATGGCACGTGTGTCGGGGGTTACCAACCCCTGGTTTAAACCCTCTGGATATAATTCCTGTGATTTAAAGGTTTAGGTCAGTGGGTTACAACTCAGAGTGGTCCCTAGGTCAGTCAGAGGTTCATGAGGCATTAAACATTTCACTGCAGTCATAAAACAAAAAGACACTTTCCGTTCCTCTTTGCCTGCACAGCCCTATCTTCAAGGTCAAATATTCTGTGTAAACCTCTCACATGTGCCTGTGTGATAGGTCATGGAGACTTGCAATTTCTATAATCTGATATATTTGAATACTCTTACAATAAAGGTAAACAGGTGTCATATTTTTTTTACTTTGAATAATGGATTGCCAATCTGAGAGATGCTTTTTTTAGGCAAAGAGTAAAGAGGTTACATTTCCTGACTTATTTGTTCTAACAGTGTACTACACTGCCTTTCCAGAGTTAAACGAATAGTTAGTTATTTATGCTTAAGGGTGAGTTGTTCTTGAAACAGTGTTGTCTGCCCATTGATTTAAAAAAAAAAAAAAAATGTTTCTAACATGATCTCATTAACATTTGAAATAGCTGGTTCTTTCCTGGTCTGACCAGATTTAGGTAGCT
>NW_017728992.1:62742970-62766493 GCF_001723915.1 Gavialis gangeticus
CTAACATGATCTCATTAACATTTGCAATAGCTGGTTCTTTACTGGTCTGACCAGATTTAGGTAGCATGATTATTGTATGGTTTGATTTATCTGCATTGATTGTCTAGTATAGCTGCACTGAAGCTTGCCTGCCTGAAACTTAGTGAAGGCTTTAACTACGCTTCTTTCAAATGTTTCCCAGAGCAGAGTTTCATTTGTTTATATGCTATATGCACTCAGAAATCTATCTGTCTTGCCATGTGTATTGGCTAGGGATTACTAGGACTGGAGGAATGAGCTTTGGACTCTCATAGAGGGCAGAGTATATACCACGTTTCCCTCAGCTGACTTGAAAAGCTCAGTCTTTTGAACCAGTTCAAGACTCCGAACCATGAACAAACCTTAAAAGTTGCTGTTTGACAACTGGAATGGAATACCTTTTGCTTATTGTACTTAAGTTTATTAACTTATTTTAGTTTTTTTGTAATGAACATAGAAAATGTTTGTTTTTTGCACTATTACCTATGCCTTCCATGATCTAGCCTGAGGAAGATAGTAAGAAACTTAGTGAGATGTAATAATGTAGAAATAAATCTGACAGCAAGCCCCCCCCTCCCCTCGCTTTCCCTGCCGGTCCTGTATAAAGTGTTTATGAATGTGACCTGATGCTGCTGCTTGCTGTAGTATGTTTAGTATGAAACTTTTATACTGGTCAGTTCAATCTAGGAAAGGATTGCTGATTCTTTACCTTATTGAAGAATGATGAAACATTTTTAAGTTTCTCTTAAGAAATGTGGAAGGGATCTACAGCATGTGAAAAAGTACGATGATTCAGATTGACCATGTTCTGTTGTTTTATTAATAGCAACAAAGTAGTAAACATTCTTAAACAATTGTTTAAAACTGAACAAAAGCTCTTTGATGTACTTATTAAGGGGAAAAAGGCTGAAGGTCAAGAATTTGTAGCTAATGTTAAACAAAAGTTTCAATGTGCCAGCAATTTGGAGCATGGTGATTCAAGATACAAAAATACAGGCAGTCCAGAAATAATAAATTGTGCTGCCATCCTGAACATAGGTCCTGCGACCATAATCTATCCTTCTCTTGTGGGTATTGAACTTCTGCAAATTGTTACAGAAAAAAATGTCTTCCTCATTCTCTAAAGAAAGAATAACTGTGTCTTTTGTTTGATAGGATAACGTCGGACAAGCTTTCCATTCTATTTTGGGTACAGGATAGGGATGTAAATATCATTTAAAAAATATTTCTTTAACCTCTTCTAATTATATCAGTTAAACGATTGACCGATAACACAGCAGCCCAGACACAGCTGCTGCCAGGAGCTGGAGCCCTTTGGCTGGGGGTAGGGGTGGAGGAAGCAAGACCAGGCAGACAACACAGCCCAGATGAAGCCCTGTGCTGAGGGAGGGAACACCTGTGTACCAGCAACTAATTTCTTAATTGATGTCATTAGGCTGCCCACTGTTTTCCTCTTAGGCTATGGGGTTTAGTTCCCCTCTCCTCTGCCCCTCCCCTTCCCTCCTCCTCACTCTTCTCTCCCTCTGGGCCACCCTGCTGCCTTCTGATTCCTGCTAGGGCACCACAGCATGGCTTTTCTTCCCCACTTCCATGGCAGACTGCACCCACCTGGAGCTAATGGATAACCAGTAAGCTGAATGGTTATCACTGCACTTATCAGTGTTAAATGATTAATCCTTTAACCTTTCACATCCCTAGTATAGAAAGATCTTGGGTACATCTTATATTTGGCTTGAAGAGTTGTGGAGTCCCTAACGTGTATATATAATATAATGGTGAACGGGCATAATTGTTTTTTTGTATCTGTGTTAGCAGAGGTGCTAACAACAGTGAGAGACTGAGGAAGAATGAGTGGGGATGGTCAGATCACTTGGCTGGCAGCAAAGTTTTAGGAAAACTGAATGCAGTGGTTAATATGTGATGTCTGGTCTTTGTCTTGAGGCAAAAGGAGGTTTCAGGTCTCTAAAACTCTGAGTGGAGAGAAGGTTGTGGTTACACTTAAGTTTATTGAGCTTTTTCCAGTATTCGTGGTGATCTCTGACTTAAATGTGAAACAATTGGAAAGAATGGAAAGGGGGCTATGACTGTATTTGCATATTAAACACATTTTCTGTACTTCAGAACTTTGGTTTAACTCTGATACCAAATTTCTCATCTTTCAGCTATTGTTTGATGTTGTGAAAAGATGACATTCAATATTTACTTTACTTTATAAATTTATAAATCTTCCATGTCTAGAATCTGATTGCTGGGTAGTCATCTTAAATTCAGAGTCATCTTAGATTCAGTAACTATGGCAATACATTTGTAATTAACCAAACTTACGGTTTAGGAACAGCATTGACTATTGGCTTTTATATAGAAAATGGACTGACTGGTTCATTCCAAATAAATTACAGTACCTGTATACCATTTATATTTATTTACACTGTTATTTTTTTCAGATATTTAATGTTTTGGATTTTTGATCATACATAATATTTTTAAGAAAGGAAGGTACTTTGTTTATAATTTCATTCCTACCCATGTCACACTGATACCTTTTTTAATTATTAAAAAAATTAAATGCATATTTTTAGGTGCGTGACTCCTTAATGAACCGTTGGGTTGGAAAATAACTAGTTGTATCATTAGATAGAGATATTGCTATTATTTGCATGAGATAGTGGAGATGAATAATTTAGCAAATGTTATTAGCACAGGCAGCATATTACTACATTCACAGCAGGATGTAATGAAATTTCTGTCATGTGCTAGTATGAAGAAAGTATGCCTTCCATAGGCATTCTTGAACTTTTGACATCTCTTATAGTATTAACTATTATGTTACCATGCAGATCTTACTTGTCTCTGCATTAAATGAATGTTTTGTTTGAAAAGCTTTACTTAATTTAAGACTGTGAAAGGCTCGGTAAGCCAAATACAGCTGTTTACTCTGAGCATCTGTTGCCACGTCAGAAAAAAAAAAATTCTGGGTATAGCTGCCACATTATTCTTAAATTACTTAATGTCTTTTTAAAGCCATTTATGGAGAGAGGCTGTGACTGATAGATAATTTTCTAAGCAGAGCTGTTGGTGTAGTAGGAGGCAACAAATCTGCTTGGTTTACATTTGAGTTCAGCTTGAAACCAAGTTCACTGAAACATCTTAAGTTTATTTCAGTTGTCATTGTTTATTTCTTGGTTTTTCCCCTTCAGGTTGCTTTTTATGTTTGTCGTCTTTAAATGTGACATTTTAAAAAATAATTATTCATGAATGGTCATATCTATGCTTGCATTTATTATCAAAGGAGAGACTCTTGCGTTTTACTGACATTACTGATGTTGTTAACCTTGGCTAATATTTGCATTTTTTTTTTTTAAGCAGTTGCTTCTTTCCAGCTGTCTCAGAGATTGGTTGTCCTTATTTTCCACTTGTGGATCATATCTGCATAATTCTGGAGTAGGCAACATGTTTGTTGCTCTCAGGCATTTTCCTTTATTTCTTGACATCAACTTTTGTGATCTTGCTTGCAACTTTTTAGTTTTATGTGCGAGTAAGCCCTACCATTCATGCTGTATAAATCCTTATGCAGAGGACATGGAGGTGGTAGTTTAGCTGACACCTGCATACAGCACAGATATTTTACTTATGTTTCATTCCCTGTTGGCCTCGGGGAATGAGTTTGTATCAGTGTTGCACACTGTCACACTTGCCCTTGCACTGGCTGGTGGAAATCTTTAGTGTGTGTTTTCTTTCAGACTGATGCTACAAGAATGAATTTGACTCAGACTTTGCTCTACAATTTTTAAGCTTTTAAGATATATAAGATCAATTATTTAAAAACTGAATTTTGATGGGAGTTTATAGAAATGCATAAATAATTCTAAACCCTGCCGTGTTTCTGGATGACACGTTCCAGCATTGTGCTAGTGCTTGAGAACATGAAAACAGAACTGTTTAGTTCATTTTCACTGAATACACTTAAGAAAAACTAGGAGTGATTTGTAAATGTGATTTTAAAACATTCTTTTTAGTGAGATTTTACCTGTGTGTCCATCCTATTGATGGACAAATGATTGCTCTTCTTTTCTTTTCAAGATATTGAAAGATTTACAAGATATTCTTTGTGAAGAACAACAAAATGAGGGACTTCTGTTTAAAACTGACTGTATTTCTGTGTTTCATTTGAAGGTCATTCTGTGAGACTCTTGGGTCAGAAAAAGGATAATGGAAAACGGTTGGGGGGAGCGCGATTGGATTTGCCAAAGATTAGGAAGAACCCGCTGATAGAAATCATTTCCATCAATACAGGGTAAGAATCTTCCAAACTTCCTTATAAAATATTCATAATTGCCTAGGAATCTAATTTCAGTTTTCTCCAGACCTGGTGCATGGTTGCTTCAGGTCATATAGAAAGGGAAAGGAAGACCATTTTTAAGCTCTTAAAGAATTTTGGATGGTATTTGTGCTGGAAAAGAATTCCTCAATTACTTACTGGTATGTATATATTTCATTAGCTTTTCTTTTTGGAAGAACCGTGCCTAAATATATTGAATTAGTTGGAACGTCTAAGTATAATTTTACTTAGAGGTTTCCTTTACCACCAAGAAGTACATATTTTTAGCAAAAATATGGTTTGTTTTATAGGAATGAAACCTCTTGCCCTTGTTCAGGTTCCAAGGGTGGGGAGGGGAGTACATTGGTGCGGTTGCAACCCCCTTTAGATCACAGCGATCCTTTTTGGATCACAGGAGCATCACCTGATGACCTGGAGTCCTGGAAGCAGGTAAAAATCCCCCCGTGGTACCCTTTCTCTTGCCATTCCTGTGTGCAGGGGCACCCCCCCATCCCTTCTAGTCCCCCCTCTATCACCTATTGCTGTTGCTGTCTGTCTGGCCTAGGGAAAGGAGTAGCTCCAGAGCTAATGCTGCCCTGCTCCAGTCAAGCTGCTGGGAGCTGAGCCCTGTAGGGACAGTGGTGGCTGCAGCAGGCAGGTTCTTCCTCCTTGCCCAGTCCCCTCTCTGGTGTTCCTTGACAGCCTGGGAGCTGTGAAGTAGGGGTAGCAGCCACCCCTGCAGTGCCAATCACTGCTCCTCCAGCCCCCTCTTTAAAATCCTAGATCTGCCCATGTTCTTGTCCTCATTTTAATGTGGTCTTCAAGTACTGTATTGTATTGGATGTATAGCCCTTCTACTGCAGCTGAAAATGCATTGTAAGAGGCTGTACAGGAGACCTGATTTTTCAATGGAAGAAAGTAGTTTATTTTATATAATTTTAAAAGAACTCTTGTGGAAAACTCTTGTAGACAAGAATCTATATTAAAGTGTAGGCTTGCCACTGACACCTACAAGAATTGCATGCGCTTACCTGAGTGCAGTATTTTTCCCTTAATGACTCTCAAGTTCTATATTGACAGTTGTTTGGTGTCATTCTTATGTGAATATACAGCTATTAAAAATAACCATCGTATCTTAGTGCATTGAAACACTGCACATGGAACCCAGACTGGGAAAAATAGGATGAGTCAGACCAGGTTTCATCTGAAGTATTGAATTTCTTATTTTCTGTCAATATTTGTTAGAATCCTTACTAGCAATAGAGCAATCTAGCTGCAGTTAAAGTTACAAGCTGATACTGCTGTAATCCCATTTTCACATGCTCCTGACGCATAAGAATGACCTGCAGGTGGTAGAATAGGTTGCCATTTTCAGTCCTAGATTACTTTTAGGATGATTGCCAAATTTGCTAAAGTGATTACAATCTAGATATTGTGAGATAACGATTGCTAGTTAACTGACTAGGTTGGCTATCTTTCCCCACAGAGTTTTTATTCTGGATATGTACTCACCTGTTCAATTTTGTTCTAATACAAAAAGCTTTCAGAAGGGATGATATTAGGCATTTAACAGCTGTCTGGGACTGTTTTAGAAAGAAGAGATTTTTCTTGTTCTTTGTTTCCTTCCCACTCTTTAGCAAATAGGTGCCAATTTATAAAATACTCATTGTCATGAACAGTTCCTAGTGGACGTACATGATCATAAGAACATTGTACTGAACAGTAAAGTAGACTGTAAACTTACAGTATGATGAGCACTCTTTAGTAAATGCCTGCGTGCATGCTTTTTACCCCCTGGTAACTATAAAAAAGTTTAACCCCCCCCCTAAAAATGGAGTCAGCTGCCTTGCATTTACTGTAATGGCAGTTTGGCCCTGTAAGGATTTGTTGAGCAGAAGCAGGGGGTAGCCAGTCCTGGCAGGTGAGGGACCCAATGATAATGGCAGGTCCCACCTGGGAGGTTGGAGGGACGAGGGAGGAAGGAGAAGCAGACTGTGAAGAAAGAGCTCTGCTGCAGGTAGAGACCTAGAGTGACAGCAGCCCTAGGCAGGAGGAGATGGCCGACTTATGAGTATAGTTCTTTTATATTTTGAAGATAAATTTAGCTGAAGAGGCAGTAAATGGACCCAGAGTGTGGCTGAGAGCTGCAGCTTAAGCGGACAAGACAGAGCTAAGCTTCCAACACCTTACCTTGTAGTAAAGTTCGTGTGCCCATGCCCTTATTACTTAGGCTTTGCTACACTGGGCTACGTCCCGTGGCAGACAGCTGTCAGAGCACGTGCATATCTCTGTGGCTTCTAGCATCTCCAGATTCATAGATGTTAAGGTTGGAAGGGACCTCAGTAGGTCATTGAGTCTGACCCCCTGCCCTGGGCAGGAAAGAGTGCTGTGGTCAGACGACCCCAGCTAGGTGCTTGTCCATTCTCTTCTTGAAGACCCCCAAGGTAGGGGAGAGCACCACCTCCCTTGGAAGCCCATTCCAGATTCTGGCAACCCTCACTGCGAAGAAGTTCTTCCTGATGTCCAACCTAAATCTGCTCTCCATCAATCTGTGGCCATTGTTCCTAGATACTCCAGGGGGTGCCCTTGTAAACAGAGTATCTCCTATTCCCTGCTGGCCTCCCCTGATGAATTTACAGGCAGCCACAAGATCCTCTATCAGACTTCTCTTGAGAAGGCTGAAGAGATCCAGGTCCCTCAGTTTCTCCTCCTTTCCACTTCATCACTAGGGATCCTAGTTTTACTTTCTGAGGGGAAAATGCAGAATCTTCATTTTTTCCATGACATACTGAAAGTACATCGGTGTCCCACGGCAAGCAGCCCCATTTCTGTTGCATTTATTTTTGCTGTGGGTTTTGCCTCTTGGCAAATCAGCACCTCCCTCCCGCCTCCCCTTCCACCTCACTAATTAGATGAGGGGCAAAATCTGCACCAAAAATAAGAGAGCAGAAATTGTGCCGCTTGCTGCAGGACACTGCTGCACTTTTGGTAGGTCATGGAAAAATGTGGATTTTTGTATTTTATTTTTTTTAACTGAGATTTTCTACCTTTTTCCCTGTGGGGAAAACTAGAATCCCTGCTCATTACCTGTGCCAGCAGAGCATAAAATGTGCCTTAGCTGGGTGCAGCTGTTAAGCAGGCCACTGCAGCCACCAGAAGATACAGGCATATCTATACAAACGTTGTGCCCACTGCTGGATGGAGATAGAAGCCTTTTTTTCCCCCTCCAAGTGCTAGTGTTGCTCTGTAGAAAGAGAGAGAAGGCATTTTGGTGCCATAGGGGAGCTGTGTGTGCTGACATACTCGGCAACCTGCCACCATAACTGTGTATTGCTAGACCAGACTCTCATTTCATTAACCAAATCTAAGTAAAGATCATGCTGATAAGAACATCCACACACACATGCTGTTACAGTGTGCGCACCCAATTTATTGCAAATAAAGTTTGACCTAATTTGATGCATTTGAAGGCAAAAGCAAATAAACCCTCTGTATAAAATTACAAATATTACCAAGGTCATTTCCGCGCAGAGTTGGTTGGAAAATGTTATATTGCACAATCATGATAACCAGTGTCTCTTGAGCTGCAAGTTATTGCTTTTGCTTGGTTTTTTACTTGTCTTTCCACTATATATGACTTTTTAATATTTGCCACCAGTTTCAAGGTTAAAAAGTAGTTTTCTGAAGGCAGCGCTCAGCAGGTTTCTCAGAATGTAAACATATAATCAATGAAGTATGGAGCACAATATATCACTCTGTTATGATTTGACTGTGTTCATTTTATCAGCCTAGCTTTAGAAGGCCATTTGAGAGGATTTTTACTATCAGTACCTTTATTTGAACTGACCTCATTCCTCAGAAGTAGTATTGGAAAAATCTGAAGTTTAGGTTTTTTTGGTTCACTACACTCTAAGTTTTTAAATTGGTCTCAACTATATTGTAAAAGGTCTTTTAGTAGTTAAAAATGTCTCTTACTGAAAATTTGTGATCTTATTTACTGGAAGGCTCTTTGGAAATGCTTTATTTTGGTGTCATGTTACTGTTTAGTAACTCTCAGCTCTTTCTATGCTCAGTAGGGGAAAGATCACCTTGTTTAGCATCTATTTTTTTCTATGTCGAGGATGGCAGACTTCAAGTATATATCCCACAGCTCAAAAATGTATCCAAAATAAACTTCAATCCTGCATCTTCTGTGAAGAAACATGATCTACCTTCAAAAGAGGGCTTCAGTAAAACTAGTATTTTTGATGATTCAGCTAACCCATTAACTGAGAAGAAAATCTGAGGGTATAATGCACACAGTGCTCATTTGCCAGAACTCTTCCTACCACCGGTACCAATTTCTCCTCAGTTGGTACTTAACCTATGCTTTGGCTAAAAACCCAGAGGTAGAAACAGTGTAAAACCATGTGCTGCAAAACTAGATAAGCCCTCTTCCTTCCACAACCTTCCTGTTTCAAAGACAGAACAGTGTTAAAGTCTCATTAGGAGTTTTGACACTAGCTGGGAGCTCTGGCTTATGGCTTGTAGTGGCCACATTTGAAAAGACAGTTCTGAACAGTTTTGTCCATAGGAAGCAAGAAGACTTTCTTCCTGTTTCCTCTACTTTACGTCAACCTATACACACCAATACTACAGACAGAAGCCTAGGAGAAAAGTAGGGTGTTTGAATATAAACTACTTGTGCACCTTTGGTTTCTCCACTAGATGAACCCCATCGTGCCTGTCCAGCCACAGATTTCCCTGCCTCTTCTCTTTAATTCTTTACATATAACAGAGAAGTTGTCAGATTGGGGTTCTCTGGGTGTGGAGCATCTTGTAAGTCCTTTCATAGCACATCTCCTTTTGCTAAGCTGTCTCATCCTTTCAATAGTGCTGGATTTTGTTCCAAAGGCCTTTTTTCTAACATTGCTTCTAGAAAAAGTAGCTTTATGCATTGTTTCCATTTCTCTCTCAGCAGGTCTTATTATTTCCTTTAGTGTCCCTGTCTCTTCATTTAAATTATTAGTTAATGCCCTCTTACTCTTTTTAATTTCAATACATAATGCTTGCCAATTTTGATCCATAATGCTTGATGCTTCTAGTGTCAGCAGACTTCCAGCTCCAAAGAAAACCTTTTGGCACGTGGCTGGGGCTTTTCAGGTGTCTGAAATAGACAATGTGCTTCAGTTTATAGCAGGGGTTCTCAACCTTTTTCTTCCTGAGGCCCCCCTCCCTGTGCAGGAGAGGACAGATTCGGCTCCCCAGCCCCACCCACACAACCCTGGGTGCAGCAGGCAGGACTCAGTGGTGGGGAGCCTTGGGCCCCCACTCACCTGAGTGGCAGCAGTGCAGAGCCTTGCCTGCGCACCTACAGCACTGCCTGCAGGATGGAGGCTTTGTGCCTGTAGGGCATGAAAGAGACTGGAGTAAATGTTTTTGTGGCCCATTTTGGACAAATGTTTGCCTGCGAATGCAAATAATGGGATCAACAGCCAGCTAGCTGAGTTGCTAGAGGTACTTTCTAAAGAACTGTTTGGTGACCTTAGTATTTCAGGGGCGATATTGACCACTGGTGGATCTGTTGGTCTACTCACCTGGAAGGAGTTGCAAAAATTTTTTTGCCATGGTTAGAAAGGATTTTGGAGAACTAATGCCTGTCAGAAGATGTATAGTATATAAATACAGACTAAATCTAAATCAGTATATGTGAGAGAGATGCTTTTATTCCTGTAGCATTTAAATACTGTAATGAAAGGTGAATCTCACTTGCTATTTCCAGAGTTTTAGGACATATTTTTGGGTTTAAAACACTGAGCCTAAAAACAAAAACAAAATCAGGTTTGGTTTTTTTGGAAATAATATAAATATGAAGAAATGTGAACTTATTAAAAAAAAAAAAAGATATTTCTTACTGGTAAGTTTCATAATGACAGTATACATTTGCCTTTAGAAAGTAAGAATGTATTTATACAAAAGAAATTTGATCCCTGGTCTTTGTAGGTTTCTAAGACATGCCTTGCAGTTTTGTAGTGGTGTTTGTTCAGATTTCCATCAACAAGGGCAAACCTTGACAAAAATGTTCCAAAACATAGTTTCACTTAAAATTCTTAGTTCAGTGATTCTCAGCTATGGTGCCAGGACATGCTGGGGTGCTGCCAGATGCTTTGCAGGGTTCCATGAAGTGTGGAGAAAGAAGGGCAGGCTCAGGACTGTCCCTTTTTGTTTGATTCCTCGCCCCCAAAGGCCAACCCCTCTGAAAAGGAGTTAAACACTGTAATACATACCTTAGTTTTTAAAATAAGGTGCCACTCAGTTCACAGAAGTTATGAAGAGGTGTCTTGAGTCCAGGAGAGTTGAGAATCAGTGGCTTAATGCATTGTATGGATCAGTTGGACTGAAACTTGCTGTTTCAAATTAAATAAATAAAACCAAAAATCATTAAGATAAAATGTTTGCACTTTTAGTCCTGACTGTTACCCATAGGGTAACTTCCATCACAATGCAGCATAAAGGGAGATTTCCCATCATTTTCAGAGCTTTCTATGGTACTATAAATTATTTGGAGTTTAGTCATTTTATGCACAGTTTACTGGTGTTTTGTTTGCATTATTGTTAAGCTGATTTAGGGTCCAACTTATGAAAACTGGGTGCTAAAGTGGATGTACCCATGTTCTCTAAAAGTGTCTTAAACTCATCTCTCAATATCCTGATTAAGTAGTGATAGAAGACATTCTGAAATAGACAGGCTCAGGACTGCTGCCTGTGTTTTTGTGCCCACAGTTGTTCAGTGGCTTCAAAAGCATTCTGCTTCTCTCAACGCAATCAGCACAATCCCTGGATTCTACTTTAGTGTAATGGGAATCATCTTTATGCCATTCTTTCCAATACAGGAATATGCCATTCTTTCCAATACAGGAATAATGTACCTGAGCTATATTTGCACGCACACACACTTTTCATTAGGCTTGTAGTAAAATATGCATTATTCCTTAACACAGACTGATTTGGGTCCTCTTTATATATTTATTGAATCTTTTTAACCAGTTTGGTCATGGACATGGGATCAGTAGTTGCCTTTTAAAAAGACCTGGCAATATGAAATGTTTTGCTTGGTTTCTTGAAAAAGTGACGGTACAAGTTTTTAAGTAGAGGTGTACCAATACATCGGTCCCATATTGGACTGGCACCGATATAAGGAAAATTGACAACATCAGCACTTGGCTTTTTTGGGCTGATGTAGCTCATTAATGTGGCTGATAAATGCCCTGAACATGTGCACAGCCACAGTGCAGCATGCAGGCAGCTGGGTGTGCCGCCTGTAGTGTGGAGAACAGCTGGGTCTGGCTGGTAAACCTGTTGTGAAGGAAGGGGCATGGGAGGGAGCAGATCGAGGCCCCAGCAGGGCTGAGGCAGGTGCTTCATAGCCGGGGTGGGGTGCAGGAGAGAGTCGCAAGCAGCTTGTCCGGAGGGTGCAGGGAAGGGGGCAGCTTTTGCTGCTGCAAACACTCCGAAAGTGCATGGGGGACATGTGCCCCCCAGATCTGTGTACGGGGCAAGGGCGGGCTGCTGCTGTGGGCTGGAGCTGGGGGCAGTGTGGGGCTCTTCCCAGCAGGGGAGTCGAGCCAGGGTTGTGCTTGGGGTGGGCGGTGGTGGTGCTAGGAGAGAGATCTGGGGTGTCTACATCCCCCCTCATAGCCCCTGCCAGGAAGAGCCCAGTGCTGCCCTGGCTTCAGCCTGCATTGGCAGCCTGCCTTTGCCTTACATGCAGATCCAGGTGCACGCACCCCTCCTCCCCAGTATCCTCATGGGATGTGCATAGTGGTGGGAGCTGCTACCCCTTCCTCATGCCCCCTGGACAAGCCACTCGCAGCTCTGTTCTGCATCCTGCCCCAGTTGTGCAGTGCCTGCCCCTGCCCCAGCCCAGAGGAAAGGCAGTGGAGATGAAGCAATAGCAGTGGCAGAGATCGGGGAAAAGGCAGTGGGGACAAGGCAACAGCAGTGGCAGAGATCAGGGGAAAAGGCAGTGGAAATGAGGCAGTAGCAAAGAAACAGCGGTTTGCAGGCAGAGAGTAGCTCAGGATGGCTGGAGTCACAGGAACATGGGACAGGTGTTGGAGGTGGTGGTGAGCCAGAAGCAGGAGAGGGAGAAATGAGACAGAAATTAGAGGGGCAAGGAGCAGAGATTGGAGCAGGGTCAGCACTGTTGTAAAGCAAAACCTAACTCATGGTCCAAATAACAGTTTTATTAAATGAACACTGTACTGTACAGCTTGGTTTTCACACACTCACACAAGCACTCCCACACACACTCAGACGATGGTAGCAGGAGAAAGAGACTCAGTGGAAGTGTTGGAATCCAGGTAGGGAAGAGAAACAGAGTCCAAGTACTTGGTTGAAGAGAGGATGTGGGTGATAGCTACCTATGCAGGCTGGAAGGGGGTCCTCAATGGCTAGCTGGGGTCTTTCTCCAGCAGGTGTTGTCCAGAGGGGGGTCGCCGGCAGGGCCTCTGGGTTGATAGGCAGTGCGATGTGGATCAGATCCAGTCCAGGTGAAGGTCCAAGGAGTCAGTCTTCACTGTCCCTTTTTATGGGGCAGACTATCTATGATCTCCTATGGGGAGGGCATGTCCAGGCAAGATCAGCCCTGCTCCAGAGGGCTCCATATGTTCATACTGAGCATATGCAGCCTTGGCACAGTGGTGGGTTGCCTCATCTTTTGTTTCTTGAATGCTGAGGGTGGTTCCAATGGCTGGGTCGTTGGTGCAGGTGTTGGTTTTGATGGTGGGGTGATTTAGTAGGGGGTCCTGGTATCATTATGTTTCACTCATCCATTCACTCTTTTGTTTCAGGCATTCAAGGAAAACCAATTTACATGGGAGAGGTTACAGAATTGCAACATACTTGCACAACAGGGCATGGGGACAAGATGGGAACAAGATGGGAATGAATACTTGATATCACTTTACAGACACAGGCCTAAACCATACAGTATTAATATGAAACAATAAAAATCAATGCACAAACAATTGGAAAACAGTAAAAATCAATACACACATAACAGAACACTATTTACAGTATATAAAAAAGGGGCTTATTACAATAGTAGTATATAAGAACTTAGCTTACCTAGTTGTAATCACTTATAAGGGATAGAGAGGGCAGAGAGAAAGTCAGAAATGGCTGGGGAAGGGGAGGGAATGTATTTTTAGATTTAAAAAAAAGAAAAATGGGGGTTTTTGCTACAGCTTAGGCACTCTGTGTTTCCTTTATGGCTTTGTCATCTTTTTGGTTCATGATTCTTAACATTTACTAATAAAATTCAATCTGATTTTGTGTTCTTAACAATTTAATTAAATTAATCCCTATAAGTTACGTGCACAGTAATGCTGCAGAACTGTAGTCAATGCCTTGGAAAGATAATGTTGTTTTTATATAGCTTATGCCCCCCTGCAGAATCCTTTTGGCCATGTTGCCATTAACCATCTGACAGGAGAGGGAAGCAGCCTGAATTTGGGTGTACCTCTTCTCTAGGGAGTTTTCCACCCTTTAACGTATTTTGACCATGGTCAAATTACATTGGGTATAAAATCACACAGACCCAAATTTTCTAAATTAGGGATAACCTTAAAAAATATTGCATGCTTCATATGCTTATAAATCTCCTGACACACATTTTGGGTAATAGTGTACACATGCACAGCTACCTGATTTGAAGTTACAGATTTGTCAGGTACAGTATAAATACCTGTCTTAAAACCTCTCAGTCTTACTGTGCATCAGTGCATTCTAACCTCCCCAAGGAACAGTAATTTTGGGAATGTTTTAAAAACAAGTTTTAATATTGCCAGCACCTGCACATTTTATCATTAGTCTGTGACATTTGATGCACGTCTTAGAGACCCAGCTGCTAAAGTTGAGTAATTATGTAAAAATACAAAACCTTAGCTTTAATTGAGTGGGAGAGACATTGAAGACTTGACTAGAAGGCCTGGAAAGCAGATACATATAGCATAATAATTTTTTTATGATTTGAGGGGATTATAAAACCAGTGTTATTGAAGTCTTTTTTTGCCCAATTGCATGTTGTTGGTATTTTTTTTCTGTTTCAGTTTTCAAGAAATGCATGTAATTAATGTAATATCAATTCAATTTTAATGCAGTAATTAAAAAAAGATACAAAAAATAAAGATAGCTGGCACAAGTAAGTACATCTCTGAAAGACACACAAACTCCGGCCTTGTTTTGTCATTCTTTTTTGTGTCATAGCATCTAAAAGGCACTTAGTATTCCAAAAGTTGCAGAAACCACACAGCTCTAGCAAGAAGAAATGGAAAAGATTGTTTACTGCACACAGTATAACAGTCTGTGATCTTTCTGCCGGAGGTCTCTTTCCAGTGCAGCTTACTATAGCTCATATCCACGGTCAGTGTTTCCTAATCAGAGCATTTAAATAAAACATTAATGACACAATTATTGAGAAGTAGGTAGTTTTCAAATTATTGTTAAGTTCTTACAACTGTAGCTTTTTAGACATAAATAATGGAACGTATTTTAATTTTTATTTTATATAGCATCTGCTTGCTGCAGTGCTTGAGCTGCTGCATAATGATAATTATGTTCTAAATCCATGGCCCTGTGGTGTGTAGGGCGGCACAGAGGCCCTGAAGCCCTATCACAGCTGAGTGGTTTTGGACCTAGGGCCCTCCACCACCTCTGCCTAGCCTCCGCACACCAGGATTGGGTCCCAAGGCCCTGCACCACTCCTGCCCAGCTGGGCCCAGGTCCAGATCAGTGGAGGTGGCACAGGACCGCAGGGTATGATCTCAGCGTGCAGGGGCAGCACAGGGCCTGATCCAGTCTGTGGATCAACCCTATGCCATTCATCTGTCCTGCAGGACCAAAAGTTTCAGCACCATTGTTCTAAAGCATTGATCTCCAAACTTTTTTCATCACGCACCCCTATCAGTAAAAAAATTTTGAGCACGCACCCCCAGTATATGTATATTTATATAAATAGAAAAAGAGACTCCAATATTTTCTTCCCACACCCCAATGGATCATCTTGCTCACCCCCTGGGGTGCGTGCACCCCACTTTGGAGACCACTGCTCTAAATATCAGTTTTGAGCATTGCAGGCAAATATATTAAGGTAGTGGTTAAGACGAGAAGACAAATACACTGAAAAGTATGACAAGTCAGTTGCTCACCACATATAGGGGTCACTGCAACAATAGCTAAATTATTAAGTGGGAGATTTTTTTTTTTTGCATACAGAATATGTTTGTGATGACCTTAACAGGAAGACTGAGTGTCCATCTCATAAAGATTTGTTTCTCAGTTTTCCTACATGAAACCAGACTAGGTGAAACTTGTATGAAAATGAACCAAGAACAGTGCGTTTAAGTGTATGTTCTGACGTTAGTGATATTTCTGTAAATATCACCAGCTTTGTTTAAAAACAAAAGTAAGCAGTGAGATAGATGAGACACTTGAGTATGTCAATAAAGTAACACTAACTTTTGTCTAATTGTACAATCAAGTGATAGTGATCTTTTTTTTACCCTTATGGGGTTCCAACCAGAGCAGGTTAGCTTTTTTGTTCCTTTTAACTGTGTCTTACACTCCTCCTTAATTAGAACATGTTATGACTTACTACTTATAGATGTGGGTAAGTGCTGAATGTCTGAGCAACTGATAAAGCAGCTGATGTAGAGAACACATTAAGTAAATACAGAGTTATTAATCAGGTCTGGTGGTTCCAGACCAGTTTCCTTGAGTGGGAAACAGGTTGAGAAAATGAGATCTAAATAGTCAAACATGTTTGCAATACAGCATAGAAAGTGGCTTCTTCCTCCCTTTTTTCCCCCCTCCTCTTTTAATTTCTAGCAGAAGGCTTACACAAATATTGGGGCAAAGGGAAGGAGGTAGAGAATGAACTTGAATTTTCTTATCTCCTTACCTGAATGACAAAAGATGATTTTGTGGTTGTCTGTCCAAATCCAGTGTTTCAGTGTCCTTCATTATAGAGAGCTTCAGGTTAACTACCTAAACAAATGACATGACTTGACTTGCAGTGGTTTAAAGAGCATGTAATTCCTGTTGTCTTCATTAGGAGTGGCTGGTGCTCAAATCTGAAAACAGTCCACTTTTATGTAGGTGTATAATTCTGGGCAACCAAGTTTGATAATGTTGGCAAAATTTTGAAGTGTGGAATGCAATGAAATCTGTATGTAATAACATCTCACTATTTCTGACTTTCTGACACACCCATGTTACTTATGTGCAAGTCTCTGCACTGGCAAGTAAGCAACCTTAAATGAAAGGTTCAGTATACAAATGGGGTGCACACAGTATCAGACAATGACCTTTACTCATTCACTTTGGACGAGAGCAGTTATTTTAATAATTAGTGCTACATAGACATAATGTCTGTCTATGTAGTTATGATTGTTACCTGCCTTATAGTTTTCTCAGCTTTGATCTGCCACATCCAACTTTGTTTATATCAAACAGTGTGCTTGAAATCTTACATTCACTTCTTTGATCAGAGTAGGATGTTTCTGGAAGCCTGAAGGAAATGTCACAAGGGAAGTCAGCAGTAAAGTAAGTCATAACTAGGGATGTAAATGGCTACGTAACAGGTATAGCTATACTGTTTATCATTTAGTGACCTCTGGCAGGAATGGCCCTGGCCCTGACCCCTTATGCCTTCACTGTGCTTCTGGCATTGTGCAGGTCCCAGGCCATGGGCAGGGGGAGGTGTGGCTTCCTCTCACCCCTATGGGTAGGGGCTGGGGTTGGGGCTGCAGGCAGAGCCAGGGCTGCAGAACTCTCTTCTGTCTGGATCCTATTGCCATGCTATGGGAGGTGCCAGGACCCCACACAAAGTAACAGTTCAGATGGGATATTTCCTGACACAGCAGAAAGACTCCTGGCCCCATGGTGGGTCTGCCCAACCTCTGTGCAGTGGTGCGGCCCAGGCAGGGTGATGGGGAATGGGCTCCCTGTGCCTTCTGCCATGCTTGTGTCATTCTGCCCTGAACCTGGAAGGCTCCTTTACACTGCCAGGCTGGGCCCTTTCACTGCCAGGTTTGGTCCCGGTAGGGTGACTTGTGCCAGGCACACTGCATCCTTCTTCTCCTGCCCTTGTTGCTGGGGCTGCACGGGGCCTGGCACTTAGCTGGCTTGGCCCAAGGAGGTGCCACAGCAGCTGGAGCAGGCAGCACCAGGTCTGAGGAGTTGTTGCTGGCTACTCGCAATAGCAAATATGGCCCCAGGATATTCCTGGTGGGTGGCCGCACAGCAGGGATCCCAGGGGGAGTGTCAGGACTGCAGCAGCAGCCTCCTAGGCTGGAGCTGCTGCACCTCCACCTCTCAGGAATGCTCTGGGACCATCGACACCGTGCGAGGGGCTGGTGGTGTCCCTGCTTCAGCTGCTGCAGTGCCGCCTCGGGTTGAGTGAGCTGCACCGTCAGCCCTGCCTCAGGGCTGGGCCAAGCCAGGCTCCGCATGGCCCCAGTGCCTTGGATGGAGGGGGAAGGATCCAGTGTGCCTGGTGGAGGCCTCCCCACTGGGACTAGATCCCCTTCCCCCGCAGTGAAGGGCCAGGTCTGACGGAGCAAAGGAGCTTTCCAGGTCCACGCTATGACAGGAGGTACAGGGAGCCCATCACCCTGCCTGTGCCCCGGCATTGTGAGGGTGCCGGGCAGACCCATTGCAGGGCCAGGAGTCTTACTGCTATGGTGGGAAAGCCCTGCTCAAAACCCTGTGATGGGGGCCACAGGGTCACCATTCTTGCCATGGTGGTTGGATCTGGGCACGAGAGAGGTCTGCAGCCCTGGCTCCATTCACAGCCTCAGCTCTTGCCCATGGGGGCAGAGGGAAGCTGCAGCTTTGCAGTTGGGCAGTGTCTCCTAGTGGCTCGGCTGTGCCTGTGGCTCCCCATCAGCAACCTGTGGCCTGTACAGCCCTGGGGACATGGTGAAGACTTAAGGGTTTGGGGCCATTCCTGCCAGAGGTCACTAAACTAGGTATGTGCTGTTGGTTAACTGTTTAACCAATGTAATTAGAGGAGGTCAAACAGATCACTTTTTGACCGATATTTACATCTCTAGTCAAAAACCAAATATTTTTTGTTTAGTGGCATACTTTGGCTTGTTTTAGAGATGGGATTGGGAAAAATATTAGGCCTATGCGAATAGGGAAGTATTTGATTCAGATTTGTCTGATTCAGAGGACAGTGATTCAGTTTGGAGATTTGGATCACTGTGCTGAATCGATTCGGCCAAGTTGGCTTTGAAAGATTCGGCTCTGATTTGGAGAGATTCGGAGATTCGGCCATAGACTACAATGGGTAATCGCTGAAATACCTATAATTTTGTCACTTTTTGGCACAGTTGGATGACAACAGCAGGGATGGTAGCCCCTTCTGAGGGCATGACACCTGCCAAATCTCAAGGAGATAGGTGCAGGGGTTTCTGGGAAACTGCATCTCGAACTGCTGAAAGCAAAACTCATGTTGTTTGTGTGTGTTAAGGAAGATTTGGAAGAAAACAGCAGGGATGGTAGCACCTTATGAGGGCATGAGGCCTGCCAAGTTTCAAGGAGATAGGGGCAGGGGTTTCTGGGAAACTGCATCTCGAACTGCTGAAAGCAAAACTCATGTTGTTTGTGTGTGTTAAGGAAGATTTGGAAGAAAACAGCAGGGATGGTAGCACCTTATGAGGGCATGAGGCCTGCCAAGTTTCAAGGAGATAGGTGCAGGTGTTTCTGGGAAACTGCACCTCAAGGTGCTGATAAGCAGAACTCGTGACGTGTGACTTTGTGTGTGTGTTAAGGTACAGCAGGATGAAACCAGCAGGGGTGGTAGCCTGTAACAGGGGGCCTTCCTGGTGCTCAGGCAAAAAAGCTCACAAAAGGCACAGAAAAGCTGCAGACAGAGGCTTATGTGCTGTTTCTATGTCCCTCCCCCAGAGCACTGTGATTGGAAGGGGACTCAGGGAAAGATCACAGTCACTGGCCAGCTACAGATGTCAATCTTTCCCTCCTTGCTCCCCCTCCCTCTTAGTTTCTGTTCCCCTGAAAGACTGCCTTCCGAATCTCTGAATCTTTTCCGAATTGATTCAGAGGTTTTTTTGGTCTTCCGATTCAATTCGGATTTGGTGATTCAGCCTCTCAATTGGGCCAAATCTTCTCCAAATCGAATTGGTGACCAAAGCTTTGCACCCCCTAGAAATTATCCCTTGAGCAAACACCACATTTTTGAAAACATGAATAAAAGCCTGGAAATTGAAAGTTAAGATTACAATAGAAGAAAAAGTCACACACCAGCCCCCTCTTAGTTGGAAGCCCATTAGGCACAATGGAAAACTACAGTTATGTTGTATCCAGAAACTGGTGTGTAGGATAACACATTTCTCCTTCCCTTTTGATCTTCCTCTGTTCTGGCCCCTTCCCTCTCCTGGCCTTTGATTACAGCCAGCTGCCTACCACTTTCCTTCCGTATTTCAATCATTCTTCCTTTACTAAGGCACTAAATTGATAATGTGACTAACTATCTGTCAGTTGTATTGCACTTTTAGGTGCTGCAGTATTTACACAGGTGCAGCAAATACCACCCAGACAATCCTACCTGATAACTTGTATTTTCCATGGAAGTGAATATTAGGGGCCAGCCCTAACCTCAGACAACTTGCTGCTTTATTTGATCAGTTACTGAAAATTGAAAAGTGGAATACTGTAGCTGTATGTGCATTTGGAAGGAGCTAAGGGAGGACATGATTGTACACTACCATCCACTGCACTACACTCTCTGTGATTATATTCACAAGGCACAATGCAGTACTGCTTAGTGATACCTGAGCTCACTCATTGAGAGCACATGTTAGCCTGGATGAATCGCTGCTGTATGGTAGCCAGATTGCTGCTGAGCCTAGTCTGTTTTGCTTTGCAAAACACTACATTGCACCACTGAGCCATAGCCTCTATTGCTGTGGTAAACTATCACTGTCTTTAAGAACATACAAAGTGGCCAAAAGCAGTAGCATTTAAATCTCTGGTAGAAGGCAGGGTAGACTTGCACATTACAGATTTTCAACCAAAATGTTGCATCACCATACATGTCTTGAAATTCTTTCAAGGGTGCCACAGTGCCGCACAATATTGGCACAGTTGTAGGCATGCAAGCATGAGTCACAAGTTAAACCTAGAGATTTCAAATAGAAGTTCATGAAGTTAAAAGTATTCTGACCTATTGTGGTCTTAGTTCTTCGCAAGAGAGAAACTGCTGTCTTATTCTACCAGTCAAAAAATGAGTAAAAACTAAGAGCTATCATTTTTTGAGGAGTCCTTCGAGTCTAATAAGGGGTCCCTCGAGTCTAAAAAAGGTTAAGGACCATTGTTCTCATAAAGTAACTTAATCAGAGGTACCTGCAGGAGCTTTCATAAACTGCATCTTTCTTCGTTGGATGTTATGCATCTCTGCCAAGTTTGCCCTGATTATACAAGGTTTTTAAATGTCAAGGACTTCTCATACAGGAAAAAGATGGAAAGCATTTAGACTTTGAACCTGTTATGGTTGGGCCAAAAAAATAGGTAGTTTACATGGGAGCTGTGCTGTGTTTTGGTATCATATACCCATACAGGAAGTGCAAAATCCAGTGCTGCGTTCTGGGGAGTTGCTTGCCTTGACTTTACTCTGTGCCTCTCTTTACTGTAAACATGGCTTACTTGTTTGGTTGAGTTTTCCTACATGAAAACAAAACTAAAGGTAGAAAATTTAAACTCTAATTCACTTGTTTTCAACCTAATATCCTGAGCTAAATTTTTACTCAAAAATCTGAAAAAGTACTATTTTCTTAAATTATTTTTTAGAACATTCACTGTAAAGGCTTTATTCAGTCTTATGGGATGTATTCAGTCATTTGAACTGTATTGCGCTGGATCTGTTTGCGTGGCAAGGACATTTTAAAATTAGACTGGATTTCTTTCATGCAACTTGCCCGAAGATGAGTGATGAGGAAAAATGAAAACAAACCCTTATCCACTGAGCTTTATTTGTGAAATAGTTCCTCTCTGTTTATAGTTTGTATCTGGCAACTGTTTTTTTCTCTGTGTATAAGTGATTTAATGAATATAGCTGTATATTAGATAAATTATTTGTTGAAATATTTGGTTTACTTTCTCTCTTACCCTCCCCCACCTTCCACCAAAAAACAAACAAGAAAAGAAAAGAAAAGAAAAGAAAAGAAAAGAATCCGACCCTCCGGCCTACCATTGCAACCCAAATACGTGCTTTACTGAATGTATAAAAGCTACAGTTGGGAGGGAGCTCTTTTTCCAGTCAGATTTTTACCATCAAGGGTTAGGGCACATTCCCATAAGTCACTGCAGTGAATATGTGGGTGCTGCTGCAGTGCCATTTTGCTCAGCAGTTTACACACAACTGCACTGTTTCTTGGTAGAGTTTTCAGAATAGTTGATTTCTTCCCCAAGAAGAAAACTGTGCTTCAGATAAAGTTATTTCTGCATGACTCAAACAGCTGCATTGTGGAGGCATGCGTGTCCACATGTGCATTTGTTTTTCTTCATGAGCATTTGTTTTTCAGAGTAGTTATCTCAAATGCACAAGTGAGTGTCAGCAGAGAGTCCTTTGAGAATCTGCTAACTTGTTAGATGCATTTGAAAGCCCCAGCTGAAGTAAATAAAATATTCATACTACCAGAGATGCTTGATTTAAAAAAAAAAAAAAAAAAAGTAGCATGATACTTTTAGGGAAGAAAATCTCTCCTTGCAGAAGGCGATCTTTAATCTTCTTGTTTATTTTTCTTTGGCAAGTTTCACAAATTTAGTATTGTATTGTGTTAGGCCTCAATTAGCAGAAGACAGGTTCTCAAGGTTACCTTTAGAAACATTAGTAACATTCGGACCACCCAATTAATGGCAGGATTCAGAGTGCTGATATCCAGGGATCCGGGTTTTCCATTTCCCATGGAAAAACAGAGAAAACCATGGATTTCCTTATTTTATCAGAGAAATTTTACCTTTTAGCAGGGAAACCCGCAGATTTCCCATGTTTGCAAACAGCTCTGCTGCCTGGCAGAGTTCCAGCTGCAAGAGTTAATTGTAAAAAGGGCGGGAAACAGCCAAGCCTGTCCAGAGGAGGAGGGTAAAGGGCGAGGACTGAGGCTCTCACTCACCTAAGGATTGCCTCAGGCTTGCTTTCCTTCCTGGAGCCTGTAAGGTAAGTGGGGCTTCCAGGGGGCTGGGGGCCTGTGGGTCAAAGCTGGGGGGCACTGGCAGGGCTGGGGGGAAGTTGGCTGGGGCCTGAGCTGGCTGCAGGAAGCTGGTTGGGGGCTGAAGGAGCTGGCAGGTGTTAAGGGAAGACCTGGAGTTGCCTGCCCATGTAGACCCAGAGCAGTGTGCTGCCAGCCTGAGGGGTCTCCGCGTCTCCATGTGCAGCTTCCCTGAAGGGCCAGTAGCATGCCACTCTGGGTCTATGCACCACTGGCCAGGTGGGCACTCCTGCAGGAAGCTTTCTGGGGGTTGAGGGAGCCGAGAGGAAAGATGCAGAGTGCCCGCCAGACCAGCAGCACATGGACTCAGAGCAGCAGGCTACTGGCCTTTCAGAGAAGCTGCACATGGAGGTGTGGAGCCCACTCAGGCTGATAGCATGCTGCTCTGGGTCCGTGTGCTGCCAGCCACGCTCCTGGGATCCCCCTTGCCCCCTAGTAGTGTGCACTGTTGCCAGGAGATGGCCCCACCTGAGCCTGCAGCAGGCAGCCAGCAGTGGGGAAACTGGCTCCATGATCCTTTTGCTACAGCAGCTGCTGCCTTGGTCCCTGGCCCCATAACCCTGGCAGCTGGGGGCCCCCTCCAGCAGGGTTGGAGACCAGGGGCTATGGGTGGGAGGCAAGGGGCATGAACAGGGCAGTGGGGGCTGTGAGGGGGGGAGGTGAGGAGCACCACCAGGGTGGGGTTTGTGGGAAGCCTTCAATTTTAATAATGGATTTTGGGGGTTTTATCAGAAAAATTGTGGGGGGGGGGGTTTTTTGGGGGGGGGGGGGGTTGTATCGGGAAAAGCCTGGATCCCTGCTGATATCTCACCTGTTCCCTTGAAATCTGGGATTTCTTGCAAGTGTTTTGGATGTACTAATGCATAATTATAGTTAAAAAAAAAAAAAAAAAAAAAAAAAAAAAAAAAAAGG
>NW_017728992.1:62766506-62787053 GCF_001723915.1 Gavialis gangeticus
AAAAAAAAAAAAAAAGTACAGATGGCCTTACACACAGAAATATGAATATTTCACAGCAGCTGGAAGGTGAATATCAGGCATGTCTCTTTATCTCAACATAGTGTGTTGATGGTATAACAACACATTCACATAATAAGCTTTGTGAAGATAAAAGCTTGCTTACCTACAAATTCATGCACAGTCCCTGAAGTTCCTTTCCTTATCTTGAGTAGAGAGCTCCTGCTCTATCATTAGATAATGTCCTTTCCAACATTGAAAGGTTTACATAGGCTTGAGCCTATGTAAATTTTGACACCAGGGAATAGGCATTTCCTTTTCTGAGTCACTCGACTCTGTAGTAATCACTCCTCTCTATCATTTTGTCAAGTGCCCCATTTATATTATGTCCTCAGGCTGCTGTATAACCAATTGATTTGTTTTTCATTCCTTTGGTCATCTCTTCCTCCTTTTTAGAAATCCATTTTGGCCAAACAAAAACATGAATCAAAGGTGTAGAGAGAAAAACGTGTCAGACATTTTTATAATGTGAATCTGTTCTAAAAATAGCTATTTGCTTTGTTAGCAAATAGAGTGTTTTTCCTAATTTGTCCACCCAGCCCAGAGTTCCTTTCTGTATTCATCGTTCTACAAGCCATATTATTCCTGCAGTGAGATTACATGTATGTAACTGCAAGCAGAATTCATCCCTTTAATTGGAATTTACCTGAGATATCTGTCTTGTAAAAAATTAGTTTTGCTGAAGTAAAAAGTAACAAAGGCAATTTAGTTAGTAAAGCAGGAGTTTAAACACATCCAAGAAACAGACAATTTGTTAAGGAAAAAAATTGAAGTTTTATTTTTCACTTTAAGTAACCTTCTGTTTTCTTGACAAGTTGCATTTGTCCCAGTTCCTCCCTTTCCCTTTGAGAATTGCTTCTGCACCATTCTATCCCTTATGCAAGACCTTTTGGGCTAAGTACAGACATTCGAAGGTGTTGAGGGGAGGTTAAATCAATTCAAAATGGCTCCCAATATTAGGTAAGTCAGGATGGGGGGTGTAGCTGGGGGGCTGAGGGTCTGGCAGCCTGGAGGGGATTGGGGGTCTCCAAGGGGACATGGGGGGAGGCCTGACCTTCAGGTGGGGAATGGGGGGGACCAGGTGCAACCTGCTGGTGGGGTGGGACAGGAGAGCAGAAGGGACCTAGGAGAGGTAGGGACAGCAGGCATGACCCATAGGTGGGGTGGGAAGTGTAGGCGTGACGCTCAGGTGAGGTGGGAGGGGCTGATGTGACTCGTGAGGGGTGGCAGGGGAACAGTGACTTGCAGGTGGGATGGAGTCCTCTCCAGCGAACTTATGCCCCCATCCCTCCCGTCTTTCCTTCCACTGGGATTTATTTACTGAGCTCCAGGAGTGGTGAATGCTGATAAAAGCAGCTGCACCTGGAGCATCTTGTGGAATGGGAGTTGAGAGCACTGCCTGGGGGTGTGGAACAAGGGCCTGGGTGTGGGGGGGGTGCAAAAAATAGACCAGTGTGGGGGAAGGGGTGGAGTGAAAAGAGCAGCCCTGGGGCTGGGGCCTTGTAAGTGTAAGGTTGGCACCAGAACGAGCCAAGTTTAAATTGGGCAGCCATTTTGAACCCAGTTTAACCTGCCAAATGTCTGCAAGTAGCCTGTAAATCCCTAATTTGGATATGGCTGGCTGATGCTGTGGGCAAATTATATTGGTGCCCCATTGAACATTTTCAGCTTTAAGCTCTTTGGTCTTTATCATTGAAGGTGTGAAAGAACTGTGCACAAGATACCTAACAGATCACTTCATGTTTCATAAAGACTCTACCTCTGAGGCACAGTTGAATCACTTACTATTTAAAAAGGTAAAGCTCATTTGTGTACAAGACAGAGCTTTCTTGAGGACCAGATGAAAACCATGAGCTACACTCCAATATGAATTGCACCACCCTTTGTGTTAAGTGCCAGGCACAGGTTCTTAGCCTTATTTTCACAAATAAGTGTTGCTTGTCTCAGGCAGTGGCACAGCAGGGCAGTTGTATAGTGATCCATCACTTGTTATACTCTGCCGGTTGCCAAGGGTATTTATACACATACCTTTTTGTCCCAGGATGAGCCGGAGATCCGGCGAGTCAGAGCTTGCCCACTGAGTCTGCTCCACACATGAGCTGACACACACTGTGTTGCTTTGCGTGCAGTTGTATGAGAGGTGAAATGTGCAGCAGCGCGCATAAAATGGTGGCAGTGCGCTTTTGAACTAAAACAGCTCCAATATGTTTCAGTTCAGAAGTACGCCACCGCCATTTTCTCAGCGCTAACGTGCATTTCACCACTTATACAACTGCATGTGGCACAGCAACGGGTGCTTTTAAAAGGACTTGGTGCTGCAGTGCAAGTGTGTGTACAAATGACCTAACAGTCTTAGTATTAGACCTATCCTGAGCCTGAGGTTATACCCCTGACTGCTGTACTTAATAGCCCCAAGCAGCTTTCTCCAAAGGGAGAGAAGTGACCTACATAATGAGTTCTACTCAGGTTGCTAAGCACACCAGTGGGAGGCTTCAGTATCTTACTTAGTGAGGCACTGAAGTAATGAACAGAATTGAACTGTGGTTCCCCATCCTTGAATTTCCATACAGTGTTTTTCTCTACTTCCTGACTTCTAAGTGTTTCCTGTGCAATCTTCTAAACCTGTTCTCTCTCAGGAAAGAGGAACTGAGCTTCCAACACTCTTGGTCCTTGGATGGGAAAGTAAAGTAGTCCTAGTGGAAATTTCCAGCCCAAGCTGCTATCGCTGTAACTTGACATGCTGAACTTATTCAGCTTGATTTGTGAGACATTCATTCATTTCTTCATTTCGTTTTAAATTCTTGCTCCAGAACACTTCTTTATTTTTAAAACAGCTGTGTACAAATTTCATTTTTAGTGTTTAAGTCTTTGGGAGCAAGCTGAGGTTCTAGCATTTTTTTAAAATTTGTTTGGACTTGAGGAAAAAAATATCTAAGCAAAGGTCAAGTACAATTGTCACTCATCACATGCTTATCTAACTTATTTTCAAACTGATATACAAGTGTCTAACAATCACATGATTTTTCTTGCATTGCAGACTGGTGCCAGACTTAGTGTCTTTTTTGTTTTTCAGAGATAAATGTTAGTGGTTTTGTTTTTAGTGTGTGTGTCATGCATATCGCGTGCTGTAGGTTTCCTACCAAACTTTATTTACTTTTAAGAAGGTAGATTGTAGCTCAACATTTCAGGCTGGTATTAGACTAAAATGTGAGCTGGAAGTGTGTTTACAGAAGGGTTTGCTTAGTCACCCACCTCCCTCCAGTCCTCAGCAATCTAATGTTTTACCTTTGGATAAAGTTTCTTTCCTTTTGGCAGATACTTCACTTTTGCAGGTCAGATTTTTCTTTATTTATTCTGTTGCTTTCCAAAATTAAGGAACAAATATGCATGTTTGTTTAAAAAATCTGTGCATGCACACACATGTATGCATGTTTGTATATAAAATATATATACACACAGTGTATTCATATACTTGATGTCTTCTGACATACCCACATTTTAGTGAATTAAAACTTAATATATTGCATTTAATTGAAATGTTTTACTACACCATTCAAATATGTATTCAAGAATCAAAATGGAGTTAACTAACATAGTATTAAATCATAAATGATATATCATAAATCATGCTTTTAAAATGCCATCTTAGTGAATTGGCATAGTTGAATGAGAGAAAGTTCAGTTATAACATAAAGCAACATCCAGGTTTTATTCAGTGGCTTTTCTTGCATGATTGTTGTACGGTTGGTATAAAAAGTAATATACATTAGTTTGCTTATCTTCTGAGGAAGAATATGTGAAACAGGGTGGAACAGTTTATTTTGTGTTTATAATTTGCAGGAGGATCCTAGTTTTTAATTTTGACCAATTCAACCTGTGAAAGTCCCTCCTTCCCTGTCTACAGCAGTTCTTTAGAAGTGTTAGCTAACATTTAACGACTTATCTTTAAATCCCTATTAAAAAACAACAATGAGCACATCTACACATGGAATTAAAAACTCCGGCGCAGTTTGAACCAGAGTAAACTAATCCAGACACAGTGTCTACATGTACGTTTAATAGCACTGATTTACTCCACCATTGGACAGTACTTGTGTCTTATGGGAATATCGATGGCGGAGTAAATCAGTGTACTCTGGCCTAATAGTGGCACATGTGTAGATGGTGACACTTTACTGCAGAGAAAATTAGTCTACTCTGCTGTAGATCACATGTTTAAATGCACTCGCTGTGTGTTAAACCAGGTTTTATGTTCTGAGGAGCTAAAGTGTTTATATATGTTTATAGTATGGGGGTGTGGGGTGCACAATAAAGTATAAAATAATCTGGAATGTGGGGAAGGAGTACCATGTTTTCCTGCATACCACATACTCCCAAGTAAGATGCAGAACTTGTTTTGGGAAAGCAAAATGAAGAGAGAGAAGATTTTTCCAGGTTTATGGCAGAATTTTGTTTGCAGTGGTTTCTTCCCACATGACTGAATCTAGACTGTTGCTGCTCACTGAAAAGCTCCAATCTTAATGCTGTCCCAGCCATTTCTGTGAGGATGAAGACTGCATTCTTCTCCTCTCTGTGGCTGGGAGAGAAGGACATTCCTGAAACCCATTAGTCGCTATGCTTCAATTCTGGCCCAGAAATCAACCTCCCTGCTTGAGTTGCACATCTAAGTTTTAGAGGGCTGACTTTCTGGGAGGGAAGGTATGTGTGGTATATAGTAAAAAAGCAATGAGTTTCTTTTCTTACTTGTTTGTACTCTTTTTGGCCCTCCTCAAGAGTAAAGTATGCTTCTTTTGCAAAGCTAATTTGATATAAGCTATGTGTTCCTGACATTTTATGACTGATTAATATACAACATGTCCATCATACCACTATTCGGGACATTTAAGGTTTTTTTATCCTAGAGAAGTCTATGGGAATTGCAGCCATTAAATCTGAATTTGAATTTGGCTGCACATTTATAGCCTCTCTAGCAGTATGTGAGCATCTCCATAAGATATTGTGTGTTTGTGTAGAGATGCACAGAAATATATTTGTACGTTTAAGTCTTGTGATAAGGAAAGTATAAATTCTAATAAAAATATAGCAGCTAGCTGAAAATGGAAGCACATCAGGTTCTTGAGAAATGGTAAAAATTACTCTGAAATGAGGAAACAGGAGTGAGAAAGTGGTTATTCAATTGTAATGCTGTATGTGCAAGATATTTGGGTGCTGAAAGTTATTGTAACTTTGTTTTTGAGGCCTGATATATGTTTTAGGTGATGATGTATGTATGGGGGATTCTTGCTTTCTTTTTTTCATTTTTGTTTCACTGTACTCTGTCATTTTTTTAACATAATACTGGGTAAACATACTGTGGAGTGAATTCTCCATAATTCCCCCATTCTTCTCTAGATTAAAGGTGTTAAACGTACAGCCTGTGGGCTGGATATGCCTCGAGGAACTGTTTCATCCAGCTGATGGAGATCTTAGAGGGGCTGGAAATTCATAGTTGGGGTGGGAAGAGACAGGCCTACTGATGAGTTCCTAGGGATTGATCCTGATGGGCATGCATGTTGGGGGTTGCTGGGAGGGTTTAGGGGGTGATGGCTGCGTTAAGCCCTGTGCCACTGCTTACTCTGCCACCACTGGGCTCAGGAGGTTCCTTGTAATCTGGAACTGTTCTGGGGGCACAAGTGAATTTGATACCCCTGTCCTAGATGAGTGGTTCTTAACCTACAAATTCATGCGCTGTCCCTGAATTTCCTTTCCTTAACTTGAGTAGAGAGCTCCTGCTCTATCATTAGGTAATGTCCTTTCCAGTATTGAAAGGTTTTTAGACTCAAGGCACCCCTCCATAATTTTTCTGAATTTAGGAACAGATGTGGGTGGAGGAAGCCCCTCTTTATCCCCATAGAAGGGAGACGTGCTCCCTCCCTGCTTTTCCCTCAATGCATAAAGCTCAGGGGGTGCCCCTCTCCTGGTGGGATGCACAGAGGCAGGGGCAGCACTGAAGGTACTTTTCTGAAGTGGTGGCATTGTTGATCTGAGTGCCCAACAGCAACCTCGTGGCAGTCCCATCAGGTTAGACTACAGCCAGGCACCCCCTCCTGCTGCAGCCACTTTCCAGCGTAACCCCACATGACATCTTGAAACGGAGGCATGGTAGGACAGTTCTGCCTGGTGATGGTGGTGGGGCAGCACCCTTAGAAGGATCTCATGGCACCAGTCCGGTTAAGAATCACTGTTTTAGCTCAAAATAAACATATAGTCTCAAATTTCAATATCCAGCCAGCGTTAAATTCATCAAGGATTCTTGCCATCCATTTTATTGGGGCAGTCTGGGTGAATATACATTATATATAAGCTGTTGCATGTAATATAGGTACAGTTAATTTTTTTTTAATTTGAACATTTATTTAAGCATGCTCTCAAGAATATCAAAAGAGGTTTTCATTGTGGTTGGAAAAGTCTCCAATCTGCCAACTAAATTTCAAATTGCATAAGAATATAGATATTCTTGCTGAGAAATGGTGTGTAGGCAGTAGCTGTCTCATAAAAAAAACAGTGAAATACAAGGAACCAAAGGAGGGCTGCTTTTTTTCTCTATTTTTGTGGGTGTGGGAAAATACATCTGTAGAGAGAAAAAACCCTCATGCCCAGTCAAAGACAACTGTTGAAGTACACAGAGTGAGGGGCTGACGACTAAACATTTTGGGACACTTGCTCTACTTGAGACTACTTGGATGTACGTGATTTTTCTTTAACTCCATTTTTCCTACAGAATTTCCACTTCAGATACGAACAGAGCTCTTGCTCATGTTTACAAGTCTTTTAGCAGAAGTAGAGATGGGGCATGATATTTTCTTTGTATAAAAAGTGAGCTATTTTAGCTTTGTATGTGTGTGATAGCGGAGTTTACTTTTCAAGCTTTCTTTGTAAAAAGAAATGAAACAAACCATTTATAAGCAAAACGTGTTTTGTTTTTTTTTAATTTTTAAAATTTCTGTCCCTATATATTTTCTTGCAATATCATGGAAAGCTCTTTTGCAGTGCGTCTTTAAATGAGCAATTGAACTATATGCTCAGTAACTTTTCACTCCCTCCTCCTTCTCTTCTCATTTGTGACCTTTCTAAGACTTTATAATGTATCCAGTCTTTTTTCTCTTTTTCAGTAGAAGTTTATGAGGATCACCTTGTTTATATGTGCATTTTTATTTTGCATTACTTCTTCTTTTCACAAATCTTTCAATGATGGGAGAAGTCCATTTTAAACAATACAAATGAAAGTGGTATGTCATGTCTACATCATGTTTATAATTAAAATCAGCTGAAATGTTTTACCTTTATCTTTTAGTTTAAATTATACATTTCTGGAAAGTATACCACAGTGGAAAAGGCAATTTTCCTTTGCATGTTTCTGAGATGAAAATTCAAAACACATGCATTGTATAAATTGCACAGAAAGTGGACAGTACATGTATATGCACATATTGGCCATTTCCTTTTCAAACACACTGATTAATGTTGATGGTTAAGGAACTCTTCATCTCTTTAGTTACATAGACTCAGTTCAGTTTTTCCTCTTTTCCCAGTGCTGTTTATCTGCACCCTTTGCATCTGAGTTTGTTTCCAGGAGGTTAATAATGAGTTTGGGGCTGTTTTGAAACCATGGCTAGGGATAGACGTTACACACAAACCGGTTTAAGTGATCAGAAGCTGGTTTAAACCTGTAATGGAACATACATTCAGTGCAAATAAACCAGTTTAAAAATGGCTGAAACCAGTTTGAGATAAACATGGTTGAATGTAGTATCAAACTTAACTGATTTTATAGATTTCATAGATATTAGGGCTGGAAGGGACCTCGGGGGATCGAGTCCAGCCCCCTGCCCCAAGGGCAAGGAGTCAGCTAGGGTCAAAGGATTCCAGCAAGATAAGTGTCCGAACGCTTCTTAAAGGAGTCCAGAGTAGATGCTTGCACCACCTCTGGAGGGAGTGTATTCCAGGCCTAGGGGGCTTGGGCAGTAAAGAAATTTTTCCTTATGTCCAGCCTAAAACAATCTTGGGTCAAACTGGTTTATACAATGTCTGTCCCAGACCCCTTCCTGGTTTAGGTTAAACCAGAGTCCCCCAGCATCCCAAATGCTGGGCTGGGCTGGGCTGTGCTGTGCTGTGCTGTTTGCTCCAGAGAACAGGGCTGGCACCAGCAGAAACTGCAGGCACAGCAGGGTCTGTGTGTCTCTCCCTGCCCCCACCCTTGCTGCTTGCTGCTGAAGCAGGGATCCCTCTCTCCCTCCCATCTCCATCAACACAGACCCCCACCCCACTGACCTTAGGCATGTGGTATGGTAGTTAATGCTGAGAGGTATTTGTGTGCGTGTCTCCAATTTTGCTGGGACAGGCAGACAGAACAGTGTCCGCTTAGGGCTTTTTCAAGCTAATCAGCAAGTCAGCTGGTAATGTCCCTTGGTTCCTTCCTTGGAAAAAAACTGTTTAAGAAGAGCTTGAACTAACAAGAGAGGCTTTTGTTTTGTTGTTGGGCTGATAAATGCTGTGTAATCAGGCCCCTGCTGGCTATCAGGTTTGCAGATGGTATGAAGAAGCAGGGAGAGGGAAATTGAAAAGGTCAGTATCATCAACAGATGCATGCAGTGCACCCCCACCCCTCCCCACAGCATCCTCCTTGCCTCAGAGTGTTAGCCATAGTCTGGCAACACTCCTGTCCCTTGAGCAGTGAGTGGGGAAAAGTCTGGGATAGTGCAGGCAGGGTGGGGATTTACCCCTCTCCCTAATCACCCCTTCTGCTGGGGCCTGGCCACTCCTCCCAGCTCAGCATTGTGGAAGGGAAGGGAGGGCTGCTCTAGTGCCTCCTGGCTTCTAGCCTGAGTCACTGCAGACATGTGCTTGCATTTCCTCAGTCCACAGGGAATGTCTGTTTGGTTGCAAACTGGTTCAGCCTAGGCAGGTTAGACTAACCTGCAAAGATGGAATCAATTCAGACTCAGGCTTTTTGAAATCCTGTCCCTAGCCCCTGTGACAGAGTGAAATAAAGAGCGAAGCTGGCAATTTTTGCCAAATTCTCATTTAGATCTGTTTTGTGGTTTGGACTCTTCCATTAAATGCTATGATGTACAAAACTTTTTTGGTTGACCAAAGCCTCTTTGTTCCATGTAGTTCTACTTACTATCTAACCTGGAGCTTAAACTTACCATAAAGCATCTGTCCTGCCATGACAAGTAGAACAAAATGGTAAAGGATTTCTTGCTACCCTGAAATGTATATTATACTGGATGAGGAGTAGAAATCCTGTCCCTACCGAAGTCAAATATCAGAAGTTCAGTTGATTTCAATAAGGCCAGGTTTCCTTCTTTTCTTTTACTGCTTAAAGTGTTGCCAAATGTGCTGTTTCACATGACTAGTATTTTTTTATGGGTTTTTTAAGAATATGTAATGCAATTTTAAAATAAATCTGTCAAAAGAGACTTAAACTTGCGAAGTTATGCATTTAAAAGTCAACATACAACAAAGGTGAGATTGCTTGAGATCAGCCTTAGCTAGGGCTACATAGAAATATTCAGGTTTAGTTAACATGAGTTGGATTAGGTCTTAGATAACCTATCCACTGACTTATTTTAGATGCCTCATTGTTTTCTCTCAGGATTTTTACCCCTCCCCCAGCTCTCTTGCATGCGTCTTTCTTGATTTGTTTTTTCCTACCCAACCCTATTACTTAGCTTAAGGGACAAGGTCTTTTTTTCAAAGTCTGTTAGAGCTGGGATTCCCATTGGCTTTTCCAGCTTCCTTTTTATGCTCTGATTTCTAAATATTAAGTACCTCATTTGTGGTGCATCTCAGTTTAATTTAAATGTCTGGCCATTTCTGTATCTGATTTTCAGTGAAAATGTCATTGAAAGAGAGAAATTCTCATCAGAAGAATTTTTTTAAAATTCAGTACTACTAGATAAAGCTATGGTACTCTTGTTTGTGCTTCAGAAGAGGAGAGTGCGATGCAAGCAAACTATGGTTTCTAACAGAATTGGCAGCATTTCAGTTGGAATAGTTTCAGATTTGCCACAGACTCAAGTGGTTAAAGAGTAAATCAAAGTGTAAAAAGCTGGCAACTAGCTTGGAAGGAATCAGACCTTTCCAGTCTGATTGAGGACATGAGGACACCTCAGGAGAGGTGTAGACAGAGCAGTCCCTGAATGTAAGACAGCAGGCAGGCATGAAAGAGAGAGAGAGGCACACACAGGGTGGGAGTAGGTGGGGGGAAGGCATCTCAACTGAGGAGTCACTAGAGCAGGAAAATCAGAAAGGAATAAGACAGATGGAGCACTTCAGGATGATTAGCTCTTTAGTAAATGAAGTCCAGTTTCCTTGAAGCCTTTATTTTTTGTAAATGCATTTTAGTGTTTTTGAAAGAGATTTTAAAATAATGAGAAATACTTTTTAAAGCTGCTTTATTTAAAGCTATTTGCATATTTCAGTAGCTTAAATACATTATTATTGAAAGCAAGGTTTCCCACACCTCTAATTCTGTGCCCCAAAGTGGGATTTCTGAAAGAATCTTAATCCACTGACAGACATGCCAAAAAAAAGGGTGCTTTACTGGAAGAGGAGTTGTATAAGTTTGATTCGGCTTGCCCAGCATCCATATAAATCGGGAGCTTCACCTGAGCTTTTTGGTACTTTTATCTAAAGCTGATTGAATTGGTTATTAGATAAAAGTGCCAAAAAACTCCACTGAAGCTCTGATCTATATAGACGTTGGGCAAGCCAGGGCAAACTGGCGTAGCTCCTCTTCTGGGCATGTGCTGTACTCCGTCCGGGAGTGCACTGAGCTGAAAGTAAAGCACTGGTTTGTTGTGTCCCCACTCCTCGTCCCATGTCTGTCAGCGGCATTAGTGATTTGGGTACGTTAGTACCCAGTGGGGGTAGAAGTGATTTTGAAAATCTCACTTGGGGATAACTAAATATGGACTGAAGATCTTTGATTTGAACTCTGATTTTCCAAAATTGCAAGAAAAAATATGTAAGATTGCCCAATTTTATTGGTGTTTTTCAGGTATTAAAGCCATTTGGTCTTCATTTATGTGCATCACTATACACTTAAGTATGCATATGTATCAGTACAGCAGCATATAAGTGGACAAAATTGATAAATTTACTGAGGATTGGCTGTTAGTATAGAATAATAGATATATTTTAATTTTTGCTGCTAATTATTTTAGAGGAGAGAGCTCAATTTCATTTCATCCCAACAACAGAGGTACACAATGAAAGCCCTGCTGACGCTGTTTTTTTTTTTTTCTAGCAAAATATAATATTACCTCCACTAATGGGAAGGTTAGGATCAGGTAACCCAGCAGTGTTTTATCACAGCATAATCTAGATCTTTTCTGAGTGGAGTTGGACATCATGGTGTTAATCAGAGTGCTCTGTGAAGCCCCCATTCCTTTCTCTGGTACATTCCTTCCCCCATTTCCCCCATTCCTTCCCCCATTCCTTCCTCTAGTACAGTCCTTCCCCCATTCCTTCCTCTAGTACAGTAGAAACAATAATAGCAATGCTAGGAAACTTCTGGCAAAGAACCAGATGTAGATAAAGTCATTGAGGAAGGCTTCTTTCCAAATAATAAATGTTGCATTTCTGGTTTTATTCTGCAATTTATTGTCAGCAGTATTTTACCCAGACAATTCAGTCCCACTTTCCCACAGACACTTTACCAATGCTTTTTTGGAAATTCATCTGATAGCTATCTCAAAGCATCTAAATTAAGCTTTTTAGATTCAGCATTGCTGAAATGTAACTTTTTTTTTCCCCAGGATGTTTTGACCAGTGCTAAAACAATATCTTTTATCCCAGGAATCAGTGTGTGGTACCTGTTATACGTTATAGAATTAACTGCAGCCTAATGTTTCCTGTGAGATTTCACCACTCTAAAAGTTTCTGTCCCAGGGAGTGAAAACAATAGCTCTTATCACAGGCAGTGGTCTACTTTCAACTGTTTTCTATATGGCTGGTTCAGTAGCTGCTAATCTTGTGGTGATCCATGGTGGATGAAGTATATTGCTTTTATAAAAGCTTAACAGACTTTTTTGTCCTTCTGTTTCTCTTGCCACTTGCGAAGGCCAGACAGGATTCTTGTCTACTATGTTACTTAAATATAGGTTTGCTCCTATAGAAAGAGACACAGTATATAGTTTCCTTCTTCTCTTGAATATTGTTTTTTTTCTTGTATAGAGGAATTATAAAAGCAACTGTGAAACTTTGGTTTAATACTTGTTTAGCAAAGCTAAATTGGTGAGACAAATGTGGTAATAAAATAACAAATATTAATTGCAGCAAGCATTTAGCTTTATAATGAGGAGCTGTGACTGACTGATTTACTGTTCCTCCTTAAAGTGCTCCCCTCTAACAGCTAACAGCCCTTAACTTGAGCTTGTCACCTTCCCACAGGCAAAGTTCATGCTTTAACTGCCAGGCTAAGCTCTCTTCTTGGGGATGGTGGGTTGTCTTCCATTTTTCTTGCTGGAACTGTTCTGCTTGGTGTAAGTAAATAGTCTCTGCCAGAAAGTAGCAGCGTACTGGGTTCAAATGTGTGCTTTTGTTGCTAGAGAGGTAAGGTCCAAATGGAATATGATAGGAATCAGTAGATTTTAATAGCTACTGGCAGCTGTGAAAAGTCTTTGTGTTTACCCAGACTTGTACCATAGAAAGAGTCTGTTCATTTAACTCTTACCAGCAGTACAGTTTTGCATAATTTCAGTATTCTTACTTCTCTAACCAGAAGTAGCAGATTTTGTTTTGGTGGGGCAAATGAAGATAACTGTAAGTTGTCTGTCTGTGTTGTCTTTCAGCTTAGTTCCCATCAGTAGGAGCAATATCAGAACATTTAATAAAGAGAGCAGAACCTAATGCGTGTGTAGTCTGGGTGGCTGGACTGTGTGAAGTTTCTGCTTAGAAGGAACAAGGAATTGGGAAGCTGCGTCGAAGTCTGAGAATTCTGAATTGGGTCTAAAGCTTAAATACCTTTAAACAATTGTACCTTTTTAATAATTAAATACTAATCAGAGAAATGTGACATCTCCAAAAATAGTGTCACCACAGAATAGCTAGCATCAGAGAACCAAAGAATCTCTGGAAGACATGTGACCAAAAACTGGATCTCTGCTAATGCCCCTGTTAGCTGCCCATGTTATGAGGATTTGGCTGTTTGCATTGTTGCAAACATTTTTGCCACCACCAAACCCAACGATGATACAGTATTTATTTGTCTGCAGAGCATCCCAAACAGCTCAACACAACCCCCAAGGTTCCTTTAATACTACCTGTACAGGGGTATGATTGCCATATTTGGGGTCTGGAAGGAAGCTTACCTCCCATGTATTACGCATTTTCAAGTTTTTTTTAACCTTCATGTAAGAGCATAAAAAAACCTATCCTTACATCACTGCACTTATGAAATAATATGGCACATAGTTTTGTGCAGAATTTTCTTGCTCGAACATATTTTAAAATCCCTCACAGCTGCAGGGCATTGGCTGCCCTTGCCCCATTGCTTTATCTGTGGTGGGTTAGGGTATCATATCTTGTGGTTGTGTCAGGATTCACTGTGTTGTTTTGCCAATAGGTTTATCTTGGAATGTCAAAGATGCAGCCTGTGGGCCAGATCCAGCCCAGAGAGCCCCATTATCTAGCTCCTGGTGTTGCCCTTGGGTCTGCAGTTTACCCATGCAGTGCCTGTTTTGGCCAGCCCCAAATCTGTGTTGTACACAGTGCTTTCCTCAGCCAGTTTAGGACATGTAGTGCCTGCCCCAGTTGGTTTCGGAAAAGTGTTGCATGCAGCATCTGCTGTGGCCAGTCTGGGACTCATGCAGCATGAATGGAGGCAATGTGCTGTGTGCATCCCAGACCAGCCCTGCATATGGACTAGATGACCTCTGATGATCCCTTCTAGCCCTATGATTCTGTGATGGCTGTCAGGGCAGTCAAAAACTTGGGACTTGGCAGGTGGAAAGCTATACCCAAGTTTGTGTGGAAGAAAGCTCTGCAGGCAGATCTTCCAGCTTGAAAATTCTGCACAAAACTATGTGCCATATTATTTCATAAGTGCAGTGGTGTAAGGATAGGTTTTTTTATGCTCTTACATGAAGGTAAAAAAATACTTGAAAGTGCATAATACATTTTCTGCTAATGCTTTGCATGTATGCAAAGCAGTTCTTACAGTTGGCGTCAACAAACAGTCCTAAAATTTTTATTCATAAACACAAGGTAGAACCATTTTCTGTGTCTTCAGCATGTTTGTTTTTCAGGCTTATCCATTGGATCTAATTGTCCCAATACTTTTTGGTTTTTATGAGTGAGAGAGAGTCGCATATTGAGCTTATTTGAGCAAAAAGCAAGAATTCCCATGTCATGTTGCTGGTTGGTACCAGCTAATGAGATACAGTGCTCAGCCTCTCAAAATTTCTGGCTTTCTTTTTTTCCTACTGTATTGATTGTGGTCTGTATGTGCGCATAATCCTGGAAACTTGGAATTTGGGGTAGTTTACTGGAAAAAAAGTGTAGATTGTCTGTTATGCTTTTGGCTTCTTTAAATTAACATCTTCAGTGATTGATAATTCCCAAATCTGTTAAAGCATTTATGCAATTACATTCTGGAAATGTCATCTATTTTGGTTTGCTGTAGATGGAGCAGATTTAGGTTCATTTTTTGGCAGTAGAAGTGGAGAGAGAGAGAGAGACTTCTAAACACCATTTTAAATGATGACATGGTTTCTGCAGTACATAAAAGTTTAAAACAAATAAGGTTGTATCTTCCTTTGTTTTGCTGTCTTTGTTTACCAAAAGAGAATATAAACTGATGTATATGAATATCGCAGAATATCTTTACTTTGTATTAGGAATGGTTTAATTTGTCATGCCAAAATAAGGGACAAACTGTCTTGAAAGCCCCCGACAGAATCGGTAGAACCCAGCCCTGTAGCAGAACACCAGGCTTTCCATTTTCTCTAGTTATCAGGCTGTGAGGGGGAAGTGGTTATACAGGAAAAATGAGGTGTCAGCTGGGTCTTGTGGGGAGAGGGAGTTTTTTTTTTTTTCTTTTTTTTCTGAGAGTTATTGTTATAAAGTTTGACCCAGCTTACAAGTTGAAATATGTAGGCTGTAGTTTGAATTTTTGGATACTTATCCCAAATCCTGTATTTGTAGAGGTCTACCTGTTGAAGTTAGGCCTTTTCATACTCAGCCTTTCACACTCAGATCAACTGTCAGAACTAAACTGTACAAATAATGGGTCATATGAGCATATCTGTGCAGAGTGCAGAAAGAAGAGACAAATTTATATATCTGAACACTTATGATCTGAAAACAGATTCTGTGCCAACAGTTTAAAAAATGTAGTAGTTACCTGGATTAGTGCACTCCTCACCCCTCCAGTTTGCTTTGGGATTATTGTTCACTTATCCATAATGGAGTAGCTGGGTGCTGCTGTTTGCTTTCTGACATTTTGAAATGTTTTGTATTAATATTTACATTGTGTCTTTACTTTTATTAATTTTGTTTCTGTTGCCTCCCAAGATCAAAATGGAGATCTGGATGTAGGGGGCAGTTGGGAAGCAGTAGCATATAAGGGCTACCAGTGCACTAGCCCTGGGCAATACCCAAGTTGAGGTGGTCACCAGAAAGTAGTGGGCAGGATCTGATCCTGCCATCCTTACTTTCCCTCCATCTGTACTTTCTAGCTTGATCCCTGCAGCAGGCAATGGCAGTGCAGGAGCATGGGTCAGTGAGTGAAAGGTGTTCTGAGAAATGTAGTTTTCATGAGTGGCAGCAGTTGGAAATCACTGCTGCTGAGGGTAGATGTCATCTCATTGCTTTGTGGATGAAAAATGACATTTTTCTGCCCACTTAACATGTCTCTCTGTGGCAGAAAAAAGAGGTGACATCTCACCTCAGCAGCAGCAGCAGCAGCAGCAGCAGCAGCAGCAGCAGCAGGAGCTTCTGCTGCTGCTTTTGTACCAGAGGAGCCAGAGCTGTTTAAAGAACATAGAGGAAGAGGACGGAGGGAGGACACAGTCCTGGCCAGGTATGCCTCTGTGGGGAAGCATAGTTGGGATTGGCCAGAGGGTTTGCTTGGAAGTGTTAGTCTGGATGGGTGATGGGGGGAGGTTGGAAGAGGAAGGGAGTTGGGGGACACAGGTTTAAGGATGCTGTTAAGGGAATCCTATCAGTAGGTTTTGTCTATTTATTTCAAGCTACTCTTAGCCTTTTGGATAGGTTGGGGTAAGTCTAATAAATTAGATGAATCTAATAAACAAGTATCTTGGTTATAAATATCACCATTTAGTATAGGGCAAATAAATATTATTGTATAGAAGCTGCAAAATCGCACAAAGACTTTGTAAAGTGAAAGCGAGACTTCATCTTTTATTACTATAGATGAGTCACAGGTTGGCAGAAAGCCTACAAAAAGATCAGCAGTGGTGTATGTGTACCCCTTCCACCATAGACAGCACCATCAATTTATTAAAAGTAATGTCTCCTCCTATTCAGCGTTTGGCACTTTTAAAAAAGATTTAAGCTTCAAGGTTCAACTGTAAAAAATAAATAAATAAAAAATAAAAATAAAAAAAGCTTTTTGTTTTCACAGAAGTTGATGAAATTGGCAAAGCTTCCTTCTTTAAAACAATAATTGTATTCTTTTTAAATAATTCACGTCTGTCTGTATACTTACTTGCTAGTTCCTGTATTTTATGGGAAACTTGGCATGTCTAAAAGTATTGTTCAGCATAATGTGTTCAGCGTAAATACTGATCACATGAATTAGAAATTAGAAATCCAAATGACTGGGACATTGGAAGCCAAGCCACTGAATCTCCACTTTTTTTTTTTAAGGTAACCAGTGTATTTTTAAATAAAGTTTGTTTTTGTTTGTTTTTGATTTATTTTTTTTAGCTGTCCACCAGCTGTGTAGCTAGCTGATATGTAAGACTGCAACATGCTTCCATTTTGCTTCCTAACTTCATTTCAAGTTCCATTAAAAAATCTTCCTTAAAATAAGGGGCTGTTCACTAAAATTTTCCCTAAAACTTGAGGTGAATTGGAGAGGCATGCCTTTTATCATGTTTGATTATAGCCTCTGGACCCTCTCTGGGTCATTCTTAAAATACAGTGCCCAAAACTGGATCCAGTACTCCCAAGTAAGGGTTAATAAGCACTGAATAGAGCAGTGCTGTTGTTACCTTTTGTGTCCTGTGCACAGTGCTTCCGTTAATGAAGTCCACAATTTGGGCAAACCTTGATTTTTGTGTCACCTTATTTTTATTATTTTATGTAAATACCTAAACTAGAAGCTGTATAAGGTCACTTCAATTAACCTTTGTCAATTTCTTTTTTCATTTGTCATATTGAGGTTTCAACGTTTGCCCTTTTTTAGTGCAAACCTGACCAAGTGATATATTGCTTACCGTGCAGAAAGGCCCGTATGTACATGGGTGACCATCAGTAGAGTTAATTTCTTCTCTTGCTAAGGTAGTTTTCATTTTGGGAGCCCTTTTTTGTATAGAAAAAAGAAAGATCAGTTATCTATGCCTTCTTTTCAGAGTGTTTGCATAATGATGATCCCCTGAAGAGAGAGTTTTTTTTTTTTCCATAGGATAGCTTCAGATATAGTTGCCAAAGTAAAGCATACTAATCTGTGTGGCCCACTTTAGAACTGTTTTAAGGACTTGCCATCTTATCCTCTGATGTAGTAGCAGTGTTTAGGAAGTGCTTACATTTTTTTTTTGCTGTGAGTTCAGCCACTTTGTTCCCTCATAGAACTCTTGGTTTTGTAACATCTGGTTGTAGTAATTTGTTGTTCTTTAATTTGCTGTTCTCTTTTAACACTTCACTTCTCTTTAGTCTCTGACAGTGTCTTAGGTTCTTTCTGATGATTGGAGGTGGGTATGTCCCAAGTCTTTTTGCTAGGAAGATTGACACAAAAGTGTCTTGTAGTCTTGTAGTGAAATTGCAAGCCCTCCCTGTTTACTATTGTCTGTCCTTGACTTCCGCCGATTACCTATTCATACATGGACAAAAAGGTATCTTGGAATTAAGTAAATGCAGTATAAGGTTTTTTCCTCTGGTTGGCATGGGGGGAGGAACCCCCTCATCACATACAACTAAATGGTTATAAAACACATGGCCCATGTTGGCAAACATGCTGATGGGAACCTACTAAAAGCACAGGTTAATGTAGCCCATCTGAGTAAGATATTCAGGGTGTGGAAAGCAAACAAAATCTATGGTCCTGGGGCTTGCACATAGGATTTGGGGAGCATCTGAAGCCCCAGACCAATGGATCTGGGAAGGAAGATACTTGCATAATGGTAGAGGTATGTAGATTTGACAATAGCTCCACTTAGTCGAATTTTGGAATTTGAGTATTGGACTTTGCCCAATTGAATCTGGATTTTGCCCTTGAAATGAAATATATATCTGTATATTTTTCAAAGGAAGATATAGATATATATTTTCTCAAAGTTTGCATTAGGTTGCCAAAGTGTGTTAATGGACTCCCTGTGTTAAAACTTGCAGCAGTTGAAAAAAAAGGAACATGCATCAATTCTGGATGAATAAAGTCTATGGGTACTATGCAGATTGCTACAGCTGTGTTTAATTTCAAGGTTTAATTTAAAATTTGCTTCTTTCTTCCATGTGCTTAGGGAGAGCAGGGTCTGACAGTAAGGGGAGGGGGAAAGGGGTTACCTGGGGAAAAAGTTGTGGGAGGAAGTAGAGAGCAAAGGGTTACTTGATTTCACAGATTTATTTTGCCTGCTGTAGCAGTGGGAGGGGGATCAATTCAAGGTAGACTTCCAATAATTAGGTTCTATACCTGGAAAATGATAGGGAATTTATATTTTTTCCATATATAGAAATCTAATTATTGGGGAATCATCTTATAATTGGTATGAGTCAATACGGTACTTATTTGAGGTAAGTTAATAGCTTGGTCTAATTTATTGTTCATATTCTACTTAAAAGCCTTTTATTTGTTCTATCCTATCTACATAATCAGACATACACATGTATTAGGTATATAAAGATTGTTTAAAAATTTTGTTTAACTTCCTCCAATTATATCAGTGTGTGTGTACACACATGCATATACGCGCACACACACGTCACTTGAACACAATGTTTTATTGATATATTCACAATTTTAAAGCAATTTGGAAGCCTACCAGTGTCTCGATCATTATAATAAAATAAATTCTAAATACTTATATATTTTGTTGTTTGCTTTTGGGGTTTTTATCATGGAAAACCAGAGCTCCTCCTGCCCCCTTCACTCACCAAAATGTGGGTCCAGCTGCCGCTGTCACCCCCACTGCATGTTGCATGCACACCCTTCCACCCCCGGACAGTCCCCAAGCCCTGGTTCTCAAACCACCACTTACCTGTATCCAGCTGCTGGGACTACTCCCACATGCCTTGCTGTATGCTGGCCATGTGTATGTGTGTGCACAGATGCATGTGGTGCTCCCTGCCTCCAGTCACCCTCCCTCCTGCTCTCCCTAGCCCCAAGCAGCCCCTTTGCAGGCTGTAAAGTTGTCAGCCTGTAAGGGGAAATCCACAAGTTTCCTGCTGTTTCCTTTAGGGCTGGGTGAAGCTTCAGGTGCTGATTCAATTCGATTTGGAGGAGATTTGGCCTGATTCAGCAGCCAAATCTCTTAATCTTAATCAAATCGGAAGACTAATAAAAAGGTCTGAATTGATTCAAGGCTCTCTGTATCAATTCAGAAAAGTTTTGGAGAGCTTTGGAGATTCAGGCAGTCCCTACTCACCGCCACAGGGAGCTGGACCTTGACTCCATGCTGATAAGTAGGGGACAGGGGGGTTGGCTGGAGGAAGGGAGAGGGAACCATGGGGGACCCCTGCCAGGCCCCATCCCCTGCCTGCTTCCACAGACCCCCTGAGCATCCCCCACCCGCTCTCCCAGCCGCATCAATGGCTGCCCCACCCAGCCCCAGCTCTTTTAAAAAATAGAAAAATAAATAAAAAGCCCTGCATTCACCAGCTGCTGCCAGGCGGGGTGAGATAATTCCCACCACCCCACGCTGCGTGAGAGGCTCTGCCATGAGCCCAATCTCCTGCCCACTATCCCAGCCCCCTGCATGGCTGTCCCACCTGGCTCCAGCTCCCGACTTTTTTTTTTTAAAAAAGCCCCACACTCACCAGCTGCTGCAGTGGCCGTTAGGGCTTCTAGGGACTCATGGCAGAGCCCCTCATGCAGCACAGGGCACTGGGGGGCAGCGGGGAATGCCTGGCAGGAACCGGTGAGTGCAGGGCTTTTTTGTTAGAGCTGATGCTGCTCAGGGCAGCCATGGGGGGGCAGGGAGAGTGGGAGGGGGGTAGGGGGTCTATGGCAGAGCCCCCCACGCAGCATGGGGCAGTGGGGTGCAGTAGGAATTGTCTCCATGTGTGGCAGGAGCTGGTGAGTGCGGGGCTTTTTTTTTTTTTTTT
>NW_017728992.1:62787101-62787601 GCF_001723915.1 Gavialis gangeticus
GGCGGGGCCAGGTGGGACAGCCATTGACAGGGCTGGGAGAGTGGACAGAGGATAGAGCCTGTTTGAGTTGGAGATTTGGCTGATTCGGCAGCAGCCAAATCTTTGAATCTGATTAAGCAGAATCAATTTGGGATAGTGATTCGAATCACTGAATCGAATCACTGTCCCGTGAATCGGCCAAATCTGAATCTGAAGTGAGTAGTAGCCGCTTTGAACAGGCCTAGTTTTCTCCTTTAAAGAGGAAAATCTCCATTTTTTCTGTGGTGAATGGAAAACCTGGCTCCTTGGTCATTAGGCTGTTCCCTGTTTTCTTCTTAAGCTATGGGTACTAGTCCCCCTCGCCCCTCCCCTCCACTCCCCTCCCTCCTTTCTCTTGGTCACCCTGCTGCTTTCTGATTTCTGCTGGGACACTGCACAGCCTCCCTTCCCCTCTTCCCCCCCCCCCCCTTCCCTGCCAGACTGTGCCTCCCCTGAACTAAAGGATAGCTGGTAACCTAACG
>NW_017728992.1:62787672-62797577 GCF_001723915.1 Gavialis gangeticus
CTTCCCCCCCCCCCCCTTCCCTGCCAGACTGTGCCTACCCTGAACTAAAGGATAGCTGGTAAGCTAACTGGTTATCACTGCACTTACTGGTTAAACAATCGCTAAATCTTTTACATCCCTAAAATGTACCTGTTTGTTTTCCAACTCTTAAATTATCCTTTTTCTTTTCTTCAAGAATAACTTGAGAAAGAGAAGTGCTTTGTCATTTGCAGTTCTTAGTAGATGGTAATATCTTTAACTGAGGACTTAAGTAAATTATGTAGTATTTTGACAAAAAGTACGTTTAAATAAATATGCTTGTCTTGAGGCACTCTGGTACATGCCAACCTGTCTCCTTAGCCTCACCTTTCTTTTTCTGTCCATTCTTCTACGCTGTCCTGAGCCAGCCATGGCTTGCTGCTGATTTATTTAGGCTTATATTCCACCCCATCCAGAAAGGCTCATACTGGTATACAATAACAGACAAAACCCACAAGATGAGATATTCCTCGTCTCTCAAACCATCTGTCTCCTTTTACAACAGGTTTGATATCTAGCTTTTAATTCATAGCTTACCTGTTGGATTTTGCATTAGCTGACATAAAATAAAAATTTTAAACTGACAAAATATGTTTTATTAAAAAATACAAAACCAAACTTGCCATTTTTTGTTTATAATGGCTTGTACCTTGTTATTTTAATGTAGCTTTATAACACGAATATTCTTTTGGTTTTGAAGATATAGTCTTAAAGAATACGTCTTCCTAGTCTTTTTCTTCAGGTTCTGATAAGCAGGAATAATGCTATACCTAATTGAAACAATACATACCTTGAGGTCAGCAGTCGAGCAGTAGAAATAGTTTCTGGATGTCTCCTTCCTTGGCAGTTGCAATAGTGAAAGAGGAAGTGATTAGAATAGGTAAGAAAAAAGTAAGATCACTAGCTGCTAGAGCAGTAAGCTTAAGCTGCTAGAGACTGTTTCAGCATAAAATGTTGATAAGAATGGAGTAGGTGGCCAAGTGGGGAAACCCATTCCGTGCCTGGATGCCCATTAGAGCTATCAGTTGACTTCAGTTTTCCTCCTACCTGTTGCTGTGCAGGCAAGGGATACCATTGCATTGTGGGAACTTTTGTAATGAAAAAGCTTTGATGGATTTTCCAAGCAACAGTTGCCCAGTCATGGGACTGCAAGGCAGTCTATTGAATGGCAACACATGATTGTATTTGCCACCTGGGCACATTGTAGTTTGATGTCTTTATTGGTATGTTTCAAAAGTGTTGTGGGCCTTACTACATGTCATTACTTGATTGTGCAACATGCTGTTTATATTTAGGCTCTTGTAGTTAAAGCTTTTTTTTTTTTTTTTTCTGGCATCCAAGTGTTTCATTATGATGAAACTATAGCTTTGTGCTTGTGATAACAAACATGACTTAAAATCTTTTTATAACCAAGAACAAGATGACATTTGTTTTTGTTTTCTAAAATCTTGATACTCAAATGTACAAAAAGGACATAGGGCAAAAGTCAGCTTTAAAAAAGCTGCTGTTTGTATTCTGCTTACTGTGTGCATGGCACTGCCAAGAACCAACGACTAATCCAAGAAAAGCTTAACAGTGAGCATTTTATGATCCTTCCATCCTTTCTTCAAGGAACTAATCTAGCTTTAATATGCTGTCAGATGAATTAAAATCATTCAAGTTGTTCCAGTTAGTTATGGGAGGTTTTCTTAAGTCCTCGGTCCCTTGTGCCAAACTCTCTTCCCAGTTAATGGTTCTGTCCCCTGTATTTGATGCATTTAATATTGTTGAGACACAGGAGAGGGGAAAGAAACCCAAATGTGGTTTTTCAAGATTTCTAAAGTATAGAAAATGAATTCAAGTTTTATGGTAAGAATCTGTCATAGTAAATTCTTACTGAAATTTTGTTAGGGCTCAGATGAGTACCCGAGAATATTTTAAGAGATGACAGATTTGCAGTTGAGTTTATGGAACTCATTTTTAGTTTCAAAACTAGAAGCCTGAAAATTTGTGGCTTAGTCCTAAGAGTCACATATATTTTTCTTTTTTTTAAACTCAGAACTCTGAATATATTCATGTTAAGATTTTTCTGCTAAATGTTCTCTCATTATTACCAGGGGGTACATCTACATGTGCTATTAATGAGCAACAATAAATTCTGTTGCATACCATGCCTGAGTTTATTGCTCCCAGACGCTGTATTTGAACCTGTACCCAAGACTGTGACACATGCTGTTAGGGGCCCTGAGGCTCAGCTTGCCAGTGCAGAGCTGCTCCAGCCTGGCTCAGAGTGCTGCAGAGGGGCTGGCTGAGGCATGAGAGTGCTCCAGTGCAGGGCTAGCTGGCAGGCAGCCTCCTCACTGAAGCACTCTTTTTGCCACAGCCAGCCCCATCAGTGTCTACGTGGGCACTGCTGCAAAGTAAAAAAAAAAACCACTGTAGGATAGTACTTGTGTTTACAAGTACTAAGCTGTGGCAGAGTTAATGGGCGTATCTACACCTGCATTACGGCGCTTTGCCTAATGTGCATTAAATTTAGTGCCTCCAATGTGACATAATAAACAAATGCACGTTAGGCTGCCTTAATGCGCAGTAACTAATGCACATGGTTTTTAAGTGATGCTTAATGCACAATAGCCTATTTTACTGTGCATTAGCTTAATAGCGCAATTTTTATGTGATGCTTTAATGTGCAGTAACATCAGCTACTGTGCATGTCTACATGTGTACATGCATCCATTAGTTCTGTCCTAATAGCATTGCTCACTTAGGAACTAATTAGGCAACAGGAAGCAGAAAGCGGAGCAGCAGATCAGGTAGGAGAAGAGGATCCGAATGACACTTAGGGAGGGTGCAGGGCTAATTTTGTGGGATGCCTGACAAAAAGATTGGCCTCCACCAGATGCGACCTGAGCAGGGTGCAGGGCCCAGGGCAAATCAGCCTGTGTGGGGCCCCACTCCTGGACTTGAGGAAACTGGCAGCGGATATGGGGGGTTCTGAACAGCCTGATGTAAAGCCAGCGGCAGCGCTCTGCCTGGCTCCACAGGGCCGCCCAAAGCACAGGGTCCAGGGTAGTTGCCCCAGTTTGTCCCCCCTAGGTACAGCCCTGGCGCCCACTGGGCTAGTATGTAGCAACATGAGAAATGCTCTGTATTGGGTCAGACAGTAGGTCCATCTAGCCCAGTGTCCTGTCTCTGAGTGCCCCAGAGTGCATGGTGGGAAGGAGGGGGAAGTGAACAGGGCATGTCCAGAATCTTCTACCCCCATTGCAACTATCTATCTTCTCATTGCAACTTTCAGCATTCTGAGGCTTTAGGAGTTCTGATTCAAAGGCTAAATATGAAAGTTGCATTTTGTTGGGGGAAGGGTCCTGATAAAATTGTTTATTGAGACTTTTTGCACAAAATGAATATATTTTCAACTTCTCCACAGATGTCTAAATTCATGTACATATTGTAAAACGAAGCATGCCCGAGGAGACCTAGCAAGTTATCCAATTGAAGAGCTAGTGGACAGAGCCAAACAGTCTTTTCAAGGTAAGGGACTTTCTGCTGTACCCAAGTCACTTTTGAAGTGTCCTACTCTCATAAGGAATTTCCATATAGATAATGGACATGGATGGCAGTAAGTTATTGAATTATTTGTATTCTGAGTATGTTGAAAGTGCATGTGCTGGTGCCTCTTTGACCCCCTCTACACATTACAAGTATCATGCAATTAATTGGTTAATTGTGCAATTACCTTGAGACCAGCTGCATGTGCAAAGTTGCTGTCATGCCATAAAAAAATCCAACCAGCTATAAAGTTAGACCTCAAAACTCTATATTTACTTTATAGCTGGTTCTGTTGAGCTTTAATTTGCATGTGTAGCAGAGTCTCCTAAGCAGCTGGGAGTCCCATCATCCACCTGAGGCTGGGAGACCAGCCGGGTCCCAGCACCTGTGGGTTGCATCTGTGATCTCCCAGCCTCAGCAGTGCATGCAGCCCCCAGGGTTGGGAGATCATGGCTGCCACGGGGCTGGCGGGGCATGCAAAGAGTTATAATGCCATCAGGGGTACAGCAGCTGTGATCTCTCAGCCCTGGAGGTTTCACACCCTACCCCCAGGCTGAGAGATCACAGCAGCTGCCATTTTCCAGCAACGAGGGTCTCACACATCCCCGATGCTGGGAATTCTCCGAATCAGGCTCCCCCGCTCTGGCAACAAGGCACAATGGAATCTAATTCATGATTGTGTGGATTGTGCATTAGGTTCTATTGCGCCCTTTACGTGCACATATAGAGGGGCCCTCTAATTCTGTTCTAGTCTTAGTGTGTTATGCACCTGTTCTGTGGTAATATTAGCTTCCAAAAGAAGTACAGGTATTTAGTGGGTATAAATTGTATCCATAATAACTCCCATCTCAGGATTTATTAATGATGGGGACCTTTACTTCAGAATATTTTTTGCCTTTATTTTAAAAAGAAGTAGAGGAGAAACATTTTTGCTTTCAGACCCTTTTCTTGGAGAGTAAAAATTGCTAACATACTAAAACAGGTTTTATGGATTGTTAATCCTTCCCTTTGTGTATTTTGACACAGTGATTCAATTATTTTACATAAAAATCCAGTTCCTGTATGCCAACAGAAAAAAAAAAATGTTAAAGCTTCATTACAGTACTTAAAATTCTGTAGTTTTAAAATGCAGTGCTTTTCTGCCAAATTGGTTCTTTTTAGTTCCTCTAAGATGCGTCCATCAGTGACACAGTTTAAGGATTTATTCTGAAGTAATTAAGACCTAGCATTTCTTTTGTAGGAGAGAGTGAATGATTTGTATGTTTTAACCTGAGTGGAAAAAATGTAATGGTGTCATTTCATATATTGTTGTATTTGTGAGCATTTAATTGGAATCTCTTATGCCACCATTTTGTAGGGTCTCTGTCTTTCCAAAACTCATATGCTTGATTGGGAAGTGTTACAGTCTGCGTAAAAATACTAATGCTTAGAGTTTGTCTTGGAGTACATATTTCACTTTCCCCTTCCTACATGGCAGTTGATATACAAATATTGTACCAGTGTAATTTTTGGTGTAACCTGACTAAATTCATTGTTGTTGTTCCAGAGATAAATTTACTTACTGTGTTAAAGTAGTTTAACTATTGTAGAATAAACCAAGGTAATTCAGATTGAAGGGCTTCTCTTTACATGTGCCAATCATACTTTTGCACCTAGATATAGCATCAAATATAGCTTGCGATATCAAAAGGTTTTTCAGACACCTGCAGTATATAAGCACAAAAAATATGGATTTTTCTTAATACATAATTCATACTTAATTATGAATATCCTGGTGTTTAATTGGGCCAGAATATAAAAGTCCTTACTTCTGTGGAATAAAAATTGAAACATGGATGTAAGTTTTTAGGGTCTGGCTATAAATCATAAATGGATGCTTTAGGAATTACTAAACCCCACAACACTTAAGCTAAGTATAGACATTTAGAAAGCTAGAGGCAGAATTAATCAAACCATTCTGGGTTTCTCTAAGATGAGTAGAATAGATCAGGAATGAACAGAACATACATTCTCCCATCAGGGGATGGGGATGAACGGGGACTGGGATGCCTGTACTGGCTGAGGCCAGCAGGCTGGGACCACTCCTACATGCTTCCCAGTATGTTGGACACTGCAGAAGGCATCTGATCAGGAGACCATGTCTGATTGGCTGCTGGGCGCACTCCCCCAACCCCCTGCTGTTAGTTCGGGGCGGGAGAGGGGAGAACAGCACAGACTCTCTCCCCAGCCCCTCCTCCCTCAGCTGCCAGTGGTGGCCAGGAGGGTGGAAGGAGGGAAGAAAGTAGAGGCCCCCACCTGGCCCCTCCTGACCCAGACAGAAATGCTGGGGGGGGCATGTGACAGGATTTTTCCTCTCTCCTGCAGACTAGCTCAGCACAGTTTCATTCTCTAGCCCCACTGCCTGCCAGATGAGAGGGGCTGGGGTGGGGGGAAGAGGAGACAGCAGAGGTACCTCCTGACCCCCCCCCAGCTGGGGTGGCATATAGCAGGGGCTTTCTCCCCTCCTCCATTGACTGGCCCAGTGCAGAGTGAAGTTGGGCCAGTGAGTGGGAGAGGGGAGAAAGCCCCCTCTATGCCTCCCCCAGCAGTTGTGGCTGGGGGCCTCTGCTTTTCCCCCTTCCCCATCCCACCCCCCTCAGAGGTAGCAACTTGCAGGGGGTTGGGTTGTGTAGTCTGGGCCATCCAGTCAGCCAACCCAGCCAGGCAGGGGCAGCAGCTGTGGGGGGAGAAGGCCCTTCCACCATTTTTAAACCAATCTATGTGTGGTAAGCTTTCAGTGGTGATGTATAGGGAGTGCACAGGGGTGCACGTGCACCCCCTGAGAGCACCGGTGCACCGCTGACCAGATGTGCTCACCACTCAGTGCCCCCTGGTTGGCGAGATTGGCTGCTGACTGGTCACTGGGGGGGCACATGCCCCCCACCCCCTCGACTAAGGTGGCACCAGTTGCCCATGTAACCTTCTGTTCTCTTACAGGTTGTGACCGGTTTCTGATCATTTATACCAGTTTTTGTAATTTCTGTACCTAGCCTTAAACACATTTATACAGAACCAGGAATGCTTTCTTCAACTGAGGCCTGAGCTTGACATTTTTCTTTCAGGTTAAATGTTGTTAAGAAGGAAATCCTCTTCTATATGTATTAAATATAGTGCTCTTGTGAGCTAAACAGTCTCTTTCATCCAGTTCTCTATGAACTCTCTTGTTAAATGTAACTATAAGATTTCATTTATTTCTGTGGGTTTCCCCCCTCCTTCCCTCCCATCTATGCATATACCTTCATAGAATATTGTAGCAACTAATGTTTAACTGCTGTTTTTAATGCTGTACCATTAGCTAGTGTAGTAAATTATGCAGTGTCCAGTGCTGGCTATTGCACCAACCAAGATATTTATGTCCCTGTTGTATATATGCATGCATCTATTGTTTTACAATCTCATGTACCAACTTGTATGCAAATACTGTTAAAAACATATTCTTCGCTGGACGAATGTAGTTTTTCTCCAGTTACAGTAGTTAACTCCAGTTAGAGAAGTGAGTTTTTGGAGGTAATTGGTTTAAGTAACAAGGAAATATGAAATTTCCATTCAGGATAATCTGCTTTGAACCTGGTCATTAATACAATTCAAGAACAACTGTCGCTTAGCTTGCCTTTCATCAATATTTAATAATATGAACCTACATTTGATGTTTTAAGACTATACTTTTTTATCCTTCCTTTCAGTTTGAATTAAATAAAATGTAAAATATACCCAATTTAGCTGTATTTATTATTATTCATATCACAGTACCATTCAGTTACCCCTGTTGAAATTTTATGAACTAATTTGAAGCAAGGTTCAATAAGTACAAATAAGAAATCAAAGGAGAGAGCATGTAAGTAATGAAGATAATTTTACATCATCATGTCATTGGTTAAGATTATTAATTATGAATCTGGATTTTTATGTCAGCTTGATGTGGTTGATTTTGATATGCAATGTGACTACACAAATATGAGAAGTCAGATTATGTAATATTGCTCTCTCTGCCTAATGCTGGCCATTACAGAAAAGTGTTTTGAATATCAACTATCGCACATTTGGATTACAAATGGAGTAGGAATAAACCGTGGGGTACTGAAGCAATTATTCCTCTAAACATTGGCTCCCTAAAATATTCTTATTTCTTGAAGAGAAATTTGTTTTTAGTTTGGTGTTTGAAACTTTTTTTGAAGGATTTTGTGAAGTCCTTCGCAGCAGCCCTCCCCAGAGTGCTCAAAAGCCCTCCCTGGCTTGCCAAAGGCATTCAGGAACACCTGAAAGCCAAAAAGGTTTACAGCCAGTGGAAGGGAGGGGCTATTACCCAAGAGGAGTATACCTCCATCGCTTGGGTCTGTAGGGGGGCTGTTAGGAAAGATAAGGCAGATATGGAACTAGGGCTTGGATCAAGGATGACAAGAAGTCCTTTTTTAAATGCATAGGGAGTATGAAGAAGGCACTCGGTAATGTGAGGCCCCTGCAGGGTATGCTTGGCAATCTGGTGGTTGCACCAAAGGAAAAGGCAGACCTTTTAAACGAATTCTTTGCCTCTATTTTTTTGTGCAGGTACCAGGATATCTCCCCCACTGGGATTCAGGATGGACTCAGGAGAGACTCTGCCAGGCCTAGGGTCAGGGAGAACTGAGTTAGGGAGCTTCTGGAGGGGCTGGATGTGTTCAAATCAGCAGCTCCAGACACCCCAGTGTGCTGAGGGAATTGGCAGGGGTCATCACAGGCCCCCTGGCATGGCTTTATGAGCACTCGTAGTGCTCTGGCCAGGTGCCAGAAGACTGGAAGAAGGCCAGTGTGGTCCCCATTTTCAAAAAAGGGAGGAGAGAGGACCTGGGCAACTATAGGACCGTTAGTCTTACTTAGATCCTGGGGAAGGTATTTGATAAAATTATCAAGGAGCACATCTGTGAAGGACCAGCAGGGGGGATGATGCTCAGGGGCAACCAGCATGGGTACATTAGGGTAGGTCCTATCAGACCAACCTGATTTCCTTCCACGAACAGGTCACAAAATCATTGGATGCAGGTGTCACGGTAAATGTGGTCTTTCTGGACTTCAGGAAAGCCTTTGACATTGTCTCCCACCCCATTCTCATTAAAAAACTAGGCAACTGTGGCCTTGATACCTACACAGTCAGATGGATCGCAAATTGGCTGAGTGGTCACACCCAGAGAATGGTGGTGGATGGGTCATATTCAGCCTGGAGGGATGTGGGCAGTGGAGTTCCCCAGGGCTCAGTCCTTGGGCCCGTACTGTTCAATTTCTTTATTAGCGACTTGGATGAGGGGGTGAAAAGCACCCTGTTCAAATTTGCTGACGACACCAGGATTTGGGGTGAAGTGCTAGAAAGGAGGGACGGGGTGGGCGAATGAAAATAGGGTGGGATTCAATACTGACAAGTGCAAGGTATTGCACTCAGGCAGTAAGAACCAGTAGCATACCTATAAGCTGGGGAACTCCCTTCTCGTACGCATAGTGACAGAAAGGGATCTTGGAGTCATGATTAATTCCAAAATGAACATGGGCTGCCAATATGAGGATGCGGTCAGTAAAGCTAACCACACCTTCTCATGTATCCACAGATGCATCATGAGCAGGGCCAAGGAGGTGATCCTCCCCCCCTATGCGACACTGGTCAGGCCACAGTTGCAGTACTGCGTCCAGTTCTGGGCACCGCAGTTTAGGTGGGAAGTGGCCAGCATCAAGAGGGTCCAGAGGAGGGCCACTTTCATGATCTGGGGACAGCAGGGCAGACCCTATGAGGAGAGGCTACAGGACCTGAACCTGTTCAGCCTTCTCAAGAGAAGGCAGAGAGGGGACCTGGTGGCTATCTATAAATGTCACATTTCCTGCTGGACCCCCTGGTAGAGACCCTGCTCCTCTGAGCACCTCCCAGAGTAACAAGGATTAACAGCTATAAGTTGTTTGAGCGTAGGTTCAGGCTGGACATTAGAAGGCACTACTTCACAGTCAGGGCGGCTGGGATCTGGAACCAACTTCCAAGGGAAGTAATGCTGGCTCCTACCTTGGGGGTCTTTAAGAGGAGGCTTGATAATTACCTAGCTTGGGTCATACAAGCTCAAACCTACCAGGGGTCATAAAAGCCCAGTATTTATTCCTGCCCAGGGCAGGGGGTTGGATTTAATGATCTACTTAGGTCCCTTCTGACCCTACATCTATGAATCTATGAGTTCTCTTGGGCTAAATAAACAGTCAAAAACCCTGAGGCTAAACCAAGTGTGACAAGGCAGACTTCTGGGCCGGATAATGGCTCCGGCCCACTCCTGTCTCTAAGCAAACCACCCTCCTTGCTTTCCTGCCAC
>NW_017728992.1:62802577-62815603 GCF_001723915.1 Gavialis gangeticus
GGATTTGGGGTGAAGTGCTAGAAAGGAGGGACGGGGTGGGCGAATGAAAATAGGGTGGGATTCAATACTGACAAGTGCAAGGTATTGCACTCAGGCAGTAAGAACCAGTAGCATACCTATAAGCTGGGGAACTCCCTTCTCGTACGCATAGTGACAGAAAGGGATCTTGGAGTCATGATTAATTCCAAAATGAACATGGGCTGCCAATATGAGGATGCGGTCAGTAAAGCTAACCACACCTTCTCATGTATCCACAGATGCATCATGAGCAGGGCCAAGGAGGTGATCCTCCCCCCCTATGCGACACTGGTCAGGCCACAGTTGCAGTACTGCGTCCAGTTCTGGGCACCGCAGTTTAGGTGGGAAGTGGCCAGCATCAAGAGGGTCCAGAGGAGGGCCACTTTCATGATCTGGGGACAGCAGGGCAGACCCTATGAGGAGAGGCTACAGGACCTGAACCTGTTCAGCCTTCTCAAGAGAAGGCAGAGAGGGGACCTGGTGGCTATCTATAAATGTCACATTTCCTGCTGGACCCCCTGGTAGAGACCCTGCTCCTCTGAGCACCTCCCAGAGTAACAAGGATTAACAGCTATAAGTTGTTTGAGCGTAGGTTCAGGCTGGACATTAGAAGGCACTACTTCACAGTCAGGGCGGCTGGGATCTGGAACCAACTTCCAAGGGAAGTAATGCTGGCTCCTACCTTGGGGGTCTTTAAGAGGAGGCTTGATAATTACCTAGCTTGGGTCATACAAGCTCAAACCTACCAGGGGTCATAAAAGCCCAGTATTTATTCCTGCCCAGGGCAGGGGGTTGGATTTAATGATCTACTTAGGTCCCTTCTGACCCTACATCTATGAATCTATGAGTTCTCTTGGGCTAAATAAACAGTCAAAAACCCTGAGGCTAAACCAAGTGTGACAAGGCAGACTTCTGGGCCGGATAATGGCTCCGGCCCACTCCTGTCTCTAAGCAAACCACCCTCCTTGCTTTCCTGCCACACCTTGTTGTTAAATAATTAGGATGTTAAATAGGCGGGAGGCTGCCCTTCAAGTGTCCCAGTTGTAATGGGGCCATGTTTACACATTCCAACCACCCCTTACGTGTCTCATGGCTCGCAGATATTAATGCTGTTATAGTAGACCGCTCTGGCTCACAGGAGGGCTGAATCCAGACCTTGGTAAGATCTCTAGCATACTGCTTCTCTCCCACAAGGGCCTCCTTCACTCAGCCCTGTAGGCTGCATACCCAGCGTCCTACTTCCATGGAAGTCATTGTTCTCTCCCACTTCAAGCAGTCATTGCCCAGTCTATTGAGCCTCTCCCACGGCCCTCATCTGAGTGGCAACTGCCTGATTCATTCACTCTCACTCCTTAAGCAGCCCTAGCCCAGTTTATTGGGCCCCTCACCAGGCCCTCATAGATTTTAATAGATTTTAGGGTCAGAAGGGACCTATTAGATCATCGAATCCAACCCCCTGCCCTGGGCAGGAAAGAGTGCTGTGGTCAGATGACCTGAGCCAGGTGTTTGTCCAATCTTCTATTAAATATCTCCAAGGAAGGTGACAACACCACCCCCCTTGGAAGCATATTCCATATTTTGGCAGCCCTCACTGTAAAGAATTTTTTCCTGATGTTCAAACTAAATTTGCTCTCTTTCGGTTGGTGGCCATTGTTTCTAGTTACCCCGATGGGCACCCTGTTAAACATCATATCCCCTATTTCCTGCTGTCACCCACTGATGAGTTTGTAGATGGCCACAAGATCACCTCACAGCCTTCTCATGCGGAGGCTGAAGAGATTCAGGTCCCTTGATTGGTCCTCAGAGGGTTTTTTCTGTATGCCTTTAACCAGATGGATGGCCCTCCTCTGAACCCTTTCCAGGTTATCTACATCCCTCCTGAAGTGCAGCTCCCAAAACTGGATGCAGTACTCCAGCTGTGGCCTGACTAATGTTGTATAGAGAGGAAGTGTCACCTCCCTAGACCTGTTTGTGATGCACTTACTTATGCAACAAAGCATGCAGATTAGCTTTACTTATTATCTCATCACACTTGTAACTCGTGTTCATTTTGGAGTTGACTACGACTCCGCAATCCCTTTCTGCAGTTGTGCTACTTAGAATGGTACCTCCCAGGCTATAGGAGTGTTGATGATTCTTCCTCCTTAGGTGCAACACATGGCACTTAGCTTTGTTAAACTGCATTCTATTGTATTCCGCCCATTTCCCCAGCCTGTCAAAATCCACCTGGATTTGCTCCCTGCCCTCTAGTTTGTTTACCTCCCTGCCATAGTTTGGTGTCATCTGCAAACTTGGACAGGGTGCTTTTTTATTCCCTCATCCAAGTTACTAATGAAGGTATTGACAGAGCTTTGCGGGACTCTGGTGACCACATTTCTCCAGGTAGAAACCGACCTATCCACCACCATTCTCTGGGTGCATCCCATAAGCCAATTTTCTTCCCACTGGACTGTGTAATAATCTACACTGCAACTGTTTATTTATCAGAATTGGGTGTGACACTGTCAGAGGCCTTTTAAAATGTAAGTAAATAACATCTATATCTATTCCTTCAGCCAAGCATTTTGTCACCCATCATAAAAAGAAACCAGGTTATCCAGAATCTGTCTGCTATGAACTCATGCTGGTTGCCCCGTTAGCATTATTTTACCCATTGGTCCCCCACAAATGTGATTCTTAACAATTTTCTCAAAGGTCTTGGCAAGGATAGAGGTGAAGCTAACCAGCCAATAGTTACCTGGTTCCTTCTTCCTCCCCTTCTTGAAAATAGAGCCCACATTGGCCCTTTTCCAATCCTCTGGGACCTGTCCTGAGCACCACGAGTGCTCAAACAGTTGCACCAGTGGATCCACTATGACACCAGCTAATTCCCTAAGTACCCTGGGTTGAAGATCATTAGGGCCTGTTGACTTAAATACATCCAACCCCTCCAGGTGCTCCTTTACTAGGTCAGCACTAACAGTTGGTGGGTTGGTATCTATCTTGCACTTACCTAAAGTTCCATTGGGATGCATACTTGTATTCATGGCCCGGAACACAGATGGAAAGAAATCATTTAGGAGCTCCGCTTTGGCCATTCTATCTGTTAGCAGTTGCCCTAGTCCATCCTGAAGGAGCCCTATGTTTCCCTGCACTTCCTTTTTGCTTCCTATGTATTTAAAGAATGACTTTTTGTTGTTCTTAACTTTTGCTGCGAGCTCAAGATCCATTTCTGCTTTGGCTCTCCTCACTGCTTCCCTGCAAGCTCAAGCCAAGCAGGTATACTCCTCTTTGGTGGCTGCCCCTTGCCTCCACAGCCTGTAGGCCTCTCTTTTCCCTGCCAGGCTCTCCTGGATTTTCCTGCTCAACTAAGAGGGTTTCTCTGCTTTTTTGCCCCCCTTTGTGTACTGGGATGGTCCCTTTCTATGCCTGCAGGATCAGTCCCTTGAGAAACGCCCACCATTCCTGGACTCACCTGAGTGGCGACTGTCTGATTCACCTAACTCTGGACTAACTCTGCTCTGGCCCCTTACCAGGCCTCTATGGCCCTTTGTGGGCCAATACTTTGCCCCTCCCTTTGGGGCCTGGGGCCAAATGCACCCTTGGACTCAGCCGCTTTTTCATAAGCTTAGCTGGTCCTACAACCCTGCCCTTTCCCTCGCAGGGCTTGGGGTTCCCCTCCTTACAGTCTCAGGTGCTTCTTAAAATATGCCTGGCCCAACTCACCAGGGTTATCTACCCCTACAGGCTCAGGCGCTTCAAGAAGCTTACCTAGCCAAACTGCCACTACAAACTCTCAACCCACCAAATGGTGGGGCTAGGGTTAAGCACCCTGACCCGCCTTATATCAGAGAGGTTCTCAGTTCTGGTATTTACGTGGGGGCTGCCACACCACCGGCAGTCCCACCAGGTCTTCCTATCCTGGCAGTGTGCAGTCTTAAGTCTTGCCCAGGACCAGGAGGCTCCAAGCCTACCCCATAGCTCCTGTCCTTACCTCCAGGTGTTCTAGGAGCAACTCAGTCTGATGTTGCCTCCTTGGCTATTCACCCAGACTGCTGCCTTTCTGGACTATGTTTGTAAATGGCTGCCACAATCTGCCACCTGGTTACTGCCTGCTCCAGCCCTTAAAGTGACAGAGCACTAAAGCACCAAGTCAGTCTTTGCAAATAATTAAAACTACATAGATTGAACTAATAAGCAAGTGAACAGGTGTTCACTTTTGATTCTAGAAATGCAGCCACATGCCTGTAGTGTCCCAGGCCAGAAGCCAGGGGGCACTAAAGTATACCTCCCTGCTGGGCTGGAGCAGACAGTTTGGGCCAAGGCTAGCCCACCCACTCTGGCAGGGGGAGTTTTCAGGGGACGTGCAAAGCACACTGGGATGCTGAGGGGACTGTGAGTTAACTTGAATCTGGAGGGGATCTGGGACAGAAGTTCAATAAACTGATTTAATCTAAATCAGTTACATTTAATACTACATCCATCCAGGTTTATTTTAAACTTGTTTTGGCCATTTTGAAAGCAGCTTAGGTGCACAGAACTAGGCTAGGGAGAGAAGTTACTCATAAATTAGTATAAGAAGTTAGAAACCAGTTCAGATTTGTATCCCAGCAGAAGTACAGTGCACATAAACCACTTTCAAAATGGCCCAAACTGGTTTAACATAAACCTGGATGGATGTAGTATCAGACTTAACTGATTTAGCATAAATCAGTTTATTGAACGTCTGTTCCAGATACCCTGCAGATTCAAGTTAACTTATGGTATTCCAACATCCCAGGATGCTTTCTTTGCACCTCCCCCACAAACTTCTTACTCACAGGGTGGGCCAGCTAGCTTTGGCCCAAGCTGTCTGCTCCAGCCAAGCAGTGAGGTGTACTCTAGTACCCCCCAACTTCTGGCCTGAGCCACTGTAGGCATGTGGCTGCATTTCTGGAATCAAAAGTGAACTTCTGTCCACTTGCTTATTGGTTCGATCTATGCAGCTTAGACTAAACTGTGAAGATTGAATTGATTCAGTCTCGGGCATTTTGAAGATTGATCGATTCACCTGTTGTGTTACAGATTTGAACCAGTTTCTGATTGCTTACATTGGTTTATTTAATTACTGGTGTAATTTCTGTCCCTATCCATAATGGCTGACATTATATCTCTACTTTTTTTTAAGAAAACGAAAAAAAGGTATTGTGTTAAAAAATTAGTGACGTTACCTTCAATTTTCATGCGACTACCAGCAGTCATGAAATAGTTAAATAACATTAATTCTGAGAAGTTACTATATTACAATCAGCTTTCTTAGCTAGTCTTCAAAAACTGTTCCTCAAACTAATGAAGCGAACACTAAACTATTAATCACGCATTTGTGAAAGTTGTTGAATTATCTAGTCACTGAATCTTCAGTTTTCTCCTCAGAAGATCGACTGCTAATGGTAATGCAGCTGTGTTGTTGGGAGTATGTTTATTTTGGAACTTTTTATATAGAAGATAGTGTATAAAAACAAAAACAAAGCCATGTATGTTAATTTTTGAAAACTATAGAATCAAATTATGTTAGCAGACGAAATTGATACCTCTTGTAATACATGTCCACCTACAACTCCATATCCCATCATTTTATAATGTTGTTGTGGAAACCAGTTATAATGCCCTGTGAGAATTATATATATATATAAAAAATATTATGTACTGAAAATGAGAAGAACCTCTAACGGTGAAATAAATTGGAAATGCTTAGATAAGCTATATTTAGGGACAGGACCTTTCTTTGAGAGAACAGAAGTCCTTTTCTTCCTGTGCAATCTGTGCTAGCCCCTGTGCTTGTTGACTGTTTGGACTGCTTGCTCAAAGGTGGTAGGAAACAGACTGCACTGGCCCATGTGAGGCAAGCACACTGTGACCAAGGCAGTATATGGGTGCAGTAGGCTACTCATTTATCCATCTTCCACAGTAAATGCCATGGCGTGGCTATGTGCATTTCCAGTAGCTTGTTCTAAATAAATATGACATGCATTTGAGTGTTCTCTTTTCCTTGTATCATTGAGACAAGGTAAAAAAAATAAAGGGGTAATCTGTTTTCACTGCTTAGATCAGGGGTGGGCAAAATCGTGGATCCAGCTGGTGGCTGGACTCCATTTCTCAGCAACCCCTGCCCATGTCGCTGCAGCTGGTTTCCATGGTGACCCCAGGAGTGGCAGGGCCAAGACAGCATGGCACTAAGGTTTCCATGGAGGCTGGCCCCAGCAGCGCTGGCAGGGCCCACGATTGGGTGTGTTGCTGCTCTGGGGGTGGGGCGAGGATACTGCGGCAGTGACGCTATGGTCTGGAGCAAGGCAGAGCCATGATCTGCTGTCTGCATGCCCTTGCCCAGGGCATGTGGCAGTGGATCGCAGCTCTGCCCCAGCTCTGGACCACGCTGTCACCACCGCAAGATCCTGGCCCTGGAGCAGCTCCCCACCTAGATGTGCACTGGAAACCCTGGCCCCACATTGCTGTGGCTTTGTTGCTTCTGGAGTCTCCGTGAAAAATGGCTGCAGTGACATGGGCAGGGGCTCCTGGGAAATGGAGTCTGTCAGTCAGATTTTGCCTGCTCCATGCTTTAGATCTCTATGTACCTCAGCCAAATCCCAATCTTTTTTCTAAGATAGTGTCAGTTCGTCATAATCTGTACCATATTTTATTAGAGCATCTCAAAATCATTATTACAGGTTATATTTGGTTGAGGTTATTTTTTACAGATTTGTTTTTTACTTAAACTGTTAAAGTGAATGTTGTCTACCTGTCTCTCTAATTACTTTCCTAATGGCTAATAGAATTTCCAATGTTAAATTAATGTTTCTTGTTAAATTCCTTAAAATAGTCATCTCTGAAGAAAGTGAAGCCCAGTCTCATAATATCCTTATTTCAGAGAGAGAATAACTTCAAATTTAATAAGCAATTCTAAGCTACAATTAACCCCACTCTCTGATTTGTTGAATTTCTGCTGAAAGCTGAAGTGTGTTTAGATTAGGCTCTATTCCCCAGAAGGATTTGCAGTTTGGGTCTCGTGCTGCTTTTGTATGTCTACTCTGCAGATTGCAGTGTAGCATAGGGATACCCAAGCAAGCTTTAAGCAAGTGATTCACAGCCAGGGTATTGAAGCGCACCTTAGGGTTCTTTGGTATCCTTTAATTGTGCTGCAGGGTGTTACTCAATGAATGCTGTCAGGTGTGCAAACATGATTCACAAGACAAATGGAGAGATAGCAAATAGGAATCGATAGTGTTAAAAACATTGATCTATTGTGGACTGTCTCATGTCTTTGCAACAAAAAAAAGGAGATTGTGTTAGTTTTCATTCTTTTGTTTTGACTATGGGAAAATAAGAGTTGTTGAGGTTTTCTGAGAAGTGCCTTGCACCTAAAAAGGCTGAGAAACACTCCTCCTTAAGCAAAGCTTTCAGAAACAGCCTACCTGTGATGGTGTGAAGTTCCCTGTGGGCTAATTTATTATGAGAGAACTGATACCAAGCTTCATACAGCCTGCTATGGCTAGACTACTTATAATACAGGGGTGGGCAATTATTTTGGCTGGCAGGCCACTTAATGAGTTTTGGTGAGCTGTTGAGAGCCTCAAACAAAATCCTTTAGAAGATATCATTTGAATGAATTATAGATAAAAAACAAATCACATAATAAAAATCAAACATCTGTTAAAACATATATTAATTTTATTTCAAAAAATAATTTTTGTCCTGATAATTTACTACTCAAATTGTTTTTTGAGTAGTAGATTATAGAGGCAATTGCATAATAGCCCAAAATGCTCTTACTCTTGTACATTGTGTGGGGTGGTGTGTAGTGGGATAGATGTGCATGTTGGGGAGTCTCCCTGCACTCTTGGTTCCAGGAGCTAGTTGAGGGAGTAGCAGGTGGCATGTGCAGCAGAGCTTGCCTGGGTGGTACGGTGCAGGTGCAGTCCGCTTCCCCCCACCAGCATGAACCTCCCACCTGTAGCTGCCCCCATGGCATTCCATATGGGTCTGATCCCCATTAACTCCTGCCCTGGGCAGCCTGTACTGTGTTCCTGTGAATGGCCCCAGCCCTGGTTACTGTGCACAGCTTCCTGGTAGGGCTGCTATCGGTGTGGCTGCAGCCACCCACGTACTGCTTGGCTCCCCACATCTCCAGCAGCTCCTACTCCTGTCCCTGCTGTGCTACTCTGGGCAGCAGGGAGTGCTGGTAAGTGGTGGTGGCCATAGGGATGCAAACTGAGCACACAATCAGTCAGGTAGAGGGGGAGCTGCAGCCAGGTAGCTCCTGCCTCAGTGCACAGGGCTGCAGCTCTCAGCTGCCATCCATCCACTTGGCTACTTAAAACACCCACAGGTGGCTGCTTATTGCACTGGGCAGGCAGAGTGGGTGGAAAGTAGTTGGTTGCTGGAGCTCCCCAAGCTGGGGCAGGAGCCACTTGGCTGCAGCATCTCTCCTACCCACCTCCCTCTCACATGGCTTGGTGTGTGATGCCTTGTGCAACTCCATGGCAGCTGCCACTTCCCCATGCTACCTGGTGCCCAGAGCAGCACAGCAGGGGCAGGAGGAGGAGGAGCTGCTTGAGGCAGGGGGAGTTGAGCAGTACCTGGGTGACAGCAACTCCACTGGGAGCAGCCCCACTGGGAAGCTGTGCACACTGCCTGGGGCCAGGGCCATGGATGGGCATGGGTGGGAGTGCTGCACGGGCTGTCTTAGGCAGGAGTGGGCAGGGCTCAGACCCATGTGGAGACCTACAGGGGCAGCCATGGGCTGGATCCAATCAATTGGCAGGCAAGATCCACACCTGTTTTAGTACCTGACCTAGCTCATTTGACGCTCAATGAGGTGTCTCCGTACTATTGTGTACTACAGTTTGCAGTGTAGACGTACCCTTAAGTGGGTTTTTTAAAAGTACTCCAGTTGGTATCTAATGTGAGTTTATAAGTCACAGAATCGGTCTTCTTTTTTGAAAGTTTTGGCCTGTGTTGAAATGGTCAATTAAAATGTTCATACTACTTTGATTTAATGTTTAGAAATATTACATGGCATTTCATTCTTAACCCTAAAATCATTTTCCTTTGAAATGAGAGAGATTTTATGTTACTGAAAGGATTTTTAAAGTAAAACAAACATAAGCTTAGACCTGCACATGCTTAATTTTAAGTATAGTAATAGAAGTCATTTAGGCAAAGCCTTGCCTGGAATGATCGAGTTGGGGACGGTCCTGCTTTGAGCATGGAGTTGAACATGATTACCTCCTGAGGTCACTTCCAGCCCTAATTTTCTATGATTCTAGGGTTACTCATGTGAATAAAGTGAGCTACTACTGCTTCAGTATGTTTTAAGATCAGAGCTGTTCTAGCTTTTTTTTCTTCAAATATGATAACCTAACCGCTTTTATAATTTTGTACATCATATAATTTAACCAAAAATTGCAGTAGCACTGATTTTCAAATTAGTTTTACAGAGCATCAGTTTAGGATCATAGGAAAGTAGGGCTAGAAGGGATCTGCTCCAGCCCATTGCTCAATGCACTGCCATCTTTGACTAAACCATCCTAGACAAGTATGTGTCTAACTTGCTCTTGAAGTTTTCTGGATATGGAGATTCCACAGCCCCTCTAGGTTGATCACACATTTGATTATATGCTTCTCTCCTTTTCACCAGATCTGTGAAGAAAGCATGTACGTGCTCTGTACAAACAAAATAAGCTTGTATACGTTCTCTACAAACAGCAGCATTTTAAAGCTAGCAGCTAGGGACCAACTGGCTAAGCAGCAGCTCTGCAGGAAAGGACCTGGGAGTTGCAGTGAATAATAAGCTGAATATGAGTTAGCAGTGTGCCTTTGTCCCAAAGAAGGCTAATGGCACATTGGGCTGTATTAGTAGGAGTGTTTCCAGCAAAGTGAGGGAAGTAATTTTTCCCCCTCATATTCAGCACTCGTGAGGCCACATCAAGAGGACTGTGTCCAGTTTTGTGCCCCCCACTACAGAAGGCATGTGGATAAATTGGAGAGAGTTCAGCAGAGGGCAGCAAAAATGGTTAGGGGGCTGAGGCACATGACTTCTGAGGAGAGGCTGGGGAAACTGGGTTTATTTAGACTGGCGGACAGAGACTGAGAGGGAATTTAATAGCAACCTTCAGCTACCTGAAGGGTGGTTCCAAAGAGGATGGTGCTAGACTGTTCTCATCAGTAGTAGCAGATGGCAGAACAAGGAGCAATGGTCTCAAGTTGCAGCAACGGAAGTTTAGGTTAGATATTCAGAAGAATTTTCTCACTAGGAGGATAGTAAGTAAAGCACTGGAATAAGCTCTCCAGAAAGATTGTTGAATCTCCATCCTTGGAGATTTTCAAGACCCAGCTGGACAAAGCCGTGACTGGGATGATAGTTGGGAATGGTCCTGTTTTAGCAGGGGGTTGGACTAGATGACCTCCTGAGATCTTCCAAACCTAATTTTCTATGGTTCTATATTGAAATCAAACAACAGCAAAACAGCAGAAAACAGCAGTGTTTTGCTTTGACTTCTGTTTCAGCATTTCAGCAGAACAGTGTTTTGCTTTGAGTTTCATTTCATTTTGAAGGCACTGTTCCATTTTGTTTCGTCAAAATGGTTTTGCTGTTTCGATGTTTTGCCCGTAGGCTATAATGGGGAAGCACAAAACAACCTATAACTGTCATTTCTTGCCTGATTTGGATGAAACTTCCCCCCGGAGGAGTTTGGCAGAGCCCCCATAGCCCTCCTGTGGGTGCGGGCGAGCCCCCTATCTGCCTGCCAGATGCCTAGAGGCTGGTGCTGCCACCTGGGGCTCGCAGCCCCGTGGAACTCAGCCCAGTGGTGGGAGGGAGAGCGCAGCCCTGTCTCTGCCCATCTCCTGCCACCGGGCTGAGCTCCATGGGGCTAGCGGAGCCGATCAGAGCTTAGCCTGGCGGCAGGAGGTGGAGATAGCCACATGGGGCTGTGGAGCCGCTTGGAGTACAGCCCTAGCTCTCCCCTGCCTCGCACTACCTGACTGACTGCTTTGAAAGTCAAAATGTTTTGACTCTTTCAGAACTTTTGACTTGGCCTTGTTTCATTTCAAGGCTGTTTCGAAGCACTTTGTTTCATCTCTATTTTGCTGTTTTGAGCTTGAAACAAGTCGAACAGCATCAAAACAAAACAGCTGGTGAAGCTTCGCACAGCCCTAATACATACTATGTTGCTTCATAAAGTAGAGGGGGTTTTTTCTGTAGCTTTTTATGTTTTAAGATGAAGGTGTCAAACTCAACTGGGGCCTCAGGCTGAATGGGGACTTATGGACCTCCTTGTTGCCCAGGTCTAGCCTGTGGCATGACGGCTGCCACAGGGATCACTGTGGGGATCAAGGGCTGTGGTGGCAGTGGCAGGTCTTGCAGAGCAAGTCAAGATCCAGCCAAGCTCAATGCCAATGACCATGTCCATTTTCATGGGTTTATTGTGGTGGGGCACCCCCATGCTTCTGGCTGAGGGGTCCTGGTGGCCCTCCCCCTCACTGCTGATTGGTTGAGAGGGCTGTTTGTCATGCAGCCCCACCTCTTGCTGCTGATCAGTGGAGAGGGGCAGGGCTGCATGACAGGTAGCCCTTTCAGTCAATCAGCTGCGAAGGGGTGGAGGTGGCAGACATCATGGCTCTTCCACTTCGTGCTGGCAGCAGCCCCCTCTTCCCACCTTTCTCTCCCTCCACCCCCCACCCCCCTGAAGGGCCGCAGTGGCTATGAGGACCACTAGCTCCCACTGGGGAGCCAGCATTGTGTGGGAGAAGGCTGCCTGTGCCAAATGACTATTTCCATGGCTTGGTCTACCCCAGCACTGCCTTCAAAGTCATCTTGTTTATTCCTAAAGTGGATATTAACCTCTGACTCTACAACTATCCAAGACTGCATGACACAGCTAGAGGGTGTTTGTACAGTATCTAGCTATCAAAGTATCTCTGAAACCCCAAACAAAAGCTTCTACTATGTAACAAATTAGTCATAAAATAATTACATGTTTTTATGTCAATGTACTTGGCCATATGTAAAGATGTGCAGTGCTGGAGAATGAAACTGTGTAGTTATACAAGCAAGAGATTATCTTTCTAACCTGAAATGAATTGATAGCTAATTCCATAGAACTGTTTTATTTTAAGTCAATTTGCTGAATCAACAAAAACTGCTGGCAACAGAAAGCTCCATCTTTGCCCAGAAAATATTTCACAAAAGGTCAGGTTTATAAACCACTGGGAAGCAATATGAGTTAAACATCTTTCTGTGGCCATTGAAATTCCATTAAACAATCTTCCAAAGCCTATTTAAAGCCTTGTAATTTAGCCAAAATTATCCCAGAGGACCATTTATATCAGGTGCAATTTTTTTAGGCATAGCCTTGGTTTAACTTTTGCATCTTTCAAAGCCTACTCACTAATGGCAACCTCCCTAGTCCTCCTTTTAGTGATATAAAACATAACATTAAGTAAAAACATATTGCAGCACATATGGAATTGTGCCCACACTTTTTAAAAGGTAAAAGAATAAAGAACTCTCATAGATATAAATGGTTCCCAAAACATAAAATTAAACAAAATACAGTAAATTTTGAAAAACCATTACCACTGAAACAATTTATGACATAAAAAACAGTACCACGCTATAAGCTGTAATATTCAGCTTTCATCAAAAGCCTTTATAATTAGGTTTTCATCCTTTAGCCAGTGATTGTTTTAGCATATTTTACAATGCTATGTTCTATGTCTACCACTAGCTGGCTTACAGAAATCTGTTTACATACCGTACTTTTGCAAGGCTGCCCACCTGGAAAATATACTATGAGTAGGGAACTACTCCATTTCTCACATTGCGGAATTTGCGGAAATGGGCATAAACAAGATGACTTTGAAGGCAGTGCTGGGGTAGACCAAGCCATGGAAATAGTCACTTGGATTTCCCATGCAGTTGGATCCGGTAGCAAATTTAGTATATTGATATAAGGAGCTCCCACCTTGTCCTTCCCCATTTAGTGAAATGCT
>NW_017728992.1:62820603-62820916 GCF_001723915.1 Gavialis gangeticus
ACTTGGATTTCCCATGCAGTTGGATCCGGTAGCAAATTTAGTATATTGATATAAGGAGCTCCCACCTTGTCCTTCCCCATTTAGTGAAATGCTTGACTCTACCCAAAGCTTTTGGAAGTCACTCTTACCAATGCATTACATAGGAAAGCAGCTAGCTTGTAGTACATACACATTGAATGACTGACTGAATAAAAAATAAATAAATAAATAAATAAATAATAGATAAATCATACAGCGTGGAGTGGTTCTAGATCTTTTACATGACCTGAAAGAGGTTAGTTTCATAGTTTCTAGGGTCAGAAGGGACCTGAGC
>NW_017728992.1:62820927-62822299 GCF_001723915.1 Gavialis gangeticus
CCCTGTAGGGAAAGAAAAAATCTGTCAATTTCCTCCTCCCCAGGAGGGGCAGCAGTGCAGTGCATAGACAGTGGGAGTAACACCTGCACAGGTGTGTGGTGCAGTAGTGGGAGGAGGCTGCCTGTATGGACACATGGTGTGGCTGTGGGGTACAGCTGGGGGAGACTGACACAGCATGTGGCCCAGTGGGGCTATAGCTTACACTGGTGAAGCCCCTGCTGTTGCAGCCCACAGGATGTTTGGTCCCCAAGTGCTTAGAACCTGAACAGTCCTGAGATAGGGTATGAATAGAAGTTGGAGGTAAGGAGACAGCTTACCATGCATTGGCTGTTTTTGTGGTAACTGTCTTCTATGTGTCCTGTCCTATGGTAGGTGAATACTAAACTGGGAGTGAACAGGGCCAAATTACATCAGCTTAGCTTTAACTTGCTGTGTCTAGGAGTGGACCCATGAAACAGTTACTGCAGAGCAGCTGACATAGGTGAAGTCTTCTGTCCCCTTAACTCAGTATAACTTATTAGTTTGTCCATATCCCTGTGCTTAAGAACACATAGTGTTATTTTCATTTCAGTATTATTGCTCCATCTAAACAGTTTCCTGAGCATAGTAGCAGCTATGAATGTTCACGCATCTCTGAATGTGTTAGTCCAGTGGTAGGCAACCATTTCTGGCTGTGGGTCAAAATGACCCACTCAGAGGATGGGCAGGCCTTCAGTAGCAGCTGCTGCTACTGCTTATGTCTGTGGCAGCATGGGGAGAGCTGCAGACTAATGCTGGTCACTGTGGTGGCAAGGGGAAAGTGCATACTGCTGAAGACCACCTATGTGGCCAGGTTCAGTGGCTTGGCTGGCCATAGGCTGCTGACCTCTGAGTTAATCTATAAGGTGCCACCCTGCCCTGTCTTCTGCCTAAATTCAAACTAAAATGGCTAACCACCTGTCTCTCAAATATTTATTAAATATTTGATAGATATTGGTAATGATTTCAAAAAAGAATTTCCCTGTGGGTTTTTTTAAATCTTAATTCTTTACTGTTGTTTTAAGTAGAGGTGCACCAATATATTGGTCCATATTGGATTGGGACTTATAGAAGGAAAATTGACGTTATTGGCAGTTGGCTTTTTTGGCTGGTGTGGCCAATAATGTCACTGATAAATGCTGTATGCATGTGTACAGTCTCAGCCTGAATGTAGCCAGACAGCTTGGAGCATCTGGCCAGTAAGTCTATGGCGGGGGGATCAGGGTAGCAGGTGCATGGCGATGGCCCTGGGACAGCATGCAGTGGGTGGCCAGGTGGTTGCTACAAGTGGGGGACCTGGGAGGGGTGAGATGGCCATGAGCCAGCCAGTGGTCAGCATGGCAGGCCAACAGGA
>NW_017728992.1:62827299-62827521 GCF_001723915.1 Gavialis gangeticus
AGCCATGGGCAGCTCATCCAGCAGGTGGGGCGGGGGGGTACCCTGCTACTGTGTGCACACCCAAGGGGGGATGTGAGCCCCAGCCCTGGCTCAGTCCCCCTGCTGGGAAGAGGCCACAGCCCCAAGTCCACAATGGGAAGCCTGCCCTCACCCCACACACAAATCCGGGGGGTACATGCCTCCCATGTCTCCCCCAGGGGTGTGCTCAGATGCAGGGAGCTG
>NW_017728992.1:62827824-62837249 GCF_001723915.1 Gavialis gangeticus
TGGATGCTGGTCTTCAAGCTGCCTGGCTTCATATTGGCTATCAGATTGGTATTGGCTGATATGGCTGGTTAATAATCACCCATTGGTATCAGCCAAAAAAGTCTTTATCAGTGCACCCTTAGTTTTTAAGTTTGCTTTTTAAAGTATGGCTATTACTTCAGCTTGCCATTCTTCCAATGTTGTATCTATTCCAATTGGGTCAGTCTTAGAATATTCTATAGTACTTGGGATAGTGTTGTACTATCTTTTAGTAATAATCACCTGGGAATCTCATGTATATGTTATTTAAAGGATGGTATAAAGAAAGTTCACAAAAAAGAGGCTGCTTATGCTCCTATCGACACCTTGGGGAACTTCACCTTTTTGTCAGTTTAATTGTAGTGCTGCCTGGAAGTAATTGTCTTAAAAAAACGGGGAAAAAAGAAAAGGGAAGAAAAAAGTCTTTAGATATACAATAGGGTGATACTGAACACTACAAGTATTGTTCTTCCCATGTGGTTAGCAAAGATGCTGTCTCCGAAGTCTATTATCTCATCACACTTTTTTCTTCTTCCTTTTCCCCCATCTGGCTGATTATATTATTATTTTGGTTTATTTTCAAACTGCTGTGTTAGAGATCCATGACTTCTCAGGCTACAGCTTTAACTGTTGGTGCCAATGCTGGAGCTACAGTAGTGCTAAAAAAGGCTTGTAAAGTTTTTCATGGTGAACAATGTTATGTTGAATTCATTTAGGAGGTGAGGCACCTCAGGACCTGGTGTCTGTAGCAAACTGATGTTTCAAATTGTTGTGGTATTAATTTTATTTATTTTACTATGGACAAGGGCAAATTTCAGTGATTGAAATTCTTGCATTCTGATTGTATACAATTCTTTCCTGTAAGGAACATTGAGATCTTTTTGTAACCCATTACAGTTCTATTCGGTAGACTGACATAACATAAAGGGGTTAATTTCTTTTTCAGTATAGCGTATTAATTGACCAAAGGTAATTAAAATGCAGCTTCATCATTGGCCTCAGCTATACTAAGGTGGGGAGGGGAGGTATGTTTCACTCAGAATTTTGTAAAAAGCCTAATTAGCATGTACCGTGCTCTTCAGTAGAAATTCAAAAACAACTTTTCATCTTTACTTTTCTGTGCTTTTGGCTACATGAGCAGCTAAAGTGCATGGTAGTTTGTTCTGTTGAGGTTGTTAAAATTCTTTCTGTATTGTCTTTGGTGTCCTATAAATGCTTAAGTCTTGGCTGCTGACTCTGCTAATGCACAAAACACTTAGTCCAAGATAAATATTTTGGTACCAGCTTGTCATTTATCAGAGTTATATGGGGCAGCAGGGCAAATTCATTTTTCATGCCCTCATGTAATGTTTAGTACTTGCCCTTAAAGAAAAAATGGTATATTTACATTCCTTCAGTAATGATTATAGGCAATGACTTCAAGGTAGTGAAACACCGAAGACTTCTGTGCAACAGAAGTATGGATATACAGAACAATTACCCTATAACAAAGCAAGGAAAATCAGTTTTAAAGGAAGAAAAACATGGATTTTCACTAGTTTACTGTTTACTGAATGCTAGAATTGCTTTCAGACTTTATTGGAGAAAAGTGAATTATGTATAATTATGCTGTTCCTAACCAAGACTTTCCCTAGTAATGTTGGCTGCCAAATAGTTAATGGGCATTTGCTTTCTCGATAGCTTATTTTGTTGCATAAAAACACTTTTCAATCAATTGTCATCTAAATGTGTTGGATATTGTGATATTGGAATATTAATGGTTCGCTTTTAAGTGAATTGCATGCTAAACTTGCGTATTGGAATAGATTAACCAGCTTTACCGCCAGTTCCTTAAGTTCACCATAGTAGTTTATCAACGATTTTCATATCAGTACTTCATTACAATACTTTTTGGTGACTTTGGTTCAAGACTATAAATCATTTACAGTCCAGAAAATAATTGAATACAGATGAGTCTTCTCGACTGACTTGGAGTTCCTTCTGGTTTTTAAGTTCCCAAAAGCTATGTTCATCCAAGAAGGACAGTGAAACTTAATTTATTTTGTTCTTTCTTTTTATGTTTTTCAATTTTTTTCTTTGACATTTTCTACAGAATTACTGAAGTTCCACACAGATATATTCCTCAGTTATTTATCAGCACTTAGCATCAGGAAAGAGGGAGTTTTTTTTTTCAGTCACATTTTTTTGTTGTGATTTTAGTTTAAAATTTATTTATGAAGTGTACATAAATATCCTTTATGTTATTAATATAACTCCAATTTGATAAATGTTAACCTCTGAATTGAGGTATAAATAAGAAATGATGCTGTGCAAGTAGACGGGTACCAGATTTCTAAAAAAAATTAGTTTTGCTATGCAATAGAAAACGGACTGAAGAAAATGAACTAGGAAGCAAGAGAGAAATAAAACATAGTTTCCAGGTGTTCCTCCACTGACGTCTTCTCAGCTTTGGATATTTTTGTTCAAAATAAAATTTCTAGCAGCTGAAACTAATTTAAGTAATTGTCAGCTTGGGGGGCTCATAGAAATGGTTACCTGAAACCTAAGCTACCAATGGGGAAGATGAGTAAGATGAATCAGTGGTCTGTCAATTTAAATGCCATTTGTAGTTTTAAGAGTAAAAGTCAATTCACAGATTACAAATAGCTCTTGAAATATTTAGCTTGTGATGGTAGTGGACTGTTTTGCTTAGTAAATCTACAAGTGTAGTAAAAGGACAGAATCACTGAATTCAAATAATGTTTATTTAGGTACTGCCTTGTCTCAGATTATTTTTTGTCTCCAAAAAAAGGCTCTTGATCTGCTGGTGTTCTGGGTCTCATAAAAAAAAAAAAATCACGTGCCAGCGATGCCCAACATTCCAGTTTCTAAGTGGTTTGGTTGGAAAATGACCTTTGTTTAAATGACAGCTCTGGTGCTTTCTCTTCATGCTGCATTTGAAGCTGTTAATAGTCGTTCTGCATGATAAACTGATGATATGTTAGTTTCTCTCTAAAAAACTACTCTGCAGTTTAAGTTTACTCTGTTTTTCTTTGCATCTATTGGCTTTCAGTTGCATGCTCTTTTTCTCTTACTGCTAACAGCTGAATTATTGTACTGCTTCATCAAATCTTAAAATATTGGCTAGCTGTTAATTTCCATCATTCATATGTGCGGTGAAAAACTTGGAGTATACTTTACAATTTTAGGTTTTTTAATCAAGCTTTTTACAAAGCTACACAGGGATCACTTTTCTAGAGAAAATTAAGTACCTTCCCACTCAAAGAGTCTCAGAGGCCCATTAGAGCAGTCAGAAAGACATTAGTATTTGGTAATGTTAAATAAGGTATTTAAATATTTAGGGAATCAATTGAACACCAAAATAACTCTGTTCTGCTAAAAAATAAACTCAGTGAAGTAATTTATTAAACTACTATTATAAAAGGCTAAAACTAATTTATTTTCTGGAATCACTCCCTCACTTGGAGGGAGTAAAAAATAACATGATTTTTCAGCATCTATTTATAGGCAGAAGGCTCAGCAGTTACTGGTTTGCTAAACTTTTAAAACTATGTTTTAATTATATGCAGAGCAAATAGTGTTTCCTTTTGTCTAACACTTTTGTTTGTCTAAGTTCTTGTTTTTAGTAGCTTTATAGCTGTGTCAAACTATAACTACTAGGACTGAAAATTCAAGTCTTCATTTATCTGAAGTTGGGGTTTTGGTGGGGGAGGGTAGTGGTAAAAAAAAAAAAAAAAAAAAAGAGATTTTTCTACAACAGTTCAGCCAATTCTGAACCCATTCATGGCATCTGAAAGATGATGTTGTTGCCTATGAAAGCTCAGGCCTTTCTGAACCAGTTGGTCTCTAGGGTGCCACACTGACCTACCTTCTGTCTGATTTTAGACTAAAATGGCTAACTCCCTCCTCCACTAATTGTGAGACCTGAGATTAGAGAAATTATTTTGTCTGTGTTTAAAAACAAACCAAAAAAAAAACAAGGAGAAAATGACTTTTTATTGAAATGCTCAGTTGATCATATAAGTTATTCAGGAATTTGAAATTTAGTAGAGATTTTTCCATGATGTCACTAGTATATTTTTGTCCCCAGGAAAATTTGCCTTAATGCGGCTAAATTTATAAGCCTCTGAAAAATGATACTTCGTACTAGATCTCACACTTGATAAAGTTTTCTGATGATTTTGTTGTTACTGAGCATGATGCCCTGTCCTGGGTTTAGTTTCAGACAGTTGCTCCTCTCAGCTACAGGGCACTATATGAATGATTCAGACTGGATTTTGGAAGTGCATGGTGCCACATGCAAGCCTGTAACCAAGATGGTTTTCCTAGAGACAAAAATCTGTATTATGATATCCCTTAATATAACAGGCCCTATTGTGCTAAGTGATTTAAGCCAGCTCCTATTGGATGCCTGATTGGACTTAGGTGTCCAAATGTGATCCTGTTCCACCCTGCTCGAGTTGCTGAGTAACTGATAATGCATGTTTGTAATGCTCTGTCACTTTAGCCTTAAAACCAAAATGTAGAAAGCAGCAAGGAACGACCTACTTTTTGCCTTCAGGGTTTTAAGCATGGTAGAGTAGGATCGCATTTTGGTATCTGATGGATGGAATAAGATAAGGCCCTTCCTTTAATCCTTTATATGTAGGACTAAAAGAAGTTTGTTTGTTTTTTTTATAGTTCCAGGGCATGGCCTGTCACTTGTTAAGTGGAGGTTATAGATCTAAAAACCTAAACTCCATGTTTTTCTACAGCAGTGATTCTCAACCAGAGTGTTGCAAGATCATTCTAAGAGTGTTGAAGCACCTAACCCATGGGCAGGCAAAATACAGCCCGCGGAGCCCCTAAAATATTTAGTAAATTAATATTTATTCACCCTGGCTCCCTGTCAAAGCTGGCTGGAGACAGGGGCAGTAGGACCCAGAGGGAGCCCTCAGCAGGCTTGAGCAGCCCAGCCCCACCCACCCGCAGCCAGTTCCCTGCTTTCCTGGAACCGCAGGGACTCCATACAATGCACCAGAAGCAAACATGCACAGGACCAGACAGAACTGGGGGAGTGCTCCCTACCAGCAGCCTCAAGGCATAGATATTGCATGTCATATATGTCGCATACCATGTTTATATTATAATATTCATACCATATTTATATTCATGTTTCTGCTAAATGTTTTAAAGTTTTGGAGAGACGCTTGAATGTTGTTTTTTAAAAAAAAAAAAGTTAAGAATCACTGCTCTACAGATGCCTAACTGCTGTTGAAGTCCATTGGAGCAGAATCAGACCCAGAACTGAAAAACCCAAGACACGGAAGTGCTGTATTGTATTTTTTAGAATGTAATTGTCATCTCTAGATTATTCTCAGATGCTTGAATGGGGTTACACAGATGCTCGGGATGCTTTAGATTGTGGTTCATATTATGGTTGTGCATGCCAAACTATAAATCCCTGTCATGCCATAATATGAAAGAAAATCCACATGTCCTAGAAGTGAGGAAAAATTTCTGTTTAGTATGCTTTTTTTTTGCGTTACGCCTTGTTCAAAAGAGAGCTTGCCAGGTATGTTGGTGTTGCTGCCAAAACTTCTCTTAGCAGGAGTAGATTACTCTCTAGGTCAAACGTGTCCAATATTGGTGCTTTCATGTGAAGTGTCTGTTACAGCATGTATATTGGTCCAGCACACTGATGGAAGGAGGAACATAAAATGTATATGAGCTGTTGTTTTGCATGCTTGAGCTAAGACTCCTGCAGACAACAAGGCTCCACTAATCTTTTAACTTTGGCAGTTTAAGGAACTGGAGAGGTCTGTTTTGATAAATGCTTTTTTTTTCAGCTGTATCTCCCCCCTCAAAAAAAGGTGTCAGATTTGCTATATATATTTTTGCAGTCTTATCTTATAATTCTTTTTCACCTTGTTCCCCAAATATTTACATTTAGTGTTTAACCTGTGGAATAATTGCATGTGTCACTTATGAAGTAAAAATGGAATCCTTTTGCTCTTATTTTTTTAAAATACAAGGAGGTTATTGTACTATAAAAAGTCTAAGTGAAACAGCCCAAACAGAGACATTTACAGTTAAAAATGCCTTTTCCTCTTCATTCTGAGGAAAATTTCAGAAACTAACTTTTTTGAGTGGAGCTATCAGAAATAAAGTGTGCCTATGCACTTCTGTATAACCTTAGCCCCCTTCTTTCCTCTTACAGATGCTTTAGTGATGTTGAAATCTTAAACTTCCTAATTTGGAGGAATTTTGACATTTCACTGTATGGTTTTATCTGAATTGGAATGAGATTTCTCACCAGAACAAAAGTCCGAAAAAACTAATTTTGGAAAACACCAACTTCGGGTGTGTTGGAAATGAAATGTGCCCAGAAGAAGCATCACATTTGCTGGACCCAGCTTGCCAAAAGTGTGTATAGATCAGGCACTTTAGCGCGACTTTTTTGGCACTTTTATCTAACAGCTTATTGAATCAGCTATTAGATAAAAATGCCAAAAAGCCACGCCGAAGTGTTTGATCTATACAGACACTGTAGAGCCGGGTCGAAGTAATGTGCTTCTGCTTCAGTCAAGTAGGGTTTTATTTTTTTTATTTTTCTACAGTCAACAAGCAGCCTGAGAGACCTGAAGCAACTAACAGACAGCAGATTTGCTCAAGGGAAGGTTAGCTTGACTCGTGGAATATCAAGACCGTTAAGAAGGAGAGATGTCTGTTAATGCATGTAAACTGAAAAACAATGAGCCATTGAGTCGATTTACTTTCTCAGCTGCCTGAACAGTAGTACCAGAGTTGCTGCACTATAGAGTAGGAATCAAACTAGGGTGCTTTGAACCCCAGGCAGAAAATGAACTTCCCTGTTTAATACATGCACCCCAATTTGCAGGGGGGGGGTGATTTTTGGGGTAAAGGTGCATGTTGTATGGGAGAAAATATGGTATTTAAGAATTGTGAAACTGAATGCTAGTTATGGTTCTGTGGAGGAAAGATGGCGGCAGGTCCTTAAAATTGTGCTTATTATCATGGCAGTGCTTAGGGATCAATGAAGTTTGATGCCCCATTTTAGTAGGCATTATACCGAGAGAGGTAGGCAGTGTTTATGGTTTGTTTAAAATCGCACTGTTTTATAAGCATTACAAGCAGGCACCTTGTAATTTGTGCCCATCTTGTATGTATTGAATGTATTATGTTTCCTTCTGAAGTGTAGTAAGTTTCATGTCAGTTTGATCTCTAGCTCAAAATTAGGCAACTTGAAAATGTAATTCACTGTGTAATTAGATTTATTGAGAAAAGAGGGGAAACATTTGGTGCTCTCTGAAGTTGGCAGTAAATCAAATAAAAATTTTTAATACTTTCTTTTAGAATGTTTGGCTGGATTTTAATTCCCAGAATAGTGGTTTAGAAGCTGAGCTTTACTTTAAAATAATTTGAAAGACACTTGTTTGTTTTGTGGTAGGGTATTGTGTGCGTGTGTATTCCTGGCCATGGATGTTTGGTAGAACGTTGGCCGAGGAGAGTTGCTTAACATTTGGCTTGTTTGTTATATATATATATTTTGCTTAGATTGTGTTATTTGAACTGAAGTGAGATTCATGGGGTTTAGTGATGCCACAGTTAGTGGTTGAAGTCTTACCAGGCAGATTTTGGTTTGTTTTGTGTGCATGTGAGTGTTGAATTTAAAAACAGTTAAGGCATATTGTGTTCGCTTCTCAGCTGGGCTTTCTTTCGGGAAGAATTCTTATCTTTAATTTTATTTGAAAATAAGAGTTTGTCTTATGTGGGTTTTCTTTGCTTTGAGGAGTGTGGCACTTTTCACTGTTCTCAAGCTACTTGTAAATATTTGTTCAGTTATTGGAAGTTCTTTTGTTTCTTTGTTGGCGATATTTGTTTTTCTCCTTCTGGCACTGCAATTTTTTAATGAAACCTCAAGTAAAATTCTTCAAAGTATCATGTGACTGTTACCAACATGACCAGCTGTGCATTTAATATTTATTAGTACAGCATGCTGAACTGTGCCAGTTGGATATTTTCATTCCTTTAAGTGAAAGCACTAATAAGTAGCTGGAAGAAGGGTAATAGAAGGCAGTGCCAATGATCAAACAGGACTTAAGTTGCTAATTACTGAAGTTGGTGAATTAGGCTATAATTTACCAATTCTGTATCCTGCGTGTGATTAATATTTTGAGACATACTGATGTCTTTTTTTCTGTTGGTAGTTTATTTCTTATCGAACACTTGAGCCATCTAGGCATTTTTTGGAGGTAATGAGTGATACCCAAAGGCCTACCCATGCAACCTTCAATTATTCCTTCTTTGCTGAAACGCAGTAAAATTTCACGTACTTGAGAATGTCCAGACATACAGTTTAACTCTACCTTTTTATGCTTCCTTGGTCAGTTCCCTATATGACTTTTCGGACATCTGCCATCTGACCTCCTAGTACAAGATCCATGGCTAGCTCTTGTTTCCTTTCTCTTAAGTGTTGGAGAAATGCCTTATATTCCTATCTCCTTTCCCAGTCCTCAGGTCCATTTTGTTTTGGGATGAAATCCCCAGCATGAGAGTACTGGACCTCAGCCTTTTATTAAAGTGGCAGCCAACACATATTGTTATACAGAGCCACCGTTGGGGAAAATGATGCCCTGTGCCACATATTTTGGAACCCCCCCCGCCCCACTCTGCCTCAGGCATCAGTCCAGTGCCGCCTGGGTCATCACATCCCCTTTTCTCCACCAACTACTTCTCACGGCTCTCTTGGGCTTCCTGCCCCCATGACCCAGAGGTGGGGATGGGCCACCTGGAGCCTGAGCTGCAGAGAGATTCAGCTAAAGGGGAAGTTATGTAGGGGCCATGGACTACAGGGCCTCATGTAGACATTACCAGTGCCCCCTGCTTCTGCAGCTCCTGGCAGCAATAGCACGGGCATCCTGAAGTGGGTAAGGCAGGGGTTCCTGGCACCAGTTTCCTCCCCCCCCCACCCCCACCCCCATGGTGCTCACCTACTGGTGCTTGTCTGCACCAGTGCCAGCAGCAATCCTGTGATCATTGCCCTGTGGTGAAGTAGGGCCTGAGGTGGGCAGGGTGGACTTGGCAGCTGTACACTGCTCCTTAGCCTGGGCAGGTGGGAGGAAGGTCAGGGGCAGGAGCTGCACTGACTAGCGTAGTGGCTGGCCCAGAGTGTGGTGCATGGCCTGTTCTCACCCTCTGGGCTGGAGCCTTCTGTGGGCAAGGGGTAAATGAGCAGCGCTGCCGCCTCCACCTGTGGTGGCAGTGCAGGGACTTGGCTGGGGCAGGGGCTTCTGGCTTCACAGTTGGTCTCTTCCCAGCCATCAACCCACACCAAACTCCTCCTGAGCAGTGGCAGGGGGTGGTGATTGGGAGAGGCTGGCAGGGCAGGGGGGTACCCCCCCCCC
>NW_017728992.1:62837372-62840108 GCF_001723915.1 Gavialis gangeticus
CCCCCCCCCCCCCCCAAGTCATGGCATGCTGGGCAGTCACTCGCATCGCCCACCCTTGCTCTGTTGTTATATACAAAGACGCATACAGTCTATATTATCAAATTACACACTTATATTACCATCCTATTGTGAAGAATATTATTCTCAATTACCACATCTCATAGCAAAGGTTTGTTCATAAAACATCATGGATTGACTTTTTGCAGCTTTTGATTGCTGCTTTTAGCATTTTAAAAGGCCAGCTGACATCTGGCTAGGAGTAATAAAGAACCCAGGAACACAAACACCCACATAGCCAGCAAGGCAGCATCAGGTATTGGTGGGGGAACTCAGCAGGTGCACAACACTTGCTACAGGATGGGGGCGCCTCCACTCTTATTTTAAGATGGGTAAAATCATCCTGCATCAAAATTTACCCACTTCCATAGTGCATTAAATGATTAAAACATTAAATGATTTGAAACAAAGCATGTCTTTATGCAAGGCAGGTTAATGTGAAAACAGTTCAAGTTAATGCACAATAAATGCCAAGTGTTAGATGAGTTTTAAATTACAAAATGAAGAGGCCTTTTCCTGCACTCTGTTCAGACATGTCTTGCCTAATCATTGAGTGGGGAAAGAGTGTGTGGTTGGACCCGTGGTAACAAATCAATTTATATGTAACAGAACATTCAGAAATTAATGTTCAGTATCTTTCAGTATGTCATGATGAAATAAGTTAGCATGTTTTGCCCCAGAGTTTGAGGGATCCGAGTTCTGCTTAGTCTTAATTTTTTTCTTAATGCAGTTGTAACCCTTTTGCCAGACACTGGATGGCAGTAAGAAAGGCCAGGTTCAGCTTTAGGGATTTTACACCAACTTTACAAGTTTAGGTCAAGCCCCCACCAAGATTTCTGGGAAAATAAATTTTCTAATGTGAACAAGCTTCCCTGCTCATAAGCAAGTGTTAAACTAAAACTGTGTTTATTACAACGGGAAAAGGGAGCAAGTGTACACCATTAATTTCTTCCTTATGATTAACCCTGACCTATTGCTCAAAACAAGCCACAGTCACATTTACTGGCAAACCAACCTGGGTGGGTACCACTTAGCCCGGTCAGTTGGGAGGAGTTTCAGTCAGAGCTGCCACCTGGGGACTCCACCAGCTGTCAGCATGTTGGTCCTCACTACCAGGAGTTGCTCTGTTCTGGGGGCTCTACCACCTACACCAGCCAGAGAAGCAAGTCCTGTGTAGGAGACACGCACTGGAGCTTCTGTCACTTTGATGCTGGGGAGCACTGCTAGAGGGTGCTGCTCTGGTCACCGCCACTGGAGTGCTGCTTCTCCAGTCCATTTGAGGTTGCTTTGCAACCCTAGCTGTTCTAGACCCTGCTGTATATCAGTGATAGGTTCAGGATTTTTTTTCAGCTTTTAACTACAGCAAAGCTTAGGCTTTCCACTAAACCTACTACAGCAGTAGCGCCCAATCATTTTGCCCTACAGGTCAGATAGGCAGTGCCTGGTCTGTCTGTGGGCTGGAGCCAGCATGATGAGGGCCCAACCTGGCATACAGGGCAGGTGAGGCTCAGGCCCCACTGGGGTAGTGGCACTGCCATGATCTGGCCCTAGTGTGGTAGGGGAGGTAGGAGGGGGAAGCATTCAGGGCCTGATCTGGTGGGGTGGGAAGGGGAGGGTTTCCCAGCCCCATTCCATCTTCATGGCAATGGCCTGCCTCTGATACAGGCGTGGTAGGGGAGAGTGTCCTGGTCCCAATTCAACCGTGTGGCAATGGCCTGTCTCATGCAGCCACTCAGGGCTTTGTAATTTGGCAGCTGGGCAGGGGTGGTGGTATTAAATGCTACTGCTCCCCCCACTGCCAAATCTCCTGACCTGTCAGGAGTCTCGTGCTGGATCCCATGGCTCCCCAGGCTGGATTTGACCCATGGGTCAGAGGTTGAACACCCTGTACTGCTGGCTCCTGTGTTCAGAAGCACGACAAGTTGATTGAAGCCATCCGGTGAAGGACTTCTCTTTGAAATCTTTCCACTTTTCCCCATTACGTTCCAACTTTGCGCTAAAATTGAGGGACACTGGAGACCTCTGCACAGCTTACAATAAGGGCTGTCTTTTCATTGACATTTGTATAAATTGGCATTAACAGTATTTATTTTTCTACAAACTTCACAGATTTAGATGGGAGAGCTGGAGGACTCAAAATCTGGTCCACCTGCCCTTTATGATTGTACACTTTACCCTCAAACCATGTAACCCAAGCTCAAAATTATGAAAATGAGTGGTAGACCCTTAAACCTGCATACAAATGAGGATGTGCAGATGAAGAATACATAGTTACCATTATAGAACAAAGCCACAGTCAAACGTGCAGAACGTAGGGCTACACAATATTTTTTCTTCCAGTAAAACCAGCAATAGTGTGTAAAAGTAAAAACACTGCTATTATGCAATCAGTCTCAGACATAAGGGTAAAGTGGTGTCGATTGATCTTGAATTAACATATGAAGAGCTGGGTATGAAGAAAAAGATACGTAAGCTGGTTTCATGTTGGTCTTGTGTTATTCATAGAGTTATTCATAGATTTTGGGAAGAGGTGGGACAGGGTTTTTTCTTTGTTTCTAAGTTGCAGTCTTTAGCAGTTTTCCCAGGGAAAACACTATTGTATGGGGCCCTTGGACATTCTACAGGGCAAGAAGTTTTTGTGTGTGTGTGTGTGTGTGGGGGGGGGGGGGGGGGGGTTTT
>NW_017728992.1:62840197-62847874 GCF_001723915.1 Gavialis gangeticus
CCTGATGCTTTCCTTCCTTTTCTTTTTCTTGCCCTTGTGACGTGGTATTTAGCAGAATTCACCAATTCATTGGAATCTGACAGGTCTGTACTGTGAGCGCTTCTGTTCTGGCCTTGAACTTGCGATCTCTGGGCTGTCAGCCATGCACCTTAGTGCCTGTGTCGCTCCAGCCTCCAACACTAAAATTTAATCATATCATTAAAGTGTTGTGGAAAGCTTTAGGATCGTTAGTGGTTTAATGTAGATGTATTGGAATGACACAAGTTAAGGAGCTCCGTGGCTTCTTCCTTCCACACTTTAACAAAGTAATCTGTAAAAAATTACACTCCTGTTTTTTTTTCCAAAGATACGAACAGTAGAAATTTTTCTGCAGGATTGAAGAACTCCAAAGTGCAGACGGGGATTATTTTTATTAAAAATCAGGTTATATGTGAAAATATATGCATGGTATTCATGTTGAATGATGCAGAAATATTAGTTCTGCTACATCTGCCTGTGAAAATAGGCCCAGGGATTTGTGCAGTTACCTGAGGCTCCTGATGTGCTCACCAGGGTAGCCTGATTGCTTAAATTTGTTCTTTCTATTTATGCCAGTTGCCTTAAATCAAATCAAAATTTTAAATTAAAAATGTTCTTTAAAAACCAAGTCCATCAAAAAAACCAAAACAACAACAAAAAACAGTCCAAAGTGCTCCAAGGTCTTCAGGAAGAGGATCTTTTACTTCACTTCTATTTCATTTACCATTTCAAGCTGTACCCACTTTTAACTTAAGTTCACTGCATTTGTGACCTACTCTTGGTTTGATTTTCATTCACAGACCCAGTGCCCCCCCCCCCCCCAGATAAACCCACTTTTGTTCCTAGTTTATTTGCAAACCAGGTCAGATGCCTTTGATTAGTTCTCAGCTGGAGCATAATTTGAATCTTGACAGATTGAACCTAAACAGCAGGCTTTTTCCAGCTCAGCCAAAGGATAGGAGGCAAAAAAATAAAAGCTAATTCCAGTTCACAAGCAGGACAGCAGTGCTGAATAAATGTGCAACTGTTAATGAATAGCTATTTCAAATATTTACAGAAGGTGAAAGAAAAGAAGATTGTCATCCTAGGCAGCTGTTCCAGGGGTAAGCCATTAAAATAAACATGATAAATGATGTTCAAGTGCTAATATATCTGTCAAATATTAGATGTACTCAAAATTTAAAACTGTTCAGAAGTATTAAGAGTGTATTAGGCATGGCAGTGCTGCTGGGGATTCTGGAGAGGAAAATTTCTTCTTCTGTTTTCACAGACCTGAGGTGTAGGAGATCAGAAGTACACAGAGGAGGGGGGTGTGTGTGTGTGTGTGTGTATAAAAATTAATATAAAAATAAATAAATATTACAAGTGTTTACTCTGTTCAGGTTGTTTAAATAATTTAAAATTTCAGCTCTATTTTGGATCAAGGCATATTGTATATGAATGCAACTTGTGCAATGCTTTCGGTGAAATGTTATTTTTTTTCACATAATAGTACTTAAAGAAATACAGTACATAAAAATAGAAGGTATTTTGGGGGCAGCCGAAGATGATTAGCTTTCGGTAGGGGAGGAGAAGAAGAAAAAGCTGAATACACATTAAAATATTTCCACCAAACTCTGGGGAAATTTGAAAATAAGCATAAAAATAATCCTAAAACTGGCATTCTATAAGTGTCAGATCAGTGGTTGTTTTATCCTGTAGAGGAATTGTACTTTCACATGCTTCAAGACTAAATTAATCATTTTCTAGAAGAAGTTTTAAAAAAGGCTTTATGGTGGGTGTTTATATTGACAAAAAATAATGAGTTTTGTTATGTTTGTTGGACTCTGGCTGCGTTAGTCCCAGATAAGTGCCTGGGACTGGGGTGAGGGCTGGATAGGGCCACAGACCCTCTCCTCCTCCCCTCCTCCAGCATGCTTGATCTGGCAGCCACTCCAGCTGGTCTGGGCTCCATGGTGCATCTGGGCACATTGCATGCAGTGGCCACTTTGCTATTTGCAGCACCCACTCCAGCAGCTCCAGACCTGTGCTGCACACAGTGCCAGCAAGCACTCCAGCTAGTCTGGGACCCGTGTTGTATCTGGTGCCTGCAAGTACTGCAGACAGCACAGGTCCTGAACTGGATGGAGTAAGTCCTGCATGCAGAGATCATACCATATGCAGGGCACAGCCCTGACCATCTGGAGCAGCTCCTAGATTGAGTGTGCTGTGAAGGGGAAGGGACAGTAGGCAGGATCTGCCCGGGATATATGGCATGGGCATGCACTGTGCCCTGTGTGGGTCTGACGAGCACTGGGGGCCAGCACTAGGGGCCAGATGGTAGGGATCTGAGGGCCAGATTCAGATTGTGGGCCATATATTTGACACACCTGAATTAAGGTTTAATGGAATTTTTATTTTTTGTGAGAGCTTTGAAAAATTATAAATACTTTAGGAAAGGAAACATGATCGGAACCTTGTATTTCTGTACTCACATCTTGAACTAACTCTCCTTCGCTGTAGGGTACCTGTCATTTTCAGGGGTACTCTGAAATATGTTGGCCACACAAAGACAACTTAATATCTACTCAGTAAAGATTGTTTGTACAAGTGGTTCATTTAAGGCATGATTTGTATTCTTCAGTACATTTTTTTTTCTCCTTGGGAATTGCCTGGTACTTGAAAAAAATGCAAATTTTTTAAAAGAGAATTTTTAAAAAACTTACTAGTTAAACTGGACTGAGGAAGATCCTTCACTACCATAGTGTTTCAGAGGGATAACTTACACAAGTAAAAGAAATGTAGAGTGGGTTTTAATTGAAGTGCTGCCTGTACCCAATAGGGACATGCAGTACAGCCACATTGGACATTTTTTGGCCTGTTTTCTCCAGGGACTCCTGCTCTTTAGCTAACTGAGAAGAAATTCAGTTTAAAGGAGACAGGAGCTCAGCTCTGCTTCTATCTTGAGCTGTCTAGGAGAGTAGGCAGAGTAAAATGTTTTGATTTTAAACTTTCAAAGTAATCAATAAATATACTTTGATTTCATTATTAAAGAAAGGTTAATTCATTTGATTAATGTGCAAATAATGTTCATTTAGGTCCCTTCTACATGTTATATTTATTGTACAATTAGATTGTTGTTTGTGCAATTGTGCAATAAATTTAGACTGTCTGTATGTGCAAATTAACGATCATGCCTTAAAAGGTCCAACCAGCTATAAAGTGATTTCTCAAAAATTTGTAAAAAACTTAATAGCTGGTTTCCATCTAGCTTTATTTTGTATGTGTAAGTAGCTCTGTGGCTGGGAGAACATAGCTGCTGAGATCTCCCAGCCCTTGTGATCTGCCAGCTGTGGGGCATCTGGGAGATTGCAGCTGTGCCCCATGGCTGCAGGGGCTGAGAGTCCAGCAGCTGACAGGACTGTCCAAGCTGCACCACACACACAGTTAGGACTGAGAGCCCCATGAGGTATGGGACTCTGTCCCAGCTGTGCATGGTCCCTGCAGCTGGGAGCCCCATCAGCAAAAGGGGCTCTTGGCCATGGAAGCCTGCTTCTTGGCAATTCCAGAGGAACCCAGTGTCAGGCTTTCACTATACCAGTAATAAGGCACGACTGGATCTAATGTGCAGTCCCATAATAATGCTTCCTGCCATACATGTGCGGCGTGGCAAGAGGCATGATTGTTTGGATCAAGCATTAGATTCAATCATGACTTTACCTGCATATGTAGCGGAAGCCTTATTTATGTAAAGATGGTCTAGTCTTCTGAAGGTAAATTTTTGAAAAATGTGCCAATTCTTTAGTTTGTCATTGGGCAGTGGTACTGATGAGTAGCAGAAAGGTGAAGGGAGCATGAGTATATAGCATAAAAAAAATGTCACTTCCTCATACGAATTGGACACTGGTGTCTCTAACTGAGAATGTATGACTCCCATTCAACACCACATATACAGTTTGGCTGGAATGAAGTAGCCCTGGACCTAACTTCTGGACACTGGCTAAGAGTGTTTGCTTTCATCTCTGCTCTTATTTAGGGTATCTTTTCTTTCCTCTGTTGGTCTGGTCTAGTTTTGTTCTATTTTATTATCTCAGGATTATGATCCTGAAATGAGGTCTACATAGAACAGCACCTTGACTTGTTTTGTGAATCTGAAGATAGTACAGATTGTTAGAGCCATTTTAAGTGGAGATTTGTAGTAGAAAAAATTAAACCAGTGCTATGGGAGCCTGGTCTCCTCTTTTGGAGCTTAGTCTCCCATCACTTTGTCTGAATTAGAATTTAACTTTCTGGGCCTGGGGCAAAGTCTAATAATTTTTCCAAAACTAAGGAAATAGGTAGGGTAGAGGGGAAGGAAAAGGGTCAGCAGGTTATAAAGGTGTGCGGTTAGACGTATGAACCGTTCTTGAAATCACACTCTGCGTTATGTATTTAAATCTATGGGATAGCTGCCCAGAATATGGGATGGGCACACACAGAGGTTTTAATAAATCTGTGATATTCCTGACCGTGTAATTCACATTAGTATTGGCTTCAATACTGTCAGCTGCTTCAGCTGCCCTCCGGGCATTATTTGCCACATCACTGTAAAAGGCAGCCTCATTGGACTTTCCCAATGAAGGTTGCATTGGTTTGTATCTCATTTTCTTTGCCCTATTCAGATTATGTCTGTAACATCCCATATCTAATTATTGGAGGTTTGTCTTGAATTTGTCCCCTTCCCACTGGTACAACAGAGAAGATAAATCTGGGGAGTCAGGTAGCCCATTTGTCCTATACCTCCCAACTTCTTTCCCCTGCAGCTCCTTCCTCCCCTCCTTATTTCAAACCCAGCTCTCCCTGAGCACGTGGAAGCGAGGAGCAAATTTGAAAAACGTGATCTTGACATAAATATAGCTGTAGTAATTTGCGTATAGTACCCATAGACTTAGTTCATCCAGAATGAATGCATTTTTTTCTGAAACTGCTGCAAGTTTTAGCACAGGTACTTCATAAACATGTTTTTTAAAGTAGCACTTTGGCACCTACTTAGAGTACAAACTTTTTTTCCAAAAATATTTATATATAAAAACAATAAATTATGTGTACACACACAAACAAGCTTCAAGATTCACTGAACTAATATATATTAGTGTGCATTTCTACCTTGATTTCTGTAAAGTTTCTGTGCAACTAGGTCTGGATCTGGGACCACTTTTCCTCTGACTTGCCAGCTTTTGGGAAGCAGAACTACCATGGGCTGCTTCTACCAACAGTTGCCCTAAGAACCTATAACCCCAGTCAGAAACAAGAAGGGGTGGGCCCAGAGTACAAAAGAGGCTTGGAAAGCTTAATGTAGTGTCAGGCATAGATAGACTGTAATTAACTGCATCAGCATTGAATGATCCAGAATAAATTATTAAAAATAACCATTATATAACAGAGCAGCAACATAAAACACAATGCTGCTGTAAGTGGACTTCAACTCTGAATAACCCCGATTCATTCAGAGTTAAAGTTTCAGTGATTTAGCTCAGTTCTGACACTGAAGGAACACATTTTAAACGCTTGCTTGCTCACTCGCTCACTCCTTCAGTTTTAGAACAGATATAGATATATATCAGTCTGGCACCCCAGGTAGTCAGCTCCTAGAGCTAGTGCCTCTCCCACCTCCCTCCCTACTAGTTACACTAATGGTAACTTCAGACTAACATGACTGACTGCCTCTCTCTTTGCTCAGACGTTTTACAAAAATGACAGGAACATCCTGCAGGTTCCCAAAAATTTAAAGATTCTGGTTTCCTTTGGGGAAGGAAGTAACCACTTCCTAATATACTTACTAATCCCTCCCCCCCACCCCCAACAAAACCCACCCCAGTGTTCTTGATTTGTTGTTTAATTTCACTAGAGTCTTTTGGGAATATTTGAATTTGTAGATTTTTTAATAAATCAAGATGTATATTTCAGTCATGAGAAATTTCAGACTGAATTTTGGCATATACCTTGTTAGTGCAGATCTAGACAATTTTTTTTAAACGCACACAATTTGTAATGCACAAAGGCAGGTGTAAACTATGGTACAGGAAAATACTGTTTTTTGGCTTTTTTTTCATTTTTTTTTTTCTTTTTGGACCTCATCACCACCAGCCTCAAACAGTTACAAGCACACTGTATCCTTGTTTATTAAAGGCTAAGTTCTTGTATGGGTTTTCTGTTGTTTGGAAATGCCTGCAGCAGAAGAACACTACATCAGTTACAATTCTGTGGAAATATATATTTTTGCGCTGTAAAATCTCTTTGGGAAAATAGAATGTTTTCACTGTTGATTTCAATGGAAATGTGTGTAGTGAAAGTAATGTGCAATAGAGACGCTCTGCTTAATATGAATAAAACAGTGGGTTGTACCCCTTACCTGTGTAAGATTAGGTTGGAAAGTGTGTAGATGGGGGATATTTTATATTAAAAAATAATATGATTGTGTTTTAATTATGCAGCAAAGGTCCATTAGTAAATAGAACAGTGAAGGCACTTGGTGTCTTGAATATAGCAAATATTTCATTGTAGCAGTACTGCACTTTAATAGCCAGACATCTCCTAGCTAGAGCAGCAATTTGGTAGCTTGAAGTAGATAAAATGAGAGAGCTAGCTGGGAATGGGAATAACAGCATAATTCCAGGGCAGTGTTGTGAGCATGTGGGAAAGGAGGCTGGCCCTTCCTACTATAGCTAATTGGTGGCTATTATAGTGTGTTATAGTATAAAGTATTGTATTGTATTAGCTGCTAGTTGGTTCATGTCTGTTATCTCAAGTTTTGTGTGTGCAGCTTTACTTTTGTATTTTCCAGTTAGTTTATTTTTGAAAGTAAATACATTTTTCTACTAAACTTCATAAATATTAAGAATGCTTCGGAACTAAAATGAATAAGGAACTTTGTTTTTCCCCTTCGGTGCTTTGTGACTGCTACCCTTCCTCCAGCCCCTCTTCTGCTTCTGAAAACAGGGAAGCAGTATTCTTTTTTCCCTGTTCTTAAGACCCTCTAGTTACTGAGAGGAAGAGAGACCTGGCCCCTTTTGCTTTATCAATCCTCCAGGCTTTTTTCCCCCATTTCCTATAAATATCTCAATAGTTGCATCTGCTGCTGCTCATTGAAAGAGTTATACTAGTCTTATTAAATTTGCTGCTGCTCACAGCATGCTACACAGCAGCAGGAAAACTAATGATAATAATGATTTCTCTGTGAATGGTAAATTTATGAGCAGAGGCAGTGGAGCAGAGTCTGTAGATTCAGCAGCTAAGTACAGACATTCAAAATAAGCCCGAGCCTGAATCAGTTAAATCTTTGCAGGTTGGTTCAAGCTATGCAGCTTAGACTAAGCAGCAAGTGAATAGACATTTACTTTTGATTCTGGAAATGCAGCCACCTGCCTGCAGTGGCTCAGGCCAGAAGCTGGGGGATGCTAGAGCACACCCTCCGTTCCCTTTGGCAGTGGCTGGAAGAAAGCTAAGCATGGACAGGCCTTGGCAGGCCAATTGGGGAGGGGTTTAAACTCCCATCCTGGCCTGCATGTTTCCCAGTCGGGGTGTGCCTGGAGGGGGAAGCAACCCCTGCCAGGCATTCTCCTCCTCCCCCTTCCCTACTGTTTGAGCAGTGGGGGCATAGCCAGCCCCAGCAGTAGCCCCCCCCCCCCCCCCCCCCCCGCC
>NW_017728992.1:62848011-62855194 GCF_001723915.1 Gavialis gangeticus
ATTTCACCCGACTTGCCACTAGAGTGGTGGAGGCTGTGGCCAGCTCTGGCGGCAGCCTGAAGTAAATGGGGGGCTCAATTGCCAGCTGTGGAGCTATGTGTTTCAGCCTGCAGGGCTCCCTTAGGGTCTGGAACTTTATCAAAGGGAGCCTTGGAAATTAATACAGTCGTTGCTCCCCCAGTACCAAATTTGCAAGCCTTGTGGTCCAGATAGCATGGCCCTGGATGGGGCTGTGGCTAAGCAGTGGGGACCAATCCAAAATGCATGTGACTGGGGCTGTGGTATGGTGTGTGGGGCCTAGGCCTAATGTGGTGCACACTGGATTAGGCCCCAGCCCCATGTGGGCTGGATGGGGCCTGCAGACTGGATACAGGCTGCGGGCCTACTTCACACCACTCATGTGGCTCGTGGGGTTCAAAAGGTTGAGCAACACTGGTATAATAGGCAAGGGGTTTTAGTCCTTAGAAATGTTCCACGCAAGTTATGCTGACACAAATGTTTAAATTTCCAGAATGCTGTCCAAAAGCAAGAAACCAGACAACAGGTAGTAAGAAGAGCTTCTGCATCTCAGCTGATGTTTATAACTTCCAAGATCCTTTTTATGTATTTATTTTAGAGCATGTGTGTAACTATGCATGTGAGTAAACTTATAAATTTTGCATGTGATGTATCTGTGATTAATAATGACATGGAAGATGACACTGATGGATGCCCGGGCTGGGGGAAGGGGTGGGATGTTGATGTACTAAATCATTTTATATATACCCTGTTCATATGCTGTCCCTCTGAAGCATACATTACTGCCCCTTTTGGAAACAAGATACCAGACTAGATGGACCCTTGATTTGACCCAATATGGCCAATCATAAGTTTTAAGAATTGCATGTTTTAAGAACTTTATTATATAGGCGTAATAAAATAAGTTGGAAAAGGAGATACAGTCAAATCTTTTTCTCAGACCCTAGTGAGAGAACACCCCTTTGTTATCTTTGTGTTTTTCAGCTCTGTAAGGAATTGTTTGATTGTTAAATATATTTTATTTTTGGTATTTAATTATTTTAATTTGCATATTGGATTGGTATAGTCTTCTCTAGATAATTATTTTATTCCTCCAGCTGTTCCCACACAGCCATTGTGCTGAACAAGCATTTATTTCAGTATGTCCTTGATAAAATTAATGAAAGCATCTGTAGAAGCCCAGCAGCAGCTGCAGTGCCTTATGGAAGCCAACTTCTGCTTAACATTGTGATAAAAGAAATAGTTTTGTGCTGGAAGCTAATGTTGGCTTACTTTTAGCATAAAAAGAGTTGCACCTGCCACAGCTAGACCAAGCACTGAGGTTTGTTGATTACATGTTCTTGTTAGTGTCATTGTTATTGGTAAAATGGGGGGTGATGTCATCCTTATCAAACCCAATTGGAACCCTGCAGGGTGACAAATAATTTGCCCACTGCTGTTTATCAGCATGGGCCTTGTTTTAGAACTGAAGAGTGCTGAGTTTTCACAGTTGAATGCTGTAGAACTGCAGAGGTATATGGAAATGGAAGGGATTGATACTTGTAATCAGTGTGCATAGTAATGGCTAAGGTGCAATGCAACATAAGTGCACATTTAAGGTAATTATATTGCTACCAGGTGGGGCCCTGGGGCTTTGCATATATAAAAACTGCTTGAGGTGGCGGATATGCAGCAAGAAGTATTGCAGCACCATCTGCTACTTTCTCATTAATTCTTCTGATCCCTAAGCCTGGACTGCATTGACTTTGAACAGCACCTCATCTGTTCAGTATCTCATCTCCTATTCAGGAGTAACCCCAACTAGTAGTGTTGATATGATGCAATACAATGGTTTTTATAAGCAGAATATATTAGCATACCATTCTTTTACTGGTCCCTGAGGGGCATTCTCCATATTTCTTCTATTTAGCACATCTCTCAAACCATTTTAGTGACTTTTTTAGGCAGTAATTCTTTATATCTTTTTGAAAGCATCTCCTTGCAGTGTGTGTGTGTAGAGTCTCAAATTGGTCATTATAAATAATTCTATTCTTAATAAAGCATTTAGGGCAAGATCCCACAGAAGTGCTGAACTGTTTCAGTTTCCGCTGAAGTCAGTAGAACATGTAGATGCTCAGGATGCAGACATGTTTGGAGGCAGAATTGGTTTTTCTGAGTGTATAATGTGAACAAGTAGTTTAGATGTAAGCAGTGGCAGTGACTTTGCTATTCAAAATCATTGTGTAAACAAAACAAAAATAAGTTTTGAATAGATTTATTTGCATTTATGAAGATGAACAAAATAGGAAATAGAGCAGGAGCGGTTTCTGCATTGCTTCATTTCCAGGCTATCCAGTACTTAAATAATAATGCTGATATACATTGTCTGAAAGAGACTTATTTCAAAATGACTCCATTTGTGTCCCTCACTGATTAGTTATGGGAGGTGATCATAAATGTGTTGGTTTTAAAGGAATTAATTTATATCTAAGTCATATAATATGCAGTGGTTTGTCAAGACCCTGTGCACCAAGAGTACTTCTCTTAAATATGAGTCTTATGACAGTGCAAGTGTTCTTGATGCAGTTAAATTAATTCAAATCATTCAATTAATAAAAGGCCTAGAAAAGATAATTTAGCAGTATAAAAATGTGTGTTAAGATGTATTTAATTCTCTTCCCAAAAAAATAATATGCTGCTTTTGCAGTCAAGCTTTCTGTTGCATTGGAAATTGAACAGATATATACAAGAGAAAAGGTAGAAACCACAGGCGCAAAGTAGAGCCTCTTATTTTTGCTTAGGGCATTTGTGATGCCTTGCTCTTTCCTATCTTTTTTTTCAAATAGCTGAATTTTTTACAGCTCTTGCTCTTGCATTGGATTTGAAAATGTAGAACAAATCAAGATTTCTAGTTTACTTGACTTGAGCTGCTTTGTAGATGCATACATTCCAAAGTCTCTGCCACATGGTACACTTAAGATGTGCTTAACCAGTTAATCACATCTTAAGTTGTAACCTAGCCACATGTTAAAGCAATTAATGGTGTCATATACAAGGAATAACTCACAAAGTTATTCCACAAAAAATGTATAATAACTTTGTGGCTGGTTCCTATCACACCATTAATTGAATGTGTTTCCAGGTATGCCCCCATGGCTGGGAGCCTGAATCTGCTGACAGGGCTCTCAGATGTGGGAACTTGCCACTTGCCAGTGCAGAGGGAACCTGGGATCATGATCCTGGGCTCCCTCTGCACTGGAAATAAGGGATCTGATGCTTGAAACTGCAATCACATTGCTTGCCATGTACGTGTGGCATGGCAGAAAACATGATTTCGTGAATTGTGCATCAGATCCCCTGCTGTCTTTACCTGCATGTCTGGTAGGGGTCTGTGTTTAACCTTACTGAAGTCAGCATAGTTAATACCTGGGATGAATTTGGCTCAATGTTTATGAAATAATCAAGTAGCTGTTCAAGCTTGTCCTTATATTATGGTCAATACTTTTAAGCCTAAAATGATCTGGTATAAAACATCTGAGCTCCCCCCAGTAACTTTTCAGCACTGCTCTGAGACTTTGTTGGGAAGGGCAGCATATAAATCGAATAAATGTAATAAAAGTAAATAAACAAGTTAGTTCTTTGACAAGCCTAGCTCCTAGAATTATAGAACTTTGCTGACATCCCTAATGAGGGTTTTCTTAGATTGTCTTAGATTATCTTAAATGCCATAAGAAAGTGGACACTTGTAAGAGAAATAGAATGGTATTTTTTTTTTAAAGAGTAATATGATCAGTGTTTGGCAGGCATGTGATAGATTTTGTGCATGGAGGAGTACAAGAACTGCGTGTAGCTTGCAAGTTTTATTTAATCATAAGCAACAAAGACGCGGGCCACATCCAAGGAGTGTTGCTAAGATCTTTACAATTTGTGAGGAGTATTATTATTATTATTTTAAGAAAAATGGATCAGAAAAGCTGTACAGTGGCTATAACCAGAGAATTACTTCTCCGCTCTTCAGCCTGAATTTTTTTATGCCTCTTGGGCTTCTGCTGTCACTATTCTAGAACTGGTACTATGGCTGCAGCCTGGCCCTTCTGTCTCAGTTGAATCCCTTGCAAAATCTCTGACATTTAATCCAAGCATATCTAGGAGAGAGTTGGGTCTGGTCAGGGTGGGATTCTTCACAACACCTAAGGGAAGGAATGACTTTGAAATTGCTCTCTAGCTTTTCTAGATAATATTCTTTTCTGCCTACCAGTTAACAGTACGTAATCTAGGGTGTGTCAAGATACATGCTCAGGGTCGTATGTATAAATTTCAGTGCTAAGAGAGATACTGAGTTACCCTGTGTTAACCTAGATTGATAACTTAGTTGGTGCTGTTGTAATCTATACAAGGTACCCAGCTTCCTTTGGAGTTGTCAGATACTTTTAAAGAAGTCTGGCATTGTCCATTCTAAGCTTCTAGGGAAGGGGTTGGCAACCCCCACTACATGTGCCAGAGCATGGCACGTGAGGCCATTTTGCTCAGCACATCACAACCAGCCCTGGCTTTGGGCAGCTACTGCTGGCCATGAAGTCTGGGCTGCTAGCAGCAGGCAGTGGGAAGGTTGCAAGACGTGTTGTGAGCAGTCTGGGCTCCGTGGCAGGTAGCAGGGGCCTACCCAGAGCCGTGGTTGGCTGTGGCAGTCATCTGGGAGGCTGAAGCTAATGCACTGGGGTCCAGAGCCATGGCCTGGCACCAGGGCCAGCGGTGGCAGCACACGTGCCTCATGGCGCACAGCAGGGAAGGGGCCAGGGTTTCACAGCCCCATGCCCCTATGCTGGCATTTGCCTTAAAGTGCACATGCAACTCCCACCAATCATGGAGCCAACCCAGGGCTCCATATTTTGGTGCAGTTGTTGGAAGCCTGCCCACCACTTGCTGCGAGCAGCCCGGGCTCCATGGCCAGTGGTGACTGCACGTGCGCCTAGGGACACATGGTAGGGAATGGACTTGGGCAGCACAGCCCTGGTCCCTCCCTTGCCACCTGCCTGGAAATACATGTGCATCCACCACCAGGAATGAGCTGGGCCGGGGCTCCACATACCTCGGTGCAGCAGCTTGCAGCCTCCTGGCCGCCTGCCACAGCTGGGCTGCTGCCTGCCTGCCACCCTGTATGGGGCCTGGGCTGCTCGCAGCAGGCAGCAGTGAGGCTACAGACAGCTGCACTAATGTCTGTAGAGCCCCGGCCTGGCTCATTGCTGGCAGTGGGTTCACGTGTGCCTCTGGGGAAGGGGCTGTGGCTGCCACAAGAAAGATTGGGCCCCTCATGGCTCTTCCGCCATCCACCCTGGCATGCCAGCATCTTGTAAGTCGAGCTTGGGGTGTTTTTGGCACCCTGATCCTAGAGTCTGTTCACCAGTTTGGATTACCTCTCATGTTAAAGATTTTTTTTCTTTCATATGGCATCAGATGTCTACTTCCAAATCTATGATCCACTGTCTGGTACTATCATTCAACATGTGGATTCAGTCTGCCTCGTCTGGGTATCTTAAAGTTATATGGCTGGGAATAGCAATTTGAGTTCAGGAGAAATGAAGGTGGTGGCTCTAGCATGTAACTAGCCCTATAAGGTTACCTCAGAATGGAAACCTAAGGTGCATCCTAAAATTATTTAGCTCATCTGCCATGTTTGTGACCAGTGTATACCAGCTGAGGAAAGGGGGTGCCATTTTCTTTATGCAGATAGAACTTTTTAGTTGTATCTTTATAAAACCTAGCAGTTAAATTTCTGGATTTTTTTGCCTTTTTGAAAGCCCCGTAACAGAGAAAGAGGTGCTCTATGCCTGACCAAAATAAACCAAGAAAACTGTAAAAGAATAAAATACTGCAAGTGGTAACACTCCATAATACTAAATGTTACAAAAGGTTAAGTATCCATGTTTGTTTTCAAAGCACGACAAAACACATGTCAGTACCTTCTTGGATGATGCTGTATTTGCTCAAATCTAAGTTGACCCTGAATTGAAGATACCCCCCCACTAATTAGATTCTGTATACGGAAAATTTATAAAATGTATTATATTCTTTCAGCTATACAATTTAATTATCTGAGGGTTGTCTTGAATTTGTCCCCCTCCCACCATTACAGCCAGGAAAATAGTGTTGGGGGGGAGGGGTCAGGTGGCCCCCTTGTTCTCTGCCCCTTCCTCCCTTACTGTCAGATACTGCTTGGGCTCTGTCCACTCTTGGAGCCCAGCATGTGGAAGCTTAACCCTTGTGGGGCCACGAAACAGTGTTAGCACTGCTGATTGGCCAGGCAGGGACCAGAGTATCCATGTGCTCCATGCTTAGGAGGGCACATGGCCCAAGCCGGAGTAGAGCTGTGCCAGATGCTAAGGTGAGGGGAGGCTAAAGCTGCAGAGAGGGAGGGGGGCAGGAGGCCGCTGTGGGTCTGACTCTTGTCCTGACCTGGTCTCAGGGCAGGGTCAGAGTCAGACACTAAAAAAAAAAATAAAAGTCCACTAGTTTTAGATAAGTCCTTGTCTCATCTGCACTTTGCATTTCTGAGCATCTCATGTGAACTAGCCTTCCTATGAGGAGGACCTGGCCTGTCCATCATATGCACACTGTATAAGATTTTTACCTGGGTTGTTACGCAAAAAGAGTTTGTTAGAAAAGTGTAATAAAACATGCATCCTGATGAGTGGAGGAGTAGTTGAGTGGGTGTCAACACAACCAGTGAGAAGTTCTCTCTTGTGTCTGTCATACCTACATAGATGTGCATCTGTAATTCACTTGGGAGTAGGAGCCTATTGTGTGCTTACAGACATTTACTGGTATAGGTTTTTGGCTACTCTTGTCTTTGCTAGTAATATTAAGTAGCAACTCTCAACAAGGGTAGGTTTAAGAGTAAAATTAAAAGTATTCCCTTGGATTTACAGGATTCTTTCCCCTCCCTTCTCCCCAAGCATGTCTATATTATTTGTTATATAGCTATTTATTTAACATAACCATCACTGTTCTGTTAAGCAGCGGTCAGCAGAAATGAACAAAGCAGATCAACATGCCCCCCTACCCTACCCCATCAAACCATGGCTCCCCAAAATAGAATTATTTCTAGATGCGGGGCTTTTTTTTTACCTGACCTGTGGTGTTTTCTACTTACCTTTGTCATCTTTATTATTTAGAATGAAAAGAGTTA
>NW_017728992.1:62860194-62864764 GCF_001723915.1 Gavialis gangeticus
CAGCGGTCATCAGAAATGAACAAAGCAGATCAACATGCCCCCCTACCCTACCCCATCAAACCATGGCTCCCCAAAATAGAATTATTTCTAGATGCGGGGCTTTTTTTTTACCTGACCTGTGGTGTTTTCTACTTACCTTTGTCATCTTTATTATTTAGAATGAAAAGAGTTATGTTGAAAGCTTTTGACATAAAACATTTTCTCACATGCAGCCAAGAAAATGAATGTGGTATCTTCAGCCAGAATCTATACATTAGCACTGAAAGTGAAATAACTATTACTGTGCCATTTTCTTTTGTGAATAATGGGTTGCTTGCTATAAATATAGTGTAGATGTTAGAAACCAAATTATATAGGACTCTTTGCTTGTTTACAGTTCTACAAAAACATATACATTTGCAGTCTTGAACGGAAGTTGGATATTTTTGTGAATTGTATGAACAGTTTGGATCACAAAATTAACTTCTAATTGCAAATGAAATTCTCCTCCTCCCCCTTAGGCAGTAAAGGCACCAATAAAAAAGGCCTTAATTCTGAAGTGGGTTTCTATTTAGTTTTGAAAGGATATAAATAAGGAAAGTGAGCTGTTTAAGGAGCCTGCTGTTGAGAGTTCATTTTTCATTGGTAAAAGGTGAAAGGCCTCCCTGTATTTGCCAAGTCAGTGGGAGGCAAGATGTGTGTGGGAGCAAGCAAGGGGTGGTCGGTGCACTGTGCATCACAAAAACAGAACATACCGAATTGCTTGAGCCCTTGAACAGTACATGAACTTCTATTCGGTGTTTTTTATTTTGGAATTTTGTACTGAAATATTTGGTGCTTTGGCTGGGGAAGCCTGGGTTGATTTTCATGCCTGCTTCTCTTACTGAACCTGCCCCTGCTTTATACTGGCTGCCATAAAGTTTGTTTGCTTGATGCAGAGTAAAGGTTGTGATTCCTGTAACTTTGGTATTTTATTTTGCTAATTACTGATTTTGCCAGCACACATTTCTGTGATGTGGCCTATGAGAGCAGTGTGGTTGAAACAGTTATACAGTTTTATTTCCCTTCCCCCTCCTCTTTGGGTATGCTAGGAAGCATTTATTTTTCAGCTTTTTTTCTCCCTTAATATTGATATCTTTAGCACTACCCCTGGTGTCTAATGTTTTGAAATCAGTGGTTCTTTTCTTAATGATTATCAATATGCAGTAGACTTAATCCTCATCTCTGATATTGTATAGTGCCCAAAGAAATATACAGGCCTTTTAATATCCTGGAATGCATGTGGAGTATACTGAATTCCTTTAATAATTCTGAACATGTCTTGCTGGAGCCTTAGAAGATTGATGGGAGCATTAGTCAGTGTGTGAGAGGTATGGAGGATGAGAGATTTGAAGCCAGAAGAGGGCAGCAACGCTATAAAAAAATTGCTTTGACATGGGGCTTTTTGGTTCCCGTTTTATACTTTGCCAAGAAGCCATGTATATGTGCTTTGCTAGTTTCTTGGACAAGCTTTCGGAGATAAGTAGCATGTGCAAAGTCTGTTAATGCCATTGCACTGGTTATAATTTCAGTAATATTTGCTTGAACAGCTTCTCTGCTAAAAAGATGCAGAAGTGCTAGATAGCACTTTCAGAGTCCCACAGATACTTTTTTTTTTTCCCCTCCTCAAAGTTCTTTTCTACCATGAAAATAAATGTTGGGTTACTGTCATTGAGTTTACATGCCTTTATTGGTTTTTAATGATTCCAAGTAAAATCATGTACCGTATTTATTTGAATAGAAGACATGCCTGATTATAAGATGACTGCCCAATAATTAGCTTCTGTATATGGACAATATATAAATTTGGATACAATCTAATTATTGGAGGTTTGCCTACCACCACTACAAAAGGGAAAATAAATGGGGTGGCTGTGTCAGGTATCCTTTTTCTCTCTGCTTTCCACCAGTTTTTTCCCCATGGCAGCCCCTTTCCCCTCTCCTTACTGTCAGACCCTGCTCTTCCTGAGCATGTGAAAGTGAGAAGCAAATCTGAAAGCAATAGCCTTGAAATTAAACACAACTGTAGCAATTTGCATATCATATCTGTATTAGTTTATACAGTATTGAGGCATGGTACCTTTTTAAAAAAATGTTGCAAGGTTTAGCACAGGTACTCTATAAACACACTTTTGAGAACCACTTTGGCACCCATGTGTATGTAATACAAACTATGCGTAGTATTAGTCTAAAGCCAAAGGCTCATGATTTACCACACAGTTCATTGGACTGGAACCCACTAGAGTCGACACCATTTCAAACCACAGTGACCTTATAGCTCAGCACTGCTCAGTATGTGTGTATACCTCTCCCCCCTCCCCCCAAGAATCAATGTGCTAATTAGACCCCACTCATGATTGGAACCAGGTGTTGTTATCACGCATCCTGGGATGCTCCAAAAATGCGTATGCAGATGAGATGCAGGGTAACCTCGTCTGGGGTTATCTCATGGAGGGCAGGGCCACACTAATCACGTGCACCAGGCTGAGAGGGATTCTGGGTGAATTGTATTCAGTGTCATGAATATGACTTGAGAGAGTCGGTGGTGAGGGTGACTGCTCTTAATGGGCACTGCGGTATGTCTTATTCAGATGGGCTACACTAACCTGTTCTTCTGGTAGGTTCCTACCAGCATGTTTGCTCAACATGGGACTTGTGTTTTTTGTCATGCTTGGTGTTGGCTATATTTAATCAGATTCATGAGTGGTTTCCATTACTGAGTATGTGCTGCTTTTCACAGCAGTTTAATGAGACACAAGGTATTTAGTGAGATTCTCTTGTATGTGATGATAAGACAAGGGGCTTTTTATTTTGGGGCGGGGGGGGGGATGTGTCTTGGAATTTAGTAAATGCGGTATTAACTTCCAATGTGCATATTCTTTTTAGGATATGAATGTCAAGCCAGGCACTTTTTTTTGGCTTGATGCATCCTTATCAATGATAGATGGTGCTGGCCAAAACTGCCCTCTGTAATACCTGGGCAGCCATGTTGTCAGCAATATATTCACATAAATGTAGCACTGGGTTGCAAAGGTTTGCCTCTGGGTGTAATCTGAGGATTAGGTGCCTAGATATGACTGATTGTGCTCATACAAGGACTGATAGAGATAAATTGCAGGACTACTTGTGTAACTAGAATTTTGTTGTTAATCCTGTTGCTGATACATGAGCCAGAAAAAAAATGATGCATTGGCACATACTAACAATTACTTTCTTCCCATATTGTATTGCCGGAGGGAACGTATGAAGAATAGCTGAAGTAATTTACACTAACTGTAGTAAGGCATAAGCAATGTGGTCTTGTTGAATGATCTCTTGTAGAACTCTCTTTCATGCGCAAACCTTCTTTTTCACACTGCTGATTCAGACTGGAAAGATTTTAACTGCCGAAGATGGTTAGAGGGACCACAATATGCAGCAGTCTGACAGCACAAATCCAAATGCTTACTTATTACAAAAGGATTGAAGTAAGAGTAGGTGTTGCTTCACCATCTGTAAGGAAAGAATCAGCATTTCATTTGTATTAGTTGCTGCTGTTCTGGTTTTAGAAGCCGACTCGGTGTCTGAACACACTAGAGGGCTTCTCCTAAGATATCAGTTCAGAATTGCCTGAACTGTATTGCTGACTGATCTGAAAGCTGCTGTAATTTCATTAGCCATTTCCTTAACTTGGTGCGCGGTGCTTGTTAATGTCAGTGGTTAGTAACCCCAATATGCCTTTATTGTGCCTTCTTGTACTATTAAATATGCTCTGTGAAGGGAGAAGTAAACACTAGCCAATTTTTCTATGGTTATAACCACACATGGCTTCTCTCAGACTTGACATGCCTAAGAAAAGTTAAAGCTTGACTAAGTTGTGACTCAGGGGAGGGTACAAATCAATGAGTGTATAAAGTGATAGTATGGCTTAAAAACATTCCTGAGCCTGTTTTACTACACTACACCCATTACTGTCACTAACACTGGTTGTGAATTGTAGTCCTAATTTTCCATATGTAGATGAGCCCCCCAGAAAGTAAAACATTGGGCATTTTTACAAATGCAAGTGTCGCAGAACTGAGTGCTTTGAAAAGCGCCTCATGCTGCAATACTTACAGTTGTATAAGCGGCAAAATGCGTGCCAGCATGCAGAAAATGGCAACGGTGCGCTTTTGAACTAAAGCACCTCCAATGTATTTTAGTTCAAAAGCGTGGCACCGCCATTTTTTCAGTGCTGACATGCATTTCACTGCTTATACAAATGCATGTCAGCACTGAAAAAATGGCGGTGCCACGCTTTTGAACTAAAATACATTGGAGGTGCTTTAGTTCAAAAGCGCACCGTTGCCATTTTCTGCATGCTGGCACGCATTTTGCCGCTTATACAACTGTAAGTATTGCAGCATGAGGCGCTTTTCAAAGCACTCAGTTCTGCGACACTTGCATTTGTAAAAATGCCCAATGTTTTACTTTCTGGGGGGCTCATCTACATATGGAAAATTAGGACTACAATTCACAACCAGTGTTAGTGACAGTAATGGGTGTAGTGTAGTAAAACAGGCTCAGGAATGTT
>NW_017728992.1:62869764-62875544 GCF_001723915.1 Gavialis gangeticus
CATTGTCTGCATGCTGGCACGCATTTTGCCGCTTATACAACTGCATGTGGGGCAGCACGGTGCACATCAGCTCGCATGTGGAGCAGACACAATTAATCGAATCTGGTCCTAAGTGGCAGATCTCCAGTTCATCATGGGATGAAAAAGTATGTATATAAATTCCCAGTATGCCTAAATCCCTGGCCTCAAAAAGGGTTTTAAAAAGAAAATTACTCTAGTAATTACTATAATATAATCACAGTAGGATACAATGGCTTTTCATACATCTTGAGCTGATGAGGCCTCATGTTTTACAGCATGCAAAAAGTGTGAATTCAGAAAGACTCATCTTACAGTTTTTAATGCAAATCAGTAAAATCTCAGTGGAATGTAAACAAACGAGAACTTTACTGTTCCGTGAATTTACTCTCTGGTAATGAAAAATTGTCACTGATTATATTCTGAATCTTAAGATTCACCCTTGTATATGTAGAGAGAGGTAGCTAGTGACTTCTCTTCTGCCTGGTATATGCAACATTCTTAATTATTCAGAGCAGAACTTGAAGAGAAAAACAAGTGCTATCAGGTAGATTGTTTAATGTTAACAGGACTGTATGGTTGGTGCCATAAGTGCAGAGATGTACTGATAATAGCTTTAGGCTACAGATATGGTATTGCATATATTTATGTCCATGTCTTCAGTGATTTTTCCCTAAAACTGAAGCTCTTACATTAGCCTTTAGTCAAGCTTTCAGAAAATTACATATAATAAACAAAAGACTCCAAACAACTGCTGGATTTGAGCACAGTTATATGAGGTCCTGGACATACATAACACTTAGAATGGTTTAAAGAGTTTAAACCTGAAAAAGACAGACATACAAGGTGCACCAATAAAGATTTTTTTGGGCCAGTACTGATGGCTGATTATTAACCAGCCATATCAGCACATGCTGATCCAATTGCTGATATGCAGCTGAGCAGCTTGGAGAGCAGCGTCTGGCTGGTGAGTCTGTGGGGGAGAAGGGGTGTGAGGCAGGGGCAGATGGTGCACAGCCAGGGCGAGGTGGGTCACAGGACGGAGCCCTGGCTCATCCCGGGGGACAGTTTCCAGGGCGGCACGCACCCCCAGTGGGGTATGGGTGCATGTGCCCCCTGGATCTGTGCTCAGGGCAAGGGTGGGCTGCCCTCTGTGCTCAGGGCTAGAGGCTGTACTGACTTCTTCCTAATGGAGGGGCTGGGCCTGGGTTGAATTCGGGCAGGGTGGGGCAGGTGGTGGCGCTGCTGGGAGGGAGGGCTACAGGAGAGCTGCAGCCACCCCAAAATTCAGCATAGCCCCCTGGTAGCATTCTCTCCTGGCACTGCTGCCTCCCACCCCATCCCTGCCCACGCCATGTGTAGCCCAGACTCAGCCTTCCTTGCCGGGAAGGGGCCAGCACAGCCTCTAGCCCTGAGCCCACAGTGGGCAGCCCACGCTTGCCTCCTGCACAGATCCAGGGGGCATGTGCCCCTTATGCCTCCCCCAGAGTGTGCATAGTGGTGGGAGCTGCCCCTCCCCCACTTCCATGAACAAGACATTACTCTGTCCCACACCCTGCCCTGACTGTGCAGTGCCTGGAGTGATGTATCAGTGTACTTCTAGGATCCAGAACTGTACTGGTCCCTTTTTTCTCTTTTGTTGGCAATTTTTATCAATGTACTACTTTGTAAAAGCTATCTTCTAGCACAGGGGTGGGGAAAATACAGCCCACGGGCCAAATCTGGCCCTTCAGCTCATTCTGTCTGGCCCACAGAACCTCTAAAAATTTTAGGCAATTCATTTTTATCTGCCTCTCACTGCCTGTCAAAGATGACAGGCAGCCAATGGCAACAGGACCCAGCAGGAGCCCTATAGTGGAGCAGCAAGGTGAGCCCAGCTCCACCCAGGCCTCACCCCATCCCCCTCCCCTCTCTCACCCTCAGGCCCCCAACCAGAAGCCTCTGCAGCTTTGGCCTCTCAACCCTGGAGTGGCTTCCCACCCCTTTCCAAGTAAGGCAAGATTGGATTGACGGGGGGTGGGAACCCCTAGAACAGCCCAGTGGCCAGGAGTCCCATGGCGCTTCCCGGGCCAGGCTGGAAGTGGGGGTGGGGAGGGGGAGAAGAGTGGTTGGCGGGAAGTTGCTGCAGTGGGGGAGGTGGCAGGTGCCGCAGGAAGCAGTGGGGGCTGCAGGGAGTGGTGGGAGCACGCACCACTCAGTTGCTGCTTCTCGCTGGTGCTGACCTGACCGGGCCCATCTTGTCCTGAGTGGCATGCGGCAAAGCAGTGGCTGGGCTGGCTTTGCTGCATGCCGCTCAGGATGGGACAGAGCCAGCCAGGTCAGCACCAGCAAGAAGCAGCCGCTGAGCCACATGCCACTTGGGACCAGCTCAGCTGCAGCTTCTCCTCCCCAGTGCAGGCCTGGCCAGGCCTGACAGGCACATGGCAAAGCCGCAATTTGTGTTTACCTCTGCCAGCCTGTTCTAGCCGCTCCCAAGCAGCATGCGGCTCATCCGCTGCTTCTCCTCTCCAGTGTTGACTTGGCTGGGCCTGTTGCATCCTGAGTGGCATGCAGGTAAGCAGCGGCTGGGCCAGCTTTACTGTGTGCCACTCGGGACGGGATGGGCCTGTCCGGGTCAGTTCGGGTGAGGAGAAGCGTCAGCTGAGCCGCGTACTGCTTCCCCACTCCACTTGGGCAAAAAGCCGTGGCTCAGCCTGTGCTGAGCAACATGCTAGGAAGTGGCACATGGCTCAGCTGGCTCAGCCTCCACTTCTCCTCGCCGGTGCTGACCCATCCTGTCCTGAGCAGCACACAGTAAAGCCAGCCCAGTTGCTGCTTCCCTGCGTGCTGCTCGGAATGCGACAGGCCCAGCCGAGTCAGCACCAGCGAGGAGAAGCAGTGGCTGAGCCGTGTGCCAATTGGGTCCAGACGGACCAGACCAGTGGAGGTAAGTGCACAGCTTTGCGCAGCTGTTCCCAGAGCCCCAGGGGCTCCTGCCACAGCCCAGGGTACTCTTCCCCACTTGTGCTGTGCCCAGTGTGCACAGAGGCTGAGCTAAGGGCCCCCCCAAACCCAGCATCCTGCCCCTGCCGGGCTACATCCTCTCGTGGGCAGGGCAATTGCGCCCCATCCCATGGAGCTGTGTGAGCCAGACCGGGTTCCACTTTGGGTGCCACTGGGGGCCCAGCTGTGGCCCAGTTGGCAGAGTTCTGATGCAGCCCCCACTCCCCTCTCGGCCCCCCCTCTCCTCCAGCTGCCACCTTTCCAAGGGCCTGGCCAGGCCAGTCTACCTGTGGTGCCTCTGCCTCCACCTGCTTGTCCTTACCTCTCTCTCTCTCTCTTTCTCTCTCTCTCAAGATTATTTTAGGGTCACCAGGTTTAGAATTTTTAGAAAACCTGGTATTTACCATAAAACAGAAACATTTATGATTATTAACTATATTAATATGCAGTGCATCCTGCCACATACCCCTGCCCCAGTTTTGTTTTTTGGCAAGCCAGCACTCTAGCACTTTACAAGGTAGACATTGTGGGTTTTTTGGCACTCCAGCCATGCCAGGGTTTCCATGGAGACTGGCCCCAACAGTGTTGGCAGGGTGCGTGACTGGGCAAGGAGCTGCTGCAGGGCCAGTGGTGGGATCTTGCAGCAGTGACAGTATGGTCAGGAGCTGGGGCAGAGCCATGATCTGCTGCCTGGATGCCCCTGCCCTGGGTGTGCAGGCAGCAGATTGCAGTTGTGCCCCAGTTCTGGACCATGCTGTCACTGCTGCAAGTTTCTGGCCCTGGAGTAGCACCCTGCCCAGTCACACACCCTGTCAGCACTGCTGGGGCTGGTCTCCATGGAAACTCTCGCCCCACGCAGTCATGGCCCAGTTACTTCTGGGATCTCCATGGAAACTGGCCATAGTGACTCAGGCAAGGGCTGCTGCAAAATGGAGTCTGCTGTGGACCTGATCTGTTCTGCAGGCCAGACTTTGTCCTTCCCTGCCCTAGACCTTTAATGCTGGAAGCTGCAAGTGAGAGGGGAACAGTGGATAAAACCCTGGTCATACCCAGTTCACTCTCTCTCTCAGCATTCACTGTCTGCCACTGTGTGACACAGGATGCTTGGCTAGATGGGCCTATGGTCTAACCCAGTAAATGGCAATTCTTATGTTCTGGTGGGTGATCATGAAAAACTTAAATATGTATTCTGCTGCTAGATTTGATATATGTTAATGAGTGGGTAAAGGGTTGATTGCAGAACCAATACCTGTATTTTTCCAAAAAAATAAATTCTTCTTTTTACAAACCAAATGCCTAAATCAAAATAAATATATTTTAACAAAATGATATGCATGTTTTCCCTCCAGGATAATTTTCTGCATGTATTCAGAAGTAGTTGTATTATTGTAATTATTGTGCAACTTCTATGCATAGTTTTTCATTTTTTTTTTATGCCACATTCCACGGGTACTATATTTTTGCTGTAGTGTGGCTATAAATATTTCTGGGCATCTTATCTTTATTCCTTTCCTTTGTCTATACAGATATGTTAGATTAATGACTAATATACTGAGTTCCAAGTATGGTTGAGGGCTTAGGTTGAGTATAAGATGCCCTGTCATCTGGTGTTACTCACTTAATCGTTAACAATTGTGAATATAAATATGATGTTTACTCTAGTAATGATATATTTTGTAAACACTAACTTTGATTTATAGCATTTTAAGGCAGCTGGACAACCCATTTTGAACCAATAAAGGCAGTAAATGAATATGGAAAATCTTTTCTTGGATTGTCTCTCATTCTTTTTTAATACCAGGATAATGTAGACCTTAAATTCTGATACCGCTTATGTTGGACCTGATGTCAATGAGACCCTTTCTGTTAGCTTCAGTGAGCTTTGAATCAGGTCCACAATGAATCTTCTCACACTATTCTTTCCTTTCCTTTTGCATTTTCCCTGCCCCACTTCGGCTAAGTACAGACAGTAAAAAAGCCCAAGGCTGAATCAGTTCAATCTTTGCAGGTTAGTCTAAGTTGTGTTGATTGAATCAATAAATAAGTGAACAGGCATTCACTTGCGATTCTGGAAATGCATCCACATGCCTTTAGTGGCCCAGGCCAGAAGCTGGGGGGCACTAAAACACACCTCCCTGCTCGGCTGGAGCAGACAGCTTGGGTTAAGGCTAGCCTATCCACCCTGCCAGAGGGGGAGGTGCAAAGCATTGTGGGATGCTAAGGGACTGAGTTAACGTGAATCTGGGGGGGCTCTGGGGCAGAAGTTCAATAATCCAATTTAACCTAAATTAGTTAAGTCTAATACCAGTTATCTTACACCAGGTTTGGCCAATTTGACAGTGGTTTATGTGCACTGAACTTGTGTTGTATTATAGATTCGAACCGGTTTCTGATAATTTATACCAGTTTGTGTCTAATTTTTGTTCTTAGCTTTCATGTAGGTAAGTGCACATGCAGATTGTCAGGAAGTTTTTTACTGGCATTTTGTTTGCTTTGGGTTCTTTTTCCATTGTCCCCATTGGTTTCGTTTAACTCTCTAGTACCTAATGTGCTATCAATGTATTAATAATCTCTTCTTTTGACTTGAATTTTTCTTCCCTGATCTTTTAGAGAATAAGTACAGATTAACTCTTCACCCAGTGATGCTCAGCAGCCTACTAGTAGAAGATATAAAAGTTATATCCTGAAAGGTATAGGTTGGGGCTCAAGGCCTTATCATTCTGTCTCAGGTGTGAGGTGTAAATACAGTTCATCCATTTTACACCCCCCCCCCCCCCCCC
>NW_017728992.1:62875854-62876797 GCF_001723915.1 Gavialis gangeticus
CCCCCCCCCCCCCCCCCAAACAAGAGTTTGGTCAAATGATATCAGGCAAGAACGAGTGTCTCATCTGCTCCACAGCACTTTTAGGTGGAATGATCTAAATGGTCTCCTGTAATCTGTATCCATGCTTATTTCGTAGAACCCATAAAGAGTTCGTGACCTGTTGTTGTCTCTTTGGGGATGGTCTTTTAGCTCAAATTGTGAAAAGGCATGGTTTTACATGTTCTGTCTCAGTGCAGAAAACTTGCTCTGTTCTTGCCCTTTAGGTAAACAGAAGGCTTCATTCATCTGGCCACATAAGCATGAAACCCATACATTTTGTAAAAGCCAGCATTTTCACTTATCTGCAAATTAGATGTGAATATGAAAACTAGGTCATTACATTATTTGCATAAAATGTCATCTGTGGAGCTGTATTAACTTGGCAATTATGCCTGTGTTTATAGTCTTCAGACTGTATTGTTCCTGTACATCTACCCAGGCTTCACAGTGCTATGGTGATTTACTCATAGGTTTTCTCTCCTACTTCCAATTTTTTTCATCCTTTTTAAAATATGATCAAGAGGAGACAGCAGGAACAGATAGGAGCAGATTATGAGCTCCTTGTGACAAGGACTATTTACTTGGCTGACTGGAAAGTACTTAGAATATGGTGGGCTCCAAAACAGTAAGATGAATATTTTAAAAAATAAACTTAGTGAAAAAAACTAATCAGAAGCAAATAAGAACAATCTCAGGAGGGAAAATGTATTATAGGAGATTAAAATGAACATTTTTAATAACACCACCAAATAGATTAATACTGTGTCATAGCTTCATAGTTTCTAGGGTCGGAAGGGACCTGAGCATATCATCTAGTCCGACCCCCTGCCATGGCAGGAACAGCACTGGGGTCAAATGACCCCAGTAAGGTGGTCATCCAACCTCCTCTTAAAAACCCCCAGGG
>NW_017728992.1:62877243-62882116 GCF_001723915.1 Gavialis gangeticus
TGATTTAGTGACCTGGTCGTAAAAGGCCACCAGGTTGGTCTGACAGGACCTGCCGCTGATGAACCCGTGCTGGTTGCCCCTGAGCATGCTGTTCCCTGCTGGCCCCTCCTGGATGCGTGCCAGAATAATTTTCTCGAACAGCTTGCCCAGGATCGAGGTAAGGCTGACTTGCCTGTAGTTCCCCGGGTCCTCTTTCCTCCCCTTTTTGAAGATGGGAACCACGTTGGCCCTCTTCCAGTCCTTCGGCACCTCTCCAGAGCACCACGAATGTTCATAAAGCCGCACCAGGGGACTTGCAATGACCCCAGCGAGTTCCTTCAGGACTCTAGGGTGAAGATCATCCGGGCCGGCTGACTTAAAAATGTCCAGCCCCTCCAGAAGCTCCCTAACTAAATCCTCACTCAACTGTCAACTGATGGAAGAAAAGACAAGGAGAAAAACAGGAGGCAAAAATGAGAAGGAACAGGAAAAAATAAATATTTTTATATTACATATTAAGATTCCAAACGATATGTTATAGGAACATGGGCTCTTCCAGTCAGAACAAAAATAAAATATTCTGGGCTTTGATTGAGGAGGTGTGTAATGTTTTTCCCCAGACTCCCAGTCCTATTATGTGCTATATATCCTCCTAATATGTTTTTTTTCATAAAGAATTGATAGCTACACTCCCAATATAGTAGTCCTTTGGGTATGGTAATGTCCCGTAATACTCTCATTTCCCTAAATTGTAACTGAAAGAAATTAACTTCTCCAGCAATGTGATTTTGTTCATGGAGAGCCACTGAAAAGACTTGACAAGATGAGTAATATATACATGTTAATTACAAATGAAAGGTGTGTGAGAGTTGTTCTGACAGATATGTGGCTGTAGAGGCCTTCAGGTTAAAGGAAGCTTTGCTCATAAGTAGAATTCTGTTGGCAAGAATTGGCAAACTTGAGTAACTACTTTCATCTTAATATCTAATGGTTATATTGCATTTCCTCCAAAGCTGTTCTACTTTTACAAGTAAGTTGTATTTTACCTGTTGCCTTTCATTGTCTCTCAGTTCAGTTTTCCTAATCAGATTGGCCAAGGGGAGCAAAGACCAAAGCCAAGGGCAGGTGGGTGTGATCATCTGGGTCTCCCATTGAACATCTGTTGTGGTGATAGGCACACAAAGGTCACTTTACCGATTTACCTGCATAGCATTTGAGGCAACAGGTGCAGAGTCATTTGATTCTTTTATCCTGCACCTGCTGCACCTCAGGTAAGTATAAACAGCTGTTGCACATAGAATAGTATTTGCCCTGTAGGTGGGCCTGGAATAGTCCCAAATATGCAGCTCTTTGTGCAGCTTCATTTTTAATTGCTGTTTCAAACCACATCTCACAAAAGCAACCCATGCCCAGTTGGGGAGAGGGTTGAGGAAGTATTAAAGTCTTTTAAATGTTGACCAGAAGGGGTAAGATAATAAGATTTCTTTCAGGCTGATGCATGTGGTGCAGCTTGAAATCCAGTCTCATCAGGTCAGCAGACTACTAAATTTAATGCTTGCTTTAGACTAAGCCAAAAATGGAACTACCTTTAAGTTTCCTTTCTAGATAAGCAGACAGCATGTTGTTTAACTTGCACAGCATTAGCTTAGGTCTGTAGTGTGGAGCAGCATTTTAACGAGTGAGAAACTAGAAGAATTAAAAAGTTAATATAGTTTTTTTTTAAAGAGCCTATTATCACTGTACTGTCAATATTTGATTATGGCAGGAGACTTCCGTACTTCTACTGTCCTATGTGTAACTGAACGACATTAACAATAAACATTTACAATAGGCAGTTTAAGTAAATACATGATATAAATACCTTACTGTGGTACCCATACTGAGTATAGGAAATACCACTGTAAGGTCAGTACTATGGCAGAGTAAATATTTACTTCTAAAAGGCGCCCGTTTTCTCTGACTTTTTAAAAAAGGAGATGGTTATGTTCAAAGTGTTTATATGAAAACAGAAGTGATTTAGGGAGGAGTTGAGTGCAGAGAACAGATGTACTACAGCAAAACTCACTACATGCCAACTTCCTGGTTTCATTTTTTTTATCATTATATGACTACTAATTGAGACATTTTGCGCATCATTAATATTGTAAAGAACTAGAGACTTAAGTAACTATAGAAATAACACACGCAGGCCAGAACAAAGTGTCTCCTCCTGGCTTATTTGAACTTTTCAAACCACAGGCAGAACACTGTAGTCTGAGATTTTGGAGAGGGCAGACTGATTTGTTCCTTAAATCTAGGCTTGTCATCTGTATGTGACCTCCTTCAAAACTTAAACAAAAAGCTAGAGAATTTTCAGTCCTGTATAGAAGGGAGATTAAGTGGCAGTCACAAATAAGTGATAAACCAGGTCAGGTCATATCAACCAAACTGCTACACACTGAAATAGAAAACTAATGCAGTTTAAACTAGAGTACAGACATATCAAAATTTACCATTGTTGAAAGATGACTGGGACTGTTAAAAAATCTGATGAGATCTCTCAGTATTTATTCAATAGCCTTACTGTCTGCAAAGAAGGATGAAGGCCCTATTCTCTTTCTTGAAAAGATCATTAAGAGCATACTGGGAATAGATTGAAGTAATTAATATTTAGCCAAAAAAGAAAAAAAAAATCTCTAAAACACTTGGTAACAAAAGAAACAACTGCCAGTATATTGGTTTTGTTTGCTTATAATTTGTAACTCTCTGACAGCTTGAATCCTAAAAGGGTCTTGGAAAAAAATGAAGCCCAAGAAATATATATCCAGATGAGTAAGCCTAAAATGTAATGTTGAAAGAGATGGTTTTCCTAAACATTAGCAATTATTTACTAGCAGCTTTTAACATTAAACGGCTTTTAACATTAAAAACATTAAATGGTTTTCATAAACATTAGCAATTATTTACTAACAGTTTTATACAACCTTCCAGACTGTAATTCTTTTACCCACAGGTTGAATCCAGCCCAGGCATCAGCACTGCAGACTTGATCTATATCACTCTGCCTGTATGCCTCAGTCTAGATCTAGAACAGTCTCCTTTTAGGGGGAGAGGGGATAGTTTGATTTCTAACCCTATGCAGTTCTTTGTGTCTATTTAAATAATCACTAAAGGGCCAGACCTTCAGCTGATGTAAATGAGTGTAGCTATGGCAGATTTTTACTGTAGTTTGATCTGGACTTAAGTTCCCATTTAGTGCTCCTTGGGGATAGTGGGGTAGTGGATTTTATGATGTGAACACTTGATCATCAGTTCATGCACAGATGAACAGTCCTGTCCTAATAACTTGGGGTTACTTCAGAGCCAAGCTAGACTTGCGCTAATAACCAAAAGGGGAAAAAAAGCTTCTCTAAACCCTGCAGCTAGCCCCCTGAGACTTCCCAAAGTTTTACTGTTCAGAACAAAATTAAAGCAGTATTCATGTGTACTATTTTCATATGACCTTTCCATGTCAATCAGAAAAGAATTAATATTATTGAACTAATTCAGTTGGTTGGCTAGAGAAGAATATGCAACGTTGGTTGCTTCAGTTTTTTAGTTTGTTTCAGAATCCTGCTTATCCATTATTTTTTCTGTCAGCACCTTTTGGAAACTCAGTGCAGTATCTTGCTTATCAAGATTTTAGTTCCTCCTTTGTCAGCTTTGCAGTACTGGAAAGTACAAAGCAGCATGCTTTCCAGATACTCCTCTAACAAAAAATTCTATAAATGTGCAAGATATTCTTTTTATTATTTATTATAGTTATGAGAAAACAAGATTTTTTTAGAAGTACACTGTTACAAAATATCTAAAAAGAGGGTCAGTCTTCATTCCATTCAGTTTAGGTATAGGAAGTTTAGATCTACTTAGATTAAAATATATTTTTTGTGATTTTGTGGCGTATCTGAGAAAATGCCTTCTCAGGTGCAATTTCATATTAACTATGACTAGGAATATAGACTGAGCACCATTACCACATGTTTTAACCTGCCTCGCTGCTGTTAAATGGTATGGTATGGTTGATTGCCATGTTAAGGCTGATTATGGTACCATGTGCTTTCTTGCATAGTTTTTTTGAGCTTCTGCTCCCATACTGAAAATGTATTTTTGAACACCTGCAGAGTGCAGCCATTTCCTACTCCCTTCTGATATAATGGACTTGTATTTGCTAATGGTTCAGGCTCCAGCATACCCCTAGGGAGAAAGGGAAGGCACACGTGTTTTTTTTTTTTAATCTTTGTGAGTTATGCTGCTTCAAGGAGCATACTGTGATAACTCCCTGTGCAAATGCTAAAACTCCTTGTGAGATGCTTGTAGGGGGTAGCTGTGAGGCTTAACTTCTAAAATATTCCATTTGTAGGTGTAAATTTATTTTTTGCTGAACCTTAAAAAAATTAAAACTCAGATGCAGTGTCCAGACTCAGAGAGAGATTTATGTATTTGCACTGAGTGACAAACAAGCTCACATGTAGAAAGGAAAGGAAGTGCTTAATTCTGCATTTGTAATTTAATATTATACCATTGGAAAGGATATAGCTAATCAACTGATTTCCTTTCTGCCTGTGAAAGAGGTCACAACACTATAAAGAGATTTTGCAATTATACTCATAGATATGTTATGCATAATTCACAGATTGGTGTGTAGCTCAGGTGACTGAAAATTTACTAGCCTCATTCATAGCTTGTCAGTTATTCATAGAGTTTCATAGAGTTTCATAGATTTAGGGTCGGAAGGGACCTAGTAGATCTCCTAGCCCGACCCCCCGCCAGGGCGGGAGAACAACAAAACCCCAAAACAAGAAACGGGACTCAAATGAGTCCAGCCAGGTAGGCATCCAGCCTCTTCTTAAAGACCCCCAGGGTAGGGGCCAGCACC
>NW_017728992.1:62883000-62894731 GCF_001723915.1 Gavialis gangeticus
CTGATCGTAGAAGGCAATCAGGTTGGTCTGACATGATCTCCCCCTAATAAATCCATGCTGATTGCCCCTGAGCATCATTTCTGATGCCGGCCCATCACAAATGTGTTCCTTGATGATCTTCTCAAAGAGTTTCCCCAGGATTGAGGTAAGACTGACGTTGAATCAAGTTGTTGTGTTTTAACACTGTAGGAAAGGTAACTAATAGTTGTTTGATTCTTTCTGGGCCAAGGGGGCCTTAAGCCCAGCAATAGATCACAGTGAAGACAGCTCAGCTTGTATCATTTTGTTCCTTGCTTTTAATAGTATGAAACTTTGGTTGGGTTATCTGACAGTATATAATTTCCTGCCTTTGCATGCTATATTATGCAGACCTTTGTAGACCTTTTCATTGTGGTGATTCTCTCTCTCTCTATCTCTCTCAGGAGAGAACCAGATGAGAAACTTATTTGAGATGTGTTTTATAAGTGTCTGATGAATAGGGTGGAAGGAATTGTGGTTTGCTGAGTCCTAACTTGCCAGTCCCTGTTTGTTAAAGGATGTGATTGTTTTACCTTTCTCAAAAAATGACAACATAATGTAAATGTTTAGATTTTGTTTCACCAAGCTCACTACTTTGATCTTTGATTTTCCTATGAAGGAACTTACCTCTGTAATGATTTGTCCTTTAATTTTCCAAAGTGTTTGTAGGGTTAACCTTTCATAGAAATCCACGTTGGATACTTATTCATGTTCCTAGATTAGAGAAAATGCACGTGGTCAAAGTAAGTACAGCAGGTAGTGCATGGTGCTTGTGTTCATTTTGTTTAATAAAATAGACCTTACAAAACAATTAGTCATTACTATATATTCTTTAAAATCTCAGGTCTTTCTTTACCTGTCTGTTGGTTGCAAAGGCTTTATTAGCCACTTGTACACATGATGGAGGTTTAGTTCTCCCAAAATTGAAATGGTGGTTTTTTACTTGTCAGTTAAAAAAAACCACTGTTTCAGTGTAGGGCCCAGTGTCAGCTCACACCCGTACCTCCAGCTGTGGGCAGGTTCCATCAGGAAAAAATCCTTTTTTTTTCTTTTTTCTTTTTCTTTCCTTGGAAACTTTCCATCTCTCTTGCAGCCAGGAGATGAGCTGCTGGTGGGCCCTGAGCTGTGGAGGGGCCCGGTCCTTCCTCCGTGGTGGCAGTGGCACCCATTTGCTACAACCCCACCCAGGTGGTCCTGTGGGGTGGGCACTGCCACTGTGGAGGGAAAGACTGGGACCCCTGCATCTTAGGGCTGTGTGACCTGGTGGCAGCTTATGCAGGTAGGCTGCACTGCGAAGGAAAAAGTGACGAGAGGTATGATTTCTTTTTTCCCCTCCCAAAACCTGGGGGGTGAGTGGCTGGCAGGCTGAGTGGCCCCTGAGCTGTGGGGGGCCCCAGTGCTGCTTTCTGTGATAGTGCTGCCACCTGGGACTGCCTGGGCAGGCTGCTAGTGGGCGGGTGCTGCTTTTTTTTGTTTGTTTTTCCTTCGAGGAGTCTGCCTGCACGAGCTGCTACCAGGTTGCACAGCCCCTGAGTTACAGGAGGGGCCCAGTCCTTTCTGCCTCAGCTTCAGTGCCCCCCCACCCCCTGGGCTGCCCGGGCAGGGTGCTAGCGGGCAGGTGCTGCCCCAGCTTGTAGGCAGCACCTGGTCTGATCCAACAGTGAATGGGGTGCTGGAAGCCTGGGTGTGCTTGGGGAAGCTTTGGCTTGATAGGCTTCTAGCACCCTGTGCATTGTCCCTGCTGCCTTCCCACACCCTGGGGCTGCCCGGGAGTGAGCTGGCTTGCCCCTGGGGCAGTGCCGGAAGGCAGCAGGAGGGTTGCTGGGTGTGCTGTGGACTGTGCACAAGGTGCTGGAAGCCCACTAAGCCCAAGCTTCCTTGGGCATGCCTGGGTTTCCAGTGCCCCGTGCACCATTCCCACCATCTTCTCCAGGTGTATTGCTGCAATTTGTTACCTAGCAAACTGGAATACATCAGATGTGTTTTACTTTGCTATGTAACAAAGTCATTTAAAGTGAAATATGCCACCATAGGTGTAAACAGAGATGCCATTAAAGTGGTGCAAATAGGGAATAAAACTGCTTTAAAGGCCAATTTTGTCACGTGTACACGTGCCCATTGTGTCCTGTAGACTGATGTGAAGCTGCTTTTTCAAAACATATTGACCTTTAAAAAATCCGCAGCAATGAATACAATGTTAGCGTCCCCATATATACTGGGGAAAAGGAAAGTTAAAAGGAAGTTGGTCATTATTTAGGAATGTCAAAGACTTTAATTAGTTTGAGGGATTTTTGTAGCAAACATAACCATGTAAAAACCATTGCACTATAGTGCACTTTACTGATATGCCTATGAATTAGTCCTTAATTTTCTTAATTGCTTAACATGAGTCTAGTCCCTTTTGTTTATTGCTTACATTGTTATAATGTCAGCTACCTGCATATCAGTCAACTGCATAAATTACTTGAGTGAATAGGAACTCTTCAGTCTCACTATTTTGTAATGTAGTTGTATGCCTCCTTTTAACTGCCATAGGAAAATTGACTAGGGCTAAGAACAGAAATTACATACAAACTGGTGGTGTTTGGAAACCAGTTCAAATCTGTACATACCAGAAGTTCAGTGCACATAAGCTGCTTGAAAAATGGCTGAAACCAGTTCAGTATAAACCTGGATGGATGTAGTGTCAGATTTAACTGATTTAGATTAAATTGTATTGAACTTCAAGATTCAAGTCAACTCACAGTTACCTTGCATCCTGGGGATGGTGGGAGGAAAGACACTCCATGGCAACCCTCCCCCCTTCACAAGGTGGGGGGGCTAGCCTTGGCCCAAGTTGCTCTAGTGCCCTCCCCTACCCCCCCCCCGGCTTCTGGCCTGGGCAACTACAAGCATCTGACTGCATTTCTGCATTTTCTAATGAAAATGGTTAGGGGGATGGGATGCAAGATGTATGAGGAGAGGCTGAGGGAACTGGGCTTGCTTAGTCTAGAGAACAGAAGACTGAGGGGGGATTTAATAGCTGCCTTCAGCTATCTGAAAGGTGGTTCCAAAGAGGATGGAGCTAAACTGCTCTCTGTGTTGGCAGATGACAGAACAAGGACCAATGGGTTGCAGCAAGGGAAGTTTAGGTTGGATATTAGGAGAAACTTCTCACTAGGAGGGTAGTAAAGCACTGGAACAGGTTACCCAGAGAGGTTGTGGAGTCTCCATCCTTGGAGGTTTTTAAGACTTGGCTAGACAAAGCCTTGGCTGGGGTGATCTAGTTGGGGCTGGTCCTCCTTTGAGCAGGGGGTTGGACTAGATGACCTCCTGAGGTCCCTTCCAACTTTAAGTTTCTATGATTCTGGTATCAAAAGTGAACATCTGTTCACTTGTTTATTGGTTTAATTTATGCATCTTAGACTAGTCTGTGAAGATTGAATTGATTCAGCCTCAGGCTTTTTGACTCCCTCTACTTGGCCTAGGAGCTTTCAATTTTATGGCTGCTATTGGTGGTAAGAGTGGGAAACAAGCCTTAATGGCCTGAGAAAAGTTTAGCACAGGCTGTTTCTGTAGTTAATGACCATTGTTTATATTGAGTTTGGATAAGTGCATCCTCCAGGTTACCGTATAGCCTTTTTCCAGTCCGGAGGCTATGTCCATAAACAGGACATATGTTGTTTTGCTTGCTACAGCAGTTGGCCAGTTTAGGTATGGTGGAATAGACAATTCCATGTAGGGAAGGAGGGAAAATATAAACAAACTACAGATTATTAGCAAACTGCTTAATCCACAATGATCTCTGGTACTCCAGAGTCTGATTGTTGTAGCAAGATATTGCGTGTCTCAGTAATTGTTAAAATAGAGCCAGAATGTTTTATAGTCGGTATTCTAAAATACTTAATTATTGCTAATTAATGCCACAGTAGGTAAATAGAAAAATAAGGGTCTTGCAAGCCCAATAATATAGTTTTACATAAATTTCCCTTTGTTGCAGTGTTTGTAGTGAAGACATATCATGATGGATACATATCATAATATTAAATAAATACCTTGGGTTGGCATTTTTATTTCCTTCAGAAAAACTCTTCCTGTTAAAATTGAATTTTTAAACTGCAAGTGGGAGTTTTCTTGGTTTCATATAATGGGAAAGTAGCTTTGCAATTTTGTAGGGAGACTAACTTCTCTATTATATATAGAAACATCTTATTTCACTGTAGTGCTTTTAACATGGATTAAACTATATCATATATGATTACATTAATAGAGCTATATAGATAAATGCATTCCTTTTTCTACATTCTCAGTGTTACAATGGGTGCATCTATATCAGTGCTTTACTGCAGCTGACTAATTAGCTCCACAGTTACGTGTCACATGCTACACAGGGTGCATTAAATGAACTAACTCCACCCTAAGATGGTACTGTTCAACAGTACTATCTTATAGCTGAGTAATTAAGTGCAACAAAATGCACATGTAGATAGTGACAGAGGCTAGCTGGGGCAAGAGAGTGCTAAAGGGCAGGGGCTGCCTAGCCACACAGCTCTGCACTTCTTGCACTCTTGTACCCCAGCCAGCCTCTCTGCCACCTGACACCACCATCCGGACCCTGGAGTTGACCCCTCCCTGAGCCTCCTGCCTGGGAGTCCAGCGCTGCTCTGCACACTGCTGCTGTCTGGGCCACACATGTAGATGCTGCACCTGGGAGCAGTTGACTCCAATGCGAATTGCCCTGGAATTTGTCACAGTTATTGAACATGTAGATGCACCTAGGAAAATAATTTTCTTCCTGGGCACTTGATATCCTCTTAGAAATTAAAAGTTTATGAACTTTCATTTCTACACAGGAGAACTTTTACAGTCTTTTCTCTAATGCCTGATGAAGGCTTTTGTGCCCCAAAGCTTGCAATTAAAGACTTTTTTTTTTTTTTGCAAAAATCTTGTTGGTCTAATAAAAGATACCATCTCTACTACGAGTCCTGATTGCCAGTGGGGCATTCAGATGTTTTCATTGTGAAGTTCCAGCATAATGTGTAAAGTTTCATAGGGACTCTCCTTTCCTTACAAGTAGCAAAAAATCTTTATTTCTGGAAATAAGGCTGTTTTTAATAAGACTTCACTTGTGGGACGGGGAACAGAACCAACACTTGGTTTCACTGGAATCTTTTATCTGGCAGGGATTGATTTTTGTTTTTTTGGGGTTTTTTTTTTGTTTTGTTCTCTTCTCTTTTTTTTATATATTATGGAAAATTCTTGCCTCCTCTTTAATAGTGAGGACTACCTTCTAGCATACTCTACAAACATTTGCTGCACAGTCTTCTGCTTCTGCATTCAGAAGTAGAGATATGTTTAGCATTCAGCTGGGGACTCTTTGCTCTAAGACAAATGTCTCTCTCACCCAAACTTTCTGCACAATGGGGAAAAAATCTTCACCAGAGCACTATGAGCAAGGTAGATGACTTCTCTATTTTAGGAGTAGATACCCAGCTTCTTCTCAGCCCTAGCAGTTGATTGTAAGAGTCTGCAACAGGGCTCATTTGCTTAACATTACACACTGGCTGTTCCATTCCCACCTCAATACAATTCAGGAAGGACATTCTTTAAAGAAAACTATTATGTCTTCATGACATGATTTTAGCAAGCTCCTTTTCTTCTCCCAGATGCTTACTACATTTCTATGATTTTGCTTCCTAGTGGTTATGCTTGATAGCATTTGTGAATGAGTGGTTCGATACTAAATCAGATTATATAATCAACTCATCTAGCTATTCCAAAGGAAGGTGCAAGAAACCCTGAAGAGGCCTGCATGTAATATCTTACATGGAATAACCTACACATATAGGAACTGTTTTCTAACCTAGAACCTGACGTATGTTTTGAAGTGTGAGTGTTTATATTCCTTACTTAAAGCTTATTTAATTGAATTGTTTCATTATCCATATCTGTCAATCCATATCTGCCATTATCCATATCTGTCAATTAGTAATATCATTGGTGTATGTTGTGTAAGAAAGAAACGTTTGCATATTCATGATTTTGACTCTATATAAGAATGTGTTATACTCATATATGGCATCCTTCCTATATGGAGTACTCTTGGGAATCCCATACTTTGCTGCTACGTGTGAAGAGTTAATGGTCAGTTGTATGAGGAAAATGCAAATATATAATAATTTGCTGTCTTTGATTGATATATTATAATAATATGTTTGAATTGGTTTAGAATAAAAGAAATGAAACAGAATTTGTAATTAAAATTGATATGTTTTCAAATTCTATAAGTATTGAATAATATTTCATGAAATATATTAATTCAGAATACAAATCCTAAGAAAACAATCATATTGTTGTTTTCTTTTGTTCCAAGTCTCTGTCTACTGTCCTCACACTACAGTGTTTTCACATGTTTAGAAACATTCCTGAGATACTATGATTGTGTACCTAGAAAAATAAATCTCTAGAGAGAAAAAGCTGTTTAGATGCCTAACATGTATTAATTTTGGTTTGAAATTGGGAACCTATATAGGAATTTAGATGGCTTGATACCTTATTGAACCTGGGTCCTAGAGTTTCTAAATCTGAAAGGTTTTAAATGCATCCATTTATGGATAAATGCATCCATAAATCTGTTGAGTACAATCAATTCCATATATTGTTAAATTTATGCAATTACAATTCAATATTGTTAAAATATTGCCTCCAAATTTTTCAGTAATTGCCATGTGTCAAATACTGTATTTTTTTAATGGAGAAATGTTATTATTCACATTACTTTCTGGTTGCTGAGGTTAAACCAGTGTGGCCCAATGTATAAATATAATTTTCTTTTCTCTTTTTTTAAGAATTGTTCTGTTGTAAAACATTTAATTGTGAATTTTAGCCAGATAAGGCCCAATAAAATATTTCCCTTGCAAATTAAAGGTTTAATTTGTTTGTTTATTTTTATACTTTTAAAGGGAAAGTTACACGTTTTAAAAGCCTTGAGGAAGCATGAGCACATAAGCTGCTTTAAATATTCAAGAAGGCAAAAATATGTTAACATTCAGTTTTTAAGAAATGGTCTTTAGTTTGAATTTTTGGTTGTACAAATCTATGTGTTCACAGTGAATTCCAGATATAACTATAGTACAGTAGCTGGATTTCTAGGTGCCCGATTACATGTGCATGGCAGGTAGACATCCAGATACTAATATTTGCTCTTCCAGTTCACTGTGAGCATAACGTTTCAGGCTTATTTTTTGTAATGGGTAGCTGTCTGCCTAAAATCAGGTTCTCCAATTCTAAATATGACCCTAAAATGTTTGGTCTGTAAATACAACGTACAGGGTAGGCATCGTTCTGTACGTGCAAACTCTAACTTTGATTTCCATTCAGTTTTTCAAGTCTATCCATAGAGATGTTCCACAGTAATGACTGTTTCTTTATGTGCCAAGTTTGTGGTTAAGAGAATTTCTTGTAAGAAAAGTGCAAATAACTTTTTTTTTTTTTTTACATCTAGGAATTGTGGGGGGGTTTTTCCAAGCTCTTCAAATTTAGAAACATCTACATTTTTTTTCTCCCTTCCAACTTAAAAAAAGAAGGCAACAGTTTGAGTGGCTAGTGCATTAAAGTCCAGGAGGGTTTTATTTAGAAAGTCCTAAATTAAGAAAGATGAGCTATTTTAGGGGAAGTCATTTTGAAACCTTAAGTGTAGGGTTTATTACTGATGCTATTGAATAATATATTAATTACATGTATGGACCTCTGGCCATATGAAAATGATGCTTTTCGTGTTTTAGACATTGGAAATTATGTACACTTGGTATGTTTGCTCATTTCATAATTAAAACGATGTTCCTATTTCCTTAGCTGGAAGATGCTAAGAGCAATAGGCTTTGTTTGTGTTTCTAAATGAAACTGCTACAGCATTTATGACCTAGCATTTTTTAGGCTGGAAAGTTGTGTGGCTTTGTAATTTATTATTTTTATAGGGTGGAGAAGCTTCCCTGGGCTGTTTCTGCAAAAGAGATCAAAGTAAAATTGAACTGACATTTTTCCTGTGAGAGAGACCACCCTACAGTGATAGTTCTTATGTTTTTTTACCGTTTGATGATTGATGTGTCTGTGACATGGGGCCCAGGATTAGAGATCCTGTGGACAGGACAGTGCTAATATTATATAGAATTTGAAAGGACAATGTCGAGCCATTTTTGTTAGTTTTACATTTTTTGTTGTTTACAGTGTTTCAGAAGCATAAAATATTGTTCTTTTCCACTTTGTTTATGGTTTAATGCCAGAATTTATGTAGCATCAGTTTCACTCTAACTTTTCGTACATATTTTTTGCTGTGCTCCAGAAGTAGTGTTTGTTAGTTGTGCTATAAAGCCTTTCAAGATGGTGTTTACATCTATGTGGGCTGTTAGTGTCAGTGGCTGTTTTTTCTTCAGAGGGGAGCTGTGAATTTAATACAAATAAATTAAGGAAAGTCAGATCACTGTTACTGATTTAGGATTCTGTTCCCTATTGAAAAAAAAAAAGTTAGGTGCTTAAGGACTTCAGTGTTTAGGCATTTTGAAAAATGTTACCTTTTGTCCTTGGAGCACTTGTAGTCAACTACATGATACCATGTTCTACCTATTGTTGCAACAGGATTTCAGTGCTTGTATGGGGTTTTTTTTTTCAATTTCATGTGGTAATGAATGTGCACGTAATTGTTTTAGATTGGTACATGTAGTTGGAAAGGCTAAGCCACCAGTAACTTGCTTGAAAACAAGTTACTGATGGGTTTCAAGGGGTTTTTTTCTACCTAATTTAATCTTTTCAGGTTTGTATTAGAATAGTGACATCAAAACTCTTTCTATTTCTATTTCTCCTTTCTTATTTAACTCTAGGGTTCAACTATAGGGGCTTGCGCTAGCTGATTAGGGTGCCAGCAGTTCAGGCATTCATATTGCCTGCCTCTATTATGTGCAGTGACAGGCTTGCAAGGGCCACAAAAGCAGTTCAGCTATTTATTTTAATACCTGCCATAGCTGGTGAAACTTCATTCTTAAGACCTATATGATAATAAAGATAGTTTAGAGTGTTGGTGTAAGCAATGCTCTGTCTAGAGCTGGTAAAATACTGAGGTGTCGGCTGACATGTAGAAAACTTGATATTGCCTGGGGATGACCGGATAAGAAAGCAGAAGGATGAAAAAGAAGAAAAATTAACACACATTCATTTAGGATAATAGATGGGGCAGGGGGAGAGGAGATGGAAGCAATAGATACGTTAAAATTAAGGAAAATAGAGCTTGAAATAGTGGAGGAAGAAGAACTTAGCTGCTACTCTTGTCAGTGATGTACAGGAAGTGATGGTATCAAAAGGAGAATTGTTGGGAAGCAGAGATAATGATAAAGAACGTTCAGGTCATCCTTCCAAATGGAAGGATATTAAATTAAAACCAGTTAATGAAAGGAAGGGAAGACTGTCTCCTCAGACACAGTCTGGCATTTATTACCAAGAAAACAACAAATGCAAACAATGACCAAATGATAAGTTAGTAATAGAGAATTCCATTCCTCTCCTGAAGCCAACACAGTCCAGTTGCCATGCAGAATGGTGATAGATCTTTTGGAAGGTTTCTTTATATATTTAATTTTATTTATAGGCATGACATTTATTTATGTTATTACTTCAGAGCACTAAATTGACAGTTCTGTTTTGTTTGAAGAGATGTACTCCACAAACCAGATATAAGAAATCAAAGCAAGGTAGCTCTATGCACTAAAAATAGGATGGGAGATTCTGTGGGAGGAACAGATTCACATTTCATTTGCCACAAGCACCGTTTCTAAAGCCTATGTATTTTTTTTCTATTTTTTTCTGGGGAAAAGAGATTCCATTTCTCCAGACTTCCTTATCTTTTGATATTGTTAGGGTTCAATTACTAAAGGAAATGTATTTCCTTTCCTTGACATGTTCACATTCCCTGCACCTTCTTCAGCATCTCATCTTCAGTTTCACTGAGACTTAGTTGTATTAAAATATTAGTGTTGGTTCCAGGTTCCCCTACATAGTTTTGCCTCCAGAGCATGTTGAAAGCTAAAGACACAAGGTCTAGTAGTATAAGTAACCTAAGTACAGCACATGGAACTAATAACTCCTTTGTTCAAATCCTAGGTATACCACTGACCTGTAAAATGAAGCATTCGTATTTATAAAGTGCTCTAGATTTACTGGTAATGCTTGGTTTATGCACCCATTTAATAGGAATATGGCAAGTTGCTTTTCTCAGACTAACTACCAATCCTCTCATAAATTTCTATCTGTGAGCATCACTGGTTTCATGGAGGATCTTCTTTAACTTGACCTTTGCCGGTAGCAAGGCATCTGCATAATGAAATTAATGTTTGACTGTTTAAAGGCCAATCCTGATCATCTTTTTCTAAACAGAAAAGTTGCCATTGTCAAGACAACACCCATCATAAAAATCAGTTTAATACAGAACAATAATTTGGGAGCTTGGTTTGTTACCTACTCATTGTTCGACCACGAAAATTACTTATTTGTAATATGAAGTTTAAGTATATGAAATTTGCTGTAGAAAAGGGGAAATGAATTTATTAATCAGATTATGCTTTGTGATTTTTTTTTGAAGTGCTGAAGAAATTGTAGTGTTTAATCTATTGGGGCCTGAATTGTCTGTTCCTATGTCTAAAAATTAGATGCCCAGATTTTGGAATGGTATTCACAAACATACTCAAAAAAGGTGCCTTTTAGATGCCAGTCTAATGGTTAGAACATGTACCCCAGTCTGAGAGAGTTCAATCAACATCTCCTACCTCCCAGGAGATGCATGCCCTTACCATGTGTGGGTGGGGTGGGGGTAGAAAGGCTTACCTGGGCTTTGTTGCATTTCTCTCTTGTTTTGAAGCTGGGCCTCTGTGTGAAAATGAATGCAGTAATCTGGGGGGAAGAGGTGGAATAAGCAAGTGGAACCTGATTCTGTACTCCAGTGAGAATTTTACTGCTTTGGTGGCAAGCGTTCTGTGTTCTTGTCCCTGCTCCTAATGTTGTTAACACATTTTGAACTGAAAAGTCAGGCATATATATACCTTTGTGACCCTGACCTGACAACCTTCATTTTTGCTGAGTTTTTCTTAGTACCTGTTGTTGATTCCACAAGAAATGACAACTCACCAATTCTAAATAGTCTGAACTTTAGTAAGCCATAAACTAAAAGGATAGCATGAGTTCAGTAAAGAAGATGAAAAGGGAAAAGTTTAGCAAAGATGATGTGGGCTATTGAAACAATGACAAAAAAAAATTCTTAAAAATAAGGCTATTTTAACATATGCTTCTTTCACTATGGCTCCTCGGGCATTTATTGCTTTTAACTTCTGTGATTTGCAAACTGCTTTGAATAGGAAAGAAGTTTTAAGTGGTACTCTGAAATTAAAACATTTTCAAACATTACATAAAAATACTTTTATACACATTGCACTTGTCACAAAAAAAGGCATCTGAAGTTTTAGTTAAAAATGTATATATTTTTAAAGGTTGCGGTAGGTTTATGTGCAACTTAAATATCTTTTAGTTATATCAGGTCATTTGCTTCAAAGAATTAATACAGCGCCAAGGCCCTTATTCTTAAGCAGAACAGCAAGCTTCAAGAAAAAAAAAAACTTGTCAGAAAGGTAGAGAGCTGAGGTGTTGTAGACAATTTAGTTGGAAAATTAATGAGTTGTCTGGATTTCTGAACCTT
>NW_017728992.1:62899731-62911956 GCF_001723915.1 Gavialis gangeticus
TAATAAAGCGCCAAGGCCCTTATTCTTAAGCAGAACAGCAAGCTTCAAGAAAAAAAAAAACTTGTCAGAAAGGTAGAGAGCTGAGGTGTTGTAGACAATTTAGTTGGAAAATTAATGAGTTGTCTGGATTTCTGAACCTTGCCTTAATTGTCAATGATGCAAATTAAGCCACTGCTGTCTGATATTATAGTTTTTCCCAAAAGCAATAATTACCAAGTTCATGGCCTCCTTTAAGTGTTCTGAATTAATTGCAGTGAAAGATGATAAAGAACAGTTGTTATGTAAGTAGGAGTATCTCTGTAACTCTTAATTTTTATGGCTTGCTTGATGGCTCTGAGCAGCAATGGGAGAACATTTTTTGCTCTCAAGGGTCATGAGTAAAATCAGATTTAGTACTGTACACGCCAGTCAGAAACATTAGTGTCTTGCCCTTCGTTACTCTGTGATCTCTGCCCTTTCTTTCACACTCTCCTGTCTGAAACCTGCTGCTGTTTCCTGGTTATTTCCTGATTTCTCTTCTGTTCCCTTTCTGAATACCAGTGTGTTTTTTTGTTTTGTTTTTTTGTCTGTTCCTCCTTCCCTAGCCCTTCTATCCAAGATGTGTTAGCAGCATCTTTATGCTCTTTATAGAGAAGGTGCATAGCATGATTAGTGAGAATCTACATCGGAAAATGAGCATGTGCTGGATTAATTGGCTTCCATGGCATTTTGCGACGCATCACGCATACCTCTGGCCTGGAAAGAATATTATTTTAAATATAACTAGAGAATCTGCAGGGAGAATTAACTTGAAAATATATTGTGCAAAAGGAGGACCCAGACTCGGATTACAGAACATAGCTCTGTGTCCTTACCACTGTGAGCCATCAGAAGCTGTAAAGCCTGCTATGATGAAGTAACAACTGAGTTAGGTTTGTATCACTGTGCAAGGACACCACTAGGTAGTGAACAGTATCAGTAATTGGACTTTAACTCGAAGAAATAGTGTGCATGCATTGCAGCCAAGCAGAGCAAGGGCTATATTTAAACTGCCGCCTTCTTAGCAGTGTACCCAGGATCGCTCAGCAGGTGGTTTACCTGTAGCCAACGTATATTAGAGAAGGGGTTCTGTAAAGACAGAGGTCTAATCCTTCCTTATGTTTAGATGCTAGATTTTGTGCTGCAACTTGAAGTATACTGTATTTTATGATGATTAAAGGATTTAGGTTGACAGCAAACTTAGGATTTTTAAGTGTTGGGCCCCATATGCAATTTGATATATTTTATTTTATTTGCCCTTTTTTTTTTTAAATAATAGTTTCTGAAGAGTGGTTTGCGGTGCATTCGCCCACTCAAAAAGTATTTTGTGCTCTGAAGCAAAAACTAAAGAACCACTGCATTTGTACATTCTTATTTACACTGATCAGATTTATAAAGGATAAAAAATTAGGAGAATAGCTAGTGGAAAAATAATATCCAACAAAAACATAAAGGTGGGACATTAAATTGTTTTAAGTACATTATGAAAGTTTCTCTTTGACATGGAAATTTCCTACATTATGGCCAAGTGCATTCCCATCTACATGTAGCAAAAAGTGTGAAGAAAATGTAGTGTGGTGTGTTGACAGATTAATGTGTAATGCAGTTGTATCAAGGTGGACTTGTTCCACTTTGGTCATTTTTTCATAGATGACTTGAGAAGTACTTAAGTTAGTTTGCAGAGAACTGTTAGTGATTTTAGTGCTGTTAGATGCTTAATATTTTCAAAATCAGGTCACTTAATTGGCACTTAGATAAGGATTTGTGTCCCTTTTTAAAAAATGCTGGCCATGAACTGTTACCACCCTGGCTTTTATCATTATACCTAGCCGAAGTCTGTGAGCACCTTTACTGTTTATGAATGAGCAATTGCTTCATAAGGTACTGCGTATACATTTTATACAACTGAAAATGTTACAAGTTACACGAGCCTGCACTCATGAGGCTGGGGAGGTACCCCATATTAGTAAGACAATAAATGCCCAGTATGCATCTAATTACAGTAGTGTGAATATTACCTTCATATGCTTAAATTCCTTTCAGAGTCTTTTTGCTGAAGAACAGAAGTGTATAATGCTGCTTATACTTTCTACCATTGTTTACAATGTAATATATGGTGTCATCCATCATCCAACTTTAATTTCACAAGCTATTCATTGTATTTAAACAGTGCCTTCTTCTATCAAATATTTATGAAAGTCTTGGGGAAGAATACATTAAAATGGCAGATGGGCGTCGTTTCAAGCATTTTCTTGACTGAAGGCTAGGGACCTCTGTGAATTTGAAGTCTGCTTTCAAGGAAAGTTCACAATGTCTGATGATAACCCAAGGAGGCAAGAATTCCACCAATTCCCTGCACTGTGATTTCAAAAAGCAATGGCTGCCTGCAGTCTTCATGCTTCAGCACCTTTCATTTTGAAATTGTTTGCAAGTGCAGTGAAGAATGGTGAACAAAACATTTACAGTTGAATTGGTTATTAATAATTCAGCGGACCTACAACTTTTGCACATTAAGATTACTTTACTCATTGATTTTTAACTGAAAAAGCTAAGTGGAAAATCAAACTTTTGATATCAGTCCAATTGAGAAGTGTGCATCAGGAGCACACTAATAACCTGGGACAACTTCTAGAAGGGAATCGTGGAGGGAGTTATGGTTTTACCATATTGGTAATATGCTAGATCTCCCAAGGAAGGGGGAGAGATGGTGATGGGTTTTCCTTCTCTGCTGGTTGATTTTCATAGGTTGTATGAGCTCAGAAAGAGACTGGATAGTTTCACTAATTACAAAAACTTGTGGGCTAAATTTCCTAACTGACATGTTTTTTCTCTGATGATAATCCTGCAATTTTGTGGTTTACCAAATAGAGTAATCAGTGGCGTAAATATGGATGGATTGATGGAAAAGCAGGAGAAAAAAAAACAACTTAAAGATATTTCCCTGTCCCATATGGTCTTATGTTGTGAACCCTTTAACCTGTAACAGCAAAACTGGTGGCTTGTCCCCAGTGCTTTTTCATGTCACCCACAAATAAATGTTTTCAAGCGCCTGATTTAAGAGGAAAGAAATTAAGCTGTTGCATTATTTTATGAACACAAGTTAGAAAATAACAGAAATACAGTTTCTACCAAAACCTTAACCCAGATACCAAATACATATTTGATAGTTAAACAAATAATCCCAAATTGTTCAATTTCCATACAAACATAGTGATACAAAAATAGTAAAAATGGTTTAAAATGGAGAACATGAAGTATACTACAGCCTCTGGACCATGTCTAGTGTTTATCCGAACTAGATATTATATAAAATAGTGAGAGAAATAATAAGAGTACAGATCTATGAAGAAAACAAGTTTCTAAACAATTAAAGCCTAACTACACAGAAAAAATAAATTTTCATTATAGAAAACACTACTATTTTAATCAAGCTCCATTAAAGCCTTCCATCTGCATTTGGAGGGCTTCCAAATTGGACACTTTCTCCGGGAAAGGTATAGTCACTCGTTTGTGTTACTGGCCTCCCTAAGGATCACGGCTTTGTTTTTGTTCATTGCTAAAATTACCCAGGCAAATCCCCCTTGCAAGGCATGTTTAGATCACCTTGACTATGTGTCACTTCTTCCATTTCAATAATAGTTTACACTTGTATAAGAATCCATGATTGGCAAGAATATATAGATAGAGCTTTACTTCTAAAGCTGTAAAGTGTCACTTGCTCTTCTATAACATGCATAACCAATTGTTCAGTTTACCGTTAGAGCACCAGCACTGCTCTGACTATATCACAGACAAGTAAGAAGGGTTTCCAGTCTAACCAGAAATCATGCAACCTCAGCCAAGAGAATATGGCAGAAAAAAATGTGAAACTTCAAACACTGACGTTTAAACCTCATAACAGACATTCAGTTTCTCTTGGGAGAGTCATTGCTTTCAAGAAACCACAACTATACAGATCTTTAGGCTTTTTCTCCTAGAGTAAAACATGGCCAATCCAAAAGAAAAATAACTTGGGAACAACTAGGGTTAAATCACTCCCAGTACAATTTCCTCTGGGAGAACAAATGTCTGTATGTGCTGTGGTTTCTTTTAGAAGAGAACATAGTCCTCCAAGGTTCCTCCCTGCTCTCCTCCCAGGGAGATGGTGTGTTGCTTACTGGAGCAAGAAGCAGGACACACCCTGTCTGCAATCCGCACATTGTGCCTCAGGGCAACATAGGCTGACTATGGGCAGTCTGGGTCAGGCAGTCTGCAGGGTTGCCCCATATACTGTTGACATCTGTCATCAGACAGACTAAGGGAGCTTGCAGAGCAAGCTGAGATGTGTGCACAGGTCACCCCTTCCTCCTGTCTTCCCTCAAGATTCTCCCAGATTATTTGAGTGTGTGTAGGCAGCCTTAGTTTAGTTTTGGTATAGTTTTGGTTTAACTAATTAAGTCAGAAGTGGGTAAAGTCTGACCCACAGGCCAGACTGTGCCTGTGGTGGACTCTGTTTCCCAGTGGCCCCTGCAGTGGCAGCTCCTTCTGACTGCCACTGCTGGACCCAGCCCTGTTGCCCAGGTGCTCCAGCCTATCTGCCCTGAACCCACCACTGGAGATGGGTCCATGGCTGGCAGTATGCTGGGCAAGTGGGGTTGGAGAGACCCGAGATCTTGCGGTGGCAACAGCAGAGGGCCAGAGCTGGGGCAGAGTCACAATCTGCTGCCCGCATGCCCCTGTGATAAGCATGGGTTCCATTGGCAGGGGTCTTCAGGGAGGAGTCTTCCGTTTCCATAAAGTAGGCATAAAGCCAAGCTGGGGGTGGAGAATGTTTGCTGGTAGTAGGGCCACTTATGGTTCTGGGCTGAGTCATAGATTTGGAATTGATTTGGCTTGGAACATGGAAAATTGGGGGGGGGGGGGAAAAAGAGTTGCACTAACTTGTTCTTACCTGGTAGGGCTGTGTACAGCTTCAGTTACTGATTCAATTCAGAGGAGATTTGGTCTGATTCAGCAGCCAAATCTCCAAATCTGAACTGAATTGGGAGACCAGTGAAAAGGTCTGAATCAATCCGAAGCCTCTTGTCCAAGGGTAGCGCTGTGCCGGTCACTTGCCTCCGTGCCGACGCCTCCGCCCCTCTTGGTAAAGGACTGTCCCCGAGGTGTTCCTCCTCCCTCGACTCGTTTGGGGCTGGTTTCCTCTGAACCGCCTGCCACGACTTTGATGATCTATTGGTTCAGTGATAAATCCGGGGGCGTACCAGTCCACAAATGAGACTCCGATCCCTCAGGGGTCCCACGTTGTTGAGGGCTCCGCCGCCCTTACACCCTCGCCCGTACCTCCAAGTCTTTCCGCCGCCTGTGTCCCTCTCGTCCCCAAGGGCACGTCTGAAGTGCAGAAATCAAAGAGAAAACAAAACAACTGAATGCTCCCGGCCAGGGATTCCCGGATCCCGAAGGTTATCTGTCCCCTTTACCGGCTTCTCCGGTCTTTCCCTGTCCGGCGTGGGGTTACCTCCCCCAATTCCGGCTGTACTCACCACCGGATCTGGTCCTGGGCTTGCACGGTCCCCGAGCCCCTCTCGGGCACGGCTATCTCACTGTCTTTGCTGCGAGTGCCCCTCTATTCAGAAGAATACGGCTCACCGGCTCTCCCTGAGCCGAGCCGTTCTCTGCGCCGTCTGTATCCACGGTGCGGCCGCTGCTCCTCAGCTCCCGGGTCCCCTTGGGGTTTCCCCCGGCCCCAGAAGGTCCTCCCGCGCCGGCCGGCTGTCTTTCCCCACGCATGGGTGCTCCCAACGACTCCCTCTTCGTCGCCGCTGCCGCCTTCCGGCTTTTTTTCGCCAGCTGCCTCCGGCGTCCCTTTAATAGGGACCGGAACGGCCTCGAGGCTTCCTCCCCGGCCGCACCTGTGGAGCGTGAGGGTGCCCGGCTGGGCAATTTGGGCCGGGGGGCGTAACCCGGATGGGTTATTTCCGGGTGGTGGGGTTCCAGGGACCCCCTGCTCCCTTCCTCCCCCACACCGCTGAATCAATTTGGAAAAGGATTTATTGGAGATTTGGCAATTTCAGGCAGTCTACGCTTACTGCTGCAGGGAGCTGGACCTGGACTCTGTGCTAGTAAGTAAGGGGCTGGGAGGGAGGCACCTAGAGGAGGGGGGAGGGGACCATGGGGGGAAACCACCAGGCCCCATCCCCTGCCTGTTCCCCAGCTCCCTTGAGCACCCCTGTCCCGCGCCCACTCTCCCAGCCCTGTCAATGGCTGCACCGCCTTGTTCAAGCTTCTGGCACTTGAAAAACATTTTTTTTAAAATCCCTGCACCCGCTGGCTGCTGTGGCAGCTGTTGGGGCCTCTGGGGGCTCATGGCAGAGTCTCCCCATGCAGCATGGGGCAGTGGGGATCAGCCCCCTGCCTCTCAGGAGCTGGAGAGTGCGGGGCTTTTTTCTTTTCTTTAAATGCCAGGACACTGAGGCCAGGCAGGGTAGCCATTGACGGGGCTGGGGTCTGTTTGATTTGGAGATTCGACCAAGTTGGCAGCAGCCGAATCTCCAACTCAGATTTGACCAAATAGATTCGGGATGGTGATTCAAATCACCGAATCGAATCACTGTCCCCCAAATCTGCTGAATCCAAATTCAAAGCAAATACAAACTGCTTTGCACAGGCCTAGTGCCTGGCAGTATGTTTGCCCAATAGGAGCCATGTGTTTCATAGTCATGGTCAGTGCTGGCTGCATTTAATCAGTGTCATGATGAGTTTCAATTGGTAAGCGCATGCTGCTTTTAGCAGCAGTTCAAAGATAGGTAGTATATTTATTAAGGTTTCTTGGTATATGAATGTAAGAAGAGAGGTTTTTTCTCCTTGTTGATTTGCGGGAGAAACCTCATCTTCTATTCAAGTAAGTATAGTAATTGGAGATGTAGAACACCCAAAAAACTATTTTTGCTCCTTCATAAATTGTTTCTTTGTAAAATTTGCTCCATACACTTAAATTATTAATTCCTCTCTGAGGCCGCTGTATGTATCAAGTTTAAAGTTTTGATTATGAACCCTTCTCTTAGTTACTTGAACACAGAAGAGAATCACAAGTGTTGTTGAATATTAATATATTTATTTTTTTACTTTTTTTAATGTTAAATTATTGTCCTGAAATTTTCTGAGTTTGGGCTGAATATATGCCTGCCAAAATCACGCTCAAAGGCAGTTTTGGGGAGGGAAAGAGAAGGATTGGACAGAATGCAATTCCTCTTTTAATCAAAGTTCCAGCGTTGTTTGCCATGTTGCTATAATATATTCACTGTAAAATCTAGAAGTGTTGTAAATAAGTGACTGGCAGTTGCCCGAGGCAGCAAATTTTACTGATGCAATGAGATAAAAGTAATTAAAAAACATGTAGACTAATGGGTAATTAAATCCATGGGAAGTATTTTGTAACTAATTACTATGTTCTAATCATAGATTGCTTTCTATTTGTCAAGGTAAGTGTATATAATTACACAGTTCCTATTTTCTTTCATTTAAAATCATCCCAGTTGGGTGAATATTTTTTAAGCAAACCAAAACCCTCTGAATATTTCGCAACTCATTTTAGGCAAATAAAGTAGACAAAGTGGTGGTCATCCTCTTTCCTGAATGCAGGTGGCACAGCTGTCTGGATCACTTTCTCCCAAGGTTGTAGCAGTTCATTCTGTGGGACAGATCATCCTCTTTGTTTCTGTTAAATTGAGATTCCAAAGTGTATTTTGCTACATGCTTCCAAATTAAATTAGATATATCAGGCCAGCATTAAGTATCTCAGAGCATGAATATCCTTGTCTACCTTAACTGTTCTAGTGCTGTCCTTTCCAGAATTAAGACAGACAGACATAGTATGATAAGGCTGAAAGGATTCTCAAGGAACATGTAATCCAACCCTTTTCCCAGATACAAGACTTTCTATACCTAAATCAACCCAGGTAGATACCTATCCAGTTTTTTGTGAATCTCAACTGAAGAAGATTCCATAGCATCTGGAAGCAGTGACTCAATAAAGTGGTTTGGTTTAGTTTAGGTTAGACTTGTTAAGACATGCTAGGTATGATTGACCTAATAATGACCTTTTTTCCTAGCTATGTTCCAGCCTCAACAAAGGACACAGGCTAAATTTGAATACTTGCATCAAGTTATGAAGCACCACCCTGTAACATCATTAGGGAAAAAGGAAGGTTTACTTAGCACTTGACTCAGGGGTCAGCAACCTACAGCCTGCAGACTAGGCCCAGCCTGCAAAGAGGTTGAACTGACCTGGGAAGTCTGACCTAGTCAGGGGCGGCACAGGGCATCAAACAGCACTCAGATGTTCCAAATAGCCTATCCCCTCTTCAGCCCTCCATGCTGCCCTCTTGTGGCTTCATTTACCTTCACTGCAGAGGGTCTGGGTTTTTATTAGGAATGTAAATATAATTTTAAAAACTATCCATTTAACCTCCTCCAGTTGTATCGGTTAAATGATTAACTGATAAAACATGCCCAGTGTTGGCTGGGAGAGTGCAATGCCACAGGCCAGTGGCTGTCCCACCCTGCTATGCCGTGGTGGAAGGGCCGCAGCCACCAGCCCAGAGCACTGTGGGGAGACAGGGGCCATGCAGACTCACTAGGAAACAGTTGCAGCTGAGTCCTGCTCCCCGGGGCCTTTGACTGGTGGGGGGGCAGAGGGGAGGTGACAGCAAGCCCCACCAGATGACACAGCCCACATGAAGCCATGGGTGGCAGCAGCAGACCAGAGACTTTCCCAGCTGGCAGCTACACCAAGCTGGGAGGGAGAGACCAAACTCACTGGACCCACTCACCTCTCTCCCTCTCTGTATCCCTCTCCTTTTCCTCCCTCCCTCCCTTCTGCCTGCCCTGATGCTATCCTGTTCCTGAGGCACCGTGCTGCTTCCCTTCCCTGCCAGATTGTGCCCTGTGCTAAACGCTAACCACTAATGCATTATCGGTATAAATATTTAACTTTTAAATGTTTAACCTTTCACATCCCTTGTTTCTATTGTGAAGGTAAGCATAGGCAGCTTGGGTGTTTCTGGTTCATGGCAGCATGGGTTGCAGACCCCTGATCTAACCCAGTCTAAGCTTCACCATTTCCCTTGGTCAAGCCTAAAACAGGGTAGACTTGTACCTTATAGACTAATTTTATACATATGTATATGTGTGTGTGTGTGTGTATGTATGTATGTATGTATGTATATTTGCACCTTATAGACTAACATCCATCCATCTGTATATATAACTAGTTACATCTGTTTACTGAGGGAAATGGTCAAGATTAGATTGGGTTAGATATATATATACCACAAGCTTTCCTGAACTGGAGCTTAGTGCATCAAATGCTGTGAAAGGATGTGCCTAGGCATGCACGTGCACACTCTTTCAAACGTGCAAACTCTCTCTCTGGATGAGTGTTCTTGTTGAGTGAAAGCCTTTTTGAGAATTGTGAGGTGGCGATCCCTGGTGTTCTCAGTGCAAATTCAGTGGTATCTGAGGACTTGGCTGTATATTACAGCTTTTTTGGTGTGTTTAAGGTGCTTTGGTGTGTTTAGAGTCACCCAGTTGCATCGTGAAGATCTGCTGCAGTACAGAAGGAAAAAACCGCATGAATTGCACACTGCTGGTTATGACATATCACTCCTTCCTTGAACTTATATGGAAAATCCTCAAACAATTGCAAACTGTACTAGAAGACGACCCAATTCTTAAAGAAATCTTCCCAGAACTACCCATCCTAGCCTTCAATTTACAAAATACTTTTCACAGACGAGCCTATGAACTTCACTTCATCAACCATTGGGTTCATTAGAGGCAGGTCCTGTCAGACCAACCTGGTTGCCTTCTATGACCAGGTAACAAAATCCTTAGACCCAGGTGTCATAGTGGACATAGTCTTTCTGGACTTTCGGAAGGCCTTCAACACTCTCTCTCACCCCATTCTCATTAAAAAATTAGGTGACTGGCATTGATGCCTGCACAGTCAGATGGGTCACAAATTGGCTGGAGGGTCATACCCAGAGAATGGTGGTGGATGGGTCATTTTTGACCTGGAGGGATGTGGGCAGTGGAGTCCCCCAGGGCTCAGTCCTTGGGCCTGCACTGTTCAACATCATCATCAGCGACTTGGACGATGGGGTGAAAAGCACCTTGTTCAAATTCATGGATGACACTAAGATGTGGGGAAAGGTGGGCACGCTAGAAGGGAGGGAGAGGCTACAACTAGATCTGGACAGGTTACAAGGGTGGGTGAATGAGAATAGGATGGGATTCAATACTGACAAGTGCAAGGTGCTGCACCAGGGGAGGAAGAACCAGCAGCATACCTACAGGCTAGGGAACTCCCCTCTTGTCAGCACAGAGGCAGAAAAGGATCTTGGTGTCATTATTGACTCCAAGGTGAACAAGGGGCGACAATGTGGGGATGTGGTCAGGAAGGCTAATCACACCTTGTCATGCATCCACAGATGCATCATGAGCAGGTCCAAGGAGGTGATCCTCTCTCTCTATGCGACATTGATCAGGCCACAGTTGGAGTACTGTGTCCAGTTCTGGGCGCCAAACTTCAGGAGGGATGTGGACAGCATTGAGAGGGTCCACAGGAGGGCCACTCGCATGATCGAGGGGCAGCAGGGCAGGCCCTACGAGGAGAGGCTACGAGACCTGAAGCTGTTCAGCCTCCACAAGAGAAGGCTGAGAGGGGATCTGGTGGCCATCTATAAACTTACCGGGGGGACCTGCAGGGAATGGGAGAGTCCCTGTTCCCCTGAGCACTACCAGGAGTAACTAGGAATAATGGCCACAAGTTGACTGACAATAGGTTCAGGCTAGACATCAGGAAGCACTACTTCACAGTCAGGACGGCTAGGATCTGGAACCAACTTCCAAGGAAAATGGTGCTTGCTCCTACCCTGGGGTCTTTAGAAGGCGGCTGCATAATCACCTAGCCATGCTCATTTGACCCCAGCTTTCTTTCCTGCCCATGGCAGGGGGTTGAAATTGATGATCTGTTCAGGTCCCTTCCGACCCTACCAACTATGAAACCTCCTGGATACAAAAAATCATGGACTAAATATAGATATTGGGTTTATGACACATTATAACCTGCCTGACATCTGACTCCCCAGGTACCTCACCACGATTTACCAGCTACATTCATTCCCCTCCCAAGCCTGTCTCTCACCAACTGACTCCTCAATTTACATTTTTGCTGACTGCCTTTCTTGCATGCATACCAGCTTCTGGCTTTTTTACTATTCATTCTATCCTGGAAGTGCACACATCAACTAAAGAGGCTTCCTCAACCTGCCTGCTATTTATACCCAAAAGCTTGCTAAGAAGACTTTTTCCAACTACTTGAGTTGGTCTAATAAAAGATATCAGATTTAACCAAAGAACCTTGTCTGCCTATGTCCTTAAAGCAACACAGCTACAGCACGCGCACACGCTCTCTCTCGCTCTCTGCCAACGGAAGTGGTCAAGCTAAGATTGGGTCAGATCAGGTGTCAGCAACCTATGCTGCCATGGATGTTATATTTCTGTACACTAGTACCCCCATAACAATGGATTACATTATTACTGATGAGGACACTAGTTCTGTTTTTGTCACGCTCTCCTGCTTTGTCTGTATGCAGAGCCATATGGGTTGGGGGTGCCCTGTACTTACAAGTGGCACTGCCATGGATGTGTATACCCCCTCAGTATGTCAACATATCTATATCAGACCTTGAAGTCCATTTCCTCTGCCCTCTCATCCTGTATATCTAAAGTACATCCATGACAACTTCATTTATTGACATGTGGGAAGGAATCTCTAGAAAATATTTACCCAGGACTTCAACAACTCTCACCGCTCCATTTAACTGGAATACTACACCCAGCAAATTAATTCCACAGGTCCTACAGTTAAGGTTTGCAGTGGCCGCATTACCATAACATTGTACTGGAAACAAACTGACCACCATGCTACCTTCATGCCACCAGGTTTCATCCTAAGCACACCACTAGATTGGTTATCTAGGGCATCATAGTTTCATAGTTTCTAGGGTCGGAAGGGACCTGAGAAGATCATCTAGTCCGACCCCCTGCCATGGCAGGAAAGAGTACTGGGGTTAAATAACCCCAGCAAGGTGTTCATCTAACCTCTTCTTAAAAACCCCCAGGGTAGGAGCGTGCACCACCTCCCTTGGAAGTTGGTTCCAGACCCTA
>NW_017728992.1:62913005-62913837 GCF_001723915.1 Gavialis gangeticus
AAAGCCTTCCGGAAGTCCAGGAAGACTATGTCCACTGCTACCCCTGCATCTAATGATCTGGTGATCTGATCATAAAAAGCCACCAGGTTGGTCTGACAAGACCTGCCACTGATGAACCCGTGCTGATTGCCCCTAAGCATGCAGTCCCCTGCTGGCCCCTCCTGGATGTGTGCCAGAATTATTTTCTCAAACAGCTTGCCTAGGATCGAGGTAGCATCTTTACACATGTTTGGGGGGGGGTCAGGTGGAGTGGCACTTTAGAGCAGTTCCAAGACCTGCTCTAAGTGAAGTGCCCGCAACATCTCATGTATTCAGCATCCCATGCTTCAAAATGAAGGTGGGGGTGCTTAGCAGGCTCCAGCAGACTTGATTAATCGAGTCTTCTCCAACACGCTGTAATTACAGCATGTTAGAGCAGCATCCTCACATGTCTACAGGCACCCCTACAGTCAAGCTGTTACAACCATATTTATTCTGATCCCACTGACTAGGATGCATACCTTAAGGATCTGTAGCAAAGATTCGTACAATTACTATATAATCCCCAAACTGTAGGGTAGCTGTTCTCAGGCAGCAAACCTTTAAAAGCTGATTTGAATGGTAAATTGTGGTACAAGAAACCCACAGACTGGATTGTGTTAAGTATGGTTTGTACAGGAACTACGGATTCTTATTTGATTACCTAGATCAGTTTTTGTGACCTCTTTGTTGCTATGGGTTCTTTGCTTGTATGCCTCTCCTAACAATTCCCCCTCCCCCCACCTTTTGTATTTAAATCACTCTATTTTCTCTCCTCTTTTTACCCTTCTTCTCCCACACTCTGTCAACTGGC
>NW_017728992.1:62918837-62921689 GCF_001723915.1 Gavialis gangeticus
TTTTGTACATTGTTGTGTGCACATCGTTTCACACCATCTGATGAAGTGAGCTCCAGTTCTGGAAAGCTTATGCCAGATCTCTCTCCTCTTCCTGTTTCTCTACTTTAGCTAGTCTGTAAGGACATCTTTATACATGCTCTGGGGTGGGGGTTGGGGGGTGCTTTAATTAGAGCAGCTCTTAGGAGCCACTCTAATCAAAGCCCCCACAATATCTCATGTACTCAGCACTCCATGCTTCAGAATGCTGGCACGGGTGCTTTAACTAAAACTCGTTCAATGAGCTTTAGTTAAATTACCCCCGCCACCATTTTGAAGTGTGGGGACACTGAATACACATGATATTGAAGCTGCTGGAGCATGCTAATTGGCTTGCTCCAGCCAACTCGATTAATCGTGTCTGTCCGGGATGTGCAATTAGCAGACATGGGGCATGTGCCCTAAGGTGTAAATCTCCACTGACCTTTCCCTTAGTCGGGACATGCTAGATTTCTTCTTAGTCACCCCTTCAATGTTAATATACCCTATTATCCTTCTAATTTCACTAGAGTTTTTCCCAAAGTGCAATATGATTTTGGGCATTAATATAGCCTTTTTGATATTTTAATAGAAAGTCTCTGTGATCAGTGAGCAACTTAATTCTTCCCCATTTTTAAAATGTTGATGAATTCTTGAGATTCTGCTAACATTAAGTTATCCTAGATACTGATGAGATTTTTTTACATAAAAAATTACTTAGTAGAAGGCAGACATATTTTTATTCTATAACCATTATGAAACCCATGGACATGCAACATGCAGTATCTTAGATATTTTTTAATTCTACACTCCATATTTAAAATTCACGAAGTCAGTTTCATTTGTAGAATATGAAATATTATATACATTATAAAATGTTACATTGAGACTTAATAGGGCTTGTGCTCTGAAGTTATTTGTACCTAATCAATTCCCTCTCCATGTTTTTTTTTTAATTGAAATCTTTCATTGATTCTTGCTTTACTATTCAAGTTGGATTTGGCATTGCAGCATTATTACAAAACATTTTTTCTATCTTTCCTCTCTTCCTCATCTCTTTTGAGCAAGTGAATTAGATAGCTGCTGGTTTTGTAGTCAAGCAGCTAGTAATTTGATCCAATACAAAATTTTAATTGGATTTGTGGGAGCAGGAAATATTACACTGAATGGATTAATTCAGAACTTGAGCTAGTTGGTTATGGAAAGAAAGAATAGCAGTGAATATCACTGGGTGCATAAAAATACTTGAAGAAACAAAGATTTGTCCTAGTGTTGAAACTGCAGTTAATTATTAGATTTTCTATCTGCAGTGGGGAATTGGTTGTTGATAAAGAGATTTTCTGTCTGTGATCTAATTCCCACCTTCAGGGTGAAGCGACACCAAGAGAGAGAATTACATGTCAGAATTTCAGTCTAAAAAGACAGCTTACCTGGAAGAAGGGGGGGAGGGGAGGGGGAGGAAGACCTCATAGGGAATAAGTAGTCTGGAGTAATGTGTCTGTCTGTAACTATCATGCACTATCTGTCTTTCATTTTTAATGTCCAAATCTGTGACTTAGATGTGAGATTTTAAAAATAGATGCACTATACAAAATAACTATGTGCACTCCTATTAGCCTGCAGTTATGGAAAGGAGAATCTGTCTACTCTTTTTCCATTATGGAAACAAACAAAATAAAGTAAGATATATTATGAAATTCAAACTTAATGCTAGATCTCTTACAAGAAAATGTTGAAAAAAATTGCCTTGTCTTTAAATCATACTCATTAAATATATTACAAAAGAGCATCTCCCATAGATGACATAATCCCTACGTATTTTTAATTTGGAGCAAAATTAATTGAGTGCCCTTTCTAGCTGAGGGCATATAATATTTACTCGGATTATTCAGGCATCAGCAAGTAATGACAGAGAGGCACAGTGTGACTTGACTCTCCATATCCCAGTGTAGCAGAGGGGTAGAATGGGGTTTTCAAAAGCGTGACTCCAGAGCACAAGCACTATGACATTTCAGTGATACTTTAGCTTCTAACTTGATCACAACAGCCCTTTTGAAAATCCTATCTGTAATGGGTACAAAGAGGAAAGAAAATCTATATAATGTTGGCCTTTACCTGCACCTAATTTTTTTCCTAAACAGTAGTTTCTGTGGTGAGTATTTTGGAACTAGAAGAGCGTAAGTGGGGTGGAGTGATGAGCAGCTGGCCCCCTGACACCAGCTTGTGGAGGAGAGGGACAGTGGAAAAGAACAGCTGCCACATGATCACGGCAACCATAAGTTACTGCTGCCCTGCATATGACTGCCCTGTGCATGCTGCCCTGCATATGACTGTTGCCCCAGCAGTGTGGTTACGCTTCTGAGTCTAGAGTGACAGAATTTGGGACAGATATAGTAGGTGTAACAAGCGCTGTGAAAGGTTCCTCGTGTTGCTGTATGAGGAGCTACCTTTAAAGGATGAGGGTTATTGCTGTGTTTGCAGCATATCTTGATGCACCTGAGCTGCCCTTAAGCTACCTAGTGCAGCTACTTATGGTAGTGTTGCTGGGGTGGTTCAGAGCTCAGTCTGGGGTAATTTACCCATCTTTTCAGGTGGGCTTTGCAGCTGATGTTGAGTTCTGTGTTGCCATGGCTACGCTTCTAAGTAGTACCAAAACTAGCTTGTTTAACACTAGGGTTGGATGCGTCTGCCTGAGTTACAAAGACTACAGTGCAGACTTACTCTTGTTCTTTAATATCTCTACAAACGAGTTCTCCGTTTATTGATGTCTTTCCAATTTAGGACTTGATGCAGACTGCCAGTTGATTTTTTTTTTTTTTTTTTTTGGTAGGCCCCCA
>NW_017728992.1:62921758-62926076 GCF_001723915.1 Gavialis gangeticus
TTTTTTTTTTTTTTTTTTTTTTTTTTTTTTTTGGTAGGCCACCAAAAAACCTTTCAGATTCTCACAGTCACTAATGGCCTGAACTGAATTCAAACAGACTTTGAGATAAAAGGCATTAGCAGTGTCCAGAACCAACCAGTCTTTCACACTCAATTTTGTTTTTCAAGATATTTGTAGCTATTTCTATAATAAAACTGGTTTCCCCACTGATTTAATGAAAATTCCTTTTTCGTTCCTTTTTCTTGACTACTTTACAGTCATAGTCTTGTACAAATGTGAGCCACTTCCACATTTTTCCAGGATAAATATTTTATATAATGGCTCCAGGGTTTTCAAACACAGGTACTTTCACTTAGATTCTTAAAATACTCACTTAGGTGCATTTAGCTTTCAGAAGTACTCAGTTTCATAATTCCCATTGAAGTCAATGGGATATACTTGATACAAAATCTACTAACTCAAAAGCAGATTAATCATTTAGAAAAGAAACACTTTTCCAGTATGCTTTTAGCTTGGTGCTAGAATAATGTTAACCCCCACAACCTATTTAAATTCTGTGTTAGAAATACAAAGCATCGTCAGGCCTGCTGTGCAATCTTTTGCATTCAAAAATTTAGTTTTTCCCCCTCCCCTCGTAAAATTAATTTCCATTACAAATAATGTAGATTTTATTTGTTCTGTATTTTTCTTTGTTGGAAGGAAAATCTTGAAAGCCTTTCAAATGTTATATATCTTCTGTAAATTTGTTCTGAAGTTATTAAAATAGTAAGGTGGATCTTCTAGTTGGCTAATAGTTTTTTCTTACACTGATAAAATAGGGGCCCTAAATAGTCCTGTTATCCTTGGAAATAAATGCTAAGAGAAGAAAATATTTTGCTGGTGGTCAGCAGAACCACCATAATTGGTGCTGCGGATGACATTGGTGAGGTTTGAGTGGTCTCCCACTGCTGGTTTTGGGTTACAAATCAGAATTGGATGCTGACAGCCAGCCAAATAACTTTAGCAAATACTTAGTACAATGGGCAGTGTTAGGCACCAAGTCTGTGAAATAATAAGTCAGTGGTTTATATAGACCCAAACATTTCTGAGGGTCTCTTAAGCCAAACCACATGGTGCTCAGCTATGGAGTTGACTGATTGTTTTTAAAAAAAAATATTTATCAAAGAATGCTTTTCTTGCCGATTATCCTGCATTAATACATATCTGATGGAGTTGGCAACATTTCAGCAACTGGTCTCTTGCCAAGACCTGACACTTCTGCAGGACATAATGCACTTTTGTGTCTAGTAGTACAGAGCTTTGTTTTGTGATCCTGGTTTTAATGATGCAAACACTACCATGTGAGTTCTCCTTCTCTTAATCAATAGCAATTCTACATCATGTTGATGGGTGATGTTAGATTGTTTATCAAGACTTTTTGGTTTGTTTTTAGTTTGTACCACGGCTTCAGTCCATTGTGCTCTAACCCCAAGATGTCCACTAAAATTCACTGAAAAAGTATCAGAAGTTCATATGAAAACAAGATTTCAAGTAACTATTTACACAAGCAAAGATAAATCTGTGCTTGCTTTCAGCACTTGTTTGCTTTCTGCAGACAAATTTAACAGCTAAATGTTTGATAACTTAAGGCTTTGGTATCAAACATCCGGCTTGCAAGGCCAGTCTGTCTGGCCTGCTGCCCTACTGTAGGCTGGGGGCAGGGTCTGCCCCAGAATTTGGATCCCCTGGGCCCTGCTGGACGTGGCCATCAGCAATGGGGGTGGGGAGGCAATTGGTGGCTGTTCTGACACAGCACTGCTCACCCTGTGGCCACTTAACAACACCCCTGCCTCCAGGCTGTCTTGCTGGCCTGCCACATTTGCAACTGGACCCACCAGTGTTGCAGTTGCTTGTTCCCCACATCTGGCCCAATGTCTGGCCCAAATTGAGATTGACACCCTTGACTTAAGGGAACTTAACAAGAGCTAGGTTTTTAAACATCATTGTTCAAGCCAATTTGGAGACCTCTGAAACAGGGTAGCTGTTGATTAATTTATTGTACTTGTGCTGCTAATTCCATCCAGTGTGTATTTTATTCTGCACAGAGGGGAAAAAAGAGAGAAAACATGGATCTACAGTGGTAGATATAAATGAATAAGTCTTTTTCCTAAATTTAGGAAAACCATAAACATATAGAACCATGAACATGGCAGGGGGTTGGACTTGATCCGCTCAGGTCCCTTTCGACCCTACCAACTATGAAACTGTAGGTTGAGCTAGACAGGTTAGTCAATACCATAAACATTTTGACTTGAATCCAACCTCCCTAAGGTTGCTACTAAGCAATTTTCCAAATCCCAAAGCATTGCATACAGTTCAGCACAACTCAAAACCTTGTGTGTCTTCTCTCATGAGAGAGGCTGTAACAAGCCATCACAGAAACTGAATTATTTCTCTCCCTTAGAAATGAGTCGTTCTTCTAAATTGGGTTTCAGGTCATTGCCAGGGCATTTGGGGGTGGGGGAATAGAGGAAAGGAGGAAGCAGGTAGAAGGGAATGAATTCTAGTTAAATGTGTTGGAACAGATCTGCGAATGAAATGAAGATCATCAAATATTTCAATATTTGTTCTGTCATGCATAGACACACACACACACATGCACAGAAAATATAGAAAAACTATTATTACAATGGCAGATATTCAAGTATATGACGTACTGAAATGTTTGGAACCCTATTAATAGAGGAAATTAACAGGCTAGATAAACTGAGTCATTCAACTGGCCATTAGTACTTATTATTGTCATATATTATCATTTAGATTTAGGAAGAGCTTTAAATAAAATTTTACAAATAACTATTTACAAGTTGAAAATTGCTGAGGTTTGTAGTTTAAAGTAATGATGGCATACATTGCATAGATAAAAATAATTGTTAAATAACAATAGGCTAATAGCATCTGATTCTATATTTGGGGATGCAATTGTAATGGGCCACTTAACCTTAAGAAGATCCAGTAAACCAGGGAAAAACCCAGACTGGCTCCATAAGTTCTTACAACTTAGGCTTCAGCATACTTAAAAAATTAGGTTGTTTACTCCAGTGGGATAATTCAAGAAAGAGAATTAAAATTTCCTGTGCAGTCGGTGAGAAGAGTTAGGCAATTCCAAAGGCCAGTCTATAAAAAAACAATGCAGTGAGCAGATCTAATCAATATGAAATATTAGGCAGTTGCCAAAGTAGGATACCTGGGTTTCCAGGGGCTTTTCAAACCTATATCTCCCACATCGCAGGAGAGTTTCCTACTTGCAAGGTTGTGGAATGGTTTAGGTGGGAGTATCTTTCCTGTTGGATTGGGCCCACTGCAGCCAAAAATACAAATCTTGGGTTCAGATGAAGCCTGGATTTGTAGTCTGGTGGCTGGGCTCTCTTGCTGGCCTGCAGGGACTTGGGTTCTGGTCTCTCTCTGCTCCCAGGACCATTTCTGCATCTTATATTAGACAGTCATTAGTTTAAAAATACTATAGTAATAACTGTGAGAATAGGGACTGGAACGTTATCTCCCCTACTTCTCCCTCACCTTCTGGGGGCCCATAGCCATGGGGCTATAGAGACCTCTCCAGCCACATTTTTCAGTGGAAGTGACTATAGCTGCTGTGATTTTATGCAATATAGCATTACTTCTAAATATTACCAAAGTCCTCAGAGGGTCTGATCTGGTAAAAGCCATGCCTACCACACTCAATGCTGTTGGTGTGTGGTAGGCATGGCTTTTACCAGATCAGACCCTCTGAGGACTTTGGTAATATTTAGAAGTAATGCTATATTGTATTGGAGTCATTATTATGTTTAGGCTGGAAGCCAGATGCCAAGCTTCTCAGATAGGGTGGTCCTGTTCATGCACAGAAACCTTAAAAACTAACACCTACGGATCTTTGCAGTTTAAAATGATGGATATTGAATGAACGCATAAAGAGTTCTAAAATTAGTTATACTGGATCACTTTTAATTTATGGATCTAAATTCCACAAACTTATGTTTAGGTACCTAGTTTATAGCTTAGGATCCAGCCTCTTACTCTTAGTGACTGCAAGCCTGTGTTGTTTAAAAAATAAATAGGCTCACATTCTGCTGAGCAGTGGGGATTTTTCTCTTCTAATGTGGTAGTGTGCTTGATTTTTGTAAAGATGCTGCAGGTAAATTTGGCACTAATGCCTTTGCTAGAGTGATATTCTGAAACTAAAGAAAAAAAAGGGAGGGATTATGAAAGAGATTATGAAAGAAATAAGCATATTTCTTCTGTGCCAGTCTCTGGTTAGTACTGTGCAGTGTTACATAAT
>NW_017728992.1:62926118-62931630 GCF_001723915.1 Gavialis gangeticus
TTTAAATAAAATTTTACAAATAACTATTTACAAGTTGAAAATTGCTGAGGTTTGTAGTTTAAAGTAATGATGGCATACATTGCATAGATAAAAATAATTGTTAAATAACAATAGGCTAATAGCATCTGATTCTATATTTGGGGATGCAATTGTAATGGGCCACTTAACCTTAAGAAGATCCAGTAAACCAGGGAAAAACCCAGACTGGCTCCATAAGTTCTTACAACTTAGGCTTCAGCATACTTAAAAAATTAGGTTGTTTACTCCAGTGGGATAATTCAAGAAAGAGAATTAAAATTTCCTGTGCAGTCGGTGAGAAGAGTTAGGCAATTCCAAAGGCCAGTCTATAAAAAAACAATGCAGTGAGCAGATCTAATCAATATGAAATATTAGGCAGTTGCCAAAGTAGGATACCTGGGTTTCCAGGGGCTTTTCAAACCTATATCTCCCACATCGCAGGAGAGTTTCCTACTTGCAAGGTTGTGGAATGGTTTAGGTGGGAGTATCTTTCCTATTGGATTGGGCCCACTGCAGCCAAAAATACAAATCTTGGGTTCAGATGAAGCCTGGATTTGTAGTCTGGTGGCTGGGCTCTCTTGCTGGCCTGCAGGGACTTGGGTTCTGGTCTCTCTCTGCTCCCAGGACCATTTCTGCATCTTATATTAGACAGTCATTAGTTTAAAAATACTATAGTAATAACTGTGAGAATAGGGACTGGAACGTTATCTCCCCTACTTCTCCCTCACCTTCTGGGGGCCCATAGCCATGGGGCTATAGAGACCTCTCCAGCCACATTTTTCAGTGGAAGTGACTATAGCTGCTGTGATTTTATGCAATATAGCATTACTTCTAAATATTACCAAAGTCCTCAGAGGGTCTGATCTGGTAAAAGCCATGCCTACCACACTCAATGCTGTTGGTGTGTGGTAGGCATGGCTTTTACCAGATCAGACCCTCTGAGGACTTTGGTAATATTTAGAAGTAATGCTATATTGTATTGGAGTCATTATTATGTTTAGGCTGGAAGCCAGATGCCAAGCTTCTCAGATAGGGTGGTCCTGTTCATGCACAGAAACCTTAAAAACTAACACCTACGGATCTTTGCAGTTTAAAATGATGGATATTGAATGAACGCATAAAGAGTTCTAAAATTAGTTATACTGGATCACTTTTAATTTATGGATCTAAATTCCACAAACTTATGTTTAGGTACCTAGTTTATAGCTTAGGATCCAGCCTCTTACTCTTAGTGACTGCAAGCCTGTGTTGTTTAAAAAATAAATAGGCTCACATTCTGCTGAGCAGTGGGGATTTTTCTCTTCTAATGTGGTAGTGTGCTTGATTTTTGTAAAGATGCTGCAGGTAAATTTGGCACTAATGCCTTTGCTAGAGTGATATTCTGAAACTAAAGAAAAAAAAGGGAGGGATTATGAAAGAGATTATGAAAGAAATAAGCATATTTCTTCTGTGCCAGTCTCTGGTTAGTACTGTGCAGTGTTACATAATAAAATCACTTTGCTCATTTTTCCTAATTTCTGTTGCAGTTCATGCATTCAAATACATTTTTTAAAAGGCTTTTTCCTTCCCATGCTTGAGCCCTGAAACATACAGCAAAATGAGCTGAGTGCTCTAGTTATGCCTAGAGGTTTTTAGAATCCAGACAATCATTTTCTTTCATTTTATCAACAAAAATAAAAATTGAATTTTCCCAACAATGCCTGCTAAGCCTTATTTGGATCTGAGTTTATCCCATGTATTTCTCTTGCAGAGGCAGGGGGATGGGTATTGAAATGGGTAAAGTAATTGAATTTGTGTACGTCTATGCATGTTCAAGAGAAGGGGGATGGTAGGTTGGAAATGTTGGACATATCTCTTTCTAAAGAATTTTTGAATTCAGAAAGCTCATTTCCATTTTCCTTTTCATTGGGAAATAACCTGAGAAGCTATGTAAGATGATATAAATTGTGTAATGTTGCTACTGCATGTGTTCTGTTCACATCACTGTGGAGTGGGGAAAAGATATACAGTGAAATAAGGGTCAAAAGTAAACCTTAATTTTAAATTACTAGTTTTGTTTGTTAGGGTCTAAAAAAATACCAGCACATGATTCAAAATGTTAAAAGGCATTTAGTAAGGGGCTTGGAAATAAGATATTTAGGAATTCAGTGCTCCCATCTATTAGTAACTTGCAGCTTTATTGAGGTCAGTCCCAACTTGTCATTAGATTTCCTGGCTATCCTGATTGTTTAAATTCATGTTTTACTTAACCTTCATAGAAGCTTGTATTGTTATAAAATATACATGTACCTGAGCATGCTAGTTCTTTTGTAGCCTTGAACAAATGATTGTGTGCAACATATGATTTTTCAGTCATGCTGTTGATCAGGGGTTGGGTGCCATTATTGTCCATTATGTAACTCTGTGTTTAGATTTCTTATTCAGCTGTGGTATACATCACTATTAGCATTAGTATGGATATCTATACTGAACAGCTTGTAAAAAAGATGTTATGTGTAATGTCTCTTGTTAACAACTAGTGCTTGTCAAAATATGTACGTATGCAAAAATACAGACCTTAAAGCTATCAGATCATATTCCCTTTAGAAATGGAGAGACTTTTTGAATATCTTAAGGGTCTAATTTGTGTCATCTTTTAATAGCTCAGTTTTGGAGAAAAGTTCTGCTTATAATCAAACTGTTTTCTTATAAAACAGGGTTAATTAAAAAGAACATATTCAAGGGGCTGTGAGGACATGTTTCATCCACAGACTAATTTTTATGGCTAAACTGCAAAACCAATAAAATGTGGATTGACCACAGACATGTTCATTATAGATGGTTACAGATGGTTGAAAAATGCAAAATTTTAAGCATCTGAAAAAAGTATTTCTTAAATACAAGCCTAATGGCAAAACAAATAAAACCCTGAATTCTGTGCTGCTATACTGCTCCTGGTTCAGTATAATGCACTATTTCTTGAGATTATTCACAATGGACTTGGTTTCCAGTCATTCTGCTAGTTGTAGTCTTAGAAGCAAATTGAACAAAATCCTGTGGCATGTATAATATCTATCAAGATTAGAATTCTTGTTAGTTTGCAACCCTTCATGCTTAGAAACAGAAAATGCATTTCTTAGAATTTTTAAAGGTTATTTTTTAGAGTACAGAAAATCTTTGTTATAGCATAAGATGACTACTAACTTGCTAGAGGTTAAGAAGAAATATTTTGAAATCTGTGGTTGTCTAATGTCTCCAGAAGCATTTGGTAGACGACAATAATATATTGGACTAATAGAGCCAGTGGTCTTACCCCATGATGGTAGTTCAGGTGTTCCTGTCCCAGTTGCAAGTCAGCATTCATAACACACTCAGTCTTTTTAGAACGTGGGGCCCTATTTCATACGTTTTTTCTAACACATGCTATAGACCAGTGTGCCTGACATTTGGGACTGTGGGCCAGATAAGCAGTGCCATGTCCATGGGCAACATCGGGCATGTGATACTGGCCAACTGTGGCCCATTCCCATGTGACTGCTTTGGGCCCAGCCAGGTCATTTATGTGGGCTGGATTGAGCCGTGGCTTGATCTAACCATGTGGGAATGGGGGCCAATCCAGCTGCCTGGGGCTTGGAAACTCGGTGACTGTGGCTAGGGCCAGACATTACACATAAAACGGTTTAAGTGATCAGAAACTGGTTTAAACGTGTAACAGAACAGATGTTCAGTGCACATAAACTGGTTTGAGAATGGCTGAAATTGGCTTGAGGTAAACCGGGTTAAATGTAGTATCTGATGTAACTGATTTGGCTCAAACTGGTTTATGCAATATCTGTCCCAGACCCCTTGCTGGTTTAAATTAAATCAGTCTCCCAGCATTTCACCATGCTGTCTGGGCTGGGTGGGGCTCTCTGCTCCACAACAGGACTGGACCCTCCCCTCTTCTCCGTGGCTGCATCTCCAGTAGTCTCTGCAGGTGTCTGCCTGGCTTCTGCTTCCACCCCCCCTTCCCTTCCCCTCCCCTCCCCTCCCCACTCTCTGCTAGGCAGGCATTCCCCTGTCCCTCACAGACACCTCAGTATTAGCTGGCAGACCACATGCTGGCTACCTCTGAGCTGTGGCACATGGGACAAAGGCAGAATAAACAGATAACTGGTAATGTCCCTCTGTTTTCTTAATGGGGTAATAAGCACTGAGTTGGGGGTGATAAATGTTCCCTGCTGGGCTGTTTGGGTGGGGGGAGGGAGGCAGGACTCTACCTAATCACAGGATCCTGCCGGGGCCTGGCCTTAGCTCAGCACTGGAAGGGAAGGGAGGGCTACTCTAGCACCCCCTGACTTCTAGCCTGAGCTACTGCAGGCATGTGCCTACACTTCTGGGATGTCTGTCTGGTTACAAACTGATTTAGCGTAGCCGGGTTTGACTAACCGGCAGAGATTGAATCAGTTCAGGCTCAGGCTTTTTGAATGTCTGTCCCTAGCCTGGGGAGCAGTGGTAGTGTTAGTTGGCAGCACTCCCTCCACCACCAAACTTCCAAACCTGTGGGGAGACCTGCAGGCCAGATTATGTGGCTCTGCAGGGTAGATTTGACCCATGGGCCTAGGGCTGAGAATTCCTGTTGTACACAGTACACATTTACAAATTGGCAATTATTACCTTAGTCATGGCAGACTGAACATGTCTCCTAAAACTGGGTCTTTGTCAAGTGATGCAAAGTACTCTTTACAAAACAGCATTGTCATTTAAGGAGGCACCAGAGTGTGGGAAGTGATATTTTCCTTATTATTTGAATGTCCGTGCTGGGAAGTGACATCTAAATGGTAGTAGCCTAATTTGGAGGAGGCTAATAACTTTTAGCATTCAGCCAAATCTTTTAATCCTTTTTTTAAAGGCATGTGTGTTTTTGTCCCATCTCCCTTACTGATGTTGTACTAGGCATAGTAACACAGATAAATTGCTGTTATAAAATTGTAAGTCTTTAATACCGTATAAAAGATTTTTTCAAAATGGAAGTTTTAATAATACAAAAGCTCATATTTGCCAAATGGAGGAATTTGCCTTTCATAGCTAACTGTGTGCTATAGAAGTGTTAATAATGGTTAGAACAGGTTTTAATGATTTTACACTGCCATGTCTGATGACCCTATATAACATCGGAAGACTTAGAAAAAAATAAAAGAAAACAGTCAGGCAATGTTCGTATTAAAACATATGTTGTAATTAAATTCATGGAGGTCTGTTCTTAAGATTTTTCTGGGTGTATTTAATAAGGAAGTTTTTTTGTGAGAGATTGGATTGCTTGAATTCCACTATTGAAAAAATGAAGGAACTACACTGTTTTTTCTGGAGGGGGGAAGGAGGGCGGAGGGGAGCAGAGGCAGAGAGACTACCTGATCCCCTGGATTTATTTTCTCTCCTGTAAGTGGGAGGGGTAAAGATGCAAGGCATACTTCCAATGATTAGGTTTTATATCTAAAAAATTATAACAAACTTATACATTTTCCATGTATAGAAT
>NW_017728992.1:62936630-62938262 GCF_001723915.1 Gavialis gangeticus
GTAAAGGTTTGTCTCTTTAATTTAAAAATAATGTGTTACCTTATTGGCATATAACTATTTCATCAAAAGGGAAATTAATACATAGGATGAGAATAAACAGACATTAGTCTGTAAGAGAAGAATACATTAACTTGCTTCAAAACCTTAAATGATTTTACTTAGGCATCCCTGCAAACAGTATATCCTCAATAGAACCTAATTTCATTTTGATTGTGGTATAGTTGAGGGTGGCAGTCATTCAGAGTTCTAAATGCATTTAGGAAGAGATGATTTCCTAAACTAGGCTTGGAGTTCGTTCACACTGGTAAACGGTGTTTTTCACATCATAAACCCAGATTCAGAAGATAATGCAATTCCAAGACAAACTGCTACAAGGGGTTGAATCTTGGGATGCAGTCTTACATCCTATCAAATTACCATGTTTCCATAAAACTGTGTTGTTTAAATTTAATTCAAACTCATCAGTACTACTCAGCTAATTTTTGCTATAACCTGTAACATTTATGCAGCCCAGGAACAGTTCCTTTAATTCCTACTGAACATGAAACCCTTCAGTTAATGGTTTGTTTTTTAAACTGGCAGCATACATCACAAGTAAAATGTTACTCAATCTTAGCTTAAGAATGATTCCCAATCGATTCCCAGTGATTCCAAATTGAGGTGCCTTGAGATGCTTCCAAGCGTGCTGTGGGGTGCCAAACAATGGTAGCCCTGCAAGATTTGCAAATTTTGATTCGCAAGATAAACCCAGATATTGGAATCTCGCATGTCAAAGCCATTCTGACCTGTTGTGGGCTTTTTCAGTTCTTTGTAACAGAGTTGCAGTATTATGTTTCTGTAATCGAAAAGCGAGTGAAAGCTAAGAGCTGGCATTTTCTGAGGGTTGCCTTGAGTCTGATAAAGTTGAGAACCACTGTCATAAGTAATAAACATATGATTTCTCACCACCTGCACTTTGAATTCACAGTTTTCAAGTAATGTCTTTCACAGTTGTTTGGTAAATAATGCGCAGGAATAAAAATGGTAATTAATTTAATATTAAGTTAATCTTGCTTGCAGTTTTGGGGCAAAAAGCTGTTAAACAGCTGTCTCATCCTCCAGACTCTGGAATGGATGAATACTAGGGCTGTGCGGAGCTTTGGTCGGTGATTCGATTCAGAGGAGATTTGGCTCGATTCGGCAGCTGAATCTCCAAATCCAAATAAAATCAGGAAACCCATTAATCTCTTCGAAATGAATCAGAAGCTTCCAAATCAATTCAGAGAGATTTGACAATTCAGCCATAGATACAGCTTTATATGTTTTTTCTACGTACCTCAAAGTACCAGGCACGGCTCGTGAATGCTGACATGGTGGGGTGGATGGGGCATCCCATGGGAGCGCAGTGGGGGTCCCCTGTGTGTGCAATGGCAGATATGGAAGTGTACCAGAAATGCTTCCGGTCCACTTCTGGGTCTGCCGCGGAGCATGCAGGGAACCTCCCACTGCCCCCTAACTCAGCAACTGGTGCCTCTTGGGTCTGCGGGGACACCTGGATTCCCCCTGTGGTGGAGCACTCTCTTGAGGGAGCATGGGGGGGGGGTCTCCCATGCACTCGGCAGTCAACTGGAAGTACTTCCAGTCCACATCTGG